>NC_065580.1:175154007-175766039 GCF_024542745.1 Macaca thibetana thibetana | reverse complement strand
TATGCCAAATAAGATCACGTGGTTTCTTCCTCAAATTCTAACATATTATTCCATTCAGAGTCCTTTTAAAAGGGAACCTATTGGAAAAAAAAAAATTGTTTCATTTGTCCTGTTTGATGACTCAATACAGCAAGGATATCCCAAATCAAAAGTTATTGGAATAATATGATTTCATTATTTTTACATTTATACCTACAATTATTTGCATTCACTGAAACTTTAATTTAGAAATATTCATTTTTTGAGCTCTAAAATTCAAGGTTCAAGTGATTTCTTTTTCTTTTTAATTTAGGAGGAGATCCAATAGAATCATTCAAATAAGCATCTTTAGGGTCTATGACATGCTCATAAGAAAATAAATTATTCATAGAAATGTTTATTCATAGAATTACTGTCCTCATAATTTAACTTCTCCAGAAAACATGTTTTAAAGTGCTATATATCAAAATAACATGTAATCTTTCAAAATAGCATTAGAAAAATCTAATGCAATATTTTCCTAAAATATTTGAATTATTATTTAGGAATATAATTCTTGTCACAAATATTTAGTGATGTGAAAATCTTGGCAAACCACTCATATTAATTCATTTAAGACATTTGAATAAATAATTTGGAAATGAAAAATTTTTATTAAGCAACAACAAAGGACAGAAAGAAACATAATTATTTCCAAATATCTTCAAACATTAGTAGGTTTTTATGGCTGGAATTTCATTGAAAACTAACAAGCGATTTATTAGAGTTAATGGAGATATCTGTGTTAACTATAGAGAAGAATGACTTAGCAAAGACAAATTTTAAATATTATTATGAGTTTCTTCCAAATATTATATTAAAACTTCTTTGAAAATAATAGAAAAAATGTTAAAAAAAAAAAAAAAAAAAACCTGGCTAATGTTGCAATTCGTGCGTTGATCTCAAATCTTGTTCACGTTCTAACACGGCCTCTGGGCTTTCTGTGTAATTTGGTATGTATGTTCCATAGTAGAGAATATAAATGATATAGCAAGAACAGTTCATTCTTCAGTATTAGCAAATTTGACTGGAAATGCTGAATGGAATATATGAAATAAATGGATTGATTTCATAGACAGAATATGCTGACCAGAGCATACAATAGTAACAAGTGGCTGGTACATGCATCTTTCCTACAAGAGGCCTAAGAATCAAATCTCTAATTAACCAGAGAATCTGATTGACTTTATTCTGAATCTCTCTCCTCTGTATTTTTAGTGTGATTATAATGTGCTCCTGTGAACTATAAGGAAAATGCTGAATTATATCCATTTTATAGTGCTAGCAATTCATGAGGATAATCAGCATGGATTTAGTTTTTAGTCTAATGAGAACTCAGAAACACATAATTAAGTAAAATATTCTGAGAAAGACACTGTATCCTCTAATAGTTTAAATTAAATTTTAAAAAGATCTTACATCATATGCAAAAATCAACTCAAAATAGATTAAAGACTTAAAGGTAAAACCTGAGCCCATAAATCTACTAGAAAAAAATTTCTGTAGAATGACTGTTTGTGTACCCTCAAAATTTATATGTTGAAACCTGGTCCTCAATGTAGTGGTATTGGAGGTGGGGCTTTGAGAGGTATTAAATCCTAAGGGCAAAATGCTCATGAGTAGGATTGGTGCCCTTCTAAAAGATAGATTCCAGGGAGTGGCCTCACTTCTCCACCTGTGTGAGAGTGGAATGAGAAGATGTCTATAAGCCAAAAACCAGGCCCTCATCAGATATCCAATCTGCTTTCACCTAAACATGGACTTCTCAGGCTCTGGAACTGTGAGAAATTTCTGTTGTTTATAAGCCACTTAGTCTAAGATATTCTCTTATAATTATCTAAATGTAATAAGCCAAAAATGGGCACCAGAAAGTAGAGGTGCTGCTCTAACAAATACCTGAAAATGTAGAAGAGTGTTTAGAATTGGATAATGGGTAGAAGCTGTAAGAGTTTTGCAGTACATGCTAGAAAGTGTTGGCATTGCCTCAAACAGACTATTAAGGGAAATTCTTATGAGGGCCCACAGAGGAAAAAAGAGAGCTACATAGAAAGTCTCAATATTCTTTGTGAATACTTAAGTAATCCTGAACAGAATTCTGTTGATACAAATATAAACAGTAAAGGACATTCTGATGAGGTCTCAGACAAAAATTGTGACGTCTGATTGACAATGGAGGAAAGGGCATGATTGTTAAAAAAAAAATGGCAAAGAGGCCTGACGTGGTGGCACACACTTGTAATCCCAGCACTTTGGGAGGCTGAGGCGGGTGGATCATGAGGTCAGGAGTTCGAGACCAGCCTGCCCAATATGGTGAAACCTCGTTTCTACTAAAAATACAAAAATTAACTGGGCATGGTGGCATGCACCTGTAATCCCAGCTACTCAGGAGTCTGAGGCAGGATAATTGCTTGAACCCAAGAGGCAGAGGTTGCAGGCAACCCAGATCATGCCACTGCACTCCAGCCTGGGGGACAGAGGAAGACTCCTCAAGAAAAAAAAAAAAAAAGTGGCGAAGAACTCGACTGCACTATGTTAGTATCCTAGTGTTTTTTGTAAGTTAGAACTCTTGTGTGATGGAATCAGATATTTACCTGGAAATTTCTAAACAAAATGTTGAAGAAGCAGTCTGACTTTTCCTGACTGCTTATATTAAAGGGCTAGAGAAATAAATGATTTAAAGATAGAATTATTAATCAAAAGGGATGCAGAACTTAAAGGTTTGGAAAATTTTTACCCTATCCATTCTGTAACAAATGAGAAAAACTTGGAAAGAACATTAAGGATTTGGCCAGGAGAACATTTGATATAGAGATTGATTAGCATGGATCAGCCATCTCAGTCGAAGCTAGGAGTTATTTTTCCAGACAACGGAGGAATGTCCATGAAGCAGATAGAAAGATAATCAGAGCTGCCACTCCCATCACAGGATCAGGGTTCAAGTGCGTAGGGGACAGGAAGTTTCAAAGGAAGGTTTGAAGGTGCCTGCAGGATCTTCTAGTGCCATCTCACTTCGTGGACTCTGCTCCTGTTACGCCAGCACTGCCTCTCATTGTCTCAGGTGTGGCCCCATTGGGGCCTGGACTCGTGTAGAACGTGGTGGGTGCCCCTTCAGAGAGCATAGGCAGCAACTTTTGGTCATGTTCCTGTGGAACCATCTCCACCAGGGCACAATGTGCCCAGGCCCTGGGAGCATGGCTGCCTCCACGTGGATTTCAGGGGAAGGGCCTCTTAGCAGAGCTGCAGGCTCAAGTCCCTAGCGCTGGAGAGCCGCTGGGCCCAGGCAGAGAACTGCTGCAGGAGTGAGACTCAGGCACTGAGCATACTTGGGGATAGGGCTACTCAAAGCAATGGGAGTGGAGTCTTCTTAGCCTTGGAATGGTGCCTTTATTAGGTAGACCCCAGAGAGCTGCTTTGCCCCTTCTGCAATGTGAGGACCAAGTGAGATATGTATAAAACAGGAAGCAGGCCCTCACCAGGCACTGAACCTGCCAGCTCCTTGACCTTGAACTTCCCAACTTCCAGAACTGCAACAAATAAAATTATGTTGTTTATAAGCCTCCTAGTCTGTGGTATTCTGTTTTAGCAGCCAGAATGAACTAAGACAGAAATATAGGGAAAAAGTTTCTTGCTGTTGGTCTGCACAATGATTATTTTACATATGACACCCAAAGCATAGGCAACAAAAGCAAAAATAAACAAGTGGGATTGCATCAAGATGAAAAGCTCCCGCACATAAAAGGAAACAACCAACAGAGTGAAAGGAAGCCTATAAAATAGGAGATCGTATTTGTCAGCCATATACCTGATAAGGGGTGAATCTCCGCAAAAGTATGAAAAATTCATACAACTCACTAGCGAAAAAACAAATAACCCAATTAAAAGATAAGCAAATGATCAGAATAGCTCTTTCCCAAAAGGAGACATACACACGGCCAATAGGTATATGAAGGGGTGCTCAATATCACTAATCATCAGAGAAATGAAATCAAACCACATTGAGATATCAACTCACACCTGTTGGCATGGCTTTTTTTACAAAGAGAGAAAAGTTAAGTGTTTGGCAAGCATGTAGGGAAAAGGGAGCACTTGTACACTGTTATGGAAAATAGTATGAAATTTCGTAATTCAGCAATCCCATTTCTGAGTATATATTCTCAAGTGAAATGTGTACGTCTATGTTCTTTGTAGCATTAGTCACAAGAGCCAAGATATGGAAACAACCTTAATGTCTATCTGTGAATGAATGGTTAAAGAAAATATGGCGTGTGTGTGTATGTATATATATGTATATGTGTGTATATATATACACACACACATGCCATATTTATAATATATATTATATATACACACATAATATTCTGATGTGTGTACATATGTATATAGAATATTGTTTATATATAGAATATATATAATATTGTTCATATATTAGAATATACAACATTGTTATATATTATTTATACATGTGTATACATTTATATACATTATTTATATATACACATATGTATATAGACATATTATTCAGCCTTTAAATAAGAATTACCACATGATCTCACTCATATGTGGAATTTAAAAGAATCATACTCATAGAAGCAGTGAGTAAAATGGTGTTTGCCAGAAGTGAGAGATAAGGGAAATGAAGAAAAGTTGGCCAAGGGATACAAAATTTCAGTTACTCAAGATGAATGCATTCTAAAGATATAATGTACCACATTGTGACTATAATTAACAATGCCATATTAATGATACATAAGGATATGTGCTAAGTTAACAAGAAATGTAACTATAGTTAACAATACACATTGAAATGTACTAAGAGGCTACATATTAAGTTGTACACATACAAACATATTAAAAAACTGGTAAATATGAGAATTGATAGATATGTTTAATTAGCTTGAATTTGTGGTGATTATTTCAGAATGTATGCATGTATCAAAACATCAAGTTAAACCCCTTAAATATATACAATTTTTATCGATAAATTATCTCTCAATAAAGCTGGGAGAAAAGTATATACAGTATTATCATTTTTCTTATTTATCATTTTTATTTTTCTTTGTATTTAATGTTTTATTGGGAGATAATTTTCTTATAATTCATGTTTATGAGGATTTTCATTTACTACAAAGTGCTCTCTGTACTCTAGTTTTATATTAATAGGTCAATATAAAGCTATGGGTTATGCAAAGCTTTAGCTTAAGATAGAGTCACGTTCAAATCCAAACTCTGATGCTTAGTGGCTAGTTTATCTTTCTGAGCTTCCCTTTGCTGGTCTAGGAAATGGAGAATGTAACCAAACTCTGTTAGTTCCGGTATTAAATGACACAGGATCAGATAGGACTTGAATAACAGATTTTTCCCAAAAGTAAATTTTAACTTGGACAAGTAAAATTTGTTTTCCATGTTCAGCAACAAGAGTAGAGTACATTTGTAATAAAAGGTAACTACTATAGATTTAACAAGTGCCTTCATTGGGTCAATTTCTTTAAAAGTGGTGTTTCATTTGGTATAATTTTTTAAAATGTAAATTCAAGAACTAACTACTGAATTATTATTTTACATTTAAAATGTGTAGGTTAGATGAGGGCTGAGGACAGAATTTATGGTATGTGATATGTGTCCTCACAAGATCCTTATAATAAAAAGATTCTCACAGTATGATAGCCAAATATAACAATGAGGGCATGATCAATAACTGAGAAAAATTATATAGAGATGTTTTTAGGAGGTTAAATAGCTAAAATGGAAGTTAGAGTTTCTGTCAGCACCAAAGAGAGAGGGGCATTTAATTACAAAACCTTAACTCATCCCAGTTCACCTGCTAAAAAAAAAAATTAAAAAGTTTGTGGCAGAAAAAGAATTCGGCAATGTGAACATTTTGGGAAGTTAGCAATTTTGTGAGTGAAAAACAATTTTCTGGTTATCTGCCATCATCAAGATATTTTATGAATATTTTATAAAAACCTATGCATTTAGACTATAGAAAGAAATGTTTAGTAATTAGACATTTATGATATTTTACATACTCAATGGACCTTGAAAAAACATCAATTGAATTTTTCTTGAATAAATAATTGTACATATACTAAGAAGTATTACATTTGAAATGAAAATAGTATAAATTGTTTATGAAACGTATATTTTGTTCAATGAAACTGTTATGTTTTTAAATTAATGTTTTTATATAAGGGAAAGTTTTTCAATTTAAATAGGAAGCCATCTGATTTTAAGGGTAATATGTACTTTCTGTATAAAATCTCACAGCAGTTAAACTCCAATTGTTAAATTGTTTATTTTTATGTATAACTTATACTCATGATGGAAAATAACACAGGCAGTACAATAAATATATAATAAAAATGTGGATGTGCTGAACTGTGATCTTAAAATAATGCCATCAACATATTGTTTTGATAAACGTCCTAGACAAATGATGCATCATTATTAGATTAATTTTTCTTTCCACTGTTCATCAAAATATATATCCATATAAATTTTTTTACCAATAATCTATCCATAAGTTATTTATACCAACATATATATGCATACATGTTATAGTATGATTCATAAAATATTTAAATTACTGTTAAAAAAACTAAGATTATATTATTATTATGCAAGTAATGATAACTTCAAACACAACATAATTTGTGCAAAAATGCAAATGTAAATTTCAGAAGTAAATGAAAATATAATTGAACTGAGATGATTACATACCTAAGCTTCTTTAGGAAACTTAAAGACAATTTCATTAATAATGGAATTATCTCTGAAGTCATTTTTATATGTGCAGCTGGCGTCAAAGTATTAAAATGTTCTGCATGTGTATAGAAACAGTAAAAATTTACTTTTATTTTGCCAGTTGCTAACTCCTGCAGAAGTAAGTCAGATAATTCTCTCAAAAATAGACCTGCTCTGACTTCTTTTAATTGTTTATGGAGGAAAAGCTGTCTTAATTGAGAAACTTGAGGGACTTCCCTGTGTTTTCAGACCTATCTGAGGAGATTAACACCAACTGTTATTTTGAATGATCAGTTCTACCCTTGCTAAGCTTTGTAATTTCTCATAGCTCTCTGAATTGTTGCACAGTACTTGACAATATGAACAGTTCCATTGGGGTTAGGTGACAAAGCACTTCTACATCTGGGGAGACTGTATTTGCTTACACTAAATAGGACAAAAACCCCGTGGAGAGAGCCAGGGTTTGAGAAAGGAAAGAGAACATGAATAAATTTAGTATTAGAATTTACCTGAGTTTTATTAGTTACCGAATATGTATTTAGTTGATGTCATTGATGCAAGGGTTGTAAATATTCTATAGCCTCTGCTTCTTTTGACAGCCAATGGGAAGGAATTGATAATACAGGATAGGAACTAAAAATTATTTTAAATTCCCTTTAATAAAGCCTGGTTCTCTAATAAAAAGAGAATGAACTTTCAAATTCAAATTTTTCTCTGTACTGTGATCATTTCAAAACTGATAAAAAATGTAAAAGGATTTATATTTTTTCTGCCTTTTTTTAGTTAAACTTTTTAAAAATGTATCTTGACTTTTTTATCTTTTTTGCCTTTATAGACAGGTGATAACATGTTATTTTTCAAATTCAATTGTATATAAATGATGTAGAAATATTAAATTAGTGCAGGAAACCAGATTCTATAGAGAACTCATTTCTGTTGCCATGCCAAAGAAAAATTCGTGATTGTTTATAATTTTCAGAAGAACTGTGTTAAGATTTGTAAATCATGCTGTAAATATAGCTTTAAAGTACCTTAATTTATACATTTGTCCTTAAAAGCTTTTACTCGTTTGTAATCTAGATCTGCTTTCTCCTGATTCTGGAGTTTGAATTTCCAATAAATTATAAGGCAAGAGCCCATCCCACACTACAGTTTAAGGTTCTGTTGTTCTATTTGTGTATGCAGATTTAGGCAAAGAAAGTCTTACATTAACTTCATAATTTGAAGTACAACTCTATTATTGAGTACACAGCCTTTCATTTTCCAAGTGGTAGTTTGCTTTCAGTCCCTACCTTGGGTGTTCAGAAACCCTATGTTTGGTAAAATGCTGGTGAATTACAGATGATTTGATGTATATATCCTCTCATTTAAGAAAGGCAAGTCAAATTACAGATCCAGGCTTTGCCTCCTCCAAATCTTTTCCCTCTCACTTTAATGTAGTCTTAATGTGTGGAGTTTTCCTATTTCACACAATAATCTTCATGTTCACACAGTGTTAATAAGCCTCATAATAAGGGTTATTATATCAAAATCTGCATTCAGAATTCAAAAACAAACTGACTTCATGTATATAGACTTTGTAAAACTTGCATCAATAGGTTTATTTTATGCCTCTTCCCTGTAATTTTAAAGGATATCTGTAAAACTTCTCTTTGGCCAGTTTCGGTTTGCGTGTTTTAGCCCAGGACTGTAATAACAGTTTAGCCATCAGTGTGACCTCTTTGCTCCTTTCCTCTGCCAAGTGATGTGAAACTCAGTCAGTACATGGGTAAGCCTTGACTCTGAGAACAGAAACATGTGAGGAAACAGGGAAATTCCATTTTGAGTTGATACAATGTAACTAAGGAAATACTTACCTTGGCAGAGGTAGCGGGGCACACAGAGCTCCTCATAGCACCTGTGAAATGTTAAAGGAAGGGGATTGCTGACAATGCAAGCCAGAAAGAGCTTTTGCCTGAAATACTCAGTTAATTCAAGTGTGATCTGCACTTGATTTTTTGTTGCTGGGGTATGTGGGGTGAGAATGGTCTTTATTGTTTAACCTAAGTAATAACCTCAACTTTTCTCACATTAGATTTGCCCTGGTACTTTGGTAGCTCTGTTGTTACCAATTTTTAACCCACAAAGATGAAGAAATCATATCTAGAATAATGATCTCTACACTTATGATTTATGTAGTATTTTATTTGCAATTGAGAGTGTATGTTTACATTCTTTTGCTTCTCCTTTTGCCTTGTGTTAAGAAATATGATTGAATATAAGCATTACCAGATGCCATCACCAACGCAGCCAAGTCACAAACTACCGAATGCTCTTAAAACGGTGTTGCAGCAGCACCAGGATATCACAGAAATATGGAAAGGCATATCATATATCAAAGTTGGCTGTTTTATAAAAGGGCATTTATTCTTCAAGACTTATTCCAAAACGTGTTAGGCCTTTGGACAGTCAATGTGATGTTATGGCACAGTCTGTGCTCTCTTGCGCTCTTTACCCTAATGAAGCATGACTGGATAGCACGGGGACATACGAGCCTAGTTCACCTTTGCTTTTGTTTTTAAAAACATTTATTATCTGATTAAATTAATAAAATATTGTGATTTTTAAACTCTTGTTAAAGGAGTTCAACACCAGCCTGAGCAACATAGTGAGACCCCATCTCTATTAAAAACAAGTAAAATGCTAAATAAATGCCTTGATTGTAAACATTGAGGAAAAGAATGGAACAAAAGGAAGTATCAAAACAAATTTATGTTATGCTGACTTTCAGCAGAGGCTTTTCATCTTAAAGACAGTAAAATTCCAGTTTATTAGCATTTTAGCAACCTTTGTTAAATTTCCTCTTCTCATTCCCTAATCTATATAAACAGCTCTATCTATGCACTCAGCTTCTCTTCAGTGTAACTATACACTTTTCTGGGGCTTAAATTATATACTCATTAACTACCAACTATCAAGTGGGTTTGGGTTTCCTGAAAAGCTTGCAGGCCATTACCCTGTGAGAAATCATTGCATTCAAGCCTTGGCGTCCCCATGTATCCTTGCAGCTTCTAATCGGTTGGATTTCTATGCCGATCAATCTATTCCCCATTGGCCTCTCTTAAATCTGAAATAATGTATTATGATCTGAGGCTTCAACAAGGTGGTACACTCCAAAAAGCAAGTTCAGTTTCTTATAAGGTTGAGAAATTGAGAAATACAAAACTAAATTTTGCCAATTGGAAATTTATTTTTTTGTTGATTTTAGAACATCTGTACAGGATTAAGTAATATCTGATTGATATGTGTGTTATAGCCATTAATATTTATCTGGTATTAAGTAATTTTTATATGTTTTTTTACTTTTAATTTTGGACACAGTGCATTCAACAATGTATTATTTTCTTTTCTAGAATGTGATAAGTAATTCAATATAGATTAAATGATTACGATACAAAATGCTAGGCCAGACATAGTGGCCCACTCCTGAAATCCCAGACTTTGGGAGGCTGAGGTGGGCAGTTTGCTTGAGCCCAGGAGTTCAACACCAGCCTGAGTAACACAGTGAGACCCCATCTCTATAGAAAACAAACGAAATGCTAAATAAATACCATGATTATAAATATTGAAGAAAACAATAGAACAAAAGGAAGTATCACAACAAATTCATTAAGTATCCTCATATAATACAAAGAATATGTTATCTAGTAAATTATAATATAATTATTGGAAATAACATATTAATCAATTATATTACAATATTATTGCATGTATATCATTTCTGGTCATGGTTTATGTAAAACTATAGTTCTGCAAAGATCCTAATTACCTATGATTTAATCTTTTATATCTCCTAATATTAATTGATCATGTGGCTTGGAGTTACTGTGGAAACCAAACATACCTTCCTTTTGATTTTCTTTTTTTTTTTTTTTTTTTTTTTTTGTTTTGAGACGGAGTCTCGCTCTGTCTCCTGGGCTGGAGTTGCAGTGGCCGGATCTCAGCTCACTGCAAGCTCCGCCTCCCGGGTTCACGCCATTCTCCTGCCTCAGCCTCCCGAGTAGCTGGGACTACAGGCGCCGCCACCTCGCCCGGCTAGTTTTTTGTATTTTTTTTTTTTTTTTAGTAGACGGGGTTTCACCATGTTCACCAGGTTGGTCTCGATCTCCTGACCTCGTGATCCACCCGTCTCGGCCTCCCAAAGTGCTGGGATTACAGGCTTGAGCCACCGCGCCCGGCCTCCTTTTGATTTTCATCGAGACATTGCTATATCCCCTCGCTAAGTTTCCACTTCCTTTAGCAAAAACAGTTAAAGAAAGTGGCAACAATAAAATTCTGGTAGCTCCATCAGGTGAATTTATGAAGATATAATATTTTGAAATCGGTAATTGCATCCAAAATTATCAAGGGTCAAATGACAAGGGTTGACATGACCCAGATATTTCCAGTAAACTTTATTTCCCTACGCCTTTTCATATTCTTCTTCCTTAGTGTCTTATTCAATCCAGGTCTGATAGAGTTGTAAAAGAGAAGAAACTCAGAGTGAAAATACAAGTTATGAGTATGCTTCAAGCTAGAATTAAAACAATTCGATTTCATTTGAAATTGTAGAATAAACTATTTTTGCTGTAGTTTCAACTTTGTCACACTTGTTTGACATGACTAAATCACCTCACATTGGAAGCCAATCTACATATTAAATGCCATGATTCTATTAAATACTATAGAAATAATCTGCAGAGTACTTCTACCTGAGACACATACAGAATGTACGTATTTTAACATCATTAACATCATTCTTGGTTTTTGAATATTAAAAAGATTTAACTTTCTACTTTGTGAATGTATCACAAATGAAATGGGTAATTTTCTTTGAAAGTGCATGAGTTGGAAAGCTAAAATAGAGGTGAAAAAGAGAACTATTCACAAATCATTTTCTTCTTATATGACTTATCTATTTTTTAGGTATTTCATGGAAAGATTTCAGTGAAATTATTCACTCAGAATTGTAATAGTTTGATTCATTTTTCTTATTAAAATTTGTCAAATTATAAATATATATATATATTTTTTTTTTTCTTCTTCTTCTTCTAGCAATGGTTGTTTTGAGCAACCTGGAACCAAATACAACTTATGAAATCAGGGTTGCAGCTGTAAATGGAAAGGGACAAGGAGACTACAGTAAAATAGAAATCTTCCAAACGTTACCAGTCCGTAAGTAATCATCTCTATTTTTTATTCTCTTTTGTCATTTTCTTTTCTTGCAAATGTAATAGATTTTAGAATGTAGGGAGATGTTTCAACACTTTTGGGACATGAATTGTGTCTTTGGTGAAGTGGTTTTTGAAGACAGTGACATCTCAGATTTATTAATATAAAAATAACTTTGCTTTAGAGCGAGGCAAAAAAAAAGAGTGCACTAGAATACACCCAGTAAAAATTGTTCCCGGGAAATTGTCCTCATTGCAAAAGTGATTAATTGGATTGTAGTCTTTGACTATATTCTGGGAGAGAGAATAAAAAACGTCTATGTAACATGTTCAATATTTTGTTCTTTTGTGGAGGCCTGACTATTGACCTTGTTCCACAAATGATATGGGCTTTAAGTGTCAGAAAAGGAATCATTATGTTAATTCATTACAACAGTGACTGCAGAAGACTTGTTCTGGTAACTATCATGTTTTGAGGAATTGTAAGTTAATTGAGTTTACATAAAGTGAAGATTAAATTTTAAAAGACTTAACATTTCCTTTATGTAAAATAAATTACTTTAAATGTTAGAAAACATAATAAATACGACCGAACCACTGTTATAAAAATCTATGCATAACACTGCCTGACATATATATATATGTGTGTGTGTGTATGTATATGTGTGAGTATATATGTATATATACACACACACATATAAAGACAGTCAAAATGGCCACAATATATTATCTTACAGAATGTCTCTCTGTTGGTAATCATAAAATCTGTCTGGTAAGTTTCTTTTCTCCATGCCCAATGCTAGTGGTTAAGATAACCTGCCCGATAGGGTGGCTTACACCTGTAATCCCAGCATTTTGGAAGGCTGAGGCAGGCAGATCGCTTGAACCGAGAAGCTCAAGACCAGCCTGGGCAACACAGTAAAACCCTGTCTCTACAAAAAATAATAATAATAATAATAAATCAGCTGGGTGTGGTGGTATACACTTGTAGTCCCAGCTACTTGGGAGGCTGAGGTGAGAGGTGAGAAGATCACCCAAGTCTGGGGAGGTCAAGGCTGAAATGAGCCGTGATCACACTATGGAACTTCAGCCTGGGCGACAGAGTGAGACCCTGCCTCAGAAAAAGAATAAAGAAAATAAGAAAAGAAAAAAGAAATGACAATATCCTGCTGAGAAGAAATAACAGGTCATTCTGGTTTAGAGATATGAAATCCTTTTCGGTCCATGGTCTTTGTTTTTCTTGGCCCTTCACATAGAAAATTATTGCACTTTGGTAGATCCCTGTTCTATTCAAAACAATATAAGCATCATTGTTATATGGCTATCTCTATGTTGAAGAAGAACATCCAAGGCAAGTATATGAATGAACCTAGAAGAAAATGAAATATTGAAACACAGGTCTGTAAAATTGGATACTGCAAATTTTATTCAAATTTGCACCCAGGAAGGAAAATGCTTATTAAAGCGGATTAACTAATTGCAAGTCAGTATCTTTCCTGGTAGGTATATATTCCATACAGATTGATGTGTTAATGTATTCTTATTAATAAATGCTTACAAAACACTTATAAGCTAAATTTACATTAAGAAAATAAACATGATTTAATACTATTAATAATAAGAGAAATAAAGTTTTATATTTGTGCAATGCTGTACTTTTCTCAGAGTATTTGCATATCAGTGAAAATAATATATTTGGTCCTGAGGCCACAGTTTTGGCATGACACTTCTAGATTTATAATGTTGCTCCTTCTTGGATGGGGAAAATGAGGATCAGAAATTATAACACAAAAGGGCAATATCAAATGATAAATCCAGGATAACACCATATATTTTGATTACATTACTGTTCTTTTTATTAAAATATAGTTTCTCTAGGTATCTGAAATGTGTGCAAATGAAGAAATGTTGTATTGCATATCTAGGTGAACCAAGTCCTCCATCCATACATGGACAGCCAAGCAGTGGAAAGAGCTTTAAACTCAGCATCACCAAACAGGACGATGGAGGGGCCCCTATTTTGGAATACATTGTGAAATATAGAAGTGTAAGTACCTTGTTTATTATCATATCATACTAGGTTTTTTCAAGTTAAATTGAGTTGCACTGAATTTATAAACATATCAGGAGAGAATGTGTATTTAGTAATTGTGATAATAAGAGCTAATCTTCCTTCCATTCCTGATAGTCATCATTGTGATTTTTTTTAATTGTATTGTAAAATCTAAGCATGGATCGTCAAAATATTCTCATGGTTTTCATCTTGTGATTCTTAGGTGTGAAATGGGACTAGTAAACTTTTCAGAAATGAGATATTATTTCCCCTGTTTTGCTGAGAAGCTTCTCATTTTGTCTGATATTAGTAACTTCAGGCTAAGCCCGTCAGTCATATGTTAGGTAGTATTATTAGAAAAATCACACCTCAGAATAGATTAATCAAATAATTTGACTTATTTAGCCATAACGTTTAACAAAGAATGGCCACGGTGAACTTGAGGAAGAGGGAATCGTTTTCTTCAAGTTTAATTAGCGCTATCTAGTAAGGAAGTTTGGAGAGCTAAAAACTGCACACAGATTTTTGATAGCGGTTGGAGGGAAACAATATTCACTAGTTGCAGAGTCATAGAGTGGCACTATGGGCACTGCCGTTTTGCCTTCAGTAAAAGATGATTTCAAATGCCACTGAAAATAATTTCTTCAAAATTTTTTTCCATACGTACCTTGGAGTATTGGCGTCTACTGTAAAATATGTTAAAAATGAAACATGATTTTAAGTTAAATTTTCTAAGATTCATACAACATGCATTTTATGCTTATGTTGACTGAATCCATATTAGTGCTTTCCAAATTAATTATACTTTACCAGATTGTGTTTAAAATAATTGCTCCATAGTAGTGTGTGGGTTAATTTTCAATATTTTCTCACAAATCCCCAATTTTCTAAATTATAATATTGCTGCTTCTAAATTCAAACATCTACATTCTGAGGGGTAATAAAAAATAAAATTGGATTTTGAATGGCATATTTTAATAATTAATTTTAGATATCAAATCATTTTTTAAAATTTTAAAAATTAATACTCCTTTCAGAGGACAAGTGTTTGTCCCAGCTTTCACACTCAAGTGAGTTCTCTTGGCCATTCTCATTTGCACATTTGTAAACTCGGTAGAAGGAAGATCATTTTTTCTAGGGACGTAGGCTTGGCCAGAATTCATGAATTGGACTGGTAGAACAGACTTTCCGTGCAGATTGTTGCTCACAATTCTAGGATGAAAAAATTTATTGTACAAAATACTGGGGATAGTAACAGTTTGTAAGGAATTCTAATAAATCCCACAGTGGACTCTGAAATGCAATGACTAGTTGTGAAACAACGTGTTGTATATTTTTAATTGTACTATATTGTTAGTAGTGGCCCCAGTCGTTGATGTTAACAAAAATATTTCTTGAGTAGCACTACATCTATTTAGAGCAAAGTAGAGTCACCAAATGGAAATAATGACATTTTAGACAGCCATATATTTATGTATACATATACATAGTTTAAAACATAAATTACTATTTTAAAAATCTGACTTCAAATTCATATTGATTTCTTTAAATGTGGACTAGAATATTTTTGAGAAGTTATGTGTGAAACACAGATGGATAGAAATAAGTAAGATTTTAAGCACAATAAGATTAGTAAGATTGAAGGGACTCAAGTTCATATAATGGTACTCAATAAATTTTACCTTTGCATATAGTTGGTAAGTTATAGTTGATATGGCTTAGTCATAAAGTTTAAACAAGAACAAATTTTGTCTCCAGTAAACTTATACCTTCCGTTTTCTCTCCTTTCTCTTTCTCCTCCCAACCTAATGGTAAATGTGCCTGGTTGGTTCCCATTTCCCCAATGTCTGCGCTTACCACTCTGATAAAAGTATGTCCTTTTCCCTCCTCTCTTTTCTAATTTCCAACCCTTTCTAACTCCAGAAGTACTAGAGGATCTGTTTTTCATGACACATTGGAAATGATTGATTGTATTAGTTCATACATAACTATAATTGTCTGATCAATTACTAAGTTATCCACCTTAGAGCTACTTTCATTTTAACAGGGGACATTGTTTTAATAGTAGAAATTTAGGCACCTATGGCAAATTTTATAAAAGGAGTGGTTCCGTATCCTTTGTATTACGAGATAGGCATTGCTCACTCTTGGATATTTTGTATTTTGTAATTAATCAAATATAAACTGATACTTTTTCACATTTTTTCAAGGACAACATTGAAGAATTTGAGTGGCTTGTATTCAAATAAAATGAGAAGCTTGTCAGCAAAACAGGAAAACTAGAGAATTTGAGTGACTTGGTGGGGAGAGGGAACAGACATCAGAATGTAATTCATAACGGTCTAAACATGGATGGCAGCAGTACTGGACAAGAGGCAACCCCTCTACCACTGTCTCATCTCAGATCAACTGCCCAGCTCCTAAGGCTTCAGATAGAGCCATCCTGGCACAGTTTCTCTTGACCATATCACTTGATAGTATGCTTTCTAGTTTCATCCATTAAAATACTCTATATATCCCTGTTTTGTCATCTTCTCTTCTCTTCTCCACCTCCTCCATCCTGTCAACATCATGCTCTGAGGATCCAATTGCAGATACCATGATTGAATAAAAAGTGAAATAACTACTTCAAAAAAGTTCTTGATCATCTGTTCTTTTCATATGATATCTATTAGGTTCTCAAACTACATGAACTCTACAGTGTAGTAAAGTGCAACTGAATAACTTGAAAAATGGTTTAGACATATTCAATATATTTTTAATAAAAAATGAAGAAAAAGTACATAGAGGAATCTGGAAAATAAGGAACATCTCTAAGATTTTCCCTTCTTGATTTCTTCTTTGGCCATCTCTTTCAACTCCACTGCGCACAGGGCTATATTCTGAGAACAATGTACTTCTGACAATATATTCCTTATATGACTTGATTTCTAGCAAACAATGAATCTAAGCCTTTAATTTGGGTTTCACTGGGAAAGGACAAGAATAGCTATATCCTACTATAGAAAGTGTAAAACTTCCCATAGATTATGAACCAGGAAGCACCATTATTCTGTCAACCTGTAATACAGCACATGGCTTTGTTCACTCACCCATTATGAAGACAGAATTTATTAGAACAGAACTAGAGTAATAAAAGCAGAATTAGATATCTCTGTGGACTCTTCATGAAAATTAATGTCTCTAACAATAAATCAGTAAGTTTAAACCATGCGTTTGGAAAGTAAAGACAAACATATTAATCTCATGAAATGTTTGGAAGAAATCATGAAGTTATTTTTAAGTCTACTTTGTACTTATAGTGTCAATCTAACTTCATATAATTTAGTAAATAGATTTTTACATGCTTCCATGAGTTTTTCACCATTTTATTTCTAATTTGATGATAGCTATGGGATCATACCTATCACTTAGTGTTGGCATATTAAATACATTTCCTTAGCTAAAATAATTGGTAGCTAAAATCAATTGTGAGGAAGTACTATAGGGACTAGCATTTGTAAGTCTTAATTGAACTTTTTAAGTAATTTGGAGTCCAGGAGGTTATACACTATCTCAATGTCCACAGGATAAGAAAGGTAATTTTGAAAAGGGCATTAAAATAATAAATAAGTAAAATGAAGCTTTGGTTCTTAAGAAAATGTATTTTCCAGTTAATAATGTTTATGTATGTACATGGAAATGTATTTAAAGCCATTATAGTTTAAGTTTTGAAGTATTTTTAAACAATAAATACTTATGGACATTAAAGAGTATCAAGCATTTTAGTAGTTTTTCTTTGCTGTGAGTTAAGAGAATGAGTTTTGTTTTTCCTTGTATGTATACGTTATCTGAATGAACAAATACAGCAATAAATCAATAAATAAATTAGCTCATTATGTAATTATAACTATATTATAAATAGTATTATAAATCGAATAATTAATATGGGAGACAAGAAACACAAGAAAAAATGCACTGCCAATGTTTATAGGTATGAGAACACAGAAAGTAATGAATAGGAAAAATTAGATTTATTTTGCCTTAAGTACTATGTGGGTGGTGGAGACTAGGAACAGATTATGTAGGACCTAATTTAAAAAAAAATTTACCAAGCATCAGCACATGGAACAAAGGCAAGTAGAATTTGTTATGATCATGGAAAAAAGATTTAAATTTAGAACTGCTAAAATCTTCAAACCTTTAAATCTTCCAAATGTGTGTGTGTGGTGTGTATATATATGGTGTATATATATATACACCACACACACACATTTGGATATATATATAATTTTGTATACAATTTGATGTTTTAAGCTGAAGATTAATATCCTTATCAAAGGACAACTTTTTGTCCCAGGTTCCATGCTAACAATGATGAGTACCTGTTTGTTTCTTTTGGATATTCTGATATGGAGATTTTTGTGCCTCTACCCAGGACAGCTCTGAAGGACTCACTGGTCTCTCGATGAATCTGACAGTGCCATGCTATTCAAGCCAGGTCCCTTGGCCCTTCTCGTTTGCCCATTTGTATTCTTCTTGAATTCTGTAAACGGTCTCTCTCTCTGTGTGTATGTGTGTATATATGTATATGTACACATATACACATATGTGTATATGTGTATATATATTAATATATGCTTGTTTGTCTATATATGCAATTATATATATAAGGTATATGTGTAGATATATATTTTTTATATATATAAAATCCAGATTGATCAATCACCTCTCTGACATTCAGAGTAGCAAATGGAGTTTTAAATGCTATCTGGGCCTTCTGTGAGGTCATGTAAGTATGAATACCTGAACCATGCTACCAGGGAATCCAGGACCCGGGACCTGCTTTATATACATACAAAATCTTAAACCATACGACATGGGAGTCAGAGGAATCTATGCTTCATCTCGCTTATATGAGCTCACCTTCTCTATTGTCGTCTCATTTTAAAATTATTCAGTTTATATTTAAAATGATGTTGGTGATACACTTCATGAGACTTCAAAAGGAGTCAGTAAACTGTTTCTTGTTATGAATAAAAGCATCAAGGAGCCCCTGAAAATGAGAAAATAGAGACCCTTACACCTTGCCTCTAATCTCCTCCCTGTACAGATGATAGCCAATATTTTCCTAGATGCTGATAGTATGACTTCAGAATCATTATTAAGAAGTGCCCTGAATTGCCATGTGGCCCGCTATTTTCTGACCAAAGGAAAAAAAAAAAATTGCTTAAGAGAAGCTATACCAAAGCCAAATGGCCATTTTTTTTCAGTAGCTGCCCTTCAACATTTAATTGGCTTATTAATAATGGCCATATTCAGCAAATCATCTCATTAAGTTACCTAGGGGAACGTTTTGCAACTAGATTATCTTAAATTGTTCCCTAGGCATTTAAACTTTGTAAATTAGACAGTCTACAGATATGCATACTTGAGATTTTGATGCCAGGGGAGTATTTGGTAACACCCACTTTAATTTTTTTCCTATTCCCTAGGAATAGCAATTAGGGGATTAAAATGCCTTCTTGCCTAATGTTGAAAGGAAAATGAAACTGATTTATATTGGGAACATGTTAGAGCTCCCTTTGGTTTCTTATACTATCAGCCCAAATACTTAGAATGATGGAGGGCCCTTTAATTTATCATCTTACGGGCTTCAACAATTAAGAGCTAAATGATTGTTAATTTACAAGAGACTGTCTTGTGTTTGTACAGAAGTTTTACCTTAAATGCCTAATTTCCAAAAATTATATTTTTGAAGTATTACCTGAAGGACATGACATCTATCTATTCCTCTAAAGAATACATTTTTTTTTTTTTTGGCCTGGAATAATTCATATCTCAGTTTTTGGCTTATTTTCTGGCTCTTTCACCCACATCTTCACTCAGATACAAAGCAAAACTGAATTCCAAGTATTTCCACGAAAATACTTACTCACATCAACCACTTCATCGTTACATAGAAAGTACTGAATAACAGGTAATGCCAGGGCCACAGGGACATGCAGCTGTCTGCTGCCTCATGGATCCCTTGTCTTCATACCACCCTTCCGTGTCCTTGCCATACACCCCTTCCTTGCCATATATGTGTGTGTATATACACAATTTATAACTTATAAAAATACATGCTATTTGTATATATGTGCATATTCATACTGAATATGCTATAGGTAGCATATACAATTACATGTTATGTTTGTGTGTGTGTGTGTATATATATATACATATACATCTAATGTATCATCTCAAATTACTTTTGGGTTAACTTTTTAAGCTTTTTAAGCTTTTTTGTTATATATAAGTATATATAACACATATATAATACATTATAATGCATATATAATGCACATATAGATACACAATTTTTAAAAATTTATTTGAAACAACTACAGTGTTTGCTTATACATCTCTCAGTGATTATGCATCTAAGGCTTAAAATCATTGTGTTTCTTTTTGGATTTAAAGCTGTGTAAAAAACTGACACCTTCTTGTCATTAGCTCAGGATAAATGAAAAGAAAAATGGTGCTAGCGTGTATTATTTCCAGTAAGGATGATATCACCTCCCCACCGGTGACCTGCCTAGCCCTTGACTTTATTAGGTATTACGTGCCTCCATTGCACCTTCTCATTTTTCAAAGGCCTCATGTCTTTCTTCTGGGCTGGTTTGTAAACTCCAACATGAGGGTACTGCACATGTCTTGGTCACTTGTGTTCACGCCTTCTAGAAAGTGCTCACTAATCAATTAACTGAGTAAATGATTGATGAATGAGTGGGTGAAGACAGAGGGTGTTGGGATAGCTGTGGCTTTTTAGCATAGCTGCCTTAAGCATTTCAAAATTGCAACTAGGTTTGTTTCTCAACCTTACTGTTCATTGATAAACTTAGAAAAGTTACAACTTCTCTTCTCAGTTATTCCATCATTCATACACCTCATAATATCTTAAGTAGTACTAGCTACAGGCCATTTTTATAAAAACATATTCATAATTTCAAAAATCAAGGCAAGTGCCTCTTGTGTATATTGATAACTTGTACTGCTTGTTCATTTAAAACCAGGGCTTCGTTAGGGGTTCTAATAGCTTCAGTTTTACATGAAATAGCAAAATAGGCCAAACTTTTCTGTTCCTTTGTAATGGAAGTTCTACATCACCAACAAGTTTATTTCCTTTGTAATGAAAGTTCTATGTCACCAAAAAAATAATTAACTAGAAAAGGAGAATAATAGTGTGGTATCAAAATTATAATATCTTCTTGCCTTCTTTTGAAGGACACTCCATGTTTGAGTACTGTCAATTGAATGCAATCATGAATTTAACTTTCACAATTTTATTTTAGAGAACAAATAATTGTCATCAAAAATGGAGAAAACATAGTTTTTTTATAGTCAAAGAAGCAGTGTGAAGTTTTGCCTCAACATAGAATAATATAGGACTGAGCTATGAGGTTAAAAGACATGTCTGCATCTGTTGTTCTAGACAGGCTGTAATTTATCTATACTTATACCCTGGGAAAGTACCATTTGCAGTTGCAACGATAGATTATTAGATACATGATTCCAGAGAAAATGTTTCATTTCCATACAGTTTTTATGGAAACAGTTATATCCTAAAATAGCTGTTATTTGTTTAAGTGGTTATGATCTCTAAGGCCCTGAAATACACAACCTACTCAATTTTCCTCATTGCTCTCCCAAAAAGCTGACAGAAGCAGCTGCTACTATCCTTTTTGTTATAAAGAGGAGGAAGACAAGCCAGAAAGGTTAAGGAAGCCTTCTGTGTTGAAATTGTTAATGTATGGCCCAACCCAGTAATTGCTCTGTTTTAGAAAATTTCATTTATAAAATTATATCCATTTATATTTCATTAGTAATTGTAGTTCTAATGGTAATTTTATCAAACAAAGGGAAATTCAAATGTCATATGGTCAAATTTATATTTTAGAAAAGCAGCAAGATAGTATTTAAGTGTAGAATGTTTGAGAATAGGATGGCATTGTTTTATTTTCTTTTGCTAATGATATATTTAAAACTTAGTAATTTTCTTTGTATATTATTTTCTTATGTCATAAAACATGATAGTAGTAAAAAATACCAGTGATAATTTAAATCTATCAATCATATCCAGACTTTATTTCAAGACACTTTATCTTTCTTCCCCCCAAAAAACTTTAACAATAGTCCCTGGCAATTCTTTTAAAGGACATATTAAGTTTTTTCTGTATATCATGTTTCATTTTCCCATTCACATAAAAATTAATAATCAACAAAATGGCCAAAAAGCAAACTGCTATATGTGAAATAAAAAAATCTTAATGGAGGTCAATTGTCAACCACTGAATAAAGGATGAATTACAAAACCACTTTTTGGCTAATATAAACAACATCATACTTTATATAGAAAAATGTTAGAAATAATACTGACTTCATTGACACAGCAACTTCATGTATTTCTGTGCCTATCAAACTTGTTCCAGTATCCAAAATAAGCATATTGTTCCAATTCCAATACAAATTATTTTTCTAAAAAGGTGCAACTTTAGTGTATGGATATTTACAAAATGCATTTTTATTGCTTTCACAGAAAGATAAGGAAGACCAATGGCTAGAGAAAAAAGTACAGGGAAATAAAGACCACATCATTTTGGAGCATCTCCAGTGGACCATGGGGTATGAAGTTCAGATTACAGCTGCCAATAGGTTGGGATATTCCGAACCAACAGTTTATGAATTCAGCATGCCACCAAAGCCCAACATTATTAAAGGTAAGCAAAACTATATTCTTTTTAGACTGAGCAATAAACATGATACCACCTTTTTATAACCCTTATTGACTTTTCTTATTAATAATTAAAACCAACTGAAATGTAAATTCCAGGTTCTAATTATTAGTGTGACGTATCACACACAAAGTTTCTCATCGCTCTTGCCATAGGGTAGTGCTTAATTTGCAAATATATTTTGACCCCATTCATAGCTGGAGTGGTGGGGAACGAATGAATAGGAGAACATAGAGAGTAAGAGTGACTGATGATAGTCAATGTGAAAAGTGTCTATTGAGACCATATGAAAGCTTTACTAAGAAGACAATTTCTCTGCCAATCATGTGGAGACTGGTGCTCCAATTCTTGTTAGATTTGAGCCAACCTGTGCCTGATCAAGCAGGTTGATTTTGGAAACATAAAATTAGTCACAAAGAAAGGCAGGAACAGCCACAAATATAATTCCATAAAGACCTATACCTAGAGTTTTAAGAAGGCTCATAAAATGGAAGAACACTGTAAATCAGCTTTTGCAACACACTGGTTAGATTCTACCATTGATAGGTAACAACGCTTACATTGTTACATCTTAGTAAGTTAGTAACATTATGAAAGTTCACAACAGGGATATTAAACTTTTATTCAGATAAATGCTCTTGAAGTAAAGATAAAAAATTTATTCTGACTCAAAATAACACTTAACTCTGTTCATGAGTTGCCAAATTGTTCATATTTCTACGTTTATTTTCCCTGTTATTACTTTTAATATTTTAATTTTATGCAGACATGTACAGATATTTATGTATCTATAGTATATTCTTTATTTGTACATATATGCAGAAAAGAGCAGCATATTAATCCATGAAACCAAGATTTATTTGTCTTATTATATTAGAGTATAAGTATAGATATATAATATTTTTGAAACGGGAAAAGAAATAAAACTAGCTAGTTCAACATGTTATTAAACCCTCTTGTAATTTCAACTTGATGTTAATTTTATATATTATGATTTTGTTATATCATACATCAGTTGTTTAGTAATTGAAAGCAGTTTTATATGACTAATCTTTCAATTAAAAAGTAATTACCATTGGTTATAAGGTTTAAAAGTAATTGATATTAGAGCTTTGTATTGCTAATATTAATTCATAAATTCTACCAAATTATAATTTAAAATTAGGAAGTAAAAAGTCTCTGGAAATAACATGGGTATCTTATATTTTAATGACTTTTTTATTATTTTCAAAGCACTTCCGCATTAATTATCTCATTTTATTCTTAAATCTGAGCTGGATAAGGAAGCATTATTCTCATTTTACAAATGTGATTTTAAGAGGTTGAATGACATGTTTGAGGCCAGAAATACTTCTAGTTATATGACAAATCTGATGCCTTTACAAGATAACACATCTAAATAAGAATGACTGAATGTACAATTGAGTTCATTACATCTCTATGTTTGAAACATCAGAAACTACTTCTACAATTGTAATGAGTATGTAAGTAGTAATTATATTTCATGCAAATATCAGGAACATGCTATACATGTTCCCATACTGAGCCAGAGCCTCCTCCAAAGGAAAATTGCAACAGTATACTACAATCTCCCACATTTTTAATTTAGTGTATATATTTGGAAACATAATGAATTAACTTAATTCATTTAATTTAATAATGTATTAAATTTAATATTATATGAAATAGGTAACATAGATAAAACATAAAATCAAAAAATAGATTTTACACAGATTACTAAATGTTACACCCCCAGTGACCCTGCTATCTTTATGAGAAAATGTTGGCCCAGGGCGCGGTGGCTCACGCCTGTAATCCCAGCACTTTGGGAGGCCGAGGCAGGTGTATCATGAGGTCAGAAGATGGAGACCATCCTGGCTAACACGGTGAAACCCCGTTATCTACTGAAAATACAAAAGACTAGCCAGGCGTGGTGGCGGCGCCTGTAGTCCCAGCTACTCGGGAGGCTGAGGCAGGAGAATGGCGGGAACCCGGGAGGCGGAGCTTGCAGTGAGCCGAGATGGCGCCACTGCGCTCCAGCCTGGGGGACAGAGCCAGACTCCGTCTCAAAAATAATAATAATAATAATAATAATAATTGTTGATGATAAAAACCAATAATACATATAAACAAAAGGTGGAAAAAGTTAAAAGGTAATAAAAACAGATATGAAGGCACCAAAGTAACCAAGACATGCTGTGATTCATTTCCTCTCTCTCTATATATATATATTTTTTCAATATGAGAAACTCGTGTCCTGAGAGCTTGTAGGCA
The DNA here is from genome assembly GCF_024542745.1 of Macaca thibetana thibetana. Lineage (NCBI taxonomy): Eukaryota > Metazoa > Chordata > Mammalia > Primates > Cercopithecidae > Macaca > Macaca thibetana. Next base: position 175,741,008 of record NC_065580.1, on the reverse strand, counting down.
AGACCTGGAAAGAAAGTGGACAGAATTCTCGTTTATACTCCCAGATTTGTTTCTGTCACATAACTTGTCAAAATAACTGTTTCCTCATCTCTAAAATGAGTTTCTTCTGGTTCTGCAATGTTAAGATGTGTTTGTTAATTTAAGAATTTATTGGAGTACTTCTTTGTGACAAACGCTTGAATGAGTACAAAGGATTTAAGGATTTATCTGTGAAAAATACAGAACTGACCCCTGTCCCCCAAAATCTCCACAATCTATTAGGGAAAGACAGATATTCAACATGAGTTAGAATAACAGATAACTGCAACTAAGAGAGATTTTTCTTAGAAAGTGGGTTTCCAAAGGAAACGTGCAGGAATGAACTTTCCAGGGAAAATGTGTTACATGGAAGGTATCTCTGAGACCAGAAAGAGCATGATCTGATCTAGGAGCTGGAAAAGGCATGTCTGGAAGAGAACCTGAAAGTGTGTGACTGAAGATAAGGTCAGAGAGGGAATGCAAACCAGATAATTCAAGGGCTTCTAAAAACATAATTGTAAAACATCTTCCAAAAGAAGTAAATAATTGTAAGCAGAAAAGTTGTATGAAAAGATAGGTATTTTAAATAGATTATTATTTCTCATATGGGTAAGAGCAACTGATGGATGAACAGCGGTAGAAAAAAAAAGAGAATGAAAAAATTCCCAATACATTGTAAGTGTAGACTAATCCTCCCATTGCAATAGATTGGATTCAGTCAGTAATGACTTTTAGGTTCCTTGCTTGGGCACCTAGAGCATTGCTGATGTCATTTCTCAAGGTGAAGAATTTTGTAGGAGAAGCAAGATTTGAAGAATGAGGGTCAAACATCAGATCCATTTGGTATTTGTTAAATTTGAAATATCAAATTGTTGGTTAGATATGTGGGTATGGAAATGAGAAGATAACCACGGCTTGGAAACATACCCCATGATGCTGTCAGTGTTAACAGGTGAATGGTATTTGAGTGAGGATAAACCCATCTAAGCAGTGCCTAAAATCTCTGAAGAGGGGTTGATGTCTGTAGTACTCATTTATGTTTGCTAGTAACTAGAAGGCTGACTGGCACAGCATTGATTTCCAAAGAGTATTTCTCGAATTACTGAAGAGTAGCAAGAAGTTAAGAACTGAGTCCCAAGGAACTATAATATTATACTGGAAGAAGAAACCAGACCACTCCACCCCCATCATGAGACTAACACTTTACAGACTTACTGGCAAAACACGAGCATAGTATCTTGGAAGTTAAAAAAGGGTCATATTTCAAAAAGAATACATGTAAAGTGTCCAATGCTGCCGAAAGGTGAATGGCACTGAACCAGAACAGATGTGAAGTATCCCTATCACATGCTGCTTTGCTGACGTCATTGGGAGAGAAATTAGGTACAAGTGGGCAGAGGATTGTATGTGAGGTTAGGGAGTTTAGACTCCATATTTATTTAATGCTTTCAGGAAGTTTTTCTAAGGTGAGCAGAGGTGGGGAAAGGCCAGTGTTAGAAGGTCTTTTATGATGAAAAATGCTAGATGAAACAAATCAAGTAGTCATGGAGAAATCACACCTACAGACACACAGACAAAGTCATCTGAGAAGGTAGGAGATGGTATTCACCCCTCGAATCTATGCAGCTGATACAAAGCCAACACAACTTATCAAAACGGGGAAAATGAAGTATTTATTTTATTTGTAAAAATGTCGCAGATTCGGCAGGGCGCGATGGCTCACACCTATAATCCCAGCACTTTGGGAAGCCCAGGCAGGTGGATCACAAGGTCAGGAGTTTGAGACCAGCCTGGATAACATAGTGAAACCCTGTCTCTAGTAAAAATACAAAAATTAACTGGGCATGGTGACACACGCCTGTAATCCCAGCTACTCAGGAGGCTGAGACAGGAGAATTGCTTGCACCCAGGAGGTGGAGGTTGCAATGAGCCAAGATCACGCCATTGCACTCCAGCCTGGGTGACAGAGCAAGACTCCATCTTGAAAAAAAAAAATAGTTATAAAATCATGTCTAATTTACTGTTACTGACACCAGCTTGCTAAGGCCTCTTGGAAAGTCATATCAGAAACAAACCATAAATTAAGAATTGTTTGATTTAGATCTAGGTTTTGTGAGGCAACTTTAAAGGCTGTAATGATGGGGAATTTGGGAACCTTCCAAATCTTATGGCGTTAACATTATATATTTGCAAAATATGAAAAAAAGATCATATAATTTTATATGATTTTATTTTTCATTTTAAAATAAAACATAAATTCAAACATATTAGAAATAAGTTACCTGTAATAAACTAGCACATCTTAAGTGTTTTCATTTAAGTTAGAGAAGATATAGAGTTCAAAGGTTAGTGTGGTTTTAATTTATTTTTGTATTTCATGCATTGTAGACTGTCAAAGTAAGTTTTCTGGAATTTCGAATTTAAAAACCCATTACTTATGTGCATTAGGTATATTTAACTTTTTGTAAACAATAGGCTAAGTCTAGAGAACATTTACTTGTTGGACTAAAGCACTATTTTTTCTTTTTTTTCCCACCTACTCCCTTTACATTCATATAAAATTTTACATTGATAATAATTTTTCTTGTAAGTATGCTACTGGAGACTACATTTCATTATATTAGTTTATAATTGCTTTTTTAAAATTTTGTAATTATTAATATTTTTCATTTTTTAGTTCTTATTAAAGAAGTGCTTATTTTGAAAATGTATTTTGATTTATATGAAAACAGAGTTTCCATAATCAATCATGTTCCTTTTTGGAATATTCATGCAGCGTAACTCCATCTTATTTTATTTTACAAGAAACAAGAATATTGGGAAACTATAGCAGATTAATTGTTATAAAATGACTACCATATGGATATCATGGCTGCTAGCATGGCATTTATTGATTTGTTGTATAATTTTAATGACTAAAAATACTACTAAACTGCAGAACTGGATATAATCTAATGTTTAAAAAAAATCCTTGGATATAAATAAACTTACTTTGAAAAACATTTTCACCATTTTTTTTGGCCTGCCACATGTTTAATAACATTTTTATTTAACCAAAAAAGACCTTAGTATCTTTCAGCAATTACTTCCTCTTTTTCCTGAAGACATGTCTAATTTTAATATTGACTATCAATATAATTTGATGACAATAATTCTATTCAACATTTTTTATATCCAATGATAAAATAATTCTACTGTCTAGGAACATGTAATGCATACATTATACATACAAAATAGTTGTTTAGATTTAACAAGCTAAAAAATATATATAAATCACCACAAAAAATATTGCTAAAATATTTCAGTTACTTTGTACTTTCATGGGCTTTTAATTTGTACTTCCAATGAACCATACAGTAAAATTATTTTGATGACCTCCACTCTAGTTTCAAACAATAAATCTTTCATCACTAGATAATTCAACATGAACAGAAAACAACATTCAAGCACATGGTGAATATGAAAATATTATATTAGGGTTACATTTATGGTTGTTTTAGAACATAAGTTTCAAAATTCTAAAACAATGGTGAAATAGAAGTCCAATTATCTGGGGAAACTTTATCTTAACTCTCTGGAATCTGGAATTTTCAGTCTAACCTAAATATTGATACTACACCTGCAACAGTATTTCCGTAGTTTAGCATGTAATGAAAAAGTAGGTCTAAAAATTATTTTTATAATCTTTGGTTCCTAAAATTGTTTTAAAAGAGGTGCAGTGACATTTGTCTGGAGTTTACCTATGGCCAATAGGTTAATGCTTCTAGCTTCTATGCTTATTGCAAATTTTCATTATGTGAATATGCAATTTTCATTTATATTTGTTAGTAGTTTGTTTATTATTAAAATATAACTGCTTTTATTAAATATATTCTAAGAAATCATGGTAGAAAAAATTACCATCAACCATTGTAGGATATATTGAGCTCATATTAAAAGTAGCTCTGTGAATTCACAAGTAGCACAGAAAAATGACTGGTGACTTTTTTCTTGTTATTTACATTTTCAACTTATAAATGAAAGATATTTACATGTAAAGGATCAATGACAGAATTAATGTCTGAGTAAACAAAATAAACGTCAATATTGACCTTTGTCTGTTTTTAGTATGTGACAATATATAGAAATGTTTTATACATGATTTTAGCCATTCTTGGCTTGTATCAAAGTATTTTTGTAGGTTTGCATTAATTGTTAATGACTGTGTAAATCTTGCATTAATTATTTTCTCTTTTTTTCTTTCCTGCTGTCACGTTTTTTCTCTTTTTATTTTCTCGTTTGTAACTCTACTCTTTATTTTCTTAATTATTTCATTCTTATTCTATTTTCAAAAACAATTTTCATCATGCAGATAAATGCTGTGAAGCAAATAAAGGTGAAAATGGAAGCCAGTCATGGCAGCTGAATGCTGCTGGGTTTTCTTTCATTATAGCCATAAGTTTGTCTTGTGTGTTTTAATGTCATTGTTATATCATATGATATATCCTCTTATGCCCTGAAAATTTTTTAAAAAAGTAATAACAAGGCTAATCTAAAATTATAATAAAATATTTTCTAAGGTCAATTAATTATGCATGTATCTTCACCCATGAACGATTAAGCTTTTTCCCCTTCCCCCTATTGTCAACCTTTTAAGTGGATAATTTGTCAGAAAATCAATGAAGGAGATTCAATCGGGATTGTTACTTTCAACTACCAGTTCACTGCATAACATACTTTATTCTAAAGTTTCCATTAATTCCTAAAGTTGACCTTGTTAAATATCATGTCACTTGTACTTGAAACTTAAACCTTTGCTACATCTAATCTTTCATTATTATTTTGCAAATAATGAAATATCCATGGCCATACTTTGTGAAAATCATAATTTTATTATGTAGAATTGTGGATCACTTTTATTGCTTTTTTACTGTTGCTTTTAAGTGTAAGTTTCCAACTTTATGAACATTTCTAATATTTCAATGTGTTTACCATTTATATAAAACATAGGCATTATATTTTATTAGATGTGTATCCCAATTGTATTGTTTATTTTCCCTTTGTTGAACTAAAATGTCTTCAGGAATAAATGTGAAAGTTTCCTATTTTAAATTTGAATACCAATTAATGTTTTTACATTAAGTGAAAATATCTCTGCAATTTTCCCAGAATGAAGATTAAATTAAATTTGAATATGTCTAAAAAGTTACACCCAATTCACTGGATTTAGATTATGTTTTGAGCTGACCTCAAGTCCTATTGTTTCTAACATAAGTAGTTATTTATTACATTTTTCTGGACATCAGAGAGTCAGAATTTTTGCAAGCATTAAAGAGAGAGAAGAAAATATTGTAGACACTCCTTTCAAGAAGTTGAAATCAAGATGGGAAGAAATTGAGGTTGGAACTAGATTTCAGATTTCAAAGGAATTTCGATTTGAGGGAGTAGCATGAAGAATGATTTTTGGTTTTTGCAAATTTTCATTATGTGAATAAGCAATTTTCACTTAAGTAATCTTTACTTAAGTAATTTCAAAACAAGTGAAGAGTGTTTGTGTTTTTCACTTGCACCCACATCTCAACAAGTGACTTTTACTACTTATTGTGGACAATAGGAAACAACCAGATTTACATATATGCATAAAAGTGACTATAACATACTCGGTAAATCAAATGATTGGATTCTGGACTTTGTGATTCATTCATCAAGAGCAATTATTTTGTTGAGCAGAAATATTTTTCCTGTCTCTTTTTAAAGAGATAGCTACAGAATCTTTTCATATGAGGGCTAGGCCTCCTTTTCATAGTAGATTGTCTTTTAACTTATCTTTTCCAAACTCTTAGCTGTCAACTGCTATCCTTTCTTGTAATCTAGTGATAGACCTGTAGACTGCAGAAGCAACGCATCAACCGATAAAACACACTTCTGGCCAGCCGGGCGCGGTGGCTCACGCCTGTAATCCCAGCACTTTGGGAGGCTCAGGCGGGCAGATCACGAGGTCAGAAGATCGAGACCATCCTCGCTAACATGGTGAAACCCCGCCTCTACTAAAAATACAAAAAATTAGCTAGGCGTGGTGGCGGTGCCTGTAGTCCCAGCTGCACGGGAGGCTGAGGCAGGAGAATGGCGGGAACCCGGGAGGCGGAGCTTGCAGTGAGCGGAGATGGCACCACTGCACTCCAGCCTGGGCAAAAGAGCAAGACTCTGTCTCAAAAAAAACAAATAAAACACTTCTGCTTCCCTCCTTTCTCCCTTGCTAAGATAAAACAATATCTCAATTCACACATTATGGAAACATAATCCATTTTAGGGAAAGTTTTGTTTTTAAATCACCATAGCCAATATTCCATTTATTAAATAACTAATTATCATTGCATATTAAATTTCTTGATATTTGAGACTGAAAAATTTGTTGATTACTAATTTGTAGAAAGCATTGAGAAAAAGATTTCTAGTAACACCTCCAGAAATTGTTTTTCACATTCATTCTAACCTTACTTGATCTTTCCAATAAATTAGAGACCTTTCTGTGAGAATTCATGTAGAAATTATCTTGACTTAGGAATGACAAAATATTTTTTTGGAGATCATGGAATACTTATTTAGTAAGTTAGTGCGAAGTTTATTTATCTTGAAGTTTTACATATCATAACTCAAGGTCACTAAGTGATATAAAGAACATTCAAAGTGAGGTATACACAGAAATAAGATATATCAATTTGGCATTTTGAGAAGATCCTAATATTAAAATTATGTTAGCAGAGTTATATACATTTAAACAGTTGTTCATTAGATTTTAAACATCTAAGTGTGGATCCAGTTTTTAGTCATTAACTTTTTAAGCAGTCTGTCATTTAGCCAAATGTTTATTTTTAGATGAACACCTCTTTCACTACTCTGAGATATGCATAAATTCTATTAAAAAAATTATATGAGATGCTAAAATAATAGGCTTTCTGCTTTGCCTTATTTCTGTAAGAAATTTAAAAGTACAAAACTAAACCGTAAAGCTATTGCATTCCAATCAATAAAACCTTAGACATTTTACATCCTAGTATTTTTAAAAAGTCTTAATAATATGTGTTGCTGAGTTATCTTTTTTATTATCTGAACCTTACTGTTGCTGTAGGCAACCATAAAAATCAGACAGTTTACTTTTTTATTTTAAAAATGAGTTTGTTACTTTTTTGGCTTTACTAGTATTGCATCTGTCTACACATATAAGTAAATGTGATTACTGGTAAGCAAGACATAAAAATTTAAACTTATTTTAAGTATCTTCTAGCCTCATCCAATACTTTTTTTTCATACAATGGAGTTTTACATAAAATTCTGTCTCTGAAGATGTATACATTTGAACTTCTGTGTTAAGGTGAGTGTAAGATTAGTCATTATATATAATCAGAAATACATGTATATGTCCAGTGGTGTGTGTATTGTATTGTTTACTGTAAAAATATTTCAAAAGATTGTTTTGACCATATTGTACCAGTTATGAAGCTAGATTGATTTACCTATGCATGATTGCCATTATCTGCATGTAGAATATCAGGATTTTAAAAATATAGATCTGGATATCTCCTTCTTTCTCCTTCCAATCTCTTCTAGTCTATCTTCTTTCCTCCATTTTACAATCAATGTTACTGGCCTCCCTACCCCAATCAAAACTATAATTACTCATCAGTTCACAATAAGACCCACAAGTACCATGTTTCAGATATGCTAACAGTATGCCTAGGAGGTAGCAGTAAATTATTTCCTATAAAATGTATTATTACACAGAAAAACCTTAGATAAGTTGCCATTTTTGTTCATTTCCTTCCTAATACTATAGGTCATTAGGACAGACTAAGTTTAATTTTATAAACTCTATACTCATATTATTTCCAGAAGCATTTTGCAAATGCACATATATGCCTTCATTACTGGTATACATGAACAAGATTGAAGTTAAAATACGTAAACATTTTAAATATGCATATATATAGAAGGAACTAGATTGATGTTTAATATATATGCAATTTTCACTTATATATAGCAAATACATATAAAGACAAATAATTTTATTGCAAATAAATTTGACTTTTTAAATATTCAAGTTCTTTTTAACTTAATAAAGTTACAAGTATGCATCATAGTGCACATTAAACACAATAATGTGCAATTTGGGTCAATTGAGAAACCATTATAATTTAATTCTAACATTTTCTCTATAAGAATACTCATTCAATATGTTTGATTTAAATTAAAGCTAAAACACAAAAAATTCCAAAGTATTTTCAACCATGTACAATTAAATTTATGATTAGTCATTTATATTAAATGAAATATACAAGAAAGAATTAAACCATGAACTTCTGAATCTGGAGGTATTCTTAGATACATAAAAATAATTTTAAATATTAATATGGTATATTTACACCGATAATGGATAAATAAAACCTTAAAATTACAAATCATTTTAATAATTTAAGATGGATATGGATATCAATACAATAATACGATATATTTGGGTCTAACTTTCAAGAATAATAGCCAGTATTATGCATGATAACCTTTAAGTTTGTAGCAATTAAGAAATATCCCCAGTCATGTAAAATTTTCTTTAAAGGTTTACATTTGATATTAATATAATATAAGCAACATTAAGAGCTTGAAATGATCAATTCTGGTATTATTTACACTAAATATTATCACGTATATTTTTGTTTGGCCCTTTCGTATTATGATTTCACTCACTGAATAAAGATAAAGTATAATATTGATCATACCTAAATGTGTAAACTTTATGTGTTTATCATGATTAATCTATGTAAGAGATAATGTAACATCCTTTAAATGATCTTTTAATAAGTCCAATTTAATTACGTTTTCTTTTTTTATTTTAATTTTTATTTATTTATTTATGTATTTATTTTCTTGAGACAGGACTCTTGCTCTGTCTCCCAAACTGGAGTGCAGTGGCCTGATCTCAGCTCACTGGCACCTCCACCTCCTGTGTACAAGCAATACTCATGCCTCGGCCTGCCTAGTAGCTGGGTGGGATTACAGGCTTTACAGGCACACAGCCACTACGCCCGGCTAATTTTTGTATTTTTAGTCGAGATCGAGTTTCACCATGTTGCCCAGGCTGGTCTCGATCTCCTGAACTCAACTGATCCTCCTGCTTCAGCGTCCCAACGTGCTGGGATTACAGGCCTGAGCCACTGTGGCCAGCCTCAAGTTTTCACTTTTTTTAAATTTATTTTCTTTTATCCTTTCTTACTTTCTTATAATTCTTTCTTTTTAATTTTCTCCCTCTTTCTCTATTTCTGTCTCTTCCTCCTTTCTCTTTCTTTCCATTTCTCTCTTTTGTTCTCTCTCTCTCCCTCTCTCTCTCTGTCTGTTTTATACTTCCTTTCTAAATTTTTGGCCATGAATAAATGGAATATATTTCTTCTATTATGTTTCTGTTCAATGTTTGTAAATTTTAAAATCCTAACGTTGTGGTATAGAAATATGTCATAAAAGCTTCAGCAAATCTAATATATTGAAGAGATAGCTGAAATCTGCATATTTCAAATGACTGAATATACAAATATTCTACAAATTGTCTTTAAAATTATTATAATTTAAGTTGAAATTGGTGACAAGGCATTTCCAAATCTCATAAATAGTATTGTTTAATCATTAATATTTGATAGTTAAACATAATATTCAGAATATATTTCCACATTAAATTTTGGTACTTAACTAAAGAAAAAAATTAATGCTTATTAACTCATTCTCTGACCAATTACCATATAAATCGGAGTATTATTCTAAAGTTAATATGCTTTGTCTTTTAAATATAAAGTTGTAGTATTCCTTCTATGTGTTATATTTACATAATCCCAATTTTTATCTAAGGAAAACATTCCCTAAGTTTAAATCTATTTTTATTATTTTTCAAAATTAGACAAAGATGAGAGTTTAATATCCATGCTTTGTTTTCCAAAAGCCTTTAGTTTTGTTGTCTAAAATTAAGGACTCAACAAAGGTCTCCTGTAATAATTCAAATATTCCCTGGTTATTAACTAATTTCCAAGGCTAAATTGTCAGTAAATGTTGCACATAGCCTGGAATAGTCTATAACATCTGTATTAGCTAATATGCTGTAAAACAAAACAAAAAAAAAATCCAAGAAATACAAAAAATAAATATATTTAAGAATTCTATTAGTATATCTGAGATGGTCTTAACTGCATTTCATCTCCTTTGTTGGTAGACTATTATTTTATCTACTTTTAAAGGATACTTTCATCCAAGTAGAATAAAACTTCATTTTAAGTGTGAACTGATCTAATATTGGTTGTATTAAATTTAGATGTATTGAAAGTTCTGAAACTATGTATGCTTAAGTTAAATTCAGTTATTCTTTTTCATTTCATTTTAGTAAAAATATGTTACACACTAAAAACAATGCATAATAATGAGACATAAAACTTCCTTTTTAGAAAATATATTTTTATTTTTATTCTGTATATGTACTGAATAGGGGCCATGACATAAATCTAGCTAGTCTTATTTTTTCCTAAAAAGTAAGCAATTAAACCTACCTTTGTAAATAGTGTACACAATTCATGTACCTCCTTCAAGAATATTTTTCTCTCACATTTTCATTGATGTTATGTGTAACGCTTCTGTTTTAAAGTATTTCTGATCATTTTAATTGCATTCGTTTTCATCGTAGCTTATTTTCTTGAAAAAAAGTATGTTATAAGTGTATTGTCCTCAGTATCATCTTATTTAAAACCCTCAACATAATATCCAGCACTTTGTGTAATCCTATGCATGTGTTTCATAGTATATTAAATGTCATTTTATTTTCTGTACCTCTGTGTCTCCATTGTTGTAATAAAGAAAACTGAGGAAAAGCTTTGTTATACGTGTTTTCTTTATTACTGGTATAACCTTTTTTGTCCTTGTGGAGTGTTGTCATATCTAACTTGATCAAATTTAACATAAACATTTATTTACTTAGGAACAGGTAATAAACATACTCATTAAGTTATTCAATTTTTGGATAACCCATACATCATCAGCAGATTCATCACAATTGTATATTATAAAAATAATTTGGTGACAATATCAAACATTGTTACTTCCATTGTAAACTTGTTCTAGTGTCTTCATAAAAACATTGATCTCTGGTGGGAGGCCAAAATAATCATATATTTCAATAAAGCACATGAACATAATTAATAATTTTAGTAATGTAAAGATTATTAACTAGTCTCCACTGCTACCAAAAGTCCATAAAGGAAATATAAACACGTAAAGTGATTTTTCTCCGATTCCTTTGGTTCATCCACTACAGTCCTTTCTTTTGTTTTGGACACCAAATGAATAAAGTTGCAGAAAATGATTAACATTCTGTGCTTATCCACTGCAAAGGTATGAAACAAAAATAGTAAGAGTTGAAATTTTGGAATAATACTCTAAGTAATATAAAATTATTTAATTAGCTTTTATAGTGTAAAAATAACTTTTGGCATAGATATAAACAGAAAAGTCATATTTTTCTCTTAGAGCAAAATGTTTCATTGCCTGATAAATATGAAATAATGTCAAAATTCAAAAGAGAAAATTATCATTTCAGGATTTGGATTATTTTGGAGCATATTTAATTTCTCTTATTCCATGACAGTCCAGTCCAAAGTGTATATTTTAATATAAACATTATTATACACCTTTTGAGACATGCTTGTGTATATTTCAAAATGGAAATTTTAATACAACATTTATAAGTTTTATATATTGTAATATTTATACTTCTTTTAAATGATATAATAGTTATAGTAGTTTGAAACATACACCAGAACAGTTGTTTATTTTTATTATTTTCATTTTTATTTTTCCTGAAGCCCCTTGACAATAGGATGATATCAAATGGAGGGTATCTGGGAATTCTTAGGAATTTTTATGGTTACTGTTAGAGTAAATATATATTACTTTATTAATTTTTTATTGTCCTACTATTCTGGGCCATTGTGAAGAAACTAAAGAGATTTGAGAAAATCTGAAGCTATTGTAACTGAACTCTATTATTTTATTATATCAACAAACTGAGGATCAGAAAAAGCAAATAGTCATCGATATAGTCAAGCAACTTCGATTCTCAGTTTTCCTCCTATCTTTGTTGTATTACAGTAAATCAAAGTTGGTACCAGTAAATTTCCGGCCTATAAGTTATACGGTCCTATGTCTTAGACCTAGTTCCTTTCCTATTTTCTTGATTGGCCTGTGGAGAGCAACAACAACAAAAAATCCCTGTGTGTTAGAGGAAAGGCTATGTGTACAGCAACCACAGTTTCTTCCATTAATCACAGTATTTCTATTAGTCAGTTTTTATCTTTCTCACTAAAACTTTTATGTATAGCTGCTTCCCCATGACCAAGGTAAAAAGCACACATTAAGTTTATGGTTTTCAGTGAATATCAAATTAAATTTTAATCACTTTCTTGTTTTTTACACATATTTTGATAGCACCTTACTAAATTATTTATTTACATTGTTAGTAGAGATAGGTGATTTTTAATTAATATAAGATGATATTTTTATTTACTGTCCACTAAAAGTAAGATATTTTCATCTCAATATGCATCCTTTTTATTTTAAGAATTCAAAATAAATAATTTCAACACATAATTTGCATAGCAGCTATGTGTGTTTGTTTCTCTACTGATTTCTTATTTAATATTACAAAGAGAAACAAAATGTTAAAAACAAGTATTCAAGATAGAGGACTTTATGTTTTCTGTTTAAATGTGGTTCAATAAAAAGTAAATTATCTTCAAATTGGCATTTCTGTTTTAAATAATCCATGAACAACACACCTAAATTTTGCTATCATTTCTAGAGTATAATTTCACAATAGCTGAATGGGATATACCTGTCACACGTAATGTGAAATACAAACTACTCATGGCTCTTGAAAAACATCCTATTTCTTAGTACATGTTGGTAGAAAACATTAAAATTTGTATGGAATTTTTATATAGTAGCCTGTGACTCATGGTTCTGTCAAATGACTCAGTCGTGAAAGAAAGTTTAAGTGAACAGGGAAAAATATTTATCTAAAATAGGACGTGGTATAGTTCACTGCTGAGTTCTATTACATAAAAACAGGAAGCTAAAAACATTTAAAGCACCTATATGAGTTACTTCTCACTTAATATGTGGAGTTTTTTTAGTTGTTAAAGGACAGAAAAGTAAAAGTTTCTATAGGAGATCCTCAATCAATCTAGGCATAGTAGCCATTTCCATGTAGGTAATAGGGATATCACCATTGCATGTTTTCCCTTTTCAATACACTTTAGTTTTTCAAACACTTTTAGATTTACACCAAGATTGAATGGAAACTAGGGAGGGCTCCCATGTACCATCTACCCCAGTCAGGCACAACCTTCCTGATTATCAGTATCTCACACCCAAGTGGTACCTTTGTTACCGTGATGAACCTACAGTGGCACATTGTAATCACCCAAAGTTTACAGTTTACATTAGGGTGCATACTTGGTGGTGTACATTTTATGGATTTGGATAAATTAATAATGACCTGTATCACCATTTTGGTACCATACAGAATAAATTCACTGTCCTAAAAATCCTCTGTGTTCCAGCTATTCCTCCTTCCTTTCTCCACTAGTTCCTAGCAGTCACTGATCTTTTTACTATTTCCTAGGTTTGCCTTTTCCAGAATGTCACTTGGTCGCAATTTTCTATTATGTAATCTTTGCAAATTGACTTCTTTCAATTAGTTGTGTGCATTTAAGGTTTCTACATGTCTTTTCATAGTTTGATAGCTGATAGCATAAAATGTCTTAATTTAGATGTATTATATAATAGTAGACATTTATAGGGAACCCTACATGTTTAAAATATGTAGTTTTAATAATGTAGAATTGATGTTTTTTGTATAGCTCTAAGCAGAAATTGAAATATCTAAGATAGAATACAGTGAGTATCTCAAACTGAAAACTGTAAACATCTTAATATATTACCATAGATTCCACGAAAAATAATAATACATATCTTCTATGTATTTGCTCACATTATTCATTTATTCTGTTTCATGTTTAGAAAACTTAGAAGTTTTATAAATAGGAATTTTATATTGGAGAAAATTAAACAGTTTGGACTTTCAAAAACAAATTATAAAATATGAACTGGAGTATAATCATATAGAGATATGTTTCAATTTTGTAGTATAGTCTAAGAAAGTAATTTTCTGTTTGTACGATGAAAATACATTTTTCATTTTCTATATATGGAGCAGCCTTTCAATGTTGACAGAAAAATAAAATTGGTCAGGTAGGGGATTAAACAAAGAACTAAATATAAAATTATTCAGTTCTTTTATACTAGCTAATACATGTTTGGGTCATATTCATGCAAATCTTTGAAGCTGCCTTTTCTACTAATCAATAAAAACACTCGTCATTTTATAGCAAACAAACTGCATCCATCAAAGTCAACCAGACATATAACAAATTTAAACAGTATATGGAAAAGTTTAGAGTTAGTGAGATATAGTAAACATCAAAGGGAGCAATTCAAATGGATAGCTAAAGAACACAAAAGATATTTTATATGCTCTTTTATGCCATGTTTGGTGAGCTTTGTGCCAAAATGATCTCAGTTCCAACATACATAATAATTTGAAATGTCAGTGTAGTTAAGATAATAGATATTTTGTCATGCAAGGACTTTAGATATTTTATAATTCGTCATGGTTTACAGTTGTACCAGATTTATTAAAAGGATATTTTAAAATATTTATTTCTAAAATTTTTAGTACTTTGTAATATTTATCACAAAAGAGCTGTTATGTACGAATTTGTTTTTAGCCAATATTTTTTTCAAAATAAGCACAGCTCATTTTCATTCTTTTTCTTATGCTAAAATCTGTTAAAGGATAACAAGAATTTGACAAGTTCTCATCAACATTTCTATACAAGCATAATAACTTTATATTTTAGTGGCTCACTTATTACATAAGATTGTTCTAAAAAGATAGCTAAAACTGTAAGAGGGATTCTGTAGATATTTTAAAAAGCAGGGTGACCATGGTGGACTACTTAAAACACCATTCCAAATATATATAGAATAGTTATACATAAATATAAACATATATATTATATAATTTAATAGTATTTTTATGTTATTTAGTTTCTTTTTTTTTTTTTTTTTTTTTTTTTGAGACAGAGTCTCGCTCTGTCGCCCAGGCTGGAGTGCGGTGGCGCGATCTCGGCTCACTGCAAGCTCCGCCTCCCGGGTTCCCGCCATTCTCCTGCCTCAGCCTCCCGAGTAGCTGGGACTACAGGCGCCGCCACCACGCCCGGCTAGTTTTTTGTATTTTTTAGTAGAGACGGGGTTTCACCGTGTTAGCCAGGATGGTCTCGATCTCCGGACCTCGTGATCCGCCCGCCTCGGCCTCCTAAAGTGCTGGGATTACAGGCGTGAGCCACCGCGCCCGGCCTTTTAGTCTCTATTTTTAAAATATACTGATAGACCTTAATTATGTAATGATAATTCAATAACTAATCACATATAAGAGACTGAGTCTATTTAATTCCTCACCTCTTCAATCCAAACATTATCCAAGGAGTTCTTATTCTTATATGGTGTGTGGAAATGGGCGTGGAATAGGAGAGAAGGAAGACTGGACAGACATTTAATGGTCATTACCATAGCCCAGGCCTCCTCTGGCTCTCTCCAAACGATTGCGGCAGATTCTGCTTCCCTCCAATAACTCCCTACCATCTGTTGGAAAATGATCACAATTTCTAGTTCGTTTTTGGAGCTGTTTGTCAATTTTGATTTGACTGATCTATTTATTTGTTACTGAATTCACTTGCAAGCTCCATCCTCTTTAACAGCATCCTTCACCACTAAAATCCCAACGCCCACCAATCACCTCTAATATCCATATATGTTTTCTAATCTCAGAGTCACACACCGTTTCATACATCTTTTTTTATTCAAGCCATGTTCAGATTAAAATGGACTCCTTACATCAAACGGGAAGCTGATTCTTATTTTTGAAAACCATCTCAAACATTATTTTCTTTATTATGTTCCCTTGACCACTGACTACTAATTTGTATGCTTCTCCCTCCTATCTGCTAACCTCACATTATTTTTTTTTTGCCAAGAGGTAAACAATAAATTACACTGCATATTAATTTCTAAATGATATATCTTACTCTTCCCAATACATTATCGAGTGTACATGTGTGTATATATATGTGAAATATATATATATATAATATATATATGAAAACATGCTCTTCAACAAAGTACAGCACAACGATGAACATATGAGTGCACGTGTCTTTTGGTGGAATGATTTGTATCTTTCAGGTAGATACCTGGTAATTGGATTACTGGGTCAAATGGTAGTTCTGTTTTAAGTTATTTGAGAAATCTCCAGACTGCTTTCCACAGTGGCTGGACTAAGTTGCATTCCCATCAACAGTGTAAAAGCATTTTCTTTTCTCTACAGCCTCACCAGCATCTGTTGTTTTTTGACTTTTAAAAATTATTATTCTCATTGGTGTGAGATATTATCTCAGTGTGGTTTTGATTTGCATTTTTCTGATGATTAATGATGTTGAGCATTTTTTCATATGTTTAATAGCCACTTGTATATCTTCTTTTTGAGAAGTGTCTGTCCATGTCCTTTGTGTATTCTTTAATGGGATTATTCGTTTATTGCTAAATGATTTAAGTTCCCCATAGATTCTGGATATTGGACCTTTGTAGGATTCATTGTTTGTGAATATCTTCTCCCATTCTGTAGATTTTCTCTTTGCCCTGTTGACCATTTATTTTGCTATACAGAAGCTCTTTAGTTTAATTAGGTCCCACTTGTCTATTTTTGTTTTTGTTGCGATTCCGTTTGGAGATTTAGCCAAAAATTCCTTGCCGAGGCCAATGTCAAGAAGAATATTTCTTAGGTTGTCCTCCAGGATTTTTACATTCCGAGGCCTTATATATAAGTTTTTAATCCATTCTGAGTTAAGTTTTGTATGTGGTGAAACGTAGGGATCCAGATAAAATGTTCTGCGTTGGGCTGGCCAGTTATCCCAGCATCATATATTGAATAGAGAGTTATTTCCCCATCGTTTGCTTTTGTTGACCTTGTTGTAGGTGAGATGGTTGTAGGTGTGTGGCTTTATTTTGAGTTTTCTATTCTGTCCAAGAGCAAAAGCATGGAATCAAGCCAGGTGCCTATCAGTGGTAGATTGTATAAAGAAAATACGGCACATCTGCACCATCTAATACTACACAGCCATAAAAATAATGAAACCATGTCCTTTGCAGCAACATAGATAGAGCTGGAGGCCATAATCCTAAGCAAATTAACTCAGCAACAGAAAACAAAATATCACATGTTCTCACTTATAACTGGGAGCTAAGCATTGAGCACACATGGACATAAATATGGGACAACAGACACTGTGGACTACTAGAGGATGGGGTGTGGGTTAAAAAAACTACCCATCAATCAGGCTGTATGCTCACTATCAGGGTGATATGACTTCCAAACCTCAGCATCATGCATATTCACATGTAAGAAATCTGCACATATACCCCCTACATCAAAAATAAAAGTTGAAATTCTAAAAGGTATACAGTTTTACAATTATAAATGCCATTCATATAATCTACTTGTTCACAGTTCCCCCGTTTTTAACCAAATATTCTCAATCAGCAACTTTTTCTTGCCCTGAATCATATATTAAGAAAAAATCAAATAAAACGATATGGTTTATCAGTGCTACCTTTTCACTGTTCCGAATCCCTGATAAACTTCCTAGGATTTTGAAGTGATTTGAAGGAAAATTTCAGATTGCCATTGAGTTTATTTACAAAACAATTATTTATATGTGTAACAGAACATTTTGACAAAACATTCAAAATGATTAGAAAATGGAGACTCAGTATTGAAGAATAAGTGTTGGAAAATACATACATCTACCCCTAAAGAATGAGCACTCTGTGAAAAGAAATGTGGTAGTAAGTAATAAGATGTCTATATCAAGACTGTTCAGCAAAGTACACATAAAGTGGTACATTAAAAAGACCTTATCGAAAGGTACCAAAAATAGCCTGAGGATGTAAAACATATATAAATAAACATTAGCCTTTTCTTATATATTTAAGTAATGTTGAAAATTGTTGATGAATTTTACTCAGGATTTTTAAAATCTAAAGTTTTCAAATTCCCCAAATAATATGTGGATGCTTTAAATAGTATTGTAAGGGACCAAAAAAGCTGGAAAATTATGTAAAATGATTTTACACAATCTACATCAGCGTATTAATCTCCAACATAAACTTTTATAATTTATTTCTAGATATATAAAGGGTTCCAATGAACTCATTATATACCTATGTGAAAATAGAGTAAATAACGTTTGCATGGTTCTAAAAACTAAAAATCCCTCCAACTGGCTACACAACATCCATAAGCTGGTGTAATTTCATAAAATTAAGTGCTGTATTCCTGACTATAATTCAATTTTGATTTTAAATGTTTTTAAGTATTATTATTTTTAATATTCCAAGACTCCTTTTATAGAATTTAGTCTCTCAAAAAGATACTCTTTGCAGTTTTCCCTTCATGGATAACAATGCTCTTTTCACAGCCATCACAGCCATTACTAGCATTACATACTTTTTCTTTTCAAATTATTCATTGAAAAATACAGGAGATTACATGTTGTACCCATACAGCTCTCATTCAATTATTTCTGTAAGCAGTTTCATATCTGATGACTGTGAACTTGAGTGAACTTTAAAAAGTTGCTAATAAGTGCATTTTGTCAAGGAGCTGAAAGATGTAATGCCTTTTTATAATCTCATGAATACTCTGAGCTGCCCAGAGGGAACCGAGACATACCAGAGTAAAAGATTGGAACACAAAAGAAGTACAGTCTTTATTTTGGGGAGGTGATTTTGATTCACTTTGTAACAATCTTTTAAAAGTTATAATCTTTATGTTTTATTACAATGAAGATGAATTGATCTAAAATATTGGACAAAATAATAATACAATAAATATGTTAATGATCACAAAGACATAATAAGGTACTAGAGGGCAAAATGAATAATAGAAGAAGAGAATGCCTCCCAAAACTCAATATCTCCTTATCTCAAAACTGAGCAAAAGCCAAAGTCATATATGAGTGACAATAAGAGCATTTGTAAATGATATGGACTTCCTCCATCTTCACATCAGTTTTAAAAAGATGAAGAAATATTTTAAAGTGGCAGTTAGGAATACAGCAATGACCAAAAACAAAATTTGCTATATAAGAAGTGAACAAATAAAAAAAGGAATAATATTAAAAATTTTAAAAACTTGTTTATTCTGGTCACAGTAAAATGCATAGCTAAAAGTAGAAGGATGGAAATGATCTGAAGCCTTAGGCCTTAATGAAGATAACATATTAAACACGAAAACAATAATGTTTTGTTTGTTTGTTTGTTTGTTTGTTTGTTTGAGACAGAGTCTTGCTCCAGGCCGGAGTACAGTGGTGCGATCTTGGCTCACTGCAACCTCCACCTCCCATGTTCATGTGATTCTCCTGCCTCAGCCTCCCAAGTAGCTGGGACTACAGGCACGTGCCACCACGCCCAGTTAATTTTTTGTACTTTTAGTAGAAACAGGGTTTCACCGTGTTAGTCAGGATGGTCTCGACATCCTGACCTCATAATCTGCCCTCCTCAGCCTCCCAAAGTCCTGGGATTACAGGTGTAAGCTACTGTGCCTGGCCAATAACAATAACTTTTAAAACAAAATATTTGTACTTACTAAAATCTAGGAAGGTTTTGGATAAAAGTGGAGAAGGTCTAGTTTTTTTTAAAAAAAATATTACTATAAGCAAATAACAAGTAACAAGAAGCTACTCTAAATTGAATGTTTTTAGAATAATAGGTTTAACAAATGAAATAATAACATATGTGTGTAATGATTTGGAATTCCCAAAGTACTTTCCTGCTTGAGCCTAAAAGACCATTTTCATTAAGATAACTGGATATGTATATCACCATTTTACCAATAAAGAAACTGAGAATGAAACAACAATATTATTTAGATATTTCCAATTGTATTACATGGGCCACAAAATGGGTGAAAAATATAATTCACCCTGAAGATTTAAAATGTTAGAATTTCCAAGTGCATTTATATTAACTCATCTTTTTATTTATCTGTTTTATAATGTACATTACATATTTCAATGTATATTATAAAATACTACCAGTTTATAATTTAAAACAAAAACACTCATCTTGGAAGCATATACTCTTCTCTAGGCATATACCGGAAACAATTTTAAAAGTTTTCTAGAAGGAAGGAAGAATATAAAATTCAATCACGGTTGCTGTTGAGTGTGCTGTTTATTTTTTTTTTAATTTTGAATGAATGTCAAATGTTATTTTTAATATCCTTGCTATTGAAATTTGCAATGATTTTTCTCTTTTTTCTCTAAATGATACAGTTAAAAGAGTATTGACTAGAAATTGGAGACCTCAAAAGTTCAAACACTTCTTTCAAATGGGGAGTTTTAATGTGAATTAAAATTGAATAAATCTATCCATTTGCACTCTAGGTAGCAAAAATGCAAGAGCCCCACCCTCCTCTGCCCCAGGCGTGATGCAGAAGGGAAACCAGTTCAGAGAAATGGAAATAGTGTTGCATTGTGCTCAGATTGCTAATATCAGTGGTTCCATATAAAATTCAGTGAATTTTGGCCGGGCGCGGTGGCTCAAGCCTGTAATCCCAGCACTTTGGGAGGCCGAGACGGGCGGATCACAAGGTCAGGAGATCGAGACCATCCTGGCTAACACGGCGAAACCCCGTCTCTACTAAAAACACAAAAAATTAGCCGGGCGAGGTGGCGGCGCCTGTGGTCCCAGCTACTTGGGAGGCTGAGGCAGGAGAATGGCGGGAACCCGGGAGGCGGAGCTTGCAGTGAGCTGAGATCTGGCCACTGCACTCCAGCCTGGGCGACAGAGCGAGACTCCGTCTCAAAAAAAAAAAAAAAAAAAAAAAAATTCAGTGAATTTTATAAGTTGCATGAATCAAAATTTTCATTTTCCTTTTTTTATACCTGTAATTACAACACATGCAAATATGAACTGAAAGTCATGTTCTTTCAAATATATAAAGATAAATATTTTGGAATAATTTTTTTCTTAACACCCACAAATATATAGAGATAACATATATAGATATATTTCTAATTATCTATGTAGTTTAACTGAGAGAAGTCTATCAAAGTCCAAATATGAATGAATCTTAACTCATTTAAACTATTTTGTAAGTAAGTTTGTGACTAACAAGTGTGGTCTTCCCTGTAGAAAATAGGAAGTTTCGTTAATATAAGACATCTCTCTACACAACTCCATAATGTTGAAGAGTACTATTTTATTTCTTGACAAGTGGCTTCTGTTAAGAAATGTAAAGGATGCTGTTTGGTTTTATGCTGGAGGAATATTATGAATACAGTTTATTCTCAATATCCCCACCATTTTTAAAGCTGTGAGCATTTAATTAAAAAAAATATTTTTAAACAGTATTTTGCTCACCCAGTCTAGTCTGCTTTGATTGGCTCTTTCTACATTCTACTACACATTGACTCTTTGAACTACATTTTACTCTTTGTATATTCAAGGGAATTCTAGGGAAAATGCCACAAAACAAACAATTTATCAATTTAATATCATATTCAGGTCTATAAGGTAATCTTGGTAGACTGCTTGCCTAACATAACACAACAAGAAGCATGTGTAAACCTCAGAGATGTTCACTGGCTTTTAAATTAGTGCAATGCATTTTTCTTTAAAACTATGTATTATCTCAGAATGTATCTTCCATAATGCAAAATTTTTGCCATAATGTTAACAACATTTCTTACTATTACCAGTATACCCTTGTTAATACAAATATCATATCCCTTAGCTCCTTTTCATGTCTTTTGTTATCCAATGGATAAAATCATATAAGGGAATTTATAATGCTTCCAAAGTAAATGTGGACTTAAATTGAAGTATAATAATTCTAAAGAGTTATGTTAATTTTATTAATTCAACTTTAGTAAATTTTAGGCAACCCTTCTGATTCTGCACTATTTTATTAGGCAGTCAATCAATGTTTGTGAAGCATACATGGATTAATGTTCCTTCTTTTTTTTTTTGCTATGTAGCTGCAGAAGTCTTTAGATTATCCAGATGTTTGACTTCTTAAGTAGCTGACAATTCTGACCTAGATGGAGCCCTGCTGCAGAAAGATGCCTGCTCCCCCTTTCTCCACACCAGAAATGCAATCAAAACAAGACTAATTGACTGTGTTCTTGTAATTTTTGAGAAATTGCCCTTTAAGTTTCAGTATACCAAATTCAAATATTAAAAATTATAATCATGGTAGTTTTACTTCAGTAATTTACAAAGCTATTCAAATTTGAATCAGCAATATTTTAAGAAGTATGCCTATGAAGTCCAACACTGATAATAAATTTCCTAGCAATTGGTATATGAGAGTAATTAGATATCCTCCAAATATTTACAAAGACTATATCCCCTGGAGGAAACATTTCTACTGCATGAAGTATTTTATGAGAGAAATTTTGCCTAGTTATTGTGCTTGACTATGTTAAGTAAATTTAATGTTTTCAACATTTTGACACTTTATATTATTTATTTTTTTTTAAATTTATTTATTATTATACTTTAAGTTGTAGGGTACATGTGCATAACGTGCAGGTTTGTTACATATGTATACTTGTGCCATGTTGTTTCTCAAGCCATTTTGAATAGAAGTTAGTGAAACTTTGAACTACATGCCTCTCAAAGAAGATACTTTTTGGATATCTTTTATAATGGATAATTTCTAAAAATATTTTTTGAAACTCTAAAGAACAGTTATTAATTCTCTCAATGTTCTATCAATGTATCAAATTTATTTAATTGTAGGATTAATGCTCCACTATTTAAATGATTCAAATTTGAGGTAATTTTGAAGAGTATGTTTTAGAATATTCTGAACTAAATTTCATTTCATAAGATTCCACAAAAGTATTGTTGAATTCATTTCTATTGACCTTAATCTGCAAAGCAAACTGAAACATCCCCCATGATTATATATCACCAGATAGAATTTCAAGTTGCAGGAGATTTTTTTAATCTTTGGTTTTTCCTCATGTATGTGTATGTATTTGCTATAGAAATGCCAAAATTTTCCATATATCATTTGATATTAGGGAGTATATTATACTAGAAAGGGCAAAGTAAGAACATACAATTAAGAGTCACGTAGACTTATCTCCAGTGTGGAAAGATATCGTACGTAGTAATATCATCAACACCAATCAGAATTATTTAATGTCTTCTCTTTTCTTTCTTTTCATATGCTTAACCTACTTGCCTTCTGCATCCAACAATATCTCTTACGAAAATATCTACCAGTATTCTGGAAACAGCAACCAATCACCATCTTAGGACTCTTTGAATTTTTTTCTCCATGTCTTTATTGCAGTTTTCCATGTCCTGAAATTAATTTTCAATCTACCTGGAGAAGATTATACATGCACATAGAAAAAGGTTAAATAAAACATTGAACTATATAAGGCGTCAAAAAGCATGGCTAGTTTTACGAATCTAATAGTGGTGTTTGAAAAGCTAGTATTATCAAATATAATACATTTAATGGACAAATAATTTAATATTCCAGTTGGGATTTAATTTATACAACAAAAACATGAAAAGACACATACAATAATCCCTGCTTTAGCCAGCGATACATTCCAAAACTCTCAGTGGATGCCTGTAACCTCTGATAGTACTCCCTACATACACAGATTTTCCTCTGCATACATACCTATGATAAACTTTATAAGTTAGGCTCAGTAAGTTAACAATAATATCAGTTATTAAAATAGAACAATTACAACAATTTGCCAGCATTGCTAATCTTGCTAAGGGGCCATTATTAAGTAAAATAAGGGTTATTGAACATGAACGCTTTGAGATTGTGACAATATGAGGGCTGAAACAGCTCATAAGTAACCAAGAAGTGGGTGGTGTAGATAACACAGATGCACTGGATAAAGGGATGATTTGTGTCCCTGTCACGACAGAGAGGAATAGCAAGATATTTCATTGCACTACTCAGAATGGCCTGGAATTCAAACTTTATGAATTGTATACTTCTGGAATTTTCCATTTGATATTTTTGGACCACAGTTGACCATAGATAACCAAAACTACAGAATGCAAAACTGATTAAGGAGGGACTGCTGTATATAAGACATTTGAATGAAGCTTGGTTTCTGGTATTTTAATACTTTGATTTTATGTTTGGCTGAAAATTTGAATGCAATTACACGAAGATATGGGGAAACAGATTTAGTAAGTCAATTTCCAAATGTCATAGGGTTAGAGAAAATGCAGCTCAGAGGGAAACTGATTCTCACAGTTGCTTTTAACAGTAAAATATAAACCAAATATACTTTTAACTTTTTGTTTTCTAAATTATTTATTCTTATGCAATGATGATATGAAGCTCATTTTTCATAACAGCAATATAAAATGATCACTAAAGACGAAACTTAAAGCAGGAATATAAGTTAGATAAATAATTTACATTGACGTATTTCATTTAAATAGTTGTTAAATAGTTGTACCTCCACTAATAGTAAAGATATATGGATATTGACATTTTTCTATAAGAATAATACATATTTTAATGTATTTGCTCTACTGTATTTTATCCATATCTTTTCATTATTCGAAGGTGAATATCCAAGGAAAAATGTTGACTCTAACACAAGTACAAAAAATGTACAACCTGGAGGCCGGGTGCGGTGGCTCACGCCTGTAATCCCAGCACTTTGCGGGGCTGAGGCGGGTGGATCACGAGGTCAGCAGATCGAGACCATCCTGGCTAACACGGTGAAACCCCGTCTCCACTAAAAATACAAAAAATTAGCCGGGCGTGGTGGCGGCGACTGTAGTCCCAGCTACTCGGGAGGCTCAGGCAGGAGAATGGCGGGAACCCGGGAGGCGGAGTTTGCAGTGAGCCGAGATCGCGCCACTGCACTCCAGCCTGGGGGACAGAGCAAGACTCCGTCTCAAAAAAAGAAAAAAAGCAAAAAGAAAATACAACTTGGAGTCAATTAGTGATTTGCTTGTGCAGTTCTAATTTTAGGGGTTAGTATGTGACTTAGGCCAATGACCTCTCTGGATCTCAGTTTTCTTGTATCTAAATTAGAACTGATAATATTGTTTTCCTACTTTATAAATTTACGATAAAAATTACACGATAAGTCATAAGTGGAAGTATCCTGATGATCTTAACAATAAAAAATGGATTTACAATTATTTAAATTATTACTTATGCTCAGGTTTCATTTGCTAAATAATAAAACCACAATTAACTAATAAAAATGAACTTTCTGGATGTTGTTGTGAAAATACATCATTAGTAGTTCCCAATCTTAATGATGTCATTTCATATGTGCTTATGGTTTTATTTGTGAAACATCCAGAGTACAAACAGTGGACTTTTTATGACAGAGTAAATTGGTGACAGAAAATAATTAGAATATTTAACTTTTAGAGTTATAACAGCCTAACCTCATGAGATATAAGAAAGTATAAGCATTTAAATACATCCTCAAGGTGAAATTTAATATATATAATATGTATATACATATACATAACATAACTTTCAAAAGACAAAACTTATAAACCTATTTTTAAATTTTTTATTCAGAGAATAGTACATTTGTATATTACTGGGGTGCATGAGAACTTTTGATACAAGCATACAGTGTGTAATAATCACATCAGGGTAAATGGTGTATCCATCACCTCAAGCATTTATCTTTTGTGTTACAAATAATCCAATTGTACTCTTGTAGTTATATTTAAATGTATACTTATTATTGACTGTAGTCACCCTGTTGTGCTATTAAATACTAGATCTTATTCTATTTTCAGCATAAACCTATTTGAAGTTCACTTCTATCCTCTGCAATGCTTATTTTTTTCATAAAAAAGATGCTTATTTTTTCATAAAAATAACTTCGAGTAACCTACAACAATTGTAATAAGCTTATAAAGTTTAACTTTCTATATATAGAAAAAAGTACTAGCTATTAATATTTTAGCAATTCTTCACCATAAAAAGATAGGGCTCCTAAGAGGCAGTTATAGTTAAAAAAGAGTAGGATCTTAATCTGATGGGATCAATGACTTGATTAGAAAAGGAAAAGAGAGAGCTCTCTCTGAGTCTGTCCCACAAGTCATCACACAGTGAAAAGGAAGCCGTTTGCAAAGCCAGGAAAGGAGCCCTCATCAGAATCCAATCATGCTGGTACCTTGACCGCATACTCTAAACCGCCATAATTGTTAGGAAATAAATCTCTTTTGTTTAAGCCAAAAAAATTAAGATGTTTTACATATATAATTTTTCTGAAAGCTTTTCTAAAGTTAAAAGTGTAGCACATCATTATACTAGTTTAATGCTAAAAAGGTCACAGAATGAAGTATTTGTCATTTAAAAGCTAACTAGCCAAACCTGAATTATTAAAAAAAACAGTTACTGTAGCCTCGAGAAAATAATCATTACTTAATGCGAGATACTTTTCTACTTTAGATTACTGCTGAAAAGATATGTTTACAGAATAGCTTAATGTTTAACATTAGATAATTTTTAATTTAAATATCATTTCTCTAGAATTTTATAATATTAAAATAATAATTATAAGCAATACTTGTTAAATTTTAACTTTGGGCACTGAGTGCTGGAGGTTAAGTACATTACCACATTCACAGCAATCTTCTCAACAAACCTGTGACCTATTTTTGGTTGTTATTTTTATTATAACTGTTTCCATTTTAATAAAGAGGCATTTCAGTCTTAGAGATATTAAATGGCTTACACCAAAAGTTAATGATGGTAAGTGATGAAACCAGGCATTTCTTACTCCTGATGCAGTGTTTTTAAGAACAAAGCACGACTCTTCATACTTAGGAAAGGTAAATGGGAATTTGTTTAATAAATAATATATATTGTCATTGATCTATAGGATTTATTGCCTAGAACTATGTCTGCATGTGTGAAGAACCTAAATGAAGTAGCAGAAGAGTGATCAGTTCAAACCAACAGGATCATCAAGTAAATATATACACCAGGGCTAAACCACAATTATACATTTTTTTCCCTTTTTTTTTCCTGAGCTTTAGTTGTTGAGTAATGTGCAACATATCTAAAATGAATACATTTGAATATTGAAGAAAATATTGTATTTTCATACAATCAAATATTTTTCATAGGTAAATTGACTTCACTGTATTGTAATGATAGATTCAGAAGTGAATCATTTATATTTGGAAATGGATAATGGAAGAAAATACATACCATGATTTTTTTAACTGCAAATGGAAATCCTAGTTTGCTTGATATGTTATTTTTGTAGTGTGAGGAAATAGTTCTCTTTAAATCTTGCATAGAGATATACCTTTGAAAAAATGATATCTGATCTTTGGAATCTCATTCTACACTTGTTTATTGAGATTTTTCAAAATAAAAAAAAATTAAATCCCCATGGCTGAAAAAATACGATTCTTTCTCTAGTCATTCCTCAAGTGGTTTCATGTGCAAAGATAATAGTTCTGTCGAAACCAGAAATATTCCCGGATACTAGCTAAGCAATTTTACTAAACTGTCACCATCTAAGTAGCATGTTAAAATTTGGTATAGAAAGGAGATATTGAAATTGACATAAATACATTATTTTTTTCACACTACCTTGTGTTTATTGCTAGTTTTACTTCATGAGAAGCAAAATAATTTCAATAAAAATTATACTTTCTCGGACATGAACATTCTAAGTTTGTTAATTCGGTCCCTAAGTAATTCTCATTTGCCATATCATGATGACATTGTAGAAGTATATTTGCAAATGTGAACCACAAAGTTGCCCGGGTGAAGTGCTAGGCCACTATGTCACAAATTGAATGATTTTTTTTTTTTTTCAAAACTGTGCTGCTTGCTTTTAGAATGATAAGAAAAAAAAAACTTAAACCTATTTTTGGAAAAATAAATAAAATAATGTAGACATGACACTCAGTCATCCTACAGAACTAGTATTCAGACAAGTCTGACATACTCAAAGTCGACCTGCTAGTGGTTGCTTTTGTATGTTAGCAGTTGTTCTGATTCCTTTGGATCACTATTTCTTCAAGTCATTATTAAAATATTAAACCTAAGTTTAAAAATATCACATAGGAAAACTTTGTTTTATATACATATTTTTTCAGGAGTGGTTTTCTCACAATTCAAATTTACATCTATACCTGTATCTGTCGCCCGTGTTTCACATCAGTTACATATTTGAACATGCAGTTACTATGCTAAGTAATAAATGTATTTTGTCATTAAAAAGACTAAACTGGGCCGGGCACGGTGGCTCACGCCTGTAATCCCAGCACTTTGGGAGGCCGAGGCGGGCGGATCACGAGATCAGGAGATTGAGACCATCCTGGCTAACACGGTGAAACCCCGTCTCTACTAAAAAAACAAAAAATTAGCGGGGCATGGTGGCAGCACCTGTAGTCCCAGCTACTAGGAAGACTGAGGCAGGAGAATGGCGTGAACCTGGGACGCGGAGCTTGCAGTGAGCTGAAATCGCGCCACCGCACTCCAGCCTGGGAGACAGAGCCAGACTTCATTTCACACACACACACACAAAAGACTAAACCGTTATGCAAGCTAATTCTTAACATATGTGTTAAGAATCATTTTGAATGCCTATAAATTATGTTTCTTTTTCTTCTAGATAATACATTATCATCAGTTTAATTTATTTCTTTATATTGTCCTTATTTTCTGATCCATATTGTTATAGCTGTGGAGTCTACCCACAGATTCTACTACAAACACGTAACACTTGATTCATCTTCATTACTACTTGCTGCACTTGACATTTTAATTTTATCAGTCAGAATACTTCACCTTCCTTCCATTCGCCTCTTTCCCGGTTACTTTCTTTATGTGTTTTGGGATTTCCTGCAACCAATATACCAACGAAAAGTGGTTTCTATCTTCTCCTACCTTCTCATGATAGGAACTAACAAGGGGTCATAAATACCATAGCTATGAAAAGTTGCCTCTAATCTAACATATTTGTTAAAATATTAACTGGAGAAATACAGGTAAGCCATTTCTTGCAAAATGATGATTCCTACAATATTCATAGAAAGGTATATTTAAATACATTCTCTGGTAAAGCAAAGCGCTCAGAACCATCCATTTACAAGTTTAACTTTTAAAACTGACATAATCTCATACAGAAGATCTATTTAACACTTTTCGCAGAAGTTTTGACTATAATTTTCTTTTAACATTGTGATGATCTATTAATGGGTGTCATTTTCTGATAAAGTACATTTAGGGATATGATAATATTCATTATCTTTCCCACAGGGATTCAAGAACTATATTTAAAAAAAGAGGTACTTAGATGCTTTTTCTTTGTTAATTAAAAAAAAAAAGTTTGAAAAAGATAGTCACATAATTAACACATCAATTGCTTAAAATATTTGAAACAAGGGAATAAGTGTCAACAATCATGAAATTGAATTCTACCAGTTACTATGACTTTATTCTGTCTCTTGAATTACTGGGTAAGATTTATTTTTAAAATAATCATCTAATATTTTCTAATTTAGGGGTTTAATACTTTATTTTTATTTTTTATTTTTTTTTTTTGCTTTTTAAGACACGCTTTTTAATGGTCTTGGGCTTGGAGCAGTCATTGGCCTGGGAGTTGCTGCACTTCTTCTAATTCTTGTGGTAACAGACGTCAGCTGCTTCTTTATTCGGCAATGTGGGTTGCTGATGTGCATCACTAGGAGGATGTGTGGAAAGAAAAGTGGCTCCAGTGGCAAAAGTAAAGAACTCGAAGAAGGAAAAGCTGCATACCTGTGAGTATCAAGCATCTACATCATGTCATATTCAACAAGTGCCACAGTCAAGCTTGAGGGCTTTACCTGAGGGCTTTTTTTGAAGTAGGGTAGTGTTTGATTATGCAACATTGCACACTGCAGTGCCTGCTCTCTGACCTTAAAACTATATAGCATAGAGCAAAGTGACTTGGACAACAGTTTATTCAAAATGGGAGCTTCACTAAAAAGAATCACTGCCATGATTTATAGATGATAAACATATAGATGGATGGACAGTTGTGCAAATGTATTCCATTTTGATTTACCCCACTGGTTTTGTTTATATTAAATAAAAGAAAGGCTTCAACAATAATCTGAGCTAAAAACTCAATTGAACTGAGTTAAAAACAACAAAATTATGGCAACTTCTACAAATGTAAGGTGTGACTACAATATGCTTCATGATTTTTTGTATAGAAAATATTATATGTGCTATAAAATATAATATTACAGATTCTGAATATACTATTCTAAAATTTGATCAAAAGTTAATTACATTTTAGAATTTGGAGGTCTCTGTGTAGTTCTATTTACTTAAGCAGAACATAATTTTCAAGAAAATATGTAGATCGATTTTTTAGAAAATTATTTTGTCCTGTAAAAGGGAAATTACTATGTTTTAGTATTTCCATTTTGTTTTATTTTGTTTGTCTTTACATAGATACGGATCTAACTTTGAAAGTAGAATATGATCAATGCAAAAAATTCAGCAAGCACAGGAAATCATACCCAAGCATATGCACACACATTTGTGTGTTATGTGTAGGTTTGTATACATGTACATGTGTGCGTTAAACACAGCAATCAAAAAATGAACAGTCTTAAGAGTTCAAGACATTCCCTTTATTATTATTTTTAACCTTAAGTCCTGTCTACTGCGTACTTTTTCTAACACATACAAAAGTGCTGAAAGACTTTACAACAAACAACCATATACCAACCAGGTGGGTTCCACAATTAAAATTTTGGGATATTTTGTCATATGTTTATTCATACTGGAATCCATGATATTTTCTTGAATTTCAAAAAATCAACACATAACCCCCACCTAATTCAGCCTGCATATCATTACATAGAGTCTAAAATGTGTTTTCATTTATTTAAGTAAAGCCACAGAAAGAAATGCACCAAATGCTTCAGTTGAAGAGTTTTGACAAATGTTTTTATATGTGTAACGCAAAACCGTATCACAATTCAGAACCTTACCACCACTCTCTGGAAGTTCTCTCATTTCCTTATCCGGTCAACCCACATTAACCTCCCCCACCCAGGCAACTACTATTACTGATTTTTCACCATAGATCGTTTTTGCTTATTTTGGAACTTCATATAAGTGGATTCGTACGATGTCTACCTTTCTGTATCTGACATCTTCAAAAATGTTGTATTAAGACCATTCATGTTTTTTTTTAATTTCAAGGACTGATTCTTCTTTAGTGTTGAATAATTTCTATTCTTTTTCTATGCATATATGGAAGCATGGAAGGTCTCATACTGTTTTATAGACTCACTTGTCTTTGCTTTATCATATAATTTTGTTTCATGGTGTCATTTACACCTTAAATTTTAAAGATACTACTTTTATTTGAAAAGTTTTTACTTGAAAGTTTTTGCTTTTAAAATATATGCCAAAATAGATATCATTTTTTTTACATATTTTTCTATGTTTGCTAATCGTTTTAACATTTTTACTCTCACAGAAGTATAATATTCAAAAAGGCTTAGCTATTATCAGTGTACAGTTTAATAAATATTGACAAGCTAAGCAAGCCCATTTTTAATGCTCAAATCAAGAAAAAGAACTTTATTATTTACATCTCCTTTCCTGTCCCTATTCAATCTCATGCTAAGCATTATCCTGACTTCATAGCACCATAGATTAGATTTTCCTGTTTTTATACTTTACATAAATGAGTTTATACTTGTTGGCTATGGGATATTTTGATACGGGCATAAAATATATAGTGATCAAATCAGAGTAATTGTGGTATCTATCACTTCAAACCTTTATCAATTCTTTGTGCTAGCAACACATTCCAATTCTACTCTTTTAGTTATTTTTAAATATGTGATAAATTATTTTTGGCTATTGTCAATCTATTGTGACACTGAATATGTGACACTGAATATGACACTGAATCCTATTCATTCTATTGAACTGTATTTTTATACCCATTAACTGTTCCTACTTAATCCCCCATTCACCCTTCCTTGTTACATTTGCTAGCCTCTGGTAACAAGTATTGTTTTCTCCGTGAGTTTAAGTTGTTGTTGTTGTAGCTCCCACATATGAATGAAAACACACAATATTTTTCTTTCCGCAACTGACTTATTTCTCTTAACAATTTTCTCCAGTTCCATCAATGTTTCCACCAATGATTTTCCACTGTACTTGTACCCAATTTTCATCCATTCATCATCCACTCATGGACACTTAGGTCAATTTCATATCTTAGCTATTCTGAATATTGCTGCAATAAACATGGGAATGCAAATGTCTCTTCAATCCCTTTTGTACATATACCAAGCAGAGGAATCACTGGATCATATGGTAGTTTCTATTTTTAGTTTTTTGAGGAACTTTCATGCTGTCCTCCATAGTGACTATATTAATTTACATTCCCACTAATCCACAAGTGTATAATGGTTTTCATTTCTTCACATCTTCATCTGGATTCATTATTGCCTGTCTTTTGGATAAAATCCATTTTAACTGGGATGAGATGATATCTTATTATAGTTTTGATCTGCATTTCTCTGATGATACTGAGCATTTTTTGTATATTTGTGGCTACTTGTATGTTGTCTTTTGAGAGAAATGTCTATTCAAATCATTTGCTCATTTTTTATTGGATTATTTGTTTTGTTTTGTTTTCTGTTGAGTTGTTTGAGTTGCTCGCATGTACTGGTTATTAGTTCCTTGTCAGATGGGTACTTTATAAACATATCCTCCTATTCTGTGGGTTGTCTCTTCACTTTGTTAATTGTTTCCTTCAGTGTCAGAAGTTTTTCAGCTTGGTGTGACCCCATTTGTCCGTGTTTGCTTTGTTTGTGCTTGAGGGGTATTACTCAAGAAATGTGTGCCCAGATCAATGATTTGAGGTGTTTCCCCCATGTTTTCTTCTAGTACTTTCATAGATTTGGTCTTCGATTTAAGTCATTATTCTGTTTTTATTTGTTCTTTGTATATGGCAAGAGATAGGGGTCTACGATCATTCTTCTACATATGGATGTCCGGATTTCCCAGTACCATTTATTGATGAGACTTCCCTATCTCCAATGTATATTCTTGGCAGCTGTGTTAAAAATAACTCTACTGTAAATGCCTGGGTTTGTGTCTGGGTTCTCTACTCTGTTTCACTTGGTGTCTGTTTTTATGCCAGTAACATGCTTTTTTGTTTATTATACCTCTGTAGTATAATTTGAAGTTAGGTAATGTGGCTCTTCTGGGTCCTTTGTGTTTCCATATACATTTTATGACTTTTTTTCTATTTCTGTGAAGAATGTCATGGTATTTCGATAAGAATTGCATTGAATCTGTAGATTTCTTTGAGTAGTATGGACATTTTAACCATATTTATTCTTTTAATCCACAAACATAAAATACTTTTTAATTTTTGTGTCATCTTCAAGTTTTCATCAATGTTTTATCATTTTCATTGTAGAGATCTTTTACTTCTTTGCTTAAGTTCATTCCTAGGTATTTCAACTTATTTGAGCTTTTATAAATGGGATTACTTTATTGGTCTATTTTTCAAATTGTTTCCCGTTGACATGTAGAAATGTTACTGATTATTGTATGCTGATTTTGTATCCTGAAACTTCACAGAATATATTTCTTTGTTCTAATAGTTTTTTGGTGGAGTCTTTAGCATTTTCTAAATATAAGATCTATCATCATAAGGAGGATTATTTGACTCCTTCCTTTCCACTTTGGATGCGTTTTATTTCTTCATCTTTATTAATTACCCTGGCTAGGACGTGCAGTACTATGTTAATACCAGTGGTGAAAGAAGACATCCTTGTCTTGTTCCAGATCTTAGAGGACTTTCCATTTTTCCTGGTTCAGTATGATACTAGCTGCAAAAGTGTCATATATGGCTCTAATTGTCTTGAAGTGTCTATGTTACTTGTATACCCAGTTTTTTGACAGTTGTTATCATAAATTGATGGATTTTATCGAAAGCATTTTCAGCATAAATGGAAATGATTATACATTTTATTTTGCTTACAGTCTGTTGATATGATGTATCACATTTATTTATTTGCATGTGTTAAACCATTTTTGAATCCCTGGGATGAATTTTACTTGATCAAGGTGAATGATATTTTCAATGTGTTGTTGAGCTCAGTTTGCTCATACTTTGTTGAAGATTTTTGCATTCTGCATTCATTGGAGATATTGGCCTGTAGTCCTGTAGTTTTCCTTTTTAGTTGTGTCTTTGTCTGGTTTTGATGTTAAGGTAACATTGACTTTTCCTTTTTAGTTGTGTCTTTGTCTGGTTTTGATGTTAAGGTAACATTGACTTTATAGAACAAGTTTGGGAGTTTTCCCACTTCCTCAATATTTTTGAAGAGTTTGAGTAGAATTGGTATTAGTTCCCCTTTGATGTTTGGTAGAATTCTTAAGTCAACCCATCAGGTCCTGGAGTTTTCTTTAATGGGAGATTTTGTATTACTGCTTCTATCCCATTATTTATTTTGGTTTTGGATTTCTTTATAGTTCAGCCTTGGTAGGTTGTATGTGTCTAGGAATTTATCTAGTTTCCCAGTTTGCATATAGTTTCTCTTAATATTCCCTAATGACTTTTTTTTGAGATTAAGTCTTGATCTGTTGGCTGGATGGAGTGCAGTGGTGTGATCACGGCTTACTGCAACCTTCACCTCCTGGGTTCGGGTGATCCTCCTGCCTCTCAGCCTCCTGAGTAGCTGGGACTAAGAGCAAGCACCACCATCCCCAGCTAATTTTTGTATTTTTGTAGAGAGGGGGTTTCACCATACTGGCCAAGTTGGTCTCGAATTCCTGACCTTAAGTGATCTGCCCACCTTGGTCTCCCAAAGTGACCTCCTAGGGCCTCCCAGGCATGAGCCACTGTGACCAGCCATAATTTTTTGAATTTTTGTGATATCAGTTCTTATATCTCCTTTCTCACCTGTAATTTTACTTATTTCAATTATGTGTCTTTTAGTCTGGCTAAAGATTTATCATATTTTTATCTTGTGAAAAAAATCACTTTTTTATCTTTAGGTTTTCTAAGTCTAAATTTTATTTATTTCCGCTCAATCTTTGTTATTTATTTTCTTCTACTAAGAAGAAAATTTTGGGTTGGGTCTGCTTTGTCTCTTTCAGTTCTTTAAGATGCATTGTAAGGTTGTTTAGTTAAAGTTTTTCTGCTATTTTGGTGTAGATGTTTATTGCTGTAATGTCCCACTTAGTACTACTTTTGCAGAATCCCATAGGTTTTGGTATGTTGTGTTTCCATTATCATTTGTTTCAAGAAATTTTAAATTTTCCTTCTTAATTTCATTGACTTAATGGTCATTCAGGAGCATTCAGGTCATTCCAAAATTCCTCTTGTTATTGACTTTTAGTTTATTGTTTTCTGTTATCAGAAAATATGCTTGATATGATTACAATTTTTTGGAAGTTTTCAAGAATTATTTTGTGGCCTAACATATGATCTATCCTTGAGAATGTTTCATGTGCTGAGGAGAAGAATGTATTCTTAAAAACGTGGATGAAATGTTCTTTAAATGTTTATTAGGTCCATTTGGTCTATAGTATATTTTATGACTTATGTTTCTCTGTTGATTTTCTGCCTGGATGTCTTGTCCAATGCTGAAAGATGGGTTTTGAGGTTCCCAGCTACGATTTTGTTAGGATCTTTCTCTCTAGGTCAAATACTATTCGCACTATATATCAGGGTTTTCCAACGTTGGGTGCATACATGTTTATAATTGCTATATTCCCTTGATTAATTAACCCCTTTGTCATTTTATAATGACCTTATTTGTCTATTTTTACACCAACCCCTTTATCATTTTATAATGACCTTATTTGTCTATTTTTACACCAACCCCTGTATCATTTTATAATGACTTTATTTGTCTATTTTTACAGTCCTTATTCAAGCATTTTAGTCATTTTCTATTAGGTTGTCTTTCTTTTCTTTACTGATATGTAGGTGTGTTCTTTTATACAACATGCTCTACGTACATAACCTGGGCTATATATATAAATTATGTATATGCAATTTATTATGAGTATAGATAAACCTTTATGGTATAAAGAAAATTATATATGTAATAAAATATTTACATATGAAATACAATTTTACATATAACTTCTTTTCTTATTTTGTGGATTCTTTTAAGTGGCAAAATGTGTCTCTGGGGAGGCCGAGGCGGGTGGATGACCTGATGTCAGGAGTTCGAGACCAGCCTGGACAACATGGCAAAACCCCGTCTCTACTAAAAATACAAAAATTAGCTAGGCATGGTGGTGGGTGCCTATAATCCCAGCTACTCAGGAGGCTGAGGCAGGAGAATCACTTGAACCTGGGAAGTGGAGATTGCAGTGAGCCATTGCACTCCTGGATGGGCAACAAGAGCAAAACTTTGTCTCAAGAAACAAAAAACAAATTTTTCCCTGGTGAACAGAAGTGCCTGATCTTAATGTACTTTAATATTTTAATTTGTCTCTTTTTTGTCTTATTTTTAAAATATTTGCCTATCCTGAGGTCACTAAGGCCCTCTATATTTTCCAGTAAATCTTTATCATTTCACATTTTACCTTTAAATATACAATATACCTGAGTTAGGACTCCACACACTTTTCAGTTAGTATTTTTTACACTATGTTTAGAAAATAGCACCAGTAATTGAAAATGTCATTCTTTTCTCACTAATAGCAGTGCCATGGTTGTGACATCTCAAATGGCAGAATTCAAATAGGCCTGTTTCTGTTCTTCTTATTCTATTCCATTTTTCACCTTCTCTATCCTTTCACCAACACCAGGCTTTATTAATCTCTAAATCTTTGCCATAGTTGTTTTCTAACTGATAGAATAAGTTCTCCAAGTTTGTTGTTCTTCAAGATTGTTTTGCTAGTCTTGATTCACGTATCCATTTAAACCGACTTGCAATTCCAAATGTTAAAAATGCTACAATTTTTACTGGGATTGCATTAATTTTGTAGATTCATTGAAAGAGAATTAGTATCTTTGCAAGATAAACTATTTTAAGCAACAAATCAGTAATAACTTGTGTGAGCTTTTTAAAGAATCTAGATTTACTTATGAAGTGAAATTTTAAAAGTACCTCATTCTTTCACATGCAGTCCTTTTAGGTTGCTGTATATGTTTAAGCAGATGGTGTTCTGCACAAATCCAAAGAGGGCTATTTATCAGGGTCATGACACCACTTGATTTATGCAGAAAATGAGTGCAGTAACCTTAGAACCAATTCCCTTACTTCCGTAAAGAGTTATTCATTAGAATGCATTATAACTAAACAATAAAATTTTAAAAAATATTTCTATCTATGACCACTCGTCTTAAAATACGTATACCCATGAAACATAGTGAAATCATCAAGATATTCTCTAAATTTTAAACAGAATTATTTTTATTTTTGCTAGAAACAAAGCAAATTGCTTTCCTAACTTAAGATATTTTCTCTAATTTACTTTTTAAGTTTCAAAAATTGCTGACTTTTCCCAATTCTCATTTCATTGAATAAAGTAATTTTGATAGAATTAATTCAGTGGAAAATTTAATTTACTACCTGTAATACTATAATTCAAATGCAAGGTATTATGGACACTCACCCTGGATATGACCATGAACAGTAAAGAATACTGATAAGACACTATAAACAATGGCAACTTAAACTCATGTAAAGTACTGCACAATGACCAGACTTAGCTAGAATTAACTGATGGGTTTAGGTGTTTGAAATCCTCTTATTACATTTTATCATTTATAACTGAAGAAGACATGAATTTTAGAGTTTCTTTTTCCTTGCCTATAAAAATGAAACCATGGGCCATGCGATTTTAAACTTTCTTTACAAATCTACAATTATTTCACTCCAATTATGAACTGTTCAGTAAATAACTCTACAGTTGATAAGATCTCAGGAGTTTCTGGGAGCCAGAAGCATACTGTGTGTCCACATATAGAATGGATGTAGAAATGACCAAAACACAATTTTAGAAAACAAAAGGAATAAAAGGCATCCTACCCTTGCAATTACTCCCCAAAGAACCACATCTACAGTTTGTACTCTTTAGTGTCTGACTTCCTACAGAAAAGTTTGGATTACTCAGAAAAGGAGAGTAAGGTTTACAATCTCTGAGAAATAAGAACAAAACCTTGCACAAGCATTTCATAACATCAATGCTAACAAATGGGGAGACCAATGAGATAAAAATTAGTTTGGCAAGTAATATATTTTATTTAAAATATAAACTAAAAATTAGTTTGGTGAATAATTATTAGTTTGGCAAATATTTTAATAATCTAATTATAAAAGTTTTTTTTTAAATTCTAAGGCAGACGTAATCATTACTTTTCTTATAATGAAACCCCATATGCCAACTGAGATTTATTTTTCAAAATTAAAAAACAAAGGCTTTTAATCTATTTTTTAAATACTAAAATTCTCCTGAACTTCTATGTACCTAAATTTCAAGAAACTTCACTTTTAAATGTTCCTGTAATGTCATATTTTATTTTGTATACTGGTGTTTTTTCTCTTTTTTCAAATCTGGCTCTTTCTATTGAGAAAATCTAGAACAGTCAACCATCTGTATTTTTTTTTCCACTTTCAACTTCCTTCCTCATTGCTCAATCTCTTCTATTTTTGGCTTATGCTTCACTAAAGCTGCTCTTTTCAGTTGAGAGATTTTATGTTGATCAAATCTCATGTCTTACTTTAGTTTTCAAATTCTCAAACCATCTTGGATAATGTGATATTGTTTACATGTTCCCTTAATGACATTCTACCATGCCCTTCCAAGACTCTGTATCATCTTAATTCTCTGTGTTTCCTCCTCAGCTCTCTTTCTTTATGTATAATTTATCCCATAACTCCAAATATCACCTCTACATGTATGAATACCAAATAAATATCTATGTCTGGTCCTTATCATTCTCCTGGGCATCAGGATGCCTGTGTGTGTCTATTTCTAAACAAAATGGTAGTAATTCAAAATGACTGAAATCTAACTTAGAATGATGACTCCCAAATTATTTTCTGTTTCTGTGGTCCCCATGTCTGTCAATGGAATAAGTATATTTCCAGTTCCACTTCAATTCCATTTCAAATGCTTCTAGCTCAATAAAGATTTTCTATTTCATTAACTTGGCTAAAACCCTGTTTCATCTGTGTACTCCTGTTTCATTCCATTTGTCATATTCTTATATCCTTTATTACATATTTTTGGATTAATTTCTTAGCGTTGTTTTAAATAAGCCATTCTGAACAAAGTATAAGCTCCTTGGTCACTGGCATTTGTTCATATTAACATTAACATTGCACAAAATGGTCTTTTTCTGTCACATATAAGAAGACACTAGTTTCTTCCTTCTATTCTGTAGATAGTCTGCAAGGAACTAGAGGGTTAGAAAGCTCTGTGTTCTTGTGACATATTGTTTTTAAAACCTAACTCGAGTCTGATCAGTTTTCCCTCACTAAGTACTGACTTAAAACTTTTACATGGCCAGGCGCGGTGGCTCACGCTTGTAATCCCAGCACTTTGGGAGGCCGAGGTGGGTGGATCACCTGAGGTCAGGAGTTCAAGACCAGCCTGGCTTACGTAGCTAAACCCTGTCTTTACTAAAACTACAAAAATTAGCATGATGTGATGGCGCATGCCTGTAATTCCAGCTGCTAGAGACTGAGACGGGAGAATCGCTTGAACCTGCCAGTCAGCACTGCAGTGAAACAAGATGGCGCCACTGCACTCCAGCCTGGGCTATATAGTGAGACTCCATCCCAAGAAAAAATAAAAATAAAATAAAATAAAACTATCACATTGTAAGGGAGTACCATTTTCAGCCTATTTTTAAGTAGCTGTGAAAAGACTCCAAGAACCAGTGGAAAAATAGACAAGCTTGAATCCCAGTACCCTTAGACAAGTCATTCTGACTTCTGTGAACGTTAGTTTCTTTACCCATAAATTCTCATTTGCATTTCTGCTCCACATGTTGTGTGACATAAGCAAATGCAATATATGTAAAATTACCCTTACAATGCCTGGCATTTAATAATAATTATGCATCAGGGTTAGAAATACAGGAGAATCAATTCTTCATAGCTACATTTTTTTTTTACATCACCAAGCCTGTTTCAATTTTACTAAATTGTTTGTCTATGACCATTTGTTATATACATTCTGTATTGTTACATATATATTTGTTATATATATTCAGTTATATATATATTCTGTATATATATTCAATATATGTAAAATACATGCAATATATGTAAAATTACCCTTATAATACCTGACATTTAATAATAATTATGCATCAGGGTTAGAAATACAGGAGAATCAATTCTTCATAGCTACATTTTTTGTTTTTACATCACCAAGCCTATTTCTATTTTACTAAATTGTTTGTGACCATTTGTTATATATATTCTGTAAGGGATATTTTTACTTCATGAGATGGTAATTAGTATATTTCAGTTCAAAAATTAGATTCAATTGTTCTCAAACAAAATGCAAACTGCATATTTATTAGAGACGGAATAAACTAAAGAACTAACATAAATTAGCCTCTACTGCACACTAAACAAGATACAAATAAGAGACATGGTAAATACAGTGGAATCAATTCATTTCCAATATCTTTTGCTTTCTTCATCAGTACCTTTTATGCTTACCAATAATTGTCTGTATTTTTACATTATCTTCCTAAATAAACAGATCACAAAAGTTAGTTTTAGTTTTATTTAAATAGAGGCACATGATAAAACACATTGAATAAATATTACATATAGTAACATCATTACATATACTATATATATGTTATATATAAAGGTGGAGATAGAGATATAAATTAAATTTTGTAAGTCTTCTCTTTTGCTCATCCACTGAGCAAATATTTATGGAATAAATGCCAGGTTATAAGCACTTTTATAGAACTTGAGAACAAATTAGTAAGCAAAGCAAACAATAATTTTGTTCACATGGATTTCAAGTTGTTGTGGAAGATGGAAGTTCATAAATGTTAACTAAAAATGAAATGTCCAGTAGTGATAAGCAGTAAACAAATGAAAGGCAGGATGTTAAGTTGTTATTTGATACTGTGTCATAAACACCTCTCAGGGAGGTGACATTAAGCCTAAGGTTGGGTAATAAGGAGTCAGTAATATAACAATCAAGGTACAGAACATGCTAGGCAGATGTAAAACAATTAATGTAAAGATTCTAACATGGGAATAAGCTTGCTATGTTCAAGGACAAATGAAGCTTAGTGGTGAGAGTCAAAGAAAGAGAAACTGGTATAAATATCAGATTGGGAAATTATCTAGGGGCCAAATTATTATTCCATCTTCTTGCGTCAAAGAAAAGGGTCTGAATTTTATTTGAAATAGAAAACTACTAGAAGAGTTTTAAGAATATGACTTTTGCTATTGTATGAGGAATGTGTTATTGGGCCTGGTAGATTTAGGGGAATGATTTAAAATCAGGGAGACCAGGTAAGAGGAGCTTGAAGTAATCCAGATGAAAAATGTTGTTTTTGTTTGTTTGTTTTGTTTTGTTTTTGGCCCAAGGCGGTGGTATTACACTTACATAAGAGTGGGTATATTACAGACATAGTTGAGGTAGTGTCAACTACCTGATTGATGTCATATTTGGGTTAGGGAAAGAGAGAAATCAAAATGTACCTTCATGCCTTTGTTTGACTGTGCAAACAGCCAGATGTATGCAGTTGTGCTGTTTATTTTTATATAACCCTACTATTTGTTAATTTGTCCACCAACACCTCTGTTTTTAAGTCCTGCTGAGTTTAATTAACCTTAAGGAACTGGGTAAATGAAAATATGTGGTTAATTCCACACATATTATTGATCACACAATTTTTATATAAATTTCTTCTGCCTTGGGAAAACAGCTTTCAACTCTTAAAAAATGTAGTGTTCAAGTTGGAAAAAGATATAAAATCTTAATGAGAAGTAGGATATAATTGATTTGACTGTTCGGATTTATACTAGCTTCTAAACATGATCCCAAGCATTCTGAGACTAGCTCTTTCATATTTTCAAAACTTATGACTATGACAATTTACTAAAACCACATTAATTACACCTAGAGCATTTTTGTTTTAAGAGCATCTCACAGCAGAGAAAAAATAAATTAAGATCAATGTCCTAGAGGATAGTATTCATGTAAAGTTCTATTTTAATTTTAATTTGGTTCTTCTTAATTTAAATTACTACGTATCTTCCATTCTCAAAGTTTTCTTATCAGAATGACTAACAATACATTTTTAACAAATTATATTTTTACTGTTATTTACTCAAGCATAGTTTGCTAAGCATTAATATTAAAAATATTTATTGGACATCTATATAACAAGAGACAATTCTAACTTCTGTGACTACAACTTGTGAAAAAGGAGACTCATTCCTTTCTGTCAGGAAACTTTCATTCTGGCAGGAAACACATTTTAATTTTAAAAAAATCAAATGATAAATAATTTTTTATAAATGTTATGTAAAAATAAATAATTTACCTACTCATATTTATCTAAGCAACTTGTGAAAGAACTAAAGCATAAGGAAGAGTAGGAATTAACTAGCTGAAATGTGTATGTGGTGGGGTGTGTGGAAAATGGTTCTTCAGGCAGAGGGAATGGATTGCATAAAAGGCTTTGTTATAAGAAAAAGTAGGATTTGATACAAAAACTGAAGAAATATATATGAAATATCAATTGTATTTTCTGAATAACACTGAAAAACAAAACAAAACAAAACAATACTCCCGGTTTTCAGCCCAGCATGCAAGGAGATTAAAAGTTGCCACTCTCTCCTAACAAACTGAAAGCTAAACAAACTGAAATCAACAATTCTTCTTAGATTCAAAAGAAAAATGTGGTGTTACTGCAAACTGCCGTCCTGAAAATTTAACAGACAGAGAGGCAGATACAGAAGATCACAACTTATCAGAGCAGAAACCTATCAGCAGAAACGTCTATGAGAACCAGTTCTGGAAGAGGAAAAAAATGTAAAACGTTATTGATGAATTGGTTGAGGCTCGATGTGGACAAGTCTGTGAGTTGAAAACTCCAGGACAACTTAGTCATAGGAGGTCCTGTGCTTCTGAAGATTTTACCTTCATGAGCTTAACCAAGTTCCTACAATGAATATTGGAGAAATAGCTCCTTGTGTTTCTGGAAAAGGAAGGGGAAAGTAACGCATTAAAATATAGCAGAGCATTCTGTTCTTAACAAAGTCTACTCTCAGGAGAAACTGTTTAACCAGAGCCTAACGTGGAGTTTTTAACAACGCCTAACTGACCTGGACAATGGAAATAACCAACAGCACCCAGCTCTAGGTTTCCCCCTGGAGATCCCCAGCTCCAGCCCACTCTGGTCATTCTGTCCCACCAAGGTTGTGGGAGGATCTGAGAAATGCTTGTGAAGTTTACAGCCAGAATCACGGACTCACTAAAGGACTGAGACCTAATCGTGGGATGATAGACTCTTCTTCTGCCCCACACATTACCTCCATATTACTAAGGGACTATTGATAACATTTACGCCTACTCAGTTATGTCCAGCCGTCAGGAAAAAAATTACAAGGAGTACTAAACAGCAAAAAACACAGTTTGAAGGGACAGGCAGCATTCGACCAGATTTAGATATGATGGCGATGTTGGAATTATCAGACTAGGAATTTAAAATATCGATGATTAACATGCTAAGAACTCTAACAGACAAGGTAGACAATAAGCAATAACAGATGTGCAATGTATGCAAGCACAGAGATGAAGATTCTAGAAAAGAGAAATGTCTTTGATAGACTTATTAGAATAGAAAGAGCTGAAGAAAGAATCTCTGAGCTTGAAGATATCTCAGCAGAAAGTGCCAAAATGGAAAGGCAAAAAGGAAATAAGAAAAAAAAAGACTCAAACAAACAAATAAACAAACAAAAGAACCAGAACATAATATCCAAGAACCATGGAGTAAATACAGAAGCCATAATATATGCATATTGGTAATATTAAAAAACGAAGACAGGGAGAAATAAACAGAAGAAATATTTGAAGCAATAATGACAGAATTTCACTAAATTAATGTCAGGCACCATATCATAGATCCAGGAAATTCAAATGTGTAAATTCAAACATGTAAAGAAAAAGCCCACATATATACATCATATTCAAACTGCAGAAAATTAACATATATATATCCATATATAAGTATAGATATAACTATATTATTCATATTCACATATAAAAATGAAGTGTATTTATATATTTTATATACTAATATCTATATATGAATAAGAATATATATGAATATTTATATATGAATATATATGAATGAATACTATATATA
Organism: Macaca thibetana thibetana; assembly: GCF_024542745.1. Lineage (NCBI taxonomy): Eukaryota > Metazoa > Chordata > Mammalia > Primates > Cercopithecidae > Macaca > Macaca thibetana. Next base: position 175,696,390 of record NC_065580.1, on the reverse strand, counting down.
TGAATATGAATATATATGAATGAATACTACATTTATATATGACTATGAATATATGAATGAATACTATATTTATGAATATGAATATATATGAATGGATACTATATTTATATAATGTGACTATATATGAATGAATAATATATTTATATATATTCCTTATCTATATAGAATACTGAAAGGAGCAACAGAGCCAGAGGTAAAAACACCCTTACTGATGGAGGAAAAATAAGTTTTACATCTGATTTTTCTGCAGAAGTCATACAAACAAGAAGAGAATGAAGTATTTTTAGTGTTGAGAGAGAAAACCCCAGTAGTTTAGAATTCTGACTCTGTGAAATGCGAAATTATCCTTCACGTGTGCAGCAGAAAGAATATCCTTTCTCAGACAAACAAAAGTAGAGGGCATTTTTTGCCAATGGATATGACTTGCAAGAAATGTTTGAACAAGTTCTTTTTTTTTTTTTTTTTGAGACAGAATTTTACTCTGTTGCCTGGTCTGGAATGCAGTGGTGTGATCTCGGCTCACTGCCACCTTTCCCTTCCGAGATTCAAGCAATTCTCCCGCCTCAGACTCCTGAGGAGCTGGGATTGCAGGCATGCGATACCATGCCCGGCTAATTTTTGTATTTTTAGTAGAGGCTGGGTTTCGCCACGTTGGCCAGACTGGTCTCAAACTCCTGACCTCCACCCACCTCGGTCTCCCAAAGTGCTGGGATTTCAGGTGTGAGCCACTGTGCCTGGCCCTGAACAAGTTCTTCAGAGTAGAAAAATACTTTAAACTAGAAACTCAGATCTCCAAATCATTTGATCATTTTTCAATTGGACTTGTTTGTTTTATGTTTTGCTGCTGTTGTTATTTCTTGTTGTTGTTTTGCTATTGAATTGACTTCCTTAATATATCCTGGTTATTAATTCCTTGTTAATTGAATAGTTTGCAAATATTTTCTTCTATTCTGTAAGCTGTCTCTTCACTTTACTGATTGTTTCCATTGCTGTTCAAAACCTTTTAAGCTTGATGTGATCCCATCTGTCCATTTTTTGTTTTGGTTGCCTGTGCTCTTTAGGTCTTACCCAATAAATATTTGCCCAGACCAATGTCCTGAAAAATTTCCCCAACTTTTTCATCTAGTAGTTTCACGGGTTCAGATCTTAGGCTTGAGTCTTTAATCAATTTTGATTTGATCTTTGTATATGGTGAGAGATAGGGGTCTGGTTTCATGCTTTTGCATATGGATATCTATCAAGTTTGCCCAGCACAGTTTATTGAAGAGGCTGTCCTTTCCCTAATATATGTTTAAAGAAAGGAAGTGCATCAGAGAAAGACTAAGTGAAGGTAAATTAAAAACGTTTACTTTTCTTATTCTTATTCATAAGATTATTGAAAATAATGGAAACAATGTATTTTATTATATTATGTATATATACTGTGTATAGGATAAATGAATGATAACAATGATATAAGGGATGAGAGGAAAGACTTAGAAATAACTTACCATGAGGAACTCCTTTTACCCATGAAGCAGTACAGTGTTACTTGAAAATTGACTTCATTCAGTTCATTGTAAATGTATATTGAAAATTCTTGAACAACAAATAAACAAGTTAAAAAAAGTATAACTGATATGCTGAGGAAAGAAAATTAAATCACATAAAATGCTCAATTGAAATCGCCAAAGACAGAAAAACAGTGAAAGACAAAAACTGAAATAAAGAATAAGGGCAACAAATAGTTACAAATATACTAGATATGAATCCATTGTATCAATAATTACCTTAAAATTATAATTATCTAAATAGATCAATTGCAAGGCAGAGACTGTCAGAGTAGATTAAAAAAAATAAAACAAAACAAGACCCAACCGGATATTGTTCACATGCACAAAAAAAACACACAATAAGTATAATGACACAAGCAAATTAAAGATAAATAGATAGAAAAAGACATACTATGCTAACACAAATCAAATGAAAGCAGGAGTGGAAATATTGATTCCAGATACAGTCGACTTCACAGCAAGGAAAGTTATCAGGTTTCTAAACGGGTATTACCTAATCATAATGGGTCATTTCTTAAGGAAAATATAGCGATCTTTAACATGTATATGTTTAACAACGAAGCATAAAAGTATGAGAGGCAAAAATTAATACAACTTAATGAGAAATACAGGTATCCACTTTTATAGCTGGAGACTTTAACATTGAATACATGAATCCAGGAGGCAGAGGTTGCTGTGAACTGAGATTGCACCATTGCACTCCAGCCTGGGCAATAAGAGCGAAACTCCATCTCAAAGAAAAAAAGGCCGGGGGGGTGGAATACAAAGATAAGAAGAAAAAAGTACAAAAAAATGGGACAATTTTAAGAAAAAAAGGAGAAAAAAATAAAATCAGTAAGGACATTGCTTAATCAAACATCAATCAACTATATATGTCATCAGTGGACTACTTCATCTAGTAACAGCGGAATACATACACTTCTCAAGCTTGCCTAGGATATGCACCAAGGTAGATCACACCCTAGGTCACATGACACACTTTAAAGCATTTTATAAATAGGAATCATACAATGTCTGCTCTCATACCACAATGGAATTATACTACAAATCAATAAAAGCAAGCCAGAAAATATTCCAAATGCTTGAAGATTAAACCATGTACATTTAAGTAACACACAGGTCCAAGAAAACTATCTCAAAAGAAATTTTTAAATATTCTAAACTAAATGAAAATGAAAACACAGCAAATCAAAATTTTGGGGATGAAGTGAAAGCAATGTTTAGAGGGCAATTTCCTTGAATACATATATTAGAATATAAGAAAGACTTAAAGTGAATTATCTAGATTTCTACCTCAGGACACTGGGAAAAGAAGAGCAGATTAAGTTCAAAGTAAGCAGAAGAAAACAAATAATAAACATTGCAGAAGAAGTTAATAAATTTCAAAGCAAAATCAATAGAGAAAATTAAAACTGAAAGCTGGTTCTTTTAAAAGATTAACAAAATTGCTAAGTCTATACCTAAGCTAATTTGGAAAAATAAAAGAAGACAGAGAGAGAGAGAGAGAGAGAGAGAAAAACACAATAATATCAGAAATAAAGAAGGAATAATTACGATAGACAGCATTGTCATTCAAAGGATAATAAAGTAATGCCATGAGCAACTTTATGCCAATAATTTGATAACCAAAGTGAAATAGAGAAATTCATTGAAAGACACAATCAGCTAAATGTCACAAAGGCAGAAATAATCTGAACAGACCTTTATATCCATAAGACAAATTGAATTAATAATTAGTAGTCTCCCCAGACAGAAAGCACCAAGTCCGGACAGGTTCAGTGGTGAATTCTACCAAACGTTTAAGCATTAAATTATATCAATTATCTACATTCTATTTCAAAATATAGAAATAGAGAGATTACTTTCTCATTCTCTGAAGCCAGCATTACTGAAATGCTAAAAACAGACAGAGAGATGACAAGAAAACTACAGGCCAATATATTTCTAAACATAAATGAAAACACCATTTACAAAACATTAGCAAGTCAAATCCAACAATTTATAAATAAACTATATATCACACCCATGTGGGATTTATCACAGGTATGCAAGTCTGATTCAACATTAAAAAATCAATGTAAATCCAACACATCAAGATAATAAAGAAAAATAATCATAAAATCATATTAATATATGCATAAAATTATTTCACAAAATTTGATACCCATTCATAATAAAGGTTTTCAGTAAGAACAAGGGGTGGACCTTCCTTAACTTAATAAAGGATATCTAAAAAGCTACAACTTACATCATTCTTTACATCTTAGTGAGTAACTAGAAGCTGTCCCCACTAAGATTAGGAATAACTCAAGAATATCCTCTCTCACTAATTCTTTTCAACATTGTACTGGAAGAACTAGCTAAAGCAATAAGACAAGGAAAGGAAATAAAAGGCATATTCATTGGGAAGGAAGAAATAAAACTCTCTTTGTCTGCAGATGACATGATAGTCTATGAAAAAAGTCTGAAAAAACACCTGGGTATAATCAATGATAATAGCAAGGTTGCAGGATAAAAGATTAATATGCAAAAATCAATTAATATGCAAAAATCAAAAATATACCAGCAATAAACAAGTGAAATTTGAAGTTAAAAACAAAATTATTCTTTTCATTAGCACCCCACAAAATTAAATACTCAGGCATATATCTAATAAAATATGTACAAGATCTATATAAAGAAAACTATGTAACTGATGATAGAAAATAAAAGAATAAAATAAATGGAGAGTTATTTCACGTTCATGGATAGAAAGACTCAATATGGACAAGATGTCAGCTCTTCCCAACTTGATCTGTAGAGTAAATGTAATCCCCAAAAAATCACAAGTTACTATGTGAATATTGACAAATGATTCTAAAGTTTATTATGTAGAGAGGCAAAAGACCCACAATAACCAAAGTAATATTGAAAGTATAAATTTGTAGGACTGACACTATCTAACTTTAACACTTACTATAAGCTACAGTAAACAAGACAATGTGATGTTGGCCAAAGAATAAACAAATAAATTAATGGAACCAAATAAAAACCCCAGAAATAGACTCACATAAATATACTCAAGTGAACTGACATGTCATACATAGTTAAGGCAGTACTATGGTGAAAAGATGATATTTTCAACAAATGGTACTGGAACAACTGTAATCCATAAGAAAAAAATATATATCTAGTCACAGACATTATGCACTTCATAAAAATTAACTCAAAATGTAATATCGACCTATATGTAAATCAAAAAATTGTAAAACTGCTAGAAGAAAACATGGCAGATAATCTAGATGACCTTGGTTTTGGTAGTGAATTTTTGGATTCAACACCAAAAGTGCAATCCATGAAAGAAAGGTGTTTTTGTTTGTTTGTTCTTTGTTTTTGTTTGTTCTTTGTTTTTGTTTGTTTGTTTGTTTTTTGAGACGGAGTCTTGCTCTGTTGTCCAGGCTGGAGTGCAGTGGCCTGATCTCGGCTCACTGCAACCTCCACCTCCTGGGTTCAAGTGATTCTCCTGCCTCAGCCTCCTGAGTAGCTGGAATTACAGGTGTGTGTCACCATGCCTTGCTCATTTTTTGTATTTTTAGTGGAGATGGGGTTTCACCATGTTAGCCAGGATAGTCTCAAACTCCTGACCTCATGATAAGCTGGACTTCTATCAAATTAAAAATTTATGCTCTGCAAAAGACACTGTTAAGTGAATGAAAAGACAAATCACAGAATGGGGGGAAATATTTGCAAAAAACGTAACTGACAAAAGACTATTATATGAAATATACAAATAATTCTTAAACTCTATATAATAAAAAGAAGAGCCCAATTAGAAAGTGGGCCAAAATATTTAATGCACACCTAATTAAAGAAGATATACAAATACTAAATAAGCCTATGAAAAGATATTTCAAATCCTATGAACCAGGGAAATGAAAATTAAAATGAGCTACTGTACCACTGCAAGCCTGTTGAAATGGTCAGCATCTAGAACACTGACAACACCAAATGCTAGATGTGAAGCAACAGTACATCTCATTCATTGCTGATGGAAATGCAGTGATACAATCACTTTGGAAGACAATTTAGCAGCTTCTCAAGAAAATAAATATACTTTTACCTTAAAAATTTGTTATTTGAGCTCCTTAATATGTACTCAAAGAAGTTGAAAGTGTCTGTCTACACCAAAACCTGAACACTGATGTTTTCAGAAGCTTGTTTTGTAATTGTCAAAACTTGGAAGCAATTAAGACATCCTTCAGTAGATGAATGAATAAACTGTGGTAGATCCCAATGATGCGACATTATTCAGCACTAAAAAGGAAAAAGATAGCAAGCCATGAAGAAACATGGAGGAAACTTAGATGATTATTACTAAGTGAAATAAGCCAATTTTAAAAGACTACCTACTTTATAATTCCAACTATATGACAAATATAGTTTTGCTTTGAGAAAAACAAAAGACACTGAAAAGATCAGTGGTTGATAAAATAATTGTGGGAAAATGTCATTATAAACATTTTCAAACACATAGAATGTACAACCCCAAGAGTGAACCTTAATATGAAGTATAAATATGGGGTAATGATGTGTCAATGTAGGTTCATTGATTGTAACAAGTGCACCACTCTGGTGGGAGATGTTGCTAATTGGGGAGGCTATGCATGTGTGAGAGCAGGGGATACATGGGAAATCTCTGTATCTCCCTCTCAATTTTGCTATGAAATTAAAAGTGGTCTAAATAAAGTCTACACAAATGGAATTCAAAAATTATTCCTTGAAGTTTATAATTGCTTGGCATCATAGCAGATTCTTTTCCTGATGTTAAAAAATTACAATGTATATGATTAATAGTTTGTAATAATGAATACATGTACATAGGAAAGTGGAAAGACAAGAAGAAAAAGAAAAACATTAATAAACAAGATTTACCTTCTAGTAGACATATACACGTGTGTGTCTAGAAATATTTATCATTACTCCATCACAGCCACACATTTACCACCTCAAAAGACTGGCTATTATACTGAATTACACTAATCTAAATAATAAGGAAGAAACAAGAAGAATCAAGGATGTTGGGGAAAAGTGAATATACAGAATAAAATCTATAAAAAATCTAACTATATAATTTCAAATATTTCAGAAAAGAAGTTAAATAACTTCAGCAAGTTATTATAATCCCTGGGAAACAAATGGCACACAGATTATAAAAAATGAGTGAAATTTTGCTGTTGTCTAATTGGCATATTTGAATCATTTTCATGCCTTCCATAATATGTAAAATGAAAATATCATGGTTGATTCAAAAAAACATAGATGAATGAGGTCTTATTGGATGTTCAGTCCTAATCTCCTTTTCATTCATTCCCCCTTACAAAGGTATCATGACAGTAGTATCCAATGGTTATTGTGAGTGAAATATTACACAAATACCTGCTGCTCAATTTTAGCTGTATACATGGGCCCAAACTTGAATCACAAGCAATTAATCAGAAAATCTGAGAAAGTAAAGAGAATATTAACTCACATGATGATACCTCCTGTCCAATGCGGGTATAAAGAACATGAAATTTTCCGTATTAAATTTGTTTTGGGATGTGTTTTATTTGGATTATTTTTGCATATCCTTCCATTCAAGTTAAAATTCTTTGCAAGTAAGTTATTCTACATAGTAGAGTTAAACTTTTTATAAATTATGCATTTTGAAATAAAACGTAGAACACATCAATGTTTTAAAAACCTTACAGCCATATTTGTATTTTAAGGTAACCACAGTATACCCTTTTACTCTTCTTCCCTTTTCTAAAGTAATCATTCTCAAAGCTGTTTTCATGATTAATTAATTGCATGAAATCCTTACATTCTGGCAGGGTGTGCTTATTAATTAATCAATAATATCACCTCTCATGATATACCAGATGACATCTGACAGGGGCAGAGTGCATGGACATTTACTGTCTTTAATGTGTGGAAACCATGTCTCTCTCTCTGTGTTAATATTAATAAAACATAACATAGTATTAGTGTTTTTTAAGTAGCTAAATATTTTAGTTACAAAAGCGGTACCAACATATATAATTTATATTTAATTTAATAATATCACCTTTTATGACAGACTGGATACCATTTGACAGGGACAGAGTGCATTTAGACATTTACAGTTTAAATGTGAAATATGTTAATACAACATAACATACATTAGCATTTCTGTAAGTAACCAAATATTTTAGTTTCAAAAGCGGTATCTATATGTAATTTTATATTTAATTTAATAAAATTATATATAATTTTATTTAAACACTCAAAAATCAAACAAATGTAAAAAATAGAAATCAAAGACCTTAATCAATACTGATCCTATTTGCCACCTCATACATAAGCATTAATACTTTTTTTCTTTCCTTCCCAATAATTTTCCATGTGGTCTATAGTTTGTAAAGAAATAATATCCTAGATAAACACACACACACACAGATATTTCTATGTACATACATATATATGTATATAAATTTTAGCAAATTTATATCACATAGAAATGCAGCTGCAATGTTCCATTTCAGCACATAAATCTCTTCCTCATTCTTTTTATAAATGAGTAGTATTTCATAGTGTTAGATATGGTGGTACATACATACAGCAGCATAGTATGCAGCATGAAAAAATAAGAGACAACTCTAAATGTTCTTTTGTAGATTATAGCTAATACTCAGTGTTAATTCAAAAGCCTCAATTGCATACAGTTAGTATATTACCATTTGTGTAAAAATAACTATATGCATTTTCATTCATATGTGATATCTGGGTAGAATGTCTCTGGAAAAAATTAATGTAAGAAAAATTAAAATTAAAAAGATCACTGAAAAAAATAAGAATTGTAAAGCCTACTAAATATTTTCTCTTGTTAATATTTAATTTCCTTTCAGTAATATTTATTTCATTCTTTTTAATTTAAAGATATTAGTTTGCATATTAATTTTTAGTAAGGAAAACAATTAAAATAAGAACTCACTAGTTCTCTCTTCTTTCTGCATTATGCTTTATTTCATCACATATTTATACCAATTGTTAATATAAGAAAATGAATCATTTTCTTGGTAAGAATCATCAATAGCCACTTTTCCACAAATAGTATAATCCTGTATGTCATCACAAACACTGCTATCATGCAGAATTTTTTAAAAGAATCAATTGAAGAATAACAAAAACTAACACAGAGACAAGCAAACAAAACAACCTTAAGATCCAATGGTGGTGGGCTGTTCATCCATCTTTACTAACTCTATAGATCTTACTTAGGGCTGTTATCAGAGAATGTTGCTAAATGTGTCTTAATCACTGTCTTTTACAGACATCTGATTTTCAGAGCTAAAAAGTGTGTTCACTTCTAGATTTTCTTCTATTCTTATCAGCACCCATTCTTCAAATTATGATGCATGTGTATGTGAGGTACCTACCTACTCCGATAAGAGCAACAATATGTAACTGTGATCTGATCAAAAGTGTTTTATATCCTTAGTATTTTTTTCTATATAAATCTTAGCATTTGTAGAGTCTGTTCAGTCTTTGGATCATTGTAGATTTGTTGTTTGCTTGCTTTTGTGTGTGTATAATCCTAGTTTACATGCTTCTTAAGAGCAACTTTTAATGTCCTATATCTACCATTATGATAAGAAATATAACAGTTTCCCTGCTCTGAATGTTCTGAATGTGCCACCCTTCCTGTCCCTGGCAACTACTGACTTTATTATTGTCATTATGGATTTGTCATTTCCAGAATGTCATATAGTTGGAATTATAAAGTATTTAGTCATTTCAGACTGCCTTAATTGCCGTGGTAACTACATTTAAAGTTCTTCTATGTATTTTCATGGTAGATAGCTCATTTATTTTTTATTATGAGTAATTTTCAATTTTACTGATGGTCCACAGCTTATTTATCCATTGCCTACTATCCATTCATTTATTGGAAGACAAGTTGGTTACAATTTTTGGCAGTTTATAAATAGTGTTACTGTACACATTTATAGGAAGACTGTTGAATGAATACGTATTAAAGTCCCCAACCCTTCCTTAGTTGTTTTCTTTTTTTTTTCTGTACCTATTTAAATCTTTATTAGGAGTACCTCATTCCCAAGTCTTCTATCTCACTTTACTCCTTGTCATCGCTAAATAACTTCCTTGTTATCCTTTTTTTGGTTGTTGTTCAGTTATGAGACATGAAACTTTGTATTGTTTTCTATTTTTCATCAATTATGAAAAATTACATTCACTGTCATATATGTTTGAAATTTGATAAAGATGACATTGGAGTATGAAGTTATAAATGAAGAGGTATGCATGTATGTTACAAAGATTACTTTATTTAAGCTGTTTTCTTGAAAAACTTGAATATGTTAGAAGTCCATAATCATTTTACAGTTAAGATCTTTCATACAAATTGATAGAAATATTTAAAAGAAAACAACACACACAAATTTCGTCTTCTAAATTTTGAAATACAAGCAACATTTCCAAAGTATTTCAAATGTTTTAAAATTTTAAAATGTTTCTTTTTTATTATTTTAAAAATGTTTTAAAATAGTTTGAAATTTTAACATTTGGCTAGTAAGGGGAAAGAAAGCTACTTGATGCTATACATTTTATTAATAAAATATTTTCATTTTTTTCCAAATAGAAAGTGTACAATAGGATTTAAAATGTGTATCAGTTTTGCAAAATAGTTGATACAATTTTGATGAGAAAAAGATATCCAGAAAGAATGGAATTTCTTCCTTTTTTTCTGAGCAATAATATATGGTGAGATAAATTTAAACAGAAAAGCATTTTTCAGTGGTTTTCATAAATTAACCAAGTTGGATTTATTTGGAGGAAGGTAGAATTTGGTGATTTTAAACTGTGTTTGTTCCATAATGCATCCCTTTTTACATTAAACAGGTGAGATGTTTTTGTTTATGTTTCTAGGAAAGATGGATCAAAAGAACCAATAGTGGAGATGAGAACAGAGGATGAAAGAATTACTAATCACGAAGATGGGAGCCCAGTAAATGAGCCAAATGAAACCACACCACTAACAGAACCTGAGTATGTAGCTGGGAGTGCTTCCTTCTATTCACATGGGTATTGGCAAAATGATAACACATTATTATTGTTGTATTACATATTTAAATATTAACTATTTGTAAAAGAATAGTGCTTTTACTTTTTCGATGAAAGTACATATGAATATCTAAAATCAATTTTCTATTGAGACTTTTTTCATGAAAACTTTGTATGAATGTCAGAGAAAGTCTGATAAACCATATATCTATAATTTAATGCAAAAGTATAAAAAGATAAGTATCTTACAGAGTTTAGATTTTCAACAATAGTCTGTCTTTTTAAGATAGTGTTGTTTTCCCTTTCAAAATAAAATAATTATATTTACTGAAATAAAGACATGTCAGGAAATTTGTCATTGCTTCGAATATAAATGTCAGTGAAATATACGCAAGTCTATTTTAAAAATAAATAATGTTTGTGCAGAGGAGAAAATAATATTAAAGCGTTTATCATTGTAATGTCTATGCAGTAAATGATGCTTGGTTTCCACTCTTGACATTACTTATTTTGCATCTCTAATAGCTCTTTTAAAACTATAGTAGATAACAAAACCTGAAAAGATGAATATATGCCTAGATTCATGCATAGGTCAATTAGAATAATTCAAAGCAAAGACATTATTACGAAGTGTTAATAGTACTATTATATTGGAGGTATGCGATACTAACGAAGCCATAGTGATCAAACACTTCTTTACTGGGCACCAAAATAACTTTATAATTTTATTATTTTTCAGAATAAATATTTATTTTTATAACACCTAATATTTCCTTGCAGAGTAAATTGATTTAGGTTTCTCATCCTAAATCACAGATAAAAGGTTTTCACAGATGAAGAAAATGATTTTATTTTCATAAATTCCCTCTATCTGCCCACAAGAGGCTGCAATAATTAATATTTACACAAACACAAAGCACTACTCTACAGGAAAAAAATTTAATATAAATCCTCGGGCCAATTTTAGTGATTGCGTTTAGAGATTATTACAATCTAAACTCAAATGAACTGTATTAGATGTGGGTTCTGTATTCTCTACTTTAGAAATAAGAGGTGTACATGAAAACTAGTTAAGAATATGCTCTTGGACTGGGGTATATTTTGGGAAAAAAGGGTAATTTAATAACTACTCTGTGTCTCCATTATAGAAAATAAATCACCAATATAAAATAATATGATTAACAGTAATATTAAAAATATTTTACCTAAACATAAGTGGTGAGAAACTCTATACACAGAAACAAGTTATCAGTTTGGTGAAAGCACTTAAGTCATCAAAAACGTAATATATATTTCATGAGTAAGAACTGTATTAAGTATTATGCTAACTTAATATCAGAACTCTAATCAGAACTGTTTTCTCTACATTTTGATGCTTGAGGTGACATATTGCTTTTGTGACTTTGTGTTGTCAATATTTTCAGTACTTGTGAATGCTAAAAAGGAATAACTGAGACTGCACTATTTATAACATATAAAATAGCCGCCTGCTGTCATTGGTACAATGTTTTTTTTCATTACCAGCAATGGATATTACTAGTTTTTGCCTATTTCTTACTTTGATTAGTTCTGATAGCTTTGATCTGCAGAATCTGTTTTAACCCTTCTCATTCAAAAATATAAAATAAATTACAAATAAATCCCAGAGGAACTAGTGTTGTAACTTTCACTCCATTATAAAATGGTAAGGCTAAAGTCACAGCGATGGATTGGAATACTTGGAATACTATTTCTTTCCTTCCTTCTTTCTTTCTTTTTTTCTTTTTGAGACGACTTTCACTCTTGTTGCCCAGGCTGGAATGCAATGGCGCTATCTCGGCTCACCTCAACCTCCGCCTCCTGGATTTAAGCTATTCTCCTGCCTCAGCCTCCCGAGTAGCTGGGATTACAGGCGCACACTGCCACACCAAGCTAATTTTGTATTTTTAGTAAAGACGGGATTTCTGCATGTTGGTCAGGCTGGTCTCGAACTCCTGACGTCATGTGATCTGCCCGCCTTGGCCTCCCAAAGTGCTGGAATTACAGGCATGAGCCACAGCGCCCGGCCTGGAATACTATTTCTAACTTAATTTTCTTGATGTGGAAAAAGTATGTTGTTAAGGGAGAAAAACTCATCTCCAAATGTCATGTACACAATGGTAAACAATTGAATTTGCAAGTTTTAGGAAAATCTAGAAAGAACAATTCATTGGCATCGAAGTAAGGTTTGTGAAACTGTCTTGATATGAAGAAATAAAGTTGTTATTGCTTCACAAGTTACAATTGCAAACAACTCAAAATCTGTGTTGCAAAGTGATATAAAAGTGACAAGAAAAACAATAGTGAAAAGAGGCAAAAGAAAACATATACAGTAAATATTAAAAAGTGAGCAAGTCCTAAAATATGTTCATTTGCATTAAGTTCCAAGGAATATAGTTAATTCACTCAGTTTCTGAATTTTATTTTATTTTACTTATTATTATCATTATTATTTGAGATGGAGTCTCACTCTGTTGCCCATGCTGAATGATCTCAGCGGCATGATCTCAGCTCACTGCCATCTCCATCTCCCAGTTCAAGCGAGTTCCGGCTAATTTTCGTAATTTTAGTAGATACCTGGTTTCACTGTGTTGGCCAGGCTGGTCTTGAACTCCTGACCTCAAGTGATCCACCCGCCTCAGCCTCCCAAACTGCTAGAATTATAAGCATGAGCCACCATGCCCAGCCTGGTTTCTGAATTTTATGTAACAGAATATGGCAACAATTATTAATTGTTTTCACTGGAGAAAATGTAGTACTAATAAATCGTATCATTGACATTTAAAAATGTTTTGGCATTTTACCTTCCATAACATGTAATTATATTTTTGATATCAACAACTAGTTACCAAATCTAAACCACCCTATAGTGGACAATTTGCTGCATCTAAATCTACAAATATATTGTTTCATTCATCATTCTGCATTACATTTTTAAAAGGCCAATGTAATTGTTTTTACTCTCTTTTAGAACATTTTAAAATCTATTTTAAATAATTTTAATAAATTTAATTTGTCCTTTCTAATTATTGTAGCATGTTTTCTCTACAAAATAGTAACTTATTTAGCACGTATAAAATATTAGCATATTATTGGAGCATATTTTATTTACAAAATAGTAACTTAAATGTTAAGGTATATCTCTTTAAATACCTCAGAAAATGAAGCTTATTATTTTTTATCTTCCAGAAAATTGCCTTTAAAGGAAGAAAATGGGAAAGAAGCTCTAAATCCAGAAACTATAGAAATTAAAGTTTCTAATGACATCATTCAATCAAAAGAAGACGACAGCAAAGCATAACAACACTATTACAGGGGCTTGAACAACACTACGAAGAGTATTTGGATTGCAGTGACCCTATGACCAAAACTATTCCATTGACCTTAATTTCTTGGGAAACTTCTAGCTTGGAATAGCTTGTACACATATACATATGATCAAATACTCCTGCCCATGGCCCATTTCCTTTTGTTATTGTTGTTGCTGTTGCTGTTGTTGTTAATTTTAAGAATTTCAATATCAAGACCTGACTGGCACCACACTTTGGGTATTCAATTTGATTATATGACTGAAGTACTGGAATTCATTATATGGCTCAAGTACTCTATTTATTAAGAACTATATTTAATACCACCAACAAATATAGGGGTTAAGGAAAAAGACATGAGCTATATGTGTAAGAAGGCTCTGCATGTGTATGAGTCCTATTCTGGGCAAATAGATTCTTAAGGTGGCTTTCAACTTCAAGATGAAGGCACTTAATAACGGTTACTCATTTTATCAGGGGAATTTCAGGGAACATAGGCTTCAAAGAGCCAGTTTATCTTTAGCAGATATTAAAATTGAAAACTTTGAAGAACTCATTTCAAGCTATGATTCGGTGCATTTTCAACATTGATTTTTGATAGACTGAAGTGCCAGATCAAAATTGTTACCCATTTGAAAGAATATTAGTTGTATATAAAATTAGATTAGAAAGACTTTCTAAATCTCTCTCTCTTTATATATGTCCTATTCATTCACAATGGATTATACACAAAAAATGTATTGCAAGTGAAATAATATTGATTTCTGCCCTCAGCTTCAAATAAAGTAAATTGAAATGGGAACAATATCAATATGGTGTCTTGATATATTTATAAATATGTGATTATCATTTATTTTTAAACAACTTATCAAAAAAAGTCTTTAGTGTTCAAATACTTCAAATCATATCCTCAGATATATTTTTAGCCCATGGTTTTATATAATCTTTGAGAACTAATTTTACCACTGTTACAGGTTCACCATTAAATGTAATTGGCTACTGGAAATTAAAATTTTAAGGTTGACTAAATTAAGAAGAAATTATTTAACATTTTAATGTGCCATAAAAGTGTAAATGATAAACAATTTCACTTCCACTATGTGTTCTATTCTGGATGTTCTAGCTAGAAGTCATTTTAAGATTTTGATAAACAATTTTGGTTGAAGAAATTCCTTAAATATTCAACACAAACCTTCTGATATCTTTTGTTAGGGTTATACCAGAATAAAATGCTTCTTTACTTCCAAGCTATGCAAGCTCCCAGAGGTAAGAGAGTGACACATGATTTAACTTATATGTAAGGTTTAAAAAAGTATTTATGATTATAAACATACATACCATTTGGGAGCAGGTTTACTAACCTTGAGAGCCAAAGGTTTCCTTAGGCCCTGTAACATTCAGAACCTTTGGTGTTTCAGCTCAAATAGTGACGGGATAGGGAATGTGTTCCAAAAGAATATCGGAGCAATTTTTAGCATTGCAGAAACCTGCTTTGGGCATGTGTCTCTGTAGAGATAACCTGATGATTATTAAATGTAAAATTAAGGCAACTCATGAATATTTTTATTTACGAAGTGCTTGAAACTGTCAGCCAAGGAGAGACGACTAAGTAATTTTATATAATTCCTCACTTTTCTGGCTACAGCAGGACAGAATATGACCATCTTCATTTGAAGGCACCAAATCGTCGCAGTGTCTTTGCCATAAATTGCAGGGTTAAATGCAGGAATCTCTCCTTGCATTCCTGTCTGGCATATTCTGAAGAAAAGAACAGAATTCTTGTGCCTACCTAAGAATTTGAGAAGCATCTAAAACAAACCAGTTAGGTCATTTTAACTGACTTGATTATCCAACTGGTCTTTGACAGATGTGACTGTTGTTATTTAGTTTATGTTTGTCTGATCATCCAGTTTGCTTTATTTTGCTGTGTTTTATTTTGTCGTTTGTTTTGTTTTGTACCAACGTACTAAAACTAGTCAAAATACTTGAATTAGTTTGTTTGTGCAAAGTGTACAAGCTTAGTAAAGTGTCCATGAAGCAATAGCCATGAATGATAATTATTTCTAAATAGGGCCACATGGTTTTAAACTAATGATGGTGAAAGAATTAGGATGACTGAGAAAGTCATTTCGCATGTTTACTATTGTTATATTTGTGCTTTACTTCAAGAGTGCAGAAATCATAATAAATAACAAACTATTTTTGTGTTTTCTCAATTTGACATTTCTGTTTCTCTCATTTATTTGGATTTTCCTTGTAAAGAAATTGACATATATTTCATATACATATATATATAGTCTATATATATATGATGTTAAATTTCCTGCCACTCATGTGGAGTAATGATCTGAAATTAATAGATAATCTGAAGCTAATTATAGTCAGACTATTTCAAGTGCACTGTTTCAGTTGCCCGAGTGGTCCTTACCTCTTGTCCTTGAAATCCATGCCATGCTGAAGCACGGCAATACTGTGATAAAGTATTTTTTTTAATATTTCAATGGAATGCTCCAAATGATTTATAAGAATTTCAAAATAAAAGATGGCTTGTAGTAAACTGTAAAATATGAGTAGAACTGAAATAACCTGTTTCATTCTTATTCTAGATTAAACATATACATATAACCGTATAAATGTTATTTTTATTGTCTGAGAGTACTCTTAAATATTAGTATAAAGTGTCAAAAGAATTGACTGAATATAAGTACTGTTAAAATAATTTGAACCTTGTGATATTTTAAACCAAGAGGCAAAGATATCACCGAAAACTTGGTATTTCTTGATAGGTTAGGTGCAATTAGGCAGTGACAATCTATATTCAACAACATATAAGAGGAAAGAGTAATATCAGAATTTTAACACATATTTTGTTTTCAAAACTGGCACAAATTCATGTGTCAACATATTTTACAATAATTGTCAAAGGAATTTAATTAAGAATTGTATTTTTAAAGATTTATTTATTATTTTTTGTGGGGTAAGACATTGCCATTCTATTGATACTAACATCTAACATTAATGTATTGTTTCTTGTTTTCTTTTATGTTTAATATTAATAACTATAAAAGCATTTTTCAAAGGCTATTAGATCCAGCACACTTCATGTGGATCTTAGTCTTTGAATTAAATATTTATATAAATAGATTTTATTAATCAAATTATTTATTCGTGTGCCAACAATTAATTGTAACTTTATGATCATACCTATGTTTATGCTTCTTATTTTAAATAATTAAGATGTATCTGTGCCTTTTAATTAGCATGACATTCTGCTTTATTAAAAGAAAAAACTACAATTAACGTCATTACTAGTATATTTTGCTTAGATTTGAGATACTCGAATGATGCTGTCTTATTTACAGTCAGTAAATAAGTTCAATTCAAACTATTTACCTTGAATATAAAATCTAGATATAATAAACTATACTGTATAAGTTACTTTAATTCATGTCAAAATAGTTCTTTTTATACACACACATGAAATATTCTTAATTTGTTCTGTATTGTTTTTCTAAACAATAAATACATTCTAGATATTATTGAAATTAAATTTTGCCAGTTGTAAGACAAAGACAACAGATAACTTTTGAAAATCAAGCAAATTACTATGGTGTTTCTTGGGTCTTCATTATTTCCATTTATATATATTTTATTTAGAATAATAAATCAACCTTTATTTTTTGGCAATAAGATTATCACAGATGAAAATATGTACAGCTCAAGTGGTAGAAATAATATTTTCCATTAGTTAATTTAGGAAATATTGGAATAGCATATTAGAATTATTTATGAGGTTCACAGTGTTCTTTTTCAGAGAAAATAAGGTAAACATTTGACTTAAATCCCTCATGAAGTTTTTTTTACACTCATATTCATAATCATAATCATATAATGTTCTTATTCAACAAGCTTTGTATCTGGAAATATTTTTAACACTAAGTTTGCTAGCATTATTGATTTATCTTTAGAGAGAAAATATTTGCATCTGTTTATTAACCCTTTGAAGCATTAATACTTAGTCACTCACACTGAAATTGTATATGGATGTATCAACATAAGCTAAAATTAAATTATGGATGTCGCAGAAATGAAAAACTTCATCTTAAAAGGTAAAATTTTCAAGAAAGTATTTTATTTATGGACTTAATAATGTCTTAAGATGGAACAATTATAAGTTCAAATGAGAAATTTATAAAAAGACCCACATATAGTAATCGCTGAACAAACATAATTTTCTTCCAGCTCCCATCCTTCTTTTTTGAAAAATTGAATTTACCCATGTAGATGCAGCTATTTAAAATTATACAAGAATGTTAATAGATGAATTATTTCCTCTCATATAAAGGCAAAGAACTTTATATTATATATAATGCTAAATATTTATTTGATAACACACATAATATTCTTAGAAAAATAGTTTATTACTCACTTTAAGATTTTACCTATAACATAAATATATTATCTGATATTACCTCTTTAAATTTTCATTTTACACAATTTTTGAGATTCTGACTACACACAACATTCAGAATTATTGCTCATGTAAATTTAAATATTGCTACCTAGTTTTTTCTTTTCTGAAATGAAAACATGTATCTTTTGGCATCTGTTTTCAGCCTCCCATGGAAGACAGTAAGCAAAACCATTACTGTTGGAGAATTTCAGATCACAACCCGACATAGGAGATTAGAGAAACAAATAAATGAGTGGATCTAGAAAGGCAAACTGAGTTGCTATATTTGGAATAGCTAGAAAGGACCTGACTTTGAGAAGTGCTAGACCAGGGACTAGGACCATTGCTTAGATAAAAATTATGGCCCATTAAACTGATGCAAAGGAGAAAACAGTGTAACACAGAGGAAAAAGTTAACAGAGATAGAATCTATTATTTGATTTTGCAAATAGTTTTTTTAGAGAACAACATGCATACTATAAAATAAACAATACTATTAAGAACAAACCTATTTGTTCCAACTCTTAAAGAAATATTCATGGTTTAGCATTTGCCTCTAAACCCTGTTAGAAATATGTGAAGTTAGAAATAAAGGTTTTTTTTTTTTTAAAAAAAAAAAAAATTTTTGGTATGTGAACTGTATGCTGTGCTCAGTATGTACTGAAACATACTATCTTTTATTTTCTTTAATTTATATATTCCATTCAAATTTTATATGCTTAAGTTAGCTATCACAACGTTTTCTTATTGTTTCAATATGGTATGTCCCAATGAAATGCTGTATATATATGTCTAAACTGTAAAAATTATACTGCAAATGTTGAAGTTTTGTATTTATGAGAGACATTGAAAGTATGGCTTACAGTATATCAAACTTGTCACACTTCACCATTTGTATATTAATAGTAAAGATACTTTTACTTTAATAAAGTGTTGCATTTTATGTTTATTTTGAATAACATTTCTGCAGTGAGCAAGCTTATGGTTTTTCAGAGACTTCTGTGTTAAGAAACTTCCAAACATATATCTAGATATTCTAAAGAAGAGAATGCTTTCTGCTATCTTATCTCTCAATGGGTTACAATCTTTTGGCTTCTACACTGAGCAGAGCTCAGAGAATTAAATGAATAAACAGTTGGTTTAGAGCAGTGGTTCTCAAAATGGGACCCCCTAGAGCAGCATTACCTGGGAACTCGTTTAAAATGTAAATTTCTAGACCTCACCAGAGACTCAATAAATCAGAAAGTTCTAGGAGAGGGCCATGGTAATTTGTGTTTCAATAAGAATTTCTGATGATTCTGATGCATTGCAAAATTTGAGATCCAATGGATTGGAGACACTTTTATTTTTTCATTTACCAAATTGTGTTGATCAATTTAAAAATGCTAGGCAACCAACTAAATATAGCCAGTTATGCTTTAACACAATGTGTGCATTCCCTAACAGCATCATATTCTGCAAAATAATGCACTTAATAATCAAAACACTTGAAGGAAAAGTAAGTTTGGAACAAACCAGTAAAAATGTAAGCAATTGTGAAACCATAGCATCGACACAAGTAACAGCAAATAACCATTCTGTAAAAGAAAGTATAAACGTTATTGAAACATATTGAGTGATAGTCCAGTGTTAACTTCTGTTTCAAAGCTAATCATTTCACATATGATTTTACAAGTTGTTTTCATTGTTTTAAACTAGTACAAATGTGACTCATTCTTAAAAAATAAGATTCTGAGTGGCAACTTTTCACAATGGGGCAATTTTCAATATAAGCTTAATACCTCAAAAATACATACACATATAGAGTAAAAATAACATCAAACACATTGAGAAGTGAAGAAAAATATATATATTGTGCCTCATATTTCAGTATTCTATGTTTATTATAAAGACAATTAAAATAAAATACAAACTATGTCACATGAAAGAGGCCAAAATTAAGTCTCTGATGTATTTTGGAAATTGGGCAGGTAACCCTGGTAGTATTTTAGATAATTTCTTCTAGTTTTTTTTTAACCCAAAGCATTACCTAAATACAAATTCTCTTTATTATACAATAAATAATGAACATATTTATCCTAAGTACTTATACAAGAAATAATGAACATATGGCCTCAGCATTTGAAATTTGTTTTCTAACATGAGTTTTTAACACATAAATGAAAATATTCTCAAAATATAAATATTACTTTATATTTTATATGAGGTGTCATATATGTACTTATCTTTGGCATAAACTTGTTCTTTAATAGAATGCATACATTTGTGTATTTTAACTTTTCTGGACAACTTAATGTCTTCCATAGATAGCCTTTTGCATTTTATTGTTTGGTAGAGTGGCCACTATAATAGTATAAAATTTATTACATTTTAATTTCATTTTAATTTAGGTTTTTATTAATATATGGTCTGTAAAGTCAGGTGTTTCTAGTATTTAGATGTCTTCATATTTGGAAAACAAGATTAACTTGATTATTTTAGTTCACATCAACCTTTCCAATTTCACCTCCAATTTCCACACTTCCTAATTCTCTCATCTTTCTTTCATCTGTGTCAATCAGGACCAATGTCAGAAACTGACCTGAGAAGTTTGAGATGTATAAAGAAAAGGATACTTACCCAAATCAGTCCAAAACATTTGTATACTATCACATCTGGAGATGAAGCAATTATCAATTATCTTAGAAGAGTCATTTTTGAAAATAGAGTTTTTGAAGGAAGTTGTGATTTTCTTTGTATTTGGAAGCATTGGCTGAAGAGAAGGAAATGGGCATCTCATTTGTAAGCACGGACACAGACTGGACCCACAGAGAGGACGCAGCACACACCCAGGGTTATTCCATGCTGTTTGAGGAGCTTTAGCACTAGGTTTGACTATGTGAAGGCCCCCTACTAATTATAAGGGAAGCACTCTCTGAAAAGCATAAATAAAATTTTCACCAATTCAGAAACCAAGAGATCCACACATTTACTCACCAGAAAAAAAGATGGGAAAATAATTTCCTACGTCTTTGCAACCAGGATGCAAAACTGGGATCCTTGGAGTAATATGGAAAAACAGATGAGAACCCAGATATTGGAATTAAAATAAACCTAGGTTCACTTCCCAATTGTATCACCTATTACTAGCTCTGAATGTAATACATTTAGATACAAATTTACACCTTTATTTCCTCACGTATAAAATTGTTATCCTAAAGTGATTAATATTAATCTTCACAAGATGATTTAAGGATTTACTGAGATTGTATTTATGAAGTTCTTCATACAATGTCTACCACACAGAAAATACCAATAAATAGTAGCCGTGAGTATCTTTATATCTGCGATATTTCAACATTGATTCTCAGTGTAAGTTATGTTAGTTACCTATTACTGAATAATAAATTGAAATGTAGTAGTGACTTAAAACATTAACAATATATTGTTTTCTATGATTTCACGTACTGATTCAAATACATTTGGCAGTTATTTTGCAACATATGATGTAGCTGAGCTCGCTTATGTGGCTACCAGCTTCTAAAAGGAAACCTTCCAAATGGAAGTCCCAATATGCAAATGCTCCCGAGTCTCTATTTGCATCAGGCGTGTGATGTTCAGTCAGTCACATTAAATCATATGGGTAAGCACATAGTGGATGTGTTTGCCTAGAGGCTGTAAACAAGGCCATAATGCACTTAACACAATTCATGTTACAATATAGCTCAATATTCCTTGTGTCTCCTAATGTTTCACATTTTTCCACATGCTAAACTCACTCAAACCCTTCCTGCAACTTCCAATGTATATCATTGTGTTATCAGGATAAGATTTGAATTTCAGAATTTATTCAACTAAATTAATCCCAGGTAATCATATCATCTCAGGGATTACAGCTGGGTTGAATTCTTCAGTGAAGAGTTCTGTCCACTAAAAAGATAATGTAGCTCCTTCCAGAAAACTCTACAGATGATTATAAGGCAGGAGCAGGATATGACAATAGACACTACCATTCAAATAATAGAGAAGGAATTGGGGACATTTGACAGTTAAGTGTCTATAGAAATTTTGAGATCCAGCCAGAAAAAAAAAAAAAATTACTAATTCCATCGCCCACTGCCCTCCATTATCAGCATAGGGTATTTTCCTTAATTAGGATATGATTCTATTCCGAGGGTAAGATAACTGTATCTATTGTTCTTCATATTGTTAGGGTTACTT
Organism: Macaca thibetana thibetana; assembly: GCF_024542745.1. Lineage (NCBI taxonomy): Eukaryota > Metazoa > Chordata > Mammalia > Primates > Cercopithecidae > Macaca > Macaca thibetana. The sequence goes on along the minus strand of NC_065580.1, from coordinate 175,673,780 downwards.
TGAGATATTCCTACTTTTCTATAGGAAAGGGTACATGATTATAGCTGGGTAAATTTCTTGGCTTGTTTCTTGGCCAGATGTATTTACTGCCTAGAAATCTATTTACATTTAAACTTCTTAAGTCCCATTAAGTTCAAGCTAATACAACTTTTAGAAACAGTGTGAGTTCTAGATAGATAGATAGAAACACATATATAAACATGTATATATACATATATGTAAATGTATCAAATTATAGTCTACTACATTAGACAAGAACTACTCTTAGGAGTGTTTTCAAGATAGTTCCTTCTCTATGTGGGGCTGCGAAGGGAGATCTTATTATATGATTCCCTTAAAATTTTTTAAATCCCATTTATCCAGTTCTAAAGCCTATAAGGCACTGCCTTACATTCCCATGTGATCTAACAAAGGACATCCTTGATTTATTTACTTTTATCCCCAAACTATGTTTTACTGACAATACCCAGACTTTGATCTTTGCCTCTATGACATTTATTACTTTTGAGAAAGTTTTGACAGCTAGAAAGTGTGGGAAAGAGAGAACAAGTCTTTTGTAAGAAATAATCCTCCGAATGCTGCTTGAAAATTGAGCATACATCTCTTTAGCACATATGTCTCCTGCAACACCCTATCATACTTGAGAAGAAAATAAGACAATTAGCACTTTGAATATGCTGCCTTGAAATCTCCTTAGTCACATTCACAAACTCATTAGGTACATTTTCGGTTTTCCAATTAATCACAGGCAACAATTTTCCTAAATATTCTGCAGACATGGTTTCCTTTGTCTCCAGTCCCTAATAGCAATTTTCTCACTTCTCGAAGAGACTTCACTAACAGTCTCCTTTCCTACATTTAGGCCTTTATCTCCCACACAACCACAAAGCCGATGACAGAAGTTATATCGTTTTGTTATAATAAGAGCCCACTTGCAGTTACCAGTTTCGGTTCCACTTATCTATGTCTGTGTGTTAGCTTCCTCTTGCTACTGTAAGAAATTACAATGAAGTTAGTGGCTTTAAAAAGACCACAAATGTATTATTTTACAGTTCTAGAGGTCACCCTCTGATACGGACTTCACTGGGCTAAAATCAAAATGTCAGCAGTGTTATATTACTTTAAAGGCTTCTAGAGTCTGCCTGCATTCTTTGACTTGTGATCCTCTTCCATCTTCCAGGCCAGCAATTCCATTACTCTGAGCTCTGCTTTCATCAACACACCTCCTTCTCTGACTCAGACTCCCTGATTCCTTATTTTCTTTCAAGGAGCTTTGTGATCACATTGGGTGTACCTTGATAGTCCAGCATAATCTCATAATCTCCCCCCTCTTGTCCTTAGTCACACCTACAAAGTACTTTTGTTGTTGGTGGTGGTGGGGTTTTTGTTTGTTTGTTTTATTTTTATTTTTTTTAACATGGAGTCTTGCTTCATAGCCAGGCTGGAGTGCAGTGACACAATCTCGGCCCACTGCAACCTCCGCCTCCCAGGCTCAAATGATTCTCCTGCCTCAGGCTCCCAAGTAGGTGGTATTACAGGTGTGCACCATCATGCCCGGCTAATTTTTGTATCTCTACTAGAGATGGGGTTTCACCATGTTGGCCAGGCTGATCTCGAACTCCTGACTTCAGGTAACCCGCCCGCCTCGGCCTCCCAAAGTGCTGGGACCACACGCATGAGCCACCATCCCTGGCCTAAAAAGTCATTTCATTCCATGTAAGATGATATATTTGCAGCTTTCAGGAAATAGGACATCCTTTGGGGGACCATGATTTTGCCCTCCACAGTCTATGTAACAAACCACTGCAAAATATAATGACTAAAGCAACCACATTTTGTTTTATCTGATAATTTTTTGAATTGACTTGGGTTGATTTTATGTTTTTTTCCCCTACCTTCCTGCTGTGTTGAAGTCAGTCACTGCATTAGTTGGGGTTCTTTAGAGGAAACCCCTACTGATACTCACATATTGGCTGCCCATGGGTGAGAATGAAGCCTCTACTAAGATCCAGTTTTGGGCCAAAAACTGTTTCTCGATAGAAGAATAGTTATCTTCATATAATGCCAGGGTCTTGCTCTAAAGTCCTAAAAGCTCATGCTGTGATTCTCTTACAGAGTCCTGCCAAAGCGTCCAAAAAATATCCCTATCTGCCACTGACATTTCAAATACGGTTGAATCTGCTGGATCATATGGTCCATGTGGCCGAACAGCTTGTCCAGAGCCTGGACCTGTCTTTCTTTTGTTCTAAGCCCTACACAAAACTAGCAGCTTTTGGGGACACTATGTAAATGGACTGAAGTAACATACTAAAATGTGGAATGTGTTGCATTAACAATCTAGGGAAGCCCACTAGGCACTGTGCCTCTTTACTTGTTGTGGGAGAGACCGGATGCGACAACTCATTCATCACTTTAAAAGACAGACCTTAACATCACTCCTCCCACTGGACCTCCATAAATTTGTTAGATACAGGATTCTGGATTTTAGTAACATTTATTTCTCACCTTTTAACATGTAAAATTCGTATCAATAAGTCTGGAATAGTGGCTACTTCTTTCTCACTGGATCCAATTAGTAAAATGTCATCAATGTAATGGATCTGCGTGATATCTTGCAGAAGGAAAAGAGGATGAAGATCCCTGCAAGCCAAATTCTGACATAGAGCTGGAGAGTTTATATACCCTGAGGTAAGAGAGTGAAGGTAAAGTTCTGGCTTTGCTACTTAAAAATGAAATGCTTCTGGTGGATAGACAGTATTGGAGAAAAGGGCATTGGCTATATCAATAACTGCATATGAGATATCAAGGGATGTATTCATTTGCCCAAGCAATGAAATAAAAACTCCAATGGCATCTACAATTTGAGTGACCACCTGTTTAAGCTTATGATAATCCACTGTCATTACTCAAGATTCAGGGGTCTTCCGCAAAAGCCAAACAGGTGAGTTGAAAGATAATGTGGGAATTACCACCCCTACAATCTTTAAATCCTTGATGGTGGCACAAAACTCTGCAATTCGTCCAAGAATATATTGCTTGTGACTTACTATTTTCCTAGGCAAAGGCAGTGATAATGGCTTTCACTTGGTCTTTCCCACCATAATAGCCCTAACTTTCAGAATAGACAAAATGCACGACTGGGAGTTTGACTTGCATTGTACTTCAGCCAGTCACTGAATAAGGTTTTGAGTTTGATATTCAGCAATTTCAGCCCTGTGACTACAGGAAATAACATTCTCCTTCTCAGTATACATTGAATCTCTTAAGTTGTTTACGTGATACTCGAGCTGAGAACGCAAAAGTCTCAGCTCATCTTTTATTCCCCTACTTTGCCCAGTGAAATTAAGAAGAACTAACCAATGTTATTATATTTGTTAGTTTCCCAAAAATGTTTGAAGGTGTCATATACAGTCATCCATCTCCTTACTTTTTGTGTTTGGTTGATTAGTAGTATGTATTATAGACAGTTTTCATATCTCTATAAAGAGTTCATGACATGGACTGTCAGTGCTCTTTACACTACTGGAAATAGAGACATTCGTATCTTTAAATTTAATTAGATTAGAAAGCTTATTCTGGAAACCCCAGTATAAATTTTAAAATTCATTCTCAAAATTGTTTTCCTTTAGAACTTTTCTTGGTACCAAAGTTTGTGTTAGTCTTGGTTCCCAGATAAACTAATCCTTGAGTTACACTCTTCAGACTTTGCAATAGAGAAACATTACAGGAATCAGCTATACCATTGTAAGAGTATGCTCAATTACTGTATATTTAAGTGTAAAATAAAATACATATAATCTAAAAATATAAGAAAAAATTTTATAGAATATATTTTTGGGCATTGCAATTTAGAGAGAATTCCTTAACCTCAAATAAAATTGATTTAGATAATCACCTACCTTGTTTTCACATCAAAATGATCAGAAACTTTCAAAACTTAATTCTTCAGCCAAAAAGATAGAAAATAAGTTAATTTTAAATAAAAGACAACCATGCTTAAGAGAAATGGCTACCTTGTTTAGTTTCTGTTATGTCTCCTACAATTGACAAAAAGCCATTTTTTGTTAACTGAAATATGTATAAGCATATATATATATTTCTGACTGAAACACACATATTTCAATGTGTATTTGAAATACATGTGTTTATAATATGTGTGTTGGAATACACTTAATATTGAATGTGTGTTTGAAACATCCATACTGATTGAAATATATGCATTTATAATGTGTTTGAAATATACATACTTCACTGATTGAAACATACACATTTAAAATAATCCATGTTTCTTGAGGATTTCAAATTATTTAACAATATTCAGATCCTAAAATATTCTATATCTTATAAATTGAGAAACATTTATTATTTTTAATTGTACATTAATAGGTCAGTGAATAAACAAATTATGTTCAAAGAGCATACTTTGTAGGACTTGAATACATTTCAATAATCAGAATACAATCTATCTTGGCAAATGTTCCATAGAAACTAGCACAGAATGTGTTTTTTGCTGCCGTTAGATTGAGTGTTCTATGAATGTTAATTATGTCACTGTGGATAATAATGCTCTTTATGTGTTCAATATCCTTACTAATTTCCTGTCTCATAGTTCTATCTACTATTCAGAGTGGTGTTAATATCGGCAACTATAATAAAGAACTTTTCTAGTTCTCCTTGCAGTTATATCACTTTTTCCTTATTTTACTTGAAGTTCATTATCAGATATAGAAAAGTTTCAGATTGTTATGGCCTCTTGATGAATCAGCTCCTTTATTACAATGAAAAGATTCTATTTATTTTAGATACAATGCTGTGCTTTAAAATTTACTTTATGTGTGATATTACAATAGCCAGTATAACAGTTACCAACAATAGAAATGAACTATTGCTATGAACAATACAACTGATTCTCAAAATTATTTTTCCATGTGAAGAAAGCCAGAGACAAAAGACGATATGTTTTCTGATTCCATTTATTAAACATACTCACCCACACCACACACACACACACACACACACACACAAAACATTTCTAGAAAAGTCAAACTAACCCAAAATAAAATAAAGACTCTCAGTAATTTTCTGCGCATGAGGAAAATGGGATGTGGTAGGAGAGAGAGATTTGAAAGTGCTACAAAACAACTTGGGGATAATAGATATACTCCTTATCTTGATCGTTTTGTTACTTTCACAGGTGTGTACATCTGGTGAAACTGATCATATTGTGTACATAAACTTGTGCAGTTTATTGTTTATCAAATATGCCTCAATAAACCAGTTTAAATGCAACACACAGTCTTATTGCATTAGTAAAGTATAACAACATTTGTTCTGTGAACAATTGATAAGGTCAAATAGTAATTTCTCTGGAAAAAACATGCATTTTACTCTGAGGACATAAAATTATTCATGTAGTACATTTTAGTTTTTATATAAAAACCAAAACAACTAAGAGCAACAGATGAAATACATTTCAAAATATATACATAATCTGTTGTTTAAGTTATCCCACTTTGACATCTTTATTTTCCCAAAGGCACACTAAAATAAATATATATTTCTATTTCTCCATGGGGAAATGTAGATGTCTGTATGTAGGTGCTGTTTTATTTCACAGAGTTGTGAAAGGTTAGAGCTCAAAAGGGCTTTGGTTTTACAAATGAAGATAAGGTTCATTGAATCTTGTTAATAATTCTGTACTAATTGATACTGAGCCTAGACCTTGTGGGCACTATGTATATTTTCTTAAGAGGCATTCTGTAAAAGGCCTACTTTGAAAGATTACTAGCATTGCTTTTTCAGGTTTTCTCACTGATAAGGTTGGGTTTGTGTCCCCACCCAAATCTCATGTGGAATTTTCATACCCAATATTGGAGGAAGGGCCAGGTAGGAAGTGATTGGGTCATGGTGGTAGATTTCCCCCTTGCTGTTATTGTGATAGTGAGGTCTTTTGATATCTAATTGTTACAAAGTATGTAGCATCTCCCCCTCCACTCTCTTCCTCCTTCTCCAGCCATGCAAGACATGACTGCTTCCCCTTCACCTACTACCATTGTTATAAGTTTCCTGAGGTCTCCCGAGTCGTGCTTTCTGTATAGCCTGCAGAACCGCGAGTCAATTAAACCTCTTTTATTTATAAATTATCCACTCTTGGGTAACTTTTTATAGCAATGTGAAAACAAGCTAATACACTCACCTAGTGAAAGACTCAAGACCAGAACTCAGTTTTGCAGAATCTGCATCTGCCTCATTCATTCATATTGTCTTCATTAGTATGGGAGATAAGGTATCATTTCTTTTATTTTGTATTTCTTTTTCAACTTGTATTTTAGATTTGGGGGTATATGTGCAGACTTGTTACATGGGTAAAGTGCATGTTGCTGGGGTTTGGTGTATAAGTGATTTCATCACGGAGTTAGTAACACAGTACCGGATAGATCGTTCTTCTACTCTCCTTGGCGTCAACTATTCCTCTTTTGGTGTCTATGAGTACTCTACCTTTACCTCCCACCTATAAGTGAAAAAATACAGTATTTGGTATTCTGTTCCTGCATTAATTCACTTAGCAAAAGGCCTCCAGCTACATCCATGTTTCTGCAAAGGGCATGATTTCATTCTTATTATGGCTCTGTAGTAGTTTATGATGTATATGTACCACATTTTATTTACACAGTCCACTGTCAGTGGGCATCTAGGTCAAATTCATGTCTTCAGTATTGTGAATAGAGCTGCAATGAGATTGAGTTTTTTTCTAAATTCTTTATAAAATTAAACCTATTTTCTATATAAATTACTCAGTCTTGGGTATTTATAGCAACACAAGAATGGCCTAAAACAATAATATATGTTTGTTTGAGTACATACTTGTAATAGGATTGCTGGATCAAATTGTAGTTCTGTTCCAACTTATTTGAGAAATCTCCAAATTGCTTTCCACAGTGGTTGAACTAATTTACATCACCCTGGCAGTGTATAAGCATTCCTCTTCTCCACAACAATATCTCATCTGTTATTTTCTGACATTTTAATAATAGCCATTCTGACTGGTGTGAGATGATACCTCATTGCGGTTTTGATTTGCAAATGTCTAATGATTAGTGATGTTGAGAATCTTTTCACATGCCTGTTGGATGCAGGAATGTCTTCTTTTGAAAAGTGTCTGTTCAAGTCCTTTGCCCATTCATAAATATGGTTTTTTGTTTTTTGCTTATTGATTTGTTTCAGTTCCTAATTGAGTCTCAGTATTAGACCTTTATCAAATGCATACTTTGCAAATATTTTCTCCTGTCCTGTAGGTTGTTGATTAACTCTGCGATAGTTAGTTTCTTTTGCTATGCAGAAGCTCTTTAGTTTAATTAGGTCCCATTTTTCTATTTTTGCTTTTGTTGCAATTGCTTTTGGGGACTTCATCACTAATCTTGCCCAAGGCCAATATCCAGAGTTATATTTCTCAGGTTTTCTTTTAGGGTTTTTGTAGTTTTGAGTCTTACATACAAGCTTTATTCCATCACAAATTGATTTTTTTTCTCTTCCTGTTTTTAGGACACCTCAAGGCAGTGAGTAGAGTTGATTTTTTGTATGATTTATGCTTTGTGTATAGTACGTATTTTGTGTATGGTTCAGTTTCAATCTTCTGCATATGGCTAGCCAGTCATCCCAGCACCATTTATTAAGAGGTCCTTTTCTCAATACTTGTTGATTTTGTCAAAAGTCAGATGGTTGTGGACGTGGGGCTTTATTTCTGGGTCCTCTAACTTGTTCCATTGGTCTGTGTCTCTGTTTTGTACTAGTACCATGCTGTTTTGGTTTCTATAGCCTTGTGATATAGTTTGAGGTAAGGTAGTGTCATGTCTTTGGCTTTGTTCTTTTTGCTTAGGATTCCTTTAGCTATTTGGGCTCTTTTTCGGTTTCATATGAATTTGAAAATAGTTTTTTTTTCCCCAGTACTGTAAATAATATAATTGGGAGTTTGATAGGAATAACTTTGAATGTGTAAATTGCTTTGGGCTCAATGGTCATTTTAACAATATTATTTCTTCGTATTCATGAGCATGAAATGTTTTTCCATTTGTTTATGTTATATCTAATTTCTTGCAGCAGTGCATCATAATTTTCATTGTAGAGAACTTTAACCTACTTGGTTAGATGTATTCCTTGGTATTTTATTATTTTTGTTGCTATAGTGAATGGGTTTGCATTCTTGATTTCACTCTCAGCTTGGGTATTATTGGTGTATAGAAATGGTAATAATTTTTCCACATTGATTTTATATCCTGGAAATTTACTGAAGCAGTTTATTAGTTCTAGGATTCTTTGGGCAGACTATGGGGTTTTCTAGGTATAAACTTACTGTCAGTAAGCAGAAAGTTCAACTTTCTCTTTTCCTATTTGGATGCCTTTTTTTTTTTTACCTTGGCTAATTACTCTGGCTAGGACTTTAATACTTGTTGATTAGAAGTGCTGACAGTGAAGATTCATCTTTTTTCCCAGTTGTTAAGGAGAATCCTTTGTTTTTGCCCATTCAATAAGATGTTGGCTATGGGTTTGTCATAGATATCTCATTGTTTTGATGTCTGTTCTTTCAGAGCCTAATTTATTGAAGACTTTCAACATAAAGTGATGTTGAATTTTATTGAAAGGGTATTCTGCATCTATTGAGATGATTATGTGGTTTTTGCTTTTAGTTCTGTTTATGTGATGAATCACATTTATTGATTTGCATATATTGAACCAACCTTGCATTCCAGGAACAAAGCCTACTTGATAGTAGTGGATTAGCATTTTGATGTGCTGCTGGATTTGATTTTCTGGTATTTTGTTCAGAATTATTGTGTTTTTGTTCATCATGAATATTGGCCTGCAGTTTTCTGTTTTTGTTAGGTCTCTGCCAGATGTTGGTATCAGAATAATGCTGGTCACATAGAATAAGCTAGGAAGGAGTCTCTCCTCCTTGATTTCTTGGAATAATTTCAGTAGGATTGGAATCAGCTTTTCTGAATGCATGTGGTGGAATTTGGCTGTGAATCTCTCTAGTCCGTGGCTTATTCCAGTTGATAGGGTTTTTTTATAACCGATTCAATTTTGGAATTTGTTATTGGTGTGTTTAGGACTTTAACTTCTTACTGGCTTAATCATGGGAGGTTGTACGTTTCCAGGACTTTATCCATTTTTTTCTAGGTTTTCTTGTGTCTGTTTTTAAGAGTCTCTGAGGTGTTTTTTTTTTTTTTTTTTGTATTTCTGCATGGTCAGTAGTAATATCCCCTTTGTCATTGCTAATTGTGTTTATTTGGATCTTCCCCCTTTTCTGTTTTATTTATCTAGCTGGTGGTTTGTCAATCTTGTTCATTCTTGCAAAAAAACCAAACTTTTGGTTTTATTAATATTTTGAATGGATTTTTGCTTTTCAGTTTTAATTTAGCTCAAATTTTGGTTATCTTCTCCTTCTCGCTTTGGGATTGGTTTGGTCTTATTTTTCTAGCACCTCTAAGTATGATGTTAGGTTGTTAATTTGCAGTCTTACTAATTTCTTGATGTAGGCATTTAGTACTATAAACTTTCCTCTTAACAGTACTTTAGCTATGTCCCAGAGATTTACTTACATTGTGTATTTTTATTAGTTACAATTTTTTTTAATTTCTGCCTTAATGTCATTCTTTATCCAAAAATCATTCAGGATCCAGTTATTAAATTTCCATGTCATTGTATGATTTTGAGAGATCTTGGTATTGGTTTCTTTTCTTTTCTTTTTCTTTTCTTTCTTTTTTTTTTTTTTGACAGAATCTCTGTTGCTGAGGCTGGAGTGCAGTGGCACAATCTCAGCTCACTGCAACCTCTGCATCCCAGGTTCAAGCAATTCTCTGCCTCAGACTCCCAAGCAGCTGGGATTACAGGCACCTGCTACCACACCCAGCTAATTTTTTTGTATTTTAATAGAGATGGGATTTCACCATCTTGGCTAGGCTGGTCTTGAACTCCTGACTTCGTGATCCATCTGCCTCGGCCTCCCAAAGTGCTGTGATTACAGGTGTGAGCCACCACACCCAGCCTTGGTGTCTATTTTTATTGCTGTGGTCTGAGAGTGTGGTTGATATGATTTCAGTTTTGTTTGGATTTGCTGAGAATTGTTTTATCACCAGTGTATGGTAGATCTTAGAGTGTTTGCTGTGTGCAGATAGGAAGAATGTATGTTTTGTTGAGGGTTCATGGAGTATTTTGTCAAAGCCTATCAGGTCAGTTTGGTCAAGTGTTAATTTTAGATCCCAAATATCTTTGTTAGTTTTCCATCTTGATGATCTGTCTAACACTGTTAATGGTGTGTTGAAGTCTCCCACTATTATTGCGTAGTTATCTAAGTCTCTTCATAGGTTTCAAAAAACTTGCTTTATGAATCTGGGTGCCCCAGTGGTGGGTGCATATATATTTAGGATAGTTGGGTCTTATGTTGAACCTTTTATCATTATGTAATGCCCTTCTTTGTCCGATTTGATAATTGTTGGTTTAAAGTCTATCTTGTCTTAAATAGAATAGCAGTGCTTTCTCTTTTTCGTGTTCCATTTGCTTGTTAGATCTTTCTTTGTCCCTTTACTTTGAGCCTATGCGTGTCATTTCATGGGAGATGGATCTCTTGAAGACAGCAGAAAGTTGGGTCTTGCTTCTTTATTGAACTTGCCACTGTGTGCCTTTTAGGTGGGGCATTTTTCCTATTTATATTCAAGGTTAATACTGATGTGTGAGGATATGACTTTGCCATTGTGTTCTTAGCTTGTTATTATGTACACTAAGTGGTATAGTAGCTTTATAGTGTCAGTAGGCTGTGTATTTCAATGTGTTTGGCAGGAATTTATTTTCTTTTAGGATGCTGAAAACAAGCCCATAATCTCTTCTGGCTTGTAAGGCTTCTTCCAAAACGTGTACTGTTAGCCTGATGGGATTCCCTTTATACACGACTTGCCCTCCTCTTTAGCTGCCTTTAAGACTTTTTCTTTCATGTTGATTTTAGAAAATTTAATAATTATGTATCTTGTGGATTGTTGTCTTGTATAGTATCTTGTAGGGTTTCTCTGAAATTCCTGAATTTACATGTCAACTTCTATAGCAGTATTGTGGAAATTTTCATATACAATATCCTTACATACTTTTTTAAAGTTGTTTCCTCTCTCTGTCTATTTCAGGAATGCCAATGAGTCATAGGTTTGGCCTCTTTATACAGTCTCATATGTCTTAGAAATTTGTTCAGTTTTCAAATTCTTTCTTTTTTATGTTTTCTACTTTAATTGAACTGAAGGAGCAGTCTTTGTGCTCTGAGATTCTTTCTTCAGCTTGGTCTGTTCTGTTATGAATGCTTCCAGTAGCATTCTGAAATTTCTGTAGTGAGTTTTTCATTTCCAGAAGTTCAATTTGGTTTTTATCTTAAAATGGGCATGTTGTCTTTCAATTATTGAATCCTTTTGCAGTGTTCCTCAGATTGGACTTGAAGCTTCTCACATATCTCCATGTGCTTCCTTGCTATCCACATTCTGAATTCTATCTCTGCCATTTCAACCATTTCATACTGGCTGAGAATCATTGCTGGGGAATTATTGCAGCCATTTGGAGGCAAAAAGACGTTGACATTTATAATTGCCAGAGTTCTTGTGCTGATTCTTTCTTGACAATGTGGCTGGATGTTCCTTTGATCTTTGAAATTGTTTTCATTGGGGTGGGGCTTTTGCTTTTATACTCTTTGATGCCCTTGAAGGTTTGACTGTAGTATAAGTTGGGTTTAATTGATTGGCTTCTGATGTAGTTTGGCTGGGTCCCCACCCAAATCTCATCTTGATTTGTAGTACTCATAATTCCCACATGTTGTGGGAGGGACTCCGTGGGAAGTAATTGAATCATGGAGTGATTACTGCCACGATGCTATTCTTATGATAGTGAGTGAGTCTCACGAGATCTGATGGTTATATGAAGGGTGATTTCCCTGCACACACTCTCTTGCCTGCCACCATGGAAGACATGCCGTTCTTCCTCCCTCATGTTCTTCCATGATTGTGAGGCCTCCCCAGCCATGTGGAACTGTGAGTCCACTAAACCTCCTTTCCTTTACAAATTACCCAATCTTGGGTATGTCTTTAGTAGCAGCATGAGACAGACTAATACAGCTACACTTCTGGATGCTCAGCACTCCTGGGCTGCATGCTCTAACCTTGCAGGGTGTGGACCATGCCCACAGCTTTGTTGTTTGGCCCTTTGACATTAAACACCTACTCCACTGTAAGGGCTGAGGTTTTTTCATTGTAATGGCATCAACACTCCAATGGGGGCTGCTGACTAAAGCACTTCAGTGGGTCAGTGGTGGGTTCACATGCATGCGAACACCAGCAAGGCACCTGGGGGAGGCTAAAGGTGAGTGCTCACAGGCTCCAGAAGGCTGCAGCCAGTGCATGCCATCTGGAAAAGCATTTTGATGAGCAAGAGGAGTAGGCTAGTAAAAGAGCTAAGGTAGTGGCCACTGGCAAACTGTGGCTGTGTTGCAAGCACGTGCAGCCAAGCAGGAACCCTTAGAGAGGTCAGCAGGGAGGGGGGACACTGAGATTAGACTACCCCATCCTACCAGCACAACACCCCTGCTTTGTCCAGGTCTAGCAACTAACAAAAGCTAAAGGCACCTAGAGCTACATAGCAAGCATTCAGAGATGTACACTCATGGATATTCTCCACTATAGCTGTTCCCATGCCAAACCTGGGCTCCACATAGGCTGAAATTCAGTCTCTTCCAACTCTCTGGGAACTTCCTTCTGTAAGCTCATGGGGGTTGTGGGGTCTCCCACATCTAGGATCTAAGAAGTTTAGATTTCTTGGCCCCTCCATGCCTGTGTTACTCACCCAATACCTATGAGCTGTTTGGGGTCAGGAATGGGTCATAGTGCTTAGCAAGCCCATGCAGGGTCCCCAGCTTCTTCCCCAGCCGGGGGTCTTCATCCTCCCTCTCTCCACTTTCAATGCCTTCTTTCCAAAGAACGGATTACAGTGTGCTGCTCTGCATGATGGTATCCTCTGTCTCAGTGGGAGAAGCTCTTTCTGGCTGAATCTATTAGAGTTTTTTTGTTGAGGTTTTGTTTTGTTTTTTTGAATGGAGTCTCACTCTGTCACCCAGTCTGGAGTTCAGTGGTGCGATCTTGGTTCACTTCAACCTCTGCCTCCTGAGTTCAAGTGATTCTCCTGACTCAGCCTCCCAAGTAGTGATTACAGGTGCATGCCACAGCACCAACTAATTTTTTAATTTTTAGTAGAGATGGGGTTTCACCATGTTGGACACGCTGGTCTCGAACTCCTGACCTCAAGTGATCTACCTGCTTTGGCTTCCAAAAGTGCTGGGATTACAAGCATGAGCCACCACACCCAGCTAGGCCATTAACTGTTAATCCACTTTGACATCTTATCTACTAAAGATTATTTTAATGAAAATACTCTTCTAGATGATCAGTTAAAATATTTCATTTATATTATTCAGATAAATTTGGTGACCTACAAGCAGTGAAAATACAAATTTTGAAACTAGTTGTAGAAATAAAAGTGACTCCAACTTGGATGCTAATCCGCCATGTTGACTTCTGATTAGCTCTACTCTTGGGAATACTTCTTGATTTCTACTTTATTTTTTCACTGTCCTTAGTGTAAGAATAAGGCAAATTGATGTTATCACATAAATATAGGGTAGAGGCATGTAACATAGTTACCTATTCTGGAGGGTCGCCTTTAATTGTGTTGCTCAGACCACATACACCTTTACTGTATGGTATATAGCCCTTGGTATTGGGGGGTATCAATGTGGAGATCTACCTGTCTTGCTACCACCCAAGACCATGTTTTGCTGTCTATAAGATCCCAAATGAACTATCCTTTGGAGACAAACTAAATATGTCTGTCTTGTTCTTTTGTTTCTAGACTACTTTGGCATTTGGGGTCACTTTTTATAGACAGCCTTTCATGGAACACTATTCAAAATTGATTGTACAAACTTGACTTTTCAAAAGTATTAATAAAATACAGTGGAAATGACAAGTAGAAATTCAGAAGACACAAAAATAATGAGGGCATCCAAGCAAAACTGGGTTAATTTTTTAAAATATAAAATAAATCATGAGCTTCAACACAGCCAAAGGAACAGTTTATCTTAACATAGGCCAGAAAAAAGTTACAGAGAAATCAAAGCATCATTATTACAGCTACCTTGTCATAAACTGAGATAATTAAAGTGGAAAAACTTGAAGTTTTTCAAAATGAAGTGGAATATTTATTTTGCATTTTGGACAAATTTTAATGTAGCTTTGCTAGAAAAATAAATTTTAATTAAAATAAATGTGCTGGGCACAGTGGCTCATGCCTGAAATCCCAGCACTTCGGGAGGCCCAGGAGGGTGGATCACCTGAGGTCAGGAGTTTGAAACCAGCCTGGCCATGGTGAAAACTCATCTGTACTAAAAATACAAATAGTATCCAGGCGTGGTGCCACATGTCTGTAATCCCAGCTACTCAGGAGGCTGAGGCAGGAGAATTACTTGAACACAGAGGCAGAGGTTGCAGTGAGCCGAGATCGCACCACTGCACTACAGCCTGGGTGACAGATTGAGACTCCACCTCAAAAAAAAAAACAAAAACAAAAACAAAACCAAAAGAAATAAATGAGTAGTACCTTAAAATTACATGTAAAAGTAATGGTTGTGAGAAGTTTGAATCATAGTTTAAAACTCAATATGGATATAAAAGTGAAATAAATAATGTTTGTCACTTTATTAAGAATAAATGAAGAAAATGAAAGAAGAAAGAAAAATAATTTTTTTTTTTTTTTTTTTTTTTTTTGCTGCTATTGTAAAAGGGGTTGAGTTATTGAGTTGATTCTCAGCTTGGTCACCATTGGTGTATAGCACAGCTACTGGTTTGTATGCTGAAATTTTGCTAAATTCATTTATCAATTCTAGGAGCTTTCTGGAGGAGTCTTCAGGGCTTTCTAGGCATTTGATCATATCATCAGCAGACAGTAACAGTTTAACTTCCTCTTTACCAATTTGGATGCCCTTTATTTCTCTCTATTGTGTTATTGTTGTGGCTAGGACTTTTAGTACTATGATTGAATAGTGAGGAATATACCTAACAAGGAGGTTAAAGACCTCTACAAGGGAAACTACAAAACACTGCCGAAAAAAATCATAGACAAAACAAACAAATGGAAACACAACTCATGCTCATGCATAAGTAGAATCAATATTGCGAAAACGACCATACTGCCAAAAACAATATACAAATTCAATGCAATTCCCATCAAAATACCACCATCATTCTTTACAGAGCGAGAAAAAAAATTATAAAACTCATATGGAATCAAAAAAGCGCCTACATAGCCAAAGGAAGACTAAGCAAAAATATCAAATCCAAATCTGGAGGGATAACATTACCTGACTTCAAACTATACTATCAGGCAATAGTCACCAAAACAGCATGTTACTGGTATAAAAATAGGCACACAGACCAATGGAACAGAATAGAGAAACCAGAAATAAAGCCAAATACTTACAGGCACCTGATCTTCAACAAAGCAAATAAAAACATAAAGTGGGAGAAAGATACACTGTTCAAAAATGGTGCTGGGGTAACTGGCAATCTACATATAAGAGAATGGAACTGGATCCTCATCTCTCACCTTATACAAAAATTAACTTAAGATGGATTGAGGACTTACATCTAAGACCTGAAACTATAAAAATTCTAAAAGATAACATTTGAAAAATTCCTCTACGCATTGGCTTAGACAAAGACTTCATGACCAAAAACCCAAAAGCAAATGCAACAAAGACAAAGATAAATATGTGGGACTTAATTAAACTAAAGAGCTTCTGCATAGCAAAGGAACAATCAGCAGAGTAAACAGACAACCCACAGAGTGGGAGAAAATCTTCACAATCTATATATCTGAAAAAGGACTAATACCCAGAATCTACAAATAACTCAAACAAATTAGCAAGAAAAAACACAAACAATCTCGTTAAAATGTGGACTAAGGACATGAATAGACAATTTTGAAAAGAAGATATGCAAATGGCCAAAAAACATGAAAAAAATGCTCAACATCACTAATGATCAGGGAAATGCAAATCGAAACTACAGTATGATATCAACTTACTCCTGCAAGAATGGTCATAATAAAAAAATCTAAAAATAATAGATGTTGGCATGGATGTGTCAAAAGGGAACACTTCTACACTGCTGGTAGGAATATAAACTACTGCAACCATTATGGAAAACAGTGTGGAAATGACTTAAAGATCTAAAAGTAAAACCACCATTTGATCCAGCAATCCCACTACTGGGTATCTAC
Organism: Macaca thibetana thibetana; assembly: GCF_024542745.1. Taxonomy (NCBI): domain Eukaryota; kingdom Metazoa; phylum Chordata; class Mammalia; order Primates; family Cercopithecidae; genus Macaca; species Macaca thibetana. The sequence goes on along the minus strand of NC_065580.1, from coordinate 175,657,424 downwards.
CAAGTGGAAAGGAAGTCATTATAAGAAAAAGATACTTGCACATGCATGTTTATAGCATCACAATTCACAACTGCAAAAATATAGAATCAGCCCAAATGCCCATCAATCAATAAGTGGATAAAGAAATTGTGGTATATATATACAATGGAATAGTACTCAGCCATAAAAAGGAGCAAATTAATGGCATTTGCAGCAACCTGGATGGAACTGGGGACTATTATTCTAAGTGAAGTAACTCAGGAATGGAAAACCAAACACCAGTCACAAGTGGAAACTAAACTATGAGGATGCAAAGGCATAAGAATGATACAATTGACTTTGGTAGCTCAGGGAAAGGGTGGGAGGAGGGTGAGGGATAAAAGGCTACAAATTGCGTTCAGTGTATACTGCTCAGGTTATGGGTGCATCAAAATCTCAGAATCACCACTAAATAAATTATTCTGGTAATTAAATTCCACCTGTTCCCCAAAAACCTATGGAAATAAAAAATTTTAAAACAAGAAGGAGGGAAGGAAGGAAGGAAGGAAGGAAAGAAGGAAGGAAGGAAGGAAGGAAGGAAGGAAGGAAGGAAGGAAGGAAGGAAGGAAGGAAGGAAGGAAGGAAGGAAGGGAGGAGGGAGGGAAGGAGGGGAACAAGGAAAGAAGGAAGGAAAGAAGGAAGGAAGGAAAGAAGGAAGGAAAAAGGATAAAGAAAGAGAATATAATGAAAGGATTCAACCAAAGAAAATGTTATCTAAAGCAGCAGTTAAGATATTCTTCTCACATGTTCAATTATTTATGTTCAGTTATTGTTGAATATAATTAGAAATGGCAGCACAAAGCAAAACCCAAAGAAATTCAGACAGTCACTATCTAAAACTATTACATCTGATTCACTAGGATATTTTTAGTAATTTTTAAGGTTTATTTTAATGCTACTTACTAATATGACTTGATATTCATGATTAAAGTTCTGATGAATGACATTTAACAGTCATTTGGGAAAATAATGACAACAAAAGTTAAATCTCCAAAATTTAGGAATGCTCATTCTTAAAATATGGATAACTTGTCTTAATGATCATTTCACTTATGTTTTCTTATATGTTTATGTACATATTCTCCTCCAGTTCCAAATGCCCGTAAGATAAATCAATACATACCATTTCTTCAAACCGTGGTTACTGAAGGTTTTAAGTAAGCACTTGGATCATTTCTTCTCCCACTTGACTATATATTCCTAAAGTTTAAAAATAGTAATATCTGAGTCTCTCCTGTTTCTCTTCCCCAGAAATTCTGATTTAATTTGTATGAGATGCAACTTTATTCAACTGAAAGCTCTTGAAGCCATGCTAGTCTACAGCAGTTTTGGAAAGCATTGACTAAGAGTTTTAGTGTATAACAAGAAAACAAACTGTAAGAGCACCAAACACATTAATTGAGCCTGGCTTTTTTAGCATTACTCTTTGAAAATGTATGTTTGCATGAAAAAAAAAATATGCAATGAATTCTGTAAGCTTCCTCTTTGGACCGTGGGGTTTAAAAATATCATATCAAAATAAGTGTGAGACAAGTAACTGTAAAAATGGGAAAGAGAGTTTCAAAATCAATAAAAACATTTTTATCAATTTCATTTGAAAGTACTTTTCTAAGGTTCAACCTTTAAATTGTCAACTTACTTTATTTACCATGTTTTTTGAATGTTATCTTTTTATATAGTTTTATAGTAATTTTTCTGGGTATTTTATATATATATGCGGTATATAATAATCTACTGGTATTAATATTTTTCCACTTGATGTGAAGCATAGAAACCTCAATTCCACTCAGGGCCATTTACTTCTGTCTTGCAAAATTTAGTTATATGTCTGCTCTGAATTTCTTTGTGTAAATTTTGTTAGGACCCGGTCAGCCTTTCAGATCTGTAGATTTTTATATTTTATCAATTTTGGAATGTTTTGAGACTTTTTCTCTTCAAATACTTTTATAGCTGCATTCTTTTTCTCCTCTTCTTTTGATACTCTGAAGATACACAGGTGAGATATTTTATTATTTTTCCACAGGTCCCTATGGATCTCTTCAATTTTTTTTGAGATCCTATTTTTTTTTTCTGTTTGTACTAGGTGAATTCTATTGTTCTGTCTTTGCAACTATTGATTCTATTTCCTATCATATCCATTGTACTACTGCTCCCATCTGGTGCATTTTTATTCTATTTTATGTTTTAATTTTAAAACATTCATTTGTGTATTTTTATAATGTTTATTTTTGTTGGGATTTCCTATTTTAAAATTTCTTTCAAGATAATCTGTAATTGATCATTGAAATGATTTTAGATAGCTGCATTAACATCATTTAAGATAATTCTGATATCTGATTCACTTCAGTGATAGGCTTAATTGATCATATTTTTTTCAATAAACTTATGAATTCTGAGATATTGGTATGATGGGTTACTTTCAATTGAATTCTAGTCAGTTTGCATTATTTTGTTAGCACTGGGTCTTTAATATCTATCTTTATAATTTTGTCTTGAATACATATATGAGGTGTTGTATTAGCCCATTTTCATGCTGCTGATAAAGACATACCCAAGACTGGGTAATTTACAAAAGAGAGAGGTTTAATGGCTTATAGTTCCACATGGCTATGGAGGCCTCACAATCATGGAGGAAGGCAAGAAGCAGCAAGTCAGGTCTTACATGGATGGCAGCATGCCAAAACAGAGCTTGTTCAGGGGAACTCCTCTTTATAAAACCTTCAGATCTCATGAGACTTATTCATTATCACCAAAACAGCACGAGAAAGACCTGTTCCCATGGTTAAATTACCTCCCACCTGATCCCTCCTATAATATCTGGGAATTCTAGATGACACTTGGGTAGGGACACAGCCAAACCATATTATTGCACCCCTGGCCCCTCCCAAATCTCATGTCCTCACATTTTAAAACCAATCATGCCTTCCCAACAGTCCCCCAAAGTCTTAATTCATTTCAGCATTAACTCAAAAGACAACAGTCCAACCCCTCATCTGAGAAAAGGCAAGTCCCTTCCACCTATGAGCCTGTAAGATCAAAAGCAAATTAATTACTTCCTACATACAGTGGGGGCACAGGCTGTGGGTAAATACACCCATTCCAAATGGGAAAAATTGGCCAAAACAAAGGGGCTGCAGTCCCCATGCAAGTCCAAAATCTAGCAGGGCAGTCAAATCTTAAAGCTCCAAAATGATCTCTTTTGACTCTATGTCTCACATCTAGGTCATGCCGATGCAAGAGGTGGGTTTCTACAGTCTTTGGCAGCTCTGCCCCTGTGACTTTGCAGGGTACAGCCTCCCTCCTGGCTGCTTTCAGAGGTTGGCCTTGAGTGTCTGTGGCTTTTTCAGGAGCACAGTGCAAGCTGTCAGTGGATCTGCCATTTTGAAGTCTGGAGGATGGTGGCCCTCTACTCACAGCTCCACTAGGCAGTACCCCAGTGGGGACTCTGCATGGGGGCTCTGACTGCATATTTTTCTTCTGCACTGCCCTATACGTGGTTCTCCATGAGGGCTCTGCCTCTGCAGCAAACTGCTGCCTGGACATGCAAGTGTTTCCTTACATTCTCTGAAATCTAAGCAGAGGTTCCCCAACCTCAATTCTCAATTTCTATGTACCCACATGCACAACACCGTGTGTAAGCCACCAAGGCTTGGGGCTTGCACCCTCTGAAGCAATGGCCCAAACTATACATTGGCCCCTTTTAGCCATGAATCGCGCTAAAGTAGCTGGGAAACAGGACACCATGTCTTGAGGCTCCATTTAGCATGGGGGCCTAGGAACAAAAAATGGTTTTGTGGGCCGGACTCAGGGGCCCCCTGCTGTGTGCACCCTAGGGACTTGGTGCCCTGGGTCCAGGCCCATAAAATCATTTTTGACTACTAGGCCCCTGGGCCGGTGATGGGAAGGGCTCCTGTGAAGGTCTCTGACATGCCCTGGAGACATTTTCTCCATTGCTTTGGTGATTAACATTCAACAGTTCATTACGCAAATTTATGCAGCTGTCTTGAATTTCTATTCGAAAAATGGGTTTTTCTTTCTATCTTACCATCAGGTTGCAAATGTTCTGAACTTTTATGCTCTGCTTCCTCTTGAATGCTTTGCCGTTTAGAAATTTCTTCTGCCAGATACACTAAATCATCTATCTCAAATTCGAAGTTCCACAGATCTTTAGAGCAGGGACAAAATGTCACTAGTCTCTTTGCTAAAGCATAAGAAGAATGACCTTTACTCTAGTTCCCAAAAAGTTCCTCATCTCCATCTGTGACCACCTCAGCCTGGACTTCATTGCCCATATCACTATCCGCATCTTGGTTAAAGCCGTTCAACAAATCTCTAGGAAGTTCCAAACTTTCCTATATCTTCCTGTCTTCTGAGTCCTCCAAGTCTCTAGGAAGTTCCAAACTTTCCCACATTTTCCTGTCTTCTTCTGAGCCCTCTAACCTGTTCCCATCTCTACCTGTTCCCCAGGTCCAAAGTGACTTTCACATTTTCAGATATCTTTACAGCAGCACCCCACTCTCTGTGGTATGAATTTACTGTATTATTCTGTTCTTGTGCTTCTATAAAGCCATGCCTGAGAGTGGGTAATTTATAAAGGAAAGCAGTTTAATTGACTCACAGTTCTGTATGGCTGAGAAGACCTCAGAAACCTTACAATCATGGCAGAAGGCAAAGGAGAAGCACGTACCTTCTTCATAGCACAGCAGGACAGAGTGAGTGCCAGCAAGGGAAATGTCAGATGCTTATAAAACCATCAGATCTTGTGACACTCCCTCACTATCAGGAGAATAGCATGTGGGAAATCGCCCCCACGAATCAATTACCTCCACCCGGTCTCACCCTTGACACGTGGGGATTATGGGGCTTCCAATTTGAAGTGAGATTTGGGTGGGGACACAGAGTCAAACCTTATAATGTAGTAATCTTGAGAAGAACCAAGGTCAACATATTTGCATCAACTAGGTGTAATCTTCATAAACTAACATGACCATGTTATTTTTGTATTTATTTGCTATTGTATGTTGGAGACTTTCTGTGGAAAAGCAAAGTAAAATCATATTCTTGTTAAGAGTGTAAGTAGGCTGGGCACTGTAGCTCACACCTGTAATCCTACCACTTTGGGAGGCAGAGGTGGGTGGATTGTTTGAGCAGAGGAGTTTGAAGCCAACTTGGGCAATATGGAGGAGCCTTGTGTCTACAAAACAATACAAAAATTAACTGGATATGGTGGTGCATGCCTGTAGTCCCAGCTACTTGGATAGCTGAGGTGGAAGGATTGCTTGAGGATAAGAGGTCAAGTCTGCAGTGAGCCGTGATAGCACTACTGCACTCCAGCCTGAGTGACAGAGCAAGACTGTGTCTCAAGTATTAAAATAAAATAAAAGAGTGTAAATAAAAGTTTCATTGTGATTTAAATTTAGATAAGAGTGGAAAACATAGAAGACTGTATCCTAAAATGTAGTGTAGAAATACAGGACAACACAAAATAAAAACAAACTCAGCAAAGCATTAATATTTCAAGTAGAATATTAACTGCCTGTGGTCCTTTGCCTCACTAGTGAAACTTTTTTGCAGGAGCAGTAAATACTATACAATTATTATATTTGATGGGTACATTATTACATTGATTAGCTCCTTAAAATAATGGAAATGGATAAAAATTGTTTTATAGGATATGTAATCATGGCAATAACGAAGACATCTCAAATGAGGTTATATGATTTTCTGAATAGACAGGACCAAGAAAAAAGTGAAATGTAAAACCTGCACTTTACTTTCAAACCCAACACGTGGACATAACAGTTTCAATAAAACAACAATATCCATTGAATTAATTCTGCTAGCTCAAGTTTCTTGGCATGGTGATTTTGTTTGTAGTTAATTAGTCTTTTTGTTTGTTTGTTTTACATGCGGAAAGGAGCCTTAAGCATAAAAGTTATTTTTGTGACTATGGTGTGAATGTGTCCCCCAAAATTCATAATGTTGAAAACATGATCCCCAGTGGTGGTGTTGGGAGATGGGATATAATGGGAGTTGCTCGAGTGGTGGGAGGACTGCCCAATGGATAGATTAATGCCATCATCCAGGAAGTGGCTTTGTCATTGTGGGGGTACATTCCTTATTAAAGGACAAGTTCTTGCCACCCTCACTCTGTCTTTGCCCTTCTCTCTTCTGCCATGAAGCGATGCTGCCAGAAGGTGCTTGCCAGGTGCCAGCTCCTAGATCTAGGACTTCCCAGTGCCAGAAATGTAAGAAAATACATTTCTGTCCTTTATAAATTACCTAGTTTCAGGTATTCTGTTACACCAGCACAAAATGGATTAAGACAGTGACTGAAAATAACATTGTATAAAAATATTACCTTGGTAATTTTCAATATTGTGGTATGCAGAAAATTCACTTTCATGCAATCAATAGTTAAACCAACTACTCATCATCATCATTGATTTTGCACCATAGAAAAACTATACAAAGGATCCAGCCCCTAGAATAATCTCGAAACCATTTTAAATTAATTTAATCATTGAAGAGTTCTAGTAAAACACAAAACTAAATAAAAACTATGCTATGCCAAATGAACAATGCTGCTTCTTGCCCAGCTCAGTGTATTAGGGAACCAGAAACAAATCAATAAAATAAAGGCATGAAAAGGCTACTGTGAGAGCAGAAAGGAGTGACTGGGGCACTGAAACAAAAAGAAGCTGCACAGAAATTAAATTACGAGCCACAACATAAAGAACTGAAGGAAGTGTTTGATGCAGAGGAGAGAGAAAGTACATTTAGGCCAAAAGAATCATCACAGGTAAGGGCCAGAGAGGGTTTGAGGTATTGAAAACAAGAATAGGAATTCCCTCGTGAACTGAACATACAGAGGCTGGGACAGTGGGTAGAGAAGAGGCTAGGACAGTTTTAACAGCTTTACATGTATCAGGATGTGGTGTGTGCAACCAGTCCTGTAGACCTCTTCGAAACAGAACCGAAATGGACAGGCTGAACAAAGAAGGCTGTCCTTGGCATGGAGCTGAAACATTTCCAAATGAGCTCTCTGCTGGCAACAGAGATAATATACTTCGTTTGCCGTTGAGAACCCCTGCCGAATAATTATTATGGAGACTATTAGTATGGTCATTTAGTTCCTCAATGGAATAAAAGCCTGTCACTGGGTTTGATACCACTATGGCTGTGTGACAGCAAGGTGACACATAAAGTGTGAGAATAGATCAGGTATTTGATTTTATTGGTGAACTGTCTAATCATCTACAAGCAATATCCGTTTGAATATATGTAACTGAAGCCAGAATACAGCTAAAGAATAAAATGTCATTTAGTTGTTTTAGAATTGCAAATCTGGAAAGCCTAAGCAGCATAATTATCTTTTAAATGTTTCAATTTTGATATAATTTATGTCACTGAGGCAAAACTTTTTATGGTTTATAATATGAGTATATTCTCCCTTAACCCCATTCCCATCTTAGGATGTCCTTTATTTAGTGTAAAATTTTAAATAGGGAAAACTTAATGACTCATTCATTTCCATAATCATTTATGGCCATTATAATATAGGTCACTCACAGCTTCTGCTATTATCAGAACATTAAAGACCCTGCCGGGGCCTCTCATTGTTATTTGCTTGACATCCACTTAATATTTACCATTGGGAACATCACAGATGGCCCACTTTTCTTCTGATCCTAGTAATGAAGAATAATCATTATTCTCATGGGTCCTTCTGGGGTTCTCTATCTGTAAGTCAATAGCTTATGGAAAGAGAGAAATTATATTTGAAGAGACATTACCAATTGACCACCTCCACAAAGAAAAGCCTGCAGTTAAATTGGATCCAGATTCTTTAAACTTTAATCCACCAGGGAAGGTGTGAATACAGATAATGAGATAAATAAATATGAATTCACTTTGTAATAGTTGCATCACTTAAGTATATTTGTATCCTAAATATTCCTAAGTAATGCAACTAATAACAAAACAAAAACACCTCACTCAAACTGGTTTAAGATAGAGAATTTACTATCCTCTATAACTGAAGATTCCTTATATTTAAAGGAAGGGATTGCTAGGGATTTCTTCAGGTACAACTTGTTTCAAGAGTTCAAGCTGGATGTGTTGGCTCACGCCTGTAATCCCAGAGCTTTGGGAGGCTGAGGCAGGAGGATAGCTTGAGGAAAGGAGTTTGATAACAGCGTGAGCAAAGCAGCAAGGACCTGTCTCAAAAAAATAAAAAACAAAAAATAAAGACTTGAATCATGTCATTAAATTTGGTTTCTCTGTCACTTGGCTCTGTGTTTCTAGATCATTTTGTTTTTACACATGAAATTCCATGTGGTTGCAATGTATCCCGTTTCTGAGATTACATCTACATTTAGTAGGAAAGTGGTTTTACCCCGACAATTTCTGTTGAAATGCCAGTTGATTTCTTTGAGTCAGATTATATATTGTGCCCATCCCTGAACATAGAGCAATGCTCTAGGTGTTGTGAAAACTGATCGTTTCATCACTGGCTAATGCAGTACATACATGCTGAAAGATGAGAAAATGGGGAAGAGACCCGTACTTGTGCTAGGTAGCTAAAGCAACAAATCACCGCAATAATAAATACAGTGAAATAAAAAGCCTGATGTGATTGTGATCATTAGTGGATAGTTTGGTCATCAGTCAAAGCTAATGTCTTTAAAAATAATAAAATCATATATATTTAAATTTAAATCTTATAAAGGTGTACATTTTAAACAAATCTGTTGATATAGAACTACTAGGGAACAGTGTGCAAAGCGATTCTTAGAGAATGGTGTACAAGATTGTCTTTCTTTCCTGAAACACACTCATGGTATATATTCTGTAATTTCAGTTTCCATTCTTTAAAGTAAATATTTAAAGATACTTGCAAAATAATCTGATTCCATAATTGTTTTTGACAATTTTCCCTCTAATGTTGTAGTTGTCTCTTCCCCAGTGTTAACAGTGATTTTTTAGATACTCATAGAGCATGGTGTCACAGTTGTCCTCTTATCCTAAAATACACATGAAGTATTATTGGATTTCTTTTTTTAATTTTTATTTTTAAATATTGTGGGTGCATAGTGGGTGCATATATTTCTGGGTACTTGAGAGGTTTTGACACAGGCCTGCAATGCATGCTAATCACATCATGGAGAAGGGGGTCTCCATGCCTTTAAGCATTTATCCTTTGTGTTACAAACAACCCAATTATACTACTTTAGTTATTTTAAAATGTACAATTAGGTTATTATTCATTATAGTCACTAAATAAACCAGGCACAGGAAGACAAATATCACATGTTTTCACTTACTTGTGGAACACAAAAATCAAAACTCTTGAACTCATGGGTTTCTAATTTTGTTGCCTTTGAAGTACAGTGAGAAACTTCCAGTCCAGAGAAATGGATCTAGAACTGTTCCTCTCTGTTCTTCCCTCCTCTTCCCCACTAACCACTATACTATGAACCCTGGAAATAGTCCAGCAGACAACCCAAAATGTACACCAACATGTGATAAAAAGGTGACTGGGTTAAAGAGACAAAATTGGAGAAACAACACAGTGACATGTGTATGCACACGCGTGTGCATAAGTGCACACACACAAGGAACACACACACACGCACACACACACGGAACACACACATACACGCACACACACAAGGCCACGCAGATACATCATTTCCCAACCTAAGCCTAGCAAGAGAGGGCAGCCCACATAAGTTCATTTCTTCCCTGAATAAATCAAAAGGTCCTTCAGACAACAACAGACATAAAGAATCAATTAGGAGCCCCCCTCCCCAAAATAAAGAGGAGGCTGTAAGGGAAGCATTGTCCTTTCCCTTCAAATGTAAGACTACTTTCCAGTAAACCTCTTCGTCTATATAGGACTAATACTACCCTTCACTTCCGAGAGAAAGCTTGCCCGATTGGGGTAGGAAGGAAGGAGGGTTACCCCTTCCCCTCTATCTATAGCATCCAAATCTGGGGAAGCCCCTTTGACCTCCTCAACATGAGCAGGAGAAAGTAGCATGCCAGTTGCAACCAATAAGCCAGGTAGACTGCTATGATATGAATGCTGTATCTCCACATAGCTTATATGTTGAAACCTAATCCACAATGTGATGGTGTTAGGAAGTAGGGTCTAAATACCTATTACTTCCCGTTAGAGATTAGTGCCCTTTTGAAATAGGTACCAGAGAGCTCCCGTGCCCCTTTCACCATGTCAGGACACAGAAACTATGACTTTCTATGAGCCAGAAAGAGGACCCTTACCAGACAAGGAACTTGTCATCTCTTTGATCTTGAACTTTGGGGCCTTCAGAATTGTGAGAGATATATTTTTTAATAAGCCATTAAGTCTATGGTATTTTTTCTTAGAGCAGCCCTAACAGATTAACACACAGACCAAAACAAAACTGCAAAGGTTCTGAAAATTCCACTGATAGCTTGTAAAAGTAGGCCAAGACCTATGGGCTAAACCTAAATAAGGTGACTGCCTGCTGAAATAGTAAATAAAAATAAAAGTAGTTAAATAGACCTAGAGTTTCCTAAGTGGGAAGAAATAAAACTGCCCTGGATTTCTCAGAATGTCCATAAGTCATAGTTTCCTGAGACTCTTTACACACCATGAAAGTTAGATCTGCAGACATTTGTTTAATTAATTGTTTTGATCCAAAAGATAGTGCAATTTCTTCTATCTGCTTGAAGGGTTCAAATGATTCTAGCACCAATACATTCCTAGATTAAATATCCAAGGAGCTAGGAAGATTGGCATTATCTTCTTCAATACTTACATTCCAAGGAATAATGAGGCCCTCGGACCTTGGAGAGAGCTCAGGTTATAATATCTGCAACATGAAAGCTACGTGGTGCTCATCAAAATTTTTATATACCAAAATTTTGTATATGTCAAATTTCTGAAATAAGGAGATGCTTTCAGTGGAGTAGGGACATCAATTTTTCCCCTTTATAAGCAGATACATTTTTTCTTCTCTTTAATCTATGACAGGTGTGCCCAGTCATGTAGGAAAAACTCCCATTAGCTTTCACCTTGTCTCCCTAGGGGTAAGACAAAGTCTCTTAGAAGAGCCTACTGCTTATCATTTACTGTGAGATTCTAAATGGAAATTTAACACCTGATATGGTTTGGCTGTGTCCCCACCCAAATCTCATCTTGAATTCTCATGTGTTAAGGGAGAAGCCTGGTGGGAGGCAATTGAATCATGAGGGCGGGTCTTTCCCTTGCTGTTCTCGTGATAGTGAAGAAGTCTCATGAGATCTGGTGGTTTAATAAAGAGGAGATACCCTGCACAAGCTCTCTCTTTGCCTGCTGCCATCCATGTAAGACATGACTTGCTCCTCCTTGCCTTTTGCCATGATTGTGAGGCCTCCCCAGCCATGTGGAAGTGTAAGACCGTTAAACCTCTTTCTTTCGTAAATTGCCCAGTCTTGGGTATGTCTTTGTCTTTATCATCAGAATCAATAAATTGGCACCAGTAGAGTGGGGTGCAGCTGAAAAGATACCCAAAATCTGGAAGCGACTTTGGAACTCGGGAACAGGAAAAGGTTGGAACAGTTTGGAGGGCTCAGAAGAAGGCAGAAAAATATTGGAAAGGTTGGAACTTCCTAGAGACTTGTTGAAAGGCTTTGACCAAAATGCTGATAATAATATCGACAATGAAATCCAGGCTGAGGTGGTCTCAGATGGAGATGAGGAACTTGTTGGGAACTGGAGAAAACATGATGCTTATTTTGTTGTAGCAAAGGGACTAGAGATATTTTGCTCCTGCCCTAGAGATTTGTGGAACTTTGAACTTGAGAGAAATGATTTAGGTAGAAGAAATTTCTAAGCAGCACATTCAAGAGGTGACTTGGGTACTGGTAAAGGCATTCACTTTTAAAAGGGAAACAACATAAAAGTTCAGAAAATTTGCAGCAGGACAGTGCAATGGAAAAGAAAATCCCCTTTTCTGAGGAGAAATTCAAGCTGGCTGCAGAAATTTGCATAAGTAACCAGGAGCCAAATGTTAATCCCCAAGACAATGGGGGAAATGTCTCCAGTGCAAATGACTGCATATTGCAAGCTATTTTTTTTTTTCTTTTGAGACAGGGTCTCACTCTGCCACCTAGGCTGAATTGCAGTGGTGCGCGATCTTGGCTCACTGCAACCTCTGCCTCCCGGGTTCAAGCAATTCTCTGGCCTCAGCCTCCTGAGTAGCTGGGACTACCACCCTGCCCAGCTAATTTTTATAATTTTACTTTCACCATGTTGGCCAGGCTAGTCTCAAACTCCTGACCTCAGGTGATCCACCCACCTCATCCTCCCAAAGTGCTGGGATTGCAGACATGAGACATCACACCCAGCTGCATGTTGCAAAGTTTTGATTAATCACCATACCATGTTGATTTTCCTATAGCCACTCATTGCACCTGTCTTCCATTTTCAGAGAATGCAACATGAGATTCTTTGAGTTATTCCCTTTTATTCAGTAAGTTTGTCAATCAGTCAGTACATTCTTCTACCTGTTTCCATATTTTGACTGTAGTTTTCTCTGTGTTTAGCTCCATCAGATTGGGAGCTACTATTGTGAATCTGAAAAGGTGTAAGTGTAATGGGAAGACCATAGTAAAAGCAGAAGAGCATTATAAGACGTTACTTACCCTCAATGGCAATTCATTAGATACCTGGTATTTTAATGGCAAATAATTGAACATTCTTACATCTAACTTTTTCATTTTAAAGTGAATTACTATTATATATTTCCATCATTTAGTTTTTCCTCTAATCTATTTTTTCCTAATAGAGGAAAAATTAGACTTCAGTAAAATCCCATCTTTTTTGAATTCCAACATTTGTTCTATTAGAATGTGGATTTTATTAACTATTTTTTCCCTAAGCCCATGTAACATAGTATTTTTAATAGCCTCAGGGTAAAGGCTTCAGTTTAGTTTAGTTTTTATTTTACCCTCAGCCTGCTGTAAGCCATTTTTCTTAGAGTTAAAAAAATCCATTCCTTTAAAGCTAATTGGCACGGACTCATAATATAATTTATAGTTACTTTTGTTGTTATGGTTTATACCAACTATGCCCTAAAGAATATTAGGAAAATTCAAAGCTACGAAACAAACATCTGAAGAAGTATTGAATAGACAGAATAAATGAAAATATTTTATAGGGTATTTGAGACTAAATGAAGAGTCAGTTAAAAAATGAAAAGAGGCTATTCCAACATGTGTAAATTGAGATAAGAAGTCTTTTTATAATAGAAGAAAGCTGCTAAATTTTTATAGAATTATAGATTTGCTAGAGAAAAAGTAACTATTTGACCTCTTCTTACTTTCTCTATTTTTTTTTTTTTTTTTTTTTTGAGGCGGAGTCTCACTCTGTCACCCAGGCTGGGGTGCAATGGCGTAATTTCGGTTTACTGCAACCTCCATCTCCTGGGTTCAGGCAATTCTCCTGCCTCCGCCTCACAAGTAACTGGGATTACAGGTGCAAACCACCCGCCCTCAGCTAATTTATTATTTTTTTTGTATTTTAGTAGAGATGTGGTTTCACCGTGTTGCCCAGGTTGCTCAGGCAATCTGCCCACCTTGGCCTCCCAAAGTGCTAGAATTATAGGCGTGAGCCACCGCGCCCAGCCCTATCTGACCTCTTCTACACTGTAGACCAGACATGGTCCCAGGATACATGTCAGTACAGGTTTACATGACCAGTAAGAGAGGTGACCAAGATGTGGGTGGGTCAGTGAGATGGATCTGCCTGTGGAGTCACAAATTAGGGTATATGTGTTCTGTAGAGAATTTTAAAAGTACTTTTAAAAAGCCATCTCAAATTTGTTTTGCATTTTTATTGTCATTCTATTGGTGTCAGTGATAAAATGTTCCTCTAGGACAAGGCTGACTGCTCCCATGTCCTCTCTCCCTTGGTTTGCCACTAATCAAGTGTCAAGAACGAAGCCTGTCTTGGGTGATGCCAGTGGTGCATTTGACCATAGGACAACGTGGACTCCAGTGGCCACTGTGATTCTGCTTTCCACTCTCATGGTTATGAGCTGAGGTGGAAGGAGCTGCTGCTGCTTCCCTAAGTCATGGGTTATCTCTTAAATTGTATTTGCCTTTTTGAAAAAAAGATATACATAATGATGATCATTCATAGATGTATGTATATATGTATAAATTTGACTTTCCCTGTATTATATGTCATTGTACTGGAAATGAAATGAATTTCATAATAGCATAGATTTTCTTGATGAGAATAGGTAAGCATAGAGCCTGAAGCAAAACTGGAACATTGAAAAATTTGTTTCAGAGCATTTAAGATATTAATTTCTTAAATAGAATTTAATTTGTTACTAAGAGACATGGAGAATTGGGTGAAAGAGAAAAAAAGCTTGAATCTTTGCTGGGGTAACTTCTCACGGTGTTGCAGTGTAACAAATGTATTCATGCCTCACTTGGCTTTGATTTTGGCTCAGAAAGTTTCATATTCTCAGTTTATTTTAACTTCTTCCAGGCGTTCAGTTTATTTTCCACTTTTCATTTACACACAGACACAAAGTCACAAACATTAATTTAGGAGCAAGAATAGAAAATATTTTTTGAGATGTTAGTTTGCAATAAAAGAGAGCTATTTTTGCTTGACACCTTTCCTTTCTACATGCAGTGAAATACATGGTGATTGTGAAAGGTGAAGAAGTGGGGTATGTGTGCTTTTGAGCATGTATTGATAAATATTATTATTCATTTAGTAGTTTTTTATTATTTGACAGGCTGTATAAATTCTGACATTTCCCAGTACAATTACATATAATACAGGGATTGTCAAATATATACATACATCCATCCATCTATAAATGATCATCATTATGTATATCTTGTTTTCAAAAAGGCAAATACATTTTTAAAAGATAACCCATGACTTTTCTTTCTTATTATTTCCATAAGCAATTGTAGTCTTTTCTTAAAAAATTCCATGACTCAAAAGAATTTCAGAAGTACCTGCTTCAAAATCCACTTAATACTGGAGTCACTTTCAACACCAAGAATACACAGAGTAAAGATGAAATCAGCCCCTCATAATATTCTCTACCATCTCTGTCCAATAGAAGTCTATGATGTTAATAATGTGACATGTGTTATCTAATAAAGTAGCTACTAGCCACATGTGACTATGAAGCACTTACAATGTGGCTATGTAACTAGCAACTCTACTTGTAATATTTTAATTTTAATTACCTTAAATTTAAATTGTCACAGGAAACCAGTTGTTACCATATTGGCCAATGCAGTGTGTGATGCTCCATTTAAATGGACTCTGTATGATGTTTATTCTCCTTGCTTTTAATAACACCAGGAAACTCCTGTATATATTGAAATTACAGTGGCTTAACAAAGCAAATTTTGATTTCTCTCCTTCTAAGTCGAGTGTCATTTGGTGGATGTGCTCAATAGGCATTTATGATTCAGTGTTTTACTCCATTTGGGTTACTATAAGAAATAACAAAAAACTTGATAGAATATAAACAATAGAGATTCGTTTCTCACAGCTCTGGAGGCTAAAGCCAAGATTAGGTGCCAGCACATTCAGTGTCTGGCAAGGATCCATTTTTAGGTTCAGTTTTGGATGGCACCGTCTCACTGTGTCCTCATGGTGGAAGGGGTGAGGAATCTCTCTGGGGCCTCTTTTATAAGAACACTAATCCCATTCATGAGGACTCCACTCTCATGAGCTAATCACTTCCAAAATTTCCACCACCTAATACCATCCCCTTGGGGGTTAGGATTTCAACATGTAGCACAAACATTCACCTGATAGCACAAGGCAGAGGGCGCTTCTACCTTGCAGCTCTGCTAAGTCATCTCATGGCCACAGCAGCTGCAGCATCAGTGAAGGAGAAGTTGTGGGAACTATCACGGCTCATAAGACTCCCACCAGAAGTGACACACGTGACTTCCCTTCACTGTCCACTAGTCAGTACAGTCACAAGGCTTCCAGAAACCTCCAAGAAGGCTGGACTGTCTTCCTAGAGCCCAAGAAGCATAGGGATAGCTTTGCAGTGAGCATAAGTAATCATTATTACCCCATATGTTAGCTTTGAGATCATGGACACATCAGTGAGACTTTCCAAGTTTCAGTTGCTTTATCCCCTTGAAACAGGGATATTACAACTGATTATATAAAATACTCAAGAATTACATAGGATAATCTCACAGAAGTTTCATAGCACAGGATCCTCCTTATAGTAAATATTCAATAAATGTTACTTCTATTATTTTTAGATCATCATTTATTTCCAAGGCCATTTTCTCCTTTGGCATAAGTTTAAATGCATACACCCTAATATTATTCACTTTTAATTTCATTCAGTGCTATGTTTGCATGTTTTTCTTAAAGAAGATTATTTAGGGGAAAATTAAAGAAAATATGAAATAGGATAAAACTCTTAGAATACCTGTAGATACAAAGCACTTATTACCTAGTCTTGGTATGCATATTTGGTAACTGAATTAAGGGAGAAATGCATATTAAAATTTAAGAATATATTTGCAGAGGCCAGGCATGGTGGCTCATGCATGTAATCCCAGCACTTTGGGAGGCTGAGGCAGTCAGACCACGAGGTCAGGAGATCGAGACCATCTTGGCTAACACAGTGAAACCCTGTCTCTACTAAAAATACCAAAAAAAATTAGTGAGATATGGTGGCACGTGCCTGTAGTCCTAACTACTCAGGAGGGTGAGGCAGAAAAATTACTTGAACCAGGGAGGTGGAGGTTGCGATGAGCCGAGATCACATCATTGCACTCCAGCCTGGGCAACAAGAGAGAAACTCTGTCGCTCTCTCTCTCTCTACACACACACACACACGCACACACACACACACATACATATATGCAGGGTGTAATGGCTCCCACCTGTAATCCGAGCACTTTGGGAGGCTGAGGTGATGGGATTGCTTGAGTTCTGGAGTTCAAGACCAGCCTAGGCAACACAGTGAGACCTTGTCTCTACTTAAAATAATAATAATAAAAAAATAGCCAGGTGTGGTGGTGCACACCCATAGTCCTAGCTACTTGGGAGGGTGAGGTGGGAAGATCCCTGAGCCCAGAAGATTGAAGTTGCAGTGAGCCATGATCACACCCCTGCGCTCCAGCACGGGCCACAGAGCAAGACACTGTTACAAAAAAGCCAAAATAAAATAAAATAAAAAGTTCAATCTAGGAGAAAAATAATTTTTTCTCCTTACTTTATTTCAGTAATAAAAATTCTGTAAATCTAAAAGGCCTTAAAAAACAAACCTTAGAGTGTTTTCAGGCATGGTGTGGGCAATTTTGCATGAGTGACGTGGAATTAAATGAGAATTCACCATGTAAAACGAATACCTGAGAAAATATTTGAGTCAAAAGATGTTTCTGTAACTGGAGGGCAAGTTCCAGCTGCTCCCAGGCATGTCTAAATCATGCATTCTTACTTTAGGGGATATGTGACCTTCATATTTGCAATTTTTAAGAACTGTCTTTTCATGATTGTAAAATACTGTGTGTTTTTAAAATTTAATTGTGTGTAATCAGTTTCAAACCAGTATTCGTATCCTGCTTGATTAATGTCTTTCATTTTAATCAGAGCTCAACCCAAACTGGTTACGTTTCTTTAGGTGAATATGCTAGAAAGACAAAAGCAGAGACAGTCATCTAAGGTTGTGACTAAGACTGATTGACCAATGTTATGTCTCATTAAGGTACAGTGTAAGCTGAGAAGAGTTTTAATCCAGTATTTGAGTGCAGAAGCAGATTGTGGAGTTCCCCTGACATTCTTCCTTTTTCTTCCTGCACAATTATTCTCATGCCCACAGTCCCATTTTACACACACACACACACACACACACACACACATCAGTACATACTCCTCTCTGTATTTTTTTTTTCTTTTTACATTTCTCTGATGCAGTTATTAGCATGGAGCCAGTTTCCATCCTGGTGTGGGCATGAATATGTTCCAAACATGCCTGCTATTTTTACAAGATTTTGGCCACTGTTCTTTCATCCATAAATAGTTTGACACTAGAAAGTATAAAGAATAAGCAAAGCCTAATCCAGAAATATCACCTGTCAATTGCCATATTCCATCTTTAGCAATCTCCTTTCCAATAAGCTGCTATTTATCTATTGCTGTCCTACCTTAAATGTAATAGTTTTTACCATGTGCAAATATAAGAAAAGAATTAACTTGAGTAATTTTATATATGGCTCTAGTTATCTAATGTGGGTTTCACAATGTCTTCATTTATTAACTTTTATATCATTTTGAATATAAGTATTCTTTTTGAAGCAATATTTTGTCAACATATAATTGGAGAGTAGAATTTCATGCAACTTCATAAATGCAGATTTAACATCAAGAACTTAATTTCGGTTAGTTAGAAAATTAAGCCTCCCAGTTGCCACACAATGCATATGGGTGTGTGTACACGGGTTTCATTTACTTTTTAGCCCGATATAATCACCTTGTTACTCTAAACTTCACATCTGAAGCACTGAGCATAAGAGACAGTCACTAACCAGAATTAGCTTGTTTCCCAAGTTCTTGTAAAATTATCTCCATAATTTTCTTGTTACTACTTCTAAAACTTATTAAGATATGTCTGTTTGTTTACCTCAAAATTACAATTAAACATAAAGTTATATGCAACCCAAGGAGTCTCTAATTTTTTTCTTTTCTAGGTGGGAGGATTTTCAAATTAAATTATGTTCTCTATACCTTAATTTCATGTTGACAAAATCAGAAAAAAATAAGCAAATATACAACAGATGGACAAGGCTTTTGTAAGCGTGGTGTTGATACTATCCAAGGAGACACTTCAGCAAACTGCGTTTTTCAAATCAGTCTGTTCTGCCATAAGTTTTTAGGCAAAATTACTGATTAGCATTTAATCAAGATGGTTTTGGGCAGTGCATTTTCCTTCAGCAACTGTCAAGGTACTGTACTTGAATAAAGTGACAATGGACACCTGGATTCTTCAAAGTCAAAAGTGTCCATTTTAGAACGGAGTATAAACCATTATTCCTAGAGTGTGTGAACATTAACGTAACATGTTCCTGTCCAATTTTAGCACAATTTTAACACCATCTCATAGTGATAAATATATGAAGCATAAATTGAAATATGAAATATTTAAATCCATATAATACAAAGGATGCGGCCGGGCGCGGTGGCTCAAGCCTGTAATCCCAGCACTTTGGGAGGCCGAGACGGGCGGATCACGAGGTCAGGAGATGGAGACCATCCTGGCAAACACGGTGAAACCCCGTCTCTACTAAAAAATACAAAAAACTAGCCGGGCGAGTGGCGGGCGCCTGTAGTCCCAGCTATTCGGGAGGCTGAGGCAGGAGAATGGCGTAAACCCAGGAGGCGGAGCTTGCAGTGAGCTGAGATCCGGCCACTGCACTCCAGCCTGGGCGACAGAGCGAGACTCCGTCTCAAAAAAAAAAAAAAAAAAAAAAATACAAAGGATGCATCTAAGTATAATTTTCAAAACAATATGTATATTTGAGCTCTACATGTTTTATAATTTTTTATAAAACATGAAGATAGATATTTATATATATATATATATATATATATATAAATATATATATATATATATATATATATATATATATATATATATATATATATAAAATTTTTGTTTTTTGAAACAGAGTCTTGCTCCTGTCTCCCAGGCTGGAGTATAATGGCACCATCTCGGCTCACTTCAAACTCTGCCTCCCAGGTTCTAGTGATTCTCCTCCCTCAGCCTCCCAAGTAACTGGGATTACAGGTGCTCGCCACCATGCTCAGCTAATTTTTGTATTTTTGGTAGAGACGAGGTTTCAGCATGTTGGCCAGGTTGGTCTCGAACTTCTGACCTCAGGTGATCCACCCACATCGGCCTCCGAAACTGCCGGGATTGCAGGTGTGAGCCACCATGCCAGACCAAGATTTATATATTGTATATCAGTCTGAGTACAGTTATCTGCTTACCCTCCTTTTCAAGGTCATGCCTCTCACTTTAAATCAAAAGCTGGTAGAGAGAAAGTTTGGTGGCCTAGAGAAAAGATTAAACTAGGCTCAACATCCCCTTAGCCAAAAAGGTGATGAAGCTGTAAAAGAAAAATCTGAAGCTTGTTAAGATTAGTTCAGGAGGTTTCATCAAGGAAGCTCTCTGTAACCTAAAAGTTCAAGGTGAGACAGCAATGCTAAAGTAGAAGTTGCAGCAAAGTCATGCAGAAGATCTAGCTAAGATAATTGATAAAGGTGGCTACACTAATCATCAGATTTTCAAAGTAGATAAAACAGCTTTCTGTTGGAAGAAGATGCCATCTAGGACTTCCATAGCTAGAAGAGAGAAGTCAGTGCCTGGCTTTAAAGCTTCAAAGGACTGGATGACTCTCTTGTTAAGGGCTACTGCACCTGCTGACTTTAAATGGAATCCAATGCTCATTTACCATTCTGGATATCCTAGAACCCTTAAGAATTATACCAAATTGCTTCTGTCTGTGCTCTAGAAATGGCATAAAAAAGCCTGGATGGCAGCACATCTGTTTAGAGCATGTTTTGCTAAGTATTGTAAGCCTACAATTGAGAACTCCTACTCATTCAAAAAGATTTCTTTCAAAATATTACTGCTCATTGACAATGCAGTTTGTCACCTATGAGATCTGATCAAGAAATACAAGAAGATTAATGCTTCCATACCTGCAAATACAACATCCATTTTGCAGCCCATGGATCAAGGGTAATTTCAACTTTCAAGTCTCAGTTTTACGAAATACATTTCATAAGGCTATACCTGCATTCAATAGTGATTTCGTCAGGAGATCTAGGCAGAGCAAACTGAAAACCCTCTGAAAAAGAATTGCCATTCTAGATGCCATTCAGAATACCCATGATTCATGAAAGGAAGTGAAGATATAAACATTAACAGTGTTTTGGAGGAAGTTGATTCCAAACCTCATGGACAACTTTGAGGAATTCAAGACTTCAGTGCAAAAAGTAACTGCAGATATTGTGGAAATAATAAAGCACTCAAATTAAAAGAGAAACCTTAAGATGTAACTGAGTTGCTATCACTTTATGACCAAATGTAAATGTGTGAGTTTTCTTTTTCTTGTGAATGAGCAAGCAAAGTGGTTTCTTCAGATGGAAACTACTCCTGGCACAGATGTTGTGAACCTTTTCAAAATGACAATAAATGATTTAGAGTATTACATAAGCTTACTTGATAAAGCAGTAGCAGGGTTTTAAATTGACTCCAATTTTGAAAAAAGTTCTCCTGTGAGTAAAATGTTATCATACAGTATTGCCCACTACAGATAAATCTTTTGTTAAAAAAAAAAAGTAAACCATTGAGGCTGATTTCATTGTCTTATTTAAGAAATTGCCACAGTGACTCCAATCTTCAGCAACCATACCCTGATCGGTAAGAATCCATCACCACAGAGGCACAACCCTCCAACAGACAAAAGAATGTGACTTGCTGAAGGCTCAGATGATTGCTAGCATTTTCAGCAATAAAGTACTTTTTCTGTTAAGATCTGTATATTGTTTTTAGATATAATGCTCTTGCACACTTAGTAGACTACAGTATAGTGTAAAATAACTTTTATATCCTCTCAGAAAACAAAATATTTATATGTTTCATTTTATTATGATATTTACTCTATTGCAGTGATCTGGAACCAAACCCACAATATCCCCATGTATGTGATATGGTTTGGCTGTGTCCCCAACAAAATTTCATTGTGAGTTGTACTTCCCATAATCCCCATGTGTCAAAGGCAGGATCAGGTGGAAGTAATTGAATCATGGGGGTGGTTTACCCCATGCTGTTCTCATGCTAGTGACTTACCACGAGATCTTATGGTTTTATAAACATCTGGCATTTCCCCTGCTGGCACTCATTATCTCTCCTCTGCCCTGTGAAGAGGTGCCTTCTTCATGATTGCAAGTTTCCTGAGGACTCCCCAGCAATTCACAACTGTGAGTAAATTAAGCCTCTTTCCTTTGCAAATTACCCTCCATAGCAGTATGAGAGCGAACTAATACACTAAATTGGTACAGGAAAGAGTGGTGTGCTGCTCTAAGGCTACTCAAAAATGTGGAAGCAACTTTGGAACTAGGTAATAAGCAGATGTTGGAACAGTTTGGAGAGCTCAGAAGAAAACAGGACAATGTGGGAAAGTTTGAAACTTTCTAGATACGTGGAGGGCTGAGAAAACAATGAGGAAGATGTGGGAAAGTTTGGAACCTCCTAGAGACTTTTTAAATGACTTTGAACAAAATGCTGATAGTGATAGGGACAATGAAGTCCAGGCTGAGGTGGTCTCAGATAAAAATGAGAAACTTACTGGGAACTGTGAAGGTCACTCGTGTAATTCTTTAGCAAAAAGACTGGCAGCTTTCTGCTCCTGCCCTAGAGATCTGTGGAACTTTGAACTTGAGAGAGATGCTTTAGGGAATCTGGCAGAAGAAACTTCTAAGCAGCAAAGCATTCAAGAGGTGACAGAGTATAAAAGTTTAGAAAATTTGCAGCCAGACTATGCAGTAGAAAAGAAAACTCATTTTCTGGGGAGAAACTAAAATCTGCTGCAGAAATTCACATAATTAGTAAGGACCCAAATGCTAGTCACCAAGACAATAGGGAAAATGTCTCTAGGGCATGTCAGAAACCTTCCAGGCAGCTCTTTCCATCACAAGCCCAAAGGTCTAAGAGGGAAAAATAGTTTCCTTCCTGGGCCAGGCCAAGTTCTTCCAGCTCTGTGCAGTCTCAAGACTTGGTGCCTTGTATCCCAGCTGCTTCAGCTCCAGCCGTGGCTAAAAGAGGCAAAAGTACAGCTCAGGACATTACTTCAGAGGACACAAGCCCCAAGTCTTGGCAGCTTCCATGTGATGTTGAGCCGGTGGATGCATAGAAGTCAAGAATTGAGGTTTGAAAACCCCACCTATATTTTGGAGGGTGTATGGAAATGCCTGGATGTCCAGGCAGAAAGTTCCTGCAGGGGCAGAGCCCTCATGGAGAATCTCTGCTAGGGCAGTGCAGAAGGGAAATGTGGGGTTGAAACCCCCACATAGTGTCCCCACTGGGGCACTGCCTAGAGGAACTGTGAGAAGAGGGCCATTGTCCTCCAGACCCCAGAATGGTAGATCCACTGACAGCTTGTACCATGCACCTGGAAAAGCCACAAGAACTCAATGCCAGCCTGGGAAAGCAGCCTGGAGGGGAGTTATAACCTGCAAAGCCACAGGGGCAGAGTTGCCCAAGGCCATGGGAGCCCACCTCTTGAATCAGTGTTAAGTGCATGTGTAATGCTGGAATCATGGAGTCAAAGGAGATTATTTTGGAACTTTAATATTTAGTGACTGCCCTACTGGATTTTGGACTTGCATGGGACCTATAGCATCTTCATTTTGGCCAAATTCTCCCATATGGAATGGGTGTATTTATCCCATGCCTGTACCTCCATTGTATCTAAGAAATAACTAACTTTGCTTTTGATTTTACAGCCTCATAGGTGGAAGGGCCTTGCTTTGTTTCAGATGAGACTTTGGACTTGGAAATTTGGGTTAATGCTGGAATGAGCTAAGAGTTTGGGAGACTATTGGGAAGGCATGATTTTATTTGAAATGTGAAATGGAGATGAAATTTGTGGGGGGACAGGGGAAGAAAGATATAGTTTGGCTGTGTCCCCACCCAAATCTCATATAGAATTAGTGGGATTAGTTCCCATAATTCTCACATGCCAAGAGCAGGTTTAGATAAAGATAATTGAATCACAGGGATGGTTTCCCTCATGCTGTTCTCATGATAGTGAGTGAGCTTTCATGAGATCTGATTTTTTTTAAGTGTCTGGCATTTCCCCTGCTGGCATTTATTCTCTCTCTTGCTACCCTGTGAATAGGTCCCTTCTGTAATGATTGTAAGTTTCTTGAGGCTTTCCAAGTAATGCAGAACTATGAGTCAATTAAACCTTTTTCCTTTTCAAATGACCTGTTCTCAAGTATTTCTTCATAGTAGCATGCGAACGGACTAACACAGTCTGTCTGTATAAAAAAATTAATAAAAGATTCAAAGGCAAGACCCAGATGCTAACTTAATCATCCTTTATGAGACAGGGTTTAGTACATATTGACAAAACTTTATATATTAAGAAATAGAAGAATAGTTGTTAAAGAAGTAATAAAAACTAATACCATTAGCATAGGTCATTTCTGTGAATTGAGATTAAAGGTATAGTGAAGAAAGGAAATGACTTAGTTTTCATGTGTATATTATGCATTATATATAAATTAGAATAATCTGAAACTGTTTCCACTGTCCTCCCAGGTATTCACTTTTTTTTGACAAACATATGAGAACTGGATGTTTTCGTTCAACTGACTCCATCCATAAGGAGGAGAAGCACAAATATCTCAGCAATTCCTTGATCCTATACTTAGATCCTATACTCAGTTTTGGTTTATGCATTTACAGGAAGTGAGTATATCCATTACTTGAATTTGGTAACTACTTCTCTGTGGATGAGTCCCCAAGTCTCTAGTGCAGTTCAGTGTCTTCTCCTAAACTTCAGACTCGTTCCAGAGCTCATCTCATCTTTACTTGAGGAACTCACAGTCATCTTAAACTCATATCCAATACTGACTATTTAAGTTGTTGGAATCATCAGGGAACTAAAAGAATAATTGGTCTTAGTTGGTAGTTCTCCCATACAAATAAATCTTCAAGTTCTTTGTATTTAATTTTTCCACGCAAATATTTAACATTGTCTTTTATGTATTTTATTCATTGTTTTATTTCAGCGTTTCATCTTTTCTGATCTAGACCCCTACTTATCATCTCCTCCCATATCCTCTGCTCTGAGACGCATTTACAACATGGCCACCAGAGAGACCTACCTAAAAATAAAATCCAAATATGTTTCTTCTTTGCTGGAAAGCATTCAATGGCTCCCCTTAACCTAGAGTTTATAGGCCAAAACCATACTGCAATGATTATGTGACCCTCCATGTTATCTGTATCTTCAAATCTTTTTAAACTTCCTCTGTTACATTTTCTGTTTGGACAATTTCGAATAACATACCCTATCCTACTATCCTACATACACGCGAATACTACATTGTTTCTTTTTTCCACACCTATGTTACCTTCTCACTGTCCTGTTCCTTAGACTCTTAACCTCCTCTAAAGTTGTCTCTATAACTTGTTCTCCAAGGTTGGTGATGTACACTTTCTAAATACTCACATCCACATATGACCATGTATACTTAGTACACATTTTACTTTCCAGTTTGTCTTAGAATAATCTTTTCTGTGGATCTGTTTTTCAACCAGATTGCTGAATTCTTGGTGTCCACATATATGTCTTGATTACTCTCATCTTATTAACAACATCAAATCAACATCAATAATTAAATAATTATTTAATGAACAAATGGCCCATTGGTGGTTCTGTTATTAATGGCACAAAATAACTCCTACATGTTAGAAGAGATATTCTTAAACTGTCAGTACTTCTAAGCACTTAAATGATCACCTTTAAAAATAATTATAGCTAAGTGTATTCCATGGAAATTATTTTTAAGAGATTGAAAATGTTAACTGGAATATTTAATGCAGAGGAGGGTAAATAAGAAACTTTCTTTCTTATTTTGTGGGTTGCTCCAGTCCTAAGAAAACTGTTTTTTTGTTTTTTTGAGCAGGTGCCTCCAGTTGTTAGTCTGCAGGAGGTTATTCAAAACTTGGGCACACTGGGATAGTTTCCATGGAAGCAGAAATTAACCCCCAGGAATCTCATATGTTTTTAAGACCATCAGGAGCACATCTGGGATAGTGCCCATCAGAAACAACAACTGAGGCAAATTCCCACTATAAAATACAAGTAGAAGAAAGAACAGTCACCTTCATAATCATTTCTTACACTACTATAAATCTTCCTTTGAAATGATGTATGTTTTATCAGAATATTCAGAGTAAATTGCTATAATTTAATTTTTGAAGTATTCTTTTCCAAAATCATAAATTATCTCAATGTAAATTATTATAGACTAGTCATAAATATTTAAGATGGATAAACTTTTTGGCAAATACTTTATCTGTGCTTTTACTCTTTGCATGGATAAATTTTAATTTTTTTTAAAGCATTTATATATGCCTTGGCCATATTTTTCAAGAAATGTTTCAAGAATTCAGAAAAGGATTGGACAAAGATTATATAGTTGTTAAGAAAAAAATTCTTCAAGGATTATATTGAATTTATTTAACAATCTGTGCCAGGCATTGTTGAAGTGTTTTGTAATACTATCTCACTTAATACTACATATTTGTAAACATTATGTAATTTATTCTTATAACAACCCACTAAAGGGAAATATTATCATCTACTCCCTTTCACAAATAAGGAAGCGCAGGCTGAGACTGTTTATGACATTTTGCTATGTCAAACAGTTAAATGGTGGCAAAGTCAGAATTTTACTGGTCAGTCTGGAACCAGAGTTCAAGCCACCTACAACTGCATCATGTTACTTCCCTCTTGCTTTTGTCAAAGACAGGAAATGAATGTTCCAAGAAGCAAAGGATTAAGGAGGGCTGTATGGATCTCATGTCATGCAGAGATTTGAGATTTTGAAAGAATGGAAAGGACATGAATGGAATTCTTATGACAGATTCTTCCTCTTGTGTTTTTTCTTGATCTTATCTGGAATCTGGAACTTCTTAAGCTTCTCTTTCAGCCCTTTATTTCTGTGACCTTCACTGCAGTAAGATTGCCTAGTGAACCTCTACATCAGAAAGAAATAATTTCGTTTAATAACCAGATCTGTAGCAAAACTGCCTCTTGTTTTCTCACATCTATTTTAAAATTGACTTCGAGAAGTACAATGAAAGAATCAAGAATTTAAGCAGAACCGTATCCTGTTGCAGGCATTGTAAATGTCAACATATTGCAAAATTAGATTAAATTCAAAGTAGTATTTTTCCAGCTATATCAATTGAAATTTCCCGGGATCAATTTTACTCCATTATTCATACAAGCATCTGAATTCTTGTTTCTAATACTGCTTCCCACTAAACAGAATCACGACTCCTTAGAGAAATGGCTGATTTGCTGTTTGGAGTGAAAAGGTAAAAGGTTAGCCTTTAATACATTGCTATGTCAGAAAGCAAGACTTCTTTTAAGTATAAAAGGTTTGTATTGAAGAGCCAAGCTAAACTTACAGAAACATTGGCCAAGTAGAGACAATTTTAGATTAAAAGAATATTGAGTTTGTCTAATTTACAGTGAATATGAAAAATTATAAATATATAACGAAACAAAAAATACTATGTTAACCAAGTGTATTAATGAAGATGAAGAAAACAAAAATGCATTTCCATTGAGTCTTGTTCATTAATCATTTTGTTATCACTGACTAATTTCTTTTACCAAGAAAAAGGTGAAAATTAGTAAATGTAAATAAAATAGTTAGAAAGCATGGTCTAACTTGACTGACTTGGAATGACCTTCTGTTTGTCATGGCTGGTCATGCAAGTATGCCAAATTCAAATGGATACAATTTTAAGTACCTTTAAGAGTTTTATTCCCCTAAGATAATAGAATGGTGAACATTTATGAGGTTCAAATGAATTTATAATTACAT
The DNA here is from genome assembly GCF_024542745.1 of Macaca thibetana thibetana. Lineage (NCBI taxonomy): Eukaryota > Metazoa > Chordata > Mammalia > Primates > Cercopithecidae > Macaca > Macaca thibetana. Next base: position 175,629,721 of record NC_065580.1, on the reverse strand, counting down.
TTCCATTTTTTAAGGCTAGGACGTTCAGAATGGCAGAGTGATGATGAGGGGAGGTTGGAAGACACTCTCCCTACTAAATAACCATTAAGGATGTGGAAATCATAAACAACCATTTGAAGTCTCTGTAAATGGTGCTAAGGGCATACATCAAACGGAGAAACATTTATTTGGAAAATCTGCTCTGGGTAGAAACAGTGCCAGTGACATATGGCCACAACTTGTTCCCTTCAACTGAAAAGCAGTATGATGGAAACTCTGCTTCAGCTTGGTGTAATCAAGAAGATGGTCTCCTTCTCCCTATAGGTCTCATCACAATTTAGGACTACAGTTTTATCTAGGGAGGGACAGGAGACTAGAAACTCATATACCACCTAACCCCGTATTGTAGAAGCTGTATTTCAGCAAATACATTAAAGAGTAGAGCACTGGGGCTCATCTCCCCGACAAAGCCCTCAAGAGTAACATAATACAGAAATACTGGACTCTAGTCACTCTGACATAGTCCACATTTTTGGTGAAATTTCCAAGACTGACTGATGTTCCCCTAAAATAAGGAATAAGGCAAGGATGTCATCACTCACCACCTACGTTCAACATTTTATTAGAAGTCCAAAACATGGAAATTAGGCAAAACCATGAAATGAAAAGCCATTTAAATTGGAAAAGAAGCATTAAAACTATTTCTATTTGTATACGGAGTTATATATTAAAAATTCTAAAGAAGGTACATCTGTCAATACACACACATGCACACAAATTAGAATAAATGATCTCAATAAAATTATAGGAAATGAGATAAATATATAAAAATCAATTTTATTGCTGTAGACTAACCATAAAAATCCAAAAATGAAATTAAGACAACAATGCGACTTATAATAGTATGAAGAATAAAATACTTAGAAATAAATTTAACAAAACAAGCTCGAGACTTTTACATTGAAAAGTAAAAATAAATATTGAAAGAAATTAAAGAAGATCTAAATAAATGGAAACACAACCCAAGTTTTGAATCAGAAAACAGTATTTTTAAGGTGGCGGTATTACCAAAATCTAACAATCCATGTGAAAACCCTGGATATGTTATATGACAAACTGACCCTAAAAATCATGTGGATATGTAAGTGTTATGGAATAAATTTTGTTCCTCAAAATTTTTATTTTAAAGTCCAAACCACTAGTATCTCAGAATTTGACAGTATTTAGGGTTAGAGTCTTTAAAGAGGTAATAAAGTTAAAATGAGGTCATCGAGATGGGTCCTAATCTAATATAAATAATGTCCTTGTAAGAAGAGAAAATTCAAACACAGGTAGACACAGAGGGAAGACCATGTGAGGACACGGGAGAAGATGGCCATCTATAAGTCAAGAAAAGAGGCTTCAGGAGAAATTAACTCTACCAAAACCTTGATCTCAGATTGAAGCCTTCAGAATTGTGAGGAAATAAGTTTCTGTTTTTTAAGCCACCTAGTTCATAGTACTTTGCTTTAGTAACCCTAGCAAATTAACACAAAAAGAACATAGAATAGTCAAAACAATCTTGAAAAAGGAAAAAAGTTGGAAGTCTCATACTTCCAGATTTCATAACTGACTGTGAAGCTAAAGTAATCAAAACAGTGTGATACTGCAATAGAACAGACATATAAATCAATGAAATAGAACTGAAAGTCCAGAAATAAGTTATCATATTTACAGTAAATCAATTTTCTTACAAGGGTGCCAAACCAGTTCAACATATAAAATGTCCTTTTCAAAAAATGATGCTCTGATGACTGGATTTACACATTGAAAAGAATATGTAGGAGTCCTTCTTCACACCATACACTGAAATCATATACTGAGCCAATCATATACTGAGGAATTAAATGTAAGAGATTAAATTTTTAAAAATTTTAGAAAAAACAGGAGTAAATCTTAGAAGAAAACTTAGGAATATATGATTTTAAGTTAGGCAATGTTTTCTTAGATCTGACACCAATAGCAAATGACAAAAGAAGAAAACCATAAATTATACATACTCATAATAGTAAATTTTTGTGCTGTAAATGATAGTATCCAGGAATTGAAAAGAAAACAAAGAGAATGGAAATAAATATTTTAAAAGTATGTATCTGATAAGCCATATGCTTCCAGAATATGTAAAGGACACTTACAGATCATTAATAAAAATATAAATAATCTAATTAAAAATGTACAAAAGGTCAGAGTAGAAATTTCTTCAAAAAATATTTATAAATAGCTAATAAGCACATTAAAACTGCTCAACATAATTAGTTAAATGGGAAAATGCAACACAAAACCACAGTGAGATGATGCTTCATGCTTCCTAAGATGGCTATGACGAAAGACATCTTACAAATGTTGGCAAGGATGTGAAAAAATATTATTCTCATAAATTCCTGGTGGTAATGTAAAGAATGCAGCTGTTTTAGAAAACATTCTCGCAGGTCCTCAAAGGGTTAAACATAAACTTACCATATGACCTAGTAATTCCACTTCTAGGTAAATCTAAGAGATATAAAAACATTTGTACATTAATCTGCATAGTAACACTATTCTTAATAGCCAAAAAGTTGAGACCACCTCAGTTTTCATTAACAATGGATAAATAAAATGTAGTATATTCATGCAATAGGGTAACATTTATTAATACAAGAAATAAAGTACTAAAGTATGCTCCAACATGGATTAATTTTGAAAACATTATGCTGAGTGAAAAAAGTCAGTCACAAAGGACTACATATTGTATGATTCCATTTATCTGAAATGCCCATTAAAGTCAAATACATACAGACAGAAATTAGATTGGTGGTTACCTAGGGCTGGGGATTTCAGGTGCAAGAGGAAACAACTGCTAATGAATATGGAGTTTCTTGTTGGGGTGTCAAGTACACTGTAAAACTTTTTTTGCCATGATGGTTGTACAACTCAGTGAATATGTATTTTAAAAATACACTAAGTAGTACCCTGTAAGGGAATAAATTGTATGTTAAGTAAAATATCTCACTAAAATTGTGTAAAAATTATACTTCTAGGATCCCTTTAAGTTAAAATTTTTAGGGCTAACAGGAAAAAACTTTAAATTATTAATATGGTTAGAAGCTACAGTCTTCTATTAGAAGAACTAAATAACCTGAATAACCAGAAGTGGCATAATGATCACTTCCCTCTTGGAGTTCTGGAATCATTTATAGAATGACTATAAACAGAGCTTAGCACATTCCATAAGGGTCTCAAGCAAGGAGTTGGGAAACTTCAGATTTAAATCTTGGTGGCTGGTAAAAAACAAATAGAAAAAAACAAAAAAAAATGTGGTGAGTAGTCTCTAATGATAATGATAGTTATGTGAGCTCAATTTAATTGACAGTGGGGCTTACACCATATACATTGATTCTTCCAGTGCTTAGAGTCATTGCTCAAAACTACCTTCTCTTTTGACGTCCTTTTCAACAGAAGTGAGGACTTCTAGACGAAGGCTCGACTTCACACAATCATAGTCATACCAACTGAATCTTCTGTAAATTAGTAATACCACAAAAATTTGGAAAGCCCAGAAGGACAGTGTTATGTTTCCAGTATACAAATGGAAGCTTTAGGATTACAGCTGAAAGAGAGAATAACTGTGGTATCCAGAGTTAACTGAGTGAAGACCACAATAAAGACTCAAAAATGGTGTAGTGGAAAAATTACTGGACAGTAAATCCAATATGGCATTTACAATCTTGTTTTCAGTTGAGTGATTCTAACAGATCTTCTTTTGACAATATTTATTTTCTTCAAATAATTATACTGAACAATTACCGTTCTCATGTAATATGCAACAGTGTCACTGCCTTCGTGGAATTCCCTGTCCTAGAGTGTGAATTGGATTTAGAGACTCCCCTGTAACAAATACAGAAAATCAGAAGTTAGTGGTTGTCAGCCCACTATTAGGCCATTTTCATGCTGCTGAGAAAGACATACCTGAGACTGGGAAACTTACAAAAGCAAGAGGTGTAATAGACTTAGAGTTCCACATGTCTGGGGAGGCCTCACAATCATGGCAGACGGCAAAGAGGAGTAAGTCATATCTTACATGGATGGCAGCAGGCACAGAAAAGAGTTTCTGCGGGGCAACTACCATTTTTAAAATGATCAGATCTTGTCAGACTCATTCACTATCACAAAACTGTGCAGGAAACCATCAGATCTCAAATGACTCATTTACTATAATGAGAACAATGCAGGAAAGACACGCCCCCATAATTTAATTCCGTTCCACTGGGTTCCTCCCATAACGTGTGGGAATTGTGGAAGTTACAATTCAAGATGAGATTTGGATGGTGACATAGCCAAACCATATCAGCCATAAAAGACCATGAGAGACTATCTCACTCCTTTTGTTCCCTCTCTCTCTGTCTTCCCTTGATTTATGCTTTCTGTCTCTCAGATTTCTTATTGTGGGGAAAAGCAATATCTCACACAGCGAGAAGTTCTATGGAGAGGTGCACAAGGCAAGCAACTAATAATTTCAGGCAACAGCTTTGTGAGTGAACTTAGAAGAGGAATCTTGCCCAGTCAACCCTAGAGATAAACGCAGCCTTGGTTGATACCTTCTTTATAGCCTTGGAAAGACCTTGAACAGGAGACACCCAGCTAAGCCACTTTCAGATTCCTGATAATCAGGAACTGTGTGAGTATAAGTATTTTTTTCTTTAAGTCACTAAATTTTGTGGTAATTCCTTATGTGGTAATAGATGATTAATTCCCCTAATAAAGAAATTATAATAGACTAAGAATAATGAGCTATAAATGTGTACATTTATATATTCACAGAGGGAAGAATGATGAGTTATTTTTTACTCCCCCAAATCAATAGGAGATTATGTCACAGATTCTGACATTTTAAATCTTTTAAATCTTTACTTACAAATATTCTGATGATTTTCTCCCTCACTGTAAAATTCTTTTGTTTATTCTTCTGAACAAATATTGTGAGTCTCCTTATTTTCACACATATTTGAATATTTTTTAACAAATACAAGCTTTACAATATTTAATTTATCAGACTTGTTTTTGAAATACATATTTAATCTTGCTTACTCATCTCCTTTCTTCAAATATACATTTAAAATATCTTTAAAAATTCATATGTACTTGACTTTGTATCTTTATATTCCTCATATTTTCAAACTGTACACTTCAATCATTTTAAATATGTATATACATAGATATAGATATTAGCCAATGCTTTTATGTTTGTGTATTTGTGAGTAAAAGAGCCTTCTTATTCTATGGATAAAAGGCAGGAGGTGATTGCTAGCATCTTGGATTTTATTTATATATAAAATAAAGACAGCTATGTGTTAAGACATTGTGTGTTCAGTATTTCAATTTCTTCAACTTTCAATCTTGGGAGATTGTGTGTTTCCAGGAATTTATTAATTACTTGTAGGTTTTCTAGTTTGTGTGCAAAGAGTTGCTCACAATAGTCTCTGATGGTGTTTTTGTATTTCCGTGAGGCCTGTTGTAGTGATACTTCATCATTTCTGATTGTGCTTACATTAATCTTCTCTCTTTCGTTTTTTAACCTAGAAAATGGTGTATCAATTTTGTTTATTCTTTCAAAAAATTTTTGTTTTCACTGAATGTTTGCATGGATTTTCGCATCTTAATTTTGTTCAGGTCAGCTCTGATTTTGGTTTTTCCTTTTCTTTTGCTAGCTTTGGGGTTGGTTTGCTCTTGTATTTTTTGTTCCCTTTAGTATGATGTTAGGTTTTTAATTTGAGACCTGTAACTGTATGGTTTTGAGAGAACTTCTTGGTATTGACTGCTATTTTTAATGTGGTTGAAGAATATGGTTGGTATAATTTTGATTTTTTGGAATTTTTGAGATGTGCCTTGATAATCTGTCTAACATTGTCTGTGAGGTGTTGAAATCTCCCACTATTATCATGTGCTTGTCTAAATCTGTTTGTAGGTCTCTAAGAACTTGTTTTATAAATGTGAGTGCTCCAATATTGAGTGTGTATATATTTAGGATAGTTGCGACTTCTTGTTGAGTTGAAACCTTTATCATTATGTAATACTTTTCTTTTTCATTTTTGATTGTTGTTGGTTTAAAGTCTGTTTATCTGATACTAGAATATCAACTGCTGCTCTTTTTGGTTTTCCATTTGCTTCTCATTTCCTTTCATCCTTTTACTTTGAGCCTGTGAGTGTCACTGCATGTGAGATAGATCTCTTGATGACAGCATACAGTTTAGTATTGCTTTTTTATTCAACTTGTCACTCTGTGTCTTTTAGGTGGAGGGTTTAACCCATTCACATTCAAGGTTAATATTGAAATGTGAGAATTTGATCATATCATGTTGTTATCTGGCTGTTATGTATGCTTGATTTTTCAGTTTGTTTATAGTGTCAGTGGGCTATGTCCTTAACTGTGTTCATGCTGTGGCAGGTAATAACCTTTCATTTCCATGTTTAGCATTCCCTCAAGGACCTCTTGTAAGACAGGTCTAGTGGTAATGAATTCCTGTAGCATTTGTTTGTCTGAAAAGATTTTATTTCTCCTAATCTTTGAAGCTTCATTTTGCTAGATATGAAATTCTTGGTTGGCCTTTCTTTTCTTTTTTGTTAATTTTGAGACAGAATTTCACTCTGTCACCCAGGCTGGAGTGCAGCAGTGTTATCTTGGCTCATTGCAACCTTCACCTCCCAGGTTTAAGTGATTCTCATACTTCACCCTCCCAAGTACCTGGGATTACAGGTATGTGCCACCATGCCTGGATAATTTTTGTATTTTTAGTAGAGATGGGGTTTCACTATGTTGGCCAAGCAAGTCTCCAACTCCTGGCCTCAAGTGATCTGGCCACCTTGGCTTCCCAAAAACTGGGATTATAGGTGTAAGCTACTGCTCCTGGCCAGGATTTCTTTTCTTTAAAGATGCTGAATATATGTCCCCAAACTTTCCTGTCCTGTAGGGTTTCTCCTAAAATGTCTACTGTTAGCCTAATAAATTTCCCTTAGTAGGTAACCGGCCCCCTCTCTCTAACTGCCTTTAACAATTTTTTTTTTCAGGTTGTCCTTGAAAAATCTGATGACTATGTATCTTGGGAATAGTAATCTTGCATAACATCATGCGAGTGTGCTCTGAATTTCTTTAATTTGCATTTTGACCATTCTAGAGACATTGGGAAAATTTTCATGGACAAAATCCTCAAATATGTTTTCTAAGTTGCTTACTCCCTCTGCTTCTCTTTCAGGAATATCAATGAATTTTAGGTTTAGTCTGTTTGAATAATTCCATATTTTTCAGAGGTTGTGTTAATCTTTTTAAATTCTTTTTTTTCTTTATTTTTGTTTGCCTATATTTATTCAAAGACTTGGTCTTCAAGCTCTGAGATTCTTTTGTCAGGTTAGTCTATTCTATTTTTAATGCTTATAATTGGATTTTAAAATTCTTATAGTAAGTTTTTCGATTCCAGAAGTTCATTTGTTTCTTTCTTGAAAGGACTATGTCGTATTTCAGATTTTGAATTATTTTATCTCATGAGCCTCTTTGCCATCCAAATTCTGATTCTATGTCTATCTCGTTAGCCAGTAATTAGTTCAAAAATTGAAATAGTAATAAAAAATCTTACAAACCAAAAAAGCCTGAATCAGATGGATTCACTGCTGAATTCTACCAGGTGTACAAAGAAAGATTAGTACCCATCCTACTGAAATTATTAAAAAAAAATCAAGTAGAAGAGACTCCTCCTAGATTCAGTCTACAAAGGGAACTTCATTCTGATACTAAAGCCTGCCAGAAACATCATGAAAAAGAAAACTTTAGGCAGGTCGATATCCCTGATTTACATAGCTACAAAATAATAAAATGCTGGCAAACCAATCCAGCAGTACATCAAAAAATTAATTAACTACAATCCAATAGGCTTTATTCCTGGAATGCAAGGCATGTTCAACACACATAAATGTGATTTATCACATAAACCAAATTAAAAACAAAAACCACATGGTCTTCTTAATAGATGCAGAAAAGACTTTTGATACAATGTAACATATATTTATGTTTAAAACCTTTGACAAATTAGGCATCAAAAGAACATACCTCAAAATAATAAGAGTCATCTATGACAAACACACACTAATATCATACTGAATGAACAAAAGCTGGAAACATTCCCTTTAACAACTGGAAGAAGACAAAGATGCCCATTCTCACCACTACTATTCAACATAGTGCTGGCAGTCTTAGCCAGAGTAATCAGGCAAAAGAAAGACACAAATGCCATCCAAATAAACAAAAGGAAGTTTGCAGATGATATGATTCTACACCTAGAAATCTCACTCTACCAAAAGCCTCCTAGAAGTGATAAATGACTTCATTAGAGGCTTGGGATACAAGATCAATGCACACAAATTAGTTCAATTTCCATAACTAATAATGTCTTGGTAGACAGCTAAGTCAAGAATGCAACCCCATTTACAATAACCACAAAACAATACAATACCTAGGAATGCATCTAACCGCAGAAGTGAAAGATCGTTAAAATGAGAATTACAGTGCACTGGGGCAATAAATGAGAGATGATACAAACAAATGGAAAACCATTCTATGCTCTTGAACAAGAAAAATCAATATTATTAAAATGGCCAGACTGCCCAAAGCAAGTATTGATCGTCACTTCTATCAAACTATCAACATAATTTTCAACTGAAAAAATATATTAAAACTAGAAAAAAATCTATTCTAAAATTCATATGAAACCAAAAACGTGCTTGAATAACCAAAACAATCCTGAGGAAAAAGAACAAAGCCCAAGGCATCACACTACCTGACTTCAAACTAAAGGTGACAGTAACCAAAACAGCATGATATAAATACAAAAACAGACACATAGATCAATAAAACTGGATAGAAGACCCAGAAATCAACCCACACACCTACAACCACTCGATCTTTGAGAAAGTTGACAATAACAAGCAATGGGAAAAGGATTCCCCATTCAATAAATGGTTCTGGGATAACTGACTAGCCATATGCAGAAAGTTGAAACTGGATGCCTTCCTTTCAAAATGTACAAAAATAACTGAAGATGTAGTAAATACTTAAGTGTAAGATCTGAAACTATAAAAATCCTAGAATAAATCCTAGGAAATGCCATTATGAACATTGGCCTTTGCAAAGGATTTATGACTAAGTCCCCAAAAGCAATTGAACAAAAACAAAGATTGACAACTGGGACCTAATTAAACTAAAGAGCTTCTGAACTACGTAAGAAACTATAAATAGAAGAAATGGACAACTCACAGAATTAAAGATGTTCACAAACTATGCATCCAACAGATGTTTAATATCCAGAATCTATAAGAAACTAAAACAATTCAACAAGCAAAATACAAATAACCACATTCAAAAGTGGGCAGAGGACATGAACAGACACGTCTCAAAAGAAGATATACAAGTGGCCAACAAATACATGAAAAATTCTTCAACATTACTAATCAGTAGAGAAATGCAAATCTAAATCACAATTTGATACTGTCTCACACCAGTCTGAATAGCCATTTTTAAAAAGTCAAAAATAGCAGATGTTGCTGAGGTTGAGTATCAAAAAGAACATTTATACATTGTTGGTGAAAATGCAAATTAGTTCAGGCACTGTGGAAAGTGGTATGAGCTTATCTCAAAGAATTTAAAACAGAACTACCATTTGACCCAGCAATCCCATTCCTAAGTTTATTACCCAAAGGAAAATTAATTATTCTACCATAAAGACACATGCACTCATATGTTCATTGCAGTACTATTCATAATAGCAAAGCCATGGAATCAACCTAGACATCCATCAATAGTTGAATGAATAAAGAAAATGTGGTAACTATACACCAAGGAAAACTACACAACCATAAACAAGAAAGAAATCATGTTCTTTGCAGGAACATGGAATCAGCTAGAGACCATTATCCTAAGAAAACAAGCACAAGAACAGCAGACCAAATACCACATATTCTCATTTAGAAGCAGGAGCCAAACATTGGGTACACATAGTCACCAAGACAGGAGCAATACACAGTGGAGACTATTTGCTGAGAGAGGTGGAATAAGAGTGTGGGTTGAAATGCTATCTGTCAGGAACTATACTCACCACCTGGGTGATGGAATTACTCATACACCAAACCTCAGTGATATGCAATTTACCCATGTGGCAAACCTGCACATGTGTCTGTGAACCTAAAATAAAAAAGAGAAGAAAAATGAAAGAAATTGTGTGACATAGTCTATATCCTTTGGCTATTTAATGCTTGTGTTGTTTCTTCCAATCTATAGGTTGTTCTTTTGGGCTTGTTTGTTTTTTAGTTATTGGCAAAATCATACACAGTTAATCTTTGAGCAATATGGGTTCAAACTGTTCTAATTCACTTACAATAGGAGTTTCTTTGGCCTCTGCCACCCTTGAAACAGCAAAACTAACCCCTCCTCTTCTTGCTCCTCCTCAGCCTACTGAACGTGAAGACAATGAGGATGAAGAGCTTTAAGTTTATCCACTTCCATTTAATGAATTGTAAATATATTTTCACTTCCTTATCATTTCCTTAATAGCATTCTATTTTCTCCTAGCTTTCTTTATTATTAGAATACAGTATATAATACATCCAATGAACAAAATATGCATTAATTGACTACAGGTGTTACCAGTGCTGTTTCTGGTCAACAGTATTTAAATTTGGAAGGAGTAAAAGTTATAAATAGATTTTCAACTACATGAGGGTTAACACCCCTAATCCCCACATTGTTCAAGGGTCAAGTGTATATATAAGTATATATATGTTATATATGTATATAATAATGTGTATATATGTTATATATATATAAATGTGTATGTATATGTATATATGTATACTCTCTGAACATTTGCCTTTTTGAGAGAATTTGACAGTATTTTTTTTCAGTTAGGGAAGTGGTATTGCAGTGGAGCCATCAGTTGCATTTATGCTGCACTGTTTCAAGAAGTTAGCTGCCTTCCTCTTCTTCATAATATAGGACAGAATGCTCATCGTCCATGTATTTATTAATTCCTTTATTTCATAGTTCATATATCCAAAGGCATTCATTGACTTTTAGTGGATAATAAACACTCTGTCAACTTAAAGCCAAGGAGTCATCTTTTTGAAGTGAATGTCCAGTACAGGAGATGGACAGGGCAACATTTAAGCTTGTTTTTGCTGAGCAGCAATGAAGATTGAGAATAAAGCCGTTTCTAACGAGTAGATGGCTTAGCCTTAAACAGGATCTAACCAAGCTATGAAAATTTCCTTTTCAATATAATCCAAAATTTGGCTTTGCCTTTCTATAAATGCCATGTTTTTATCAGATAAAAATCTCTACAGTTTATGTTTAATTTATATACAAAACCAAGTTCTTGGTTTATTTATTAATTGAGCATGGAAGATTATTTTTTAGTTTTCTTAATTAGTAAGTTGATTCTATTATTTAATTATTTTGAAAAAAATTATTTTCATTTGTTTCCCCAGTTGTGTTAGCCTCAATTTACATTTAAACATTTAAATACTTTTTAATGATTTCACACATCACATTCTATTTTCTATTTTCTGATCCTAACTAAACTTTTTTTCCAGATATTCATACATTCAGGTGATTTATGCTAATCATGCTTCTTGTTTAAGCTTTTTCTTTTCACCGAAATATACTCCACTTTCTTAAGTTGTGATCAATTCTTCAGCATTTAATTACTTTCTTAGCCCCAAAGTAAAAGTTTTACTTGTGAAAATGATGTGTTAGACTAAAATATGCTCTATCACTTTACACAACTTTAATTAGAGAATTCCAGATAAGTTTTTGTCAAAACAAATTTATTAATACATTGACTTTTGGATCCACTGAAAAATGAATTATTCACTGGAACCCTAGATTCCTGGATTCTATTGTTCTTTATTTTGTTTTGTTTTAAAATTAGCCTACTTATTTTTAAAACCGAGTTTGTTGTAATACATGGGTGTAATATTATATTAAAACATTCATAAATTTCTAGGACACGTTAACTCTATAATTTTTAATCCATAATCATCATATTTTCCATTTTAATTCTAACAATATCTTATTTAGTTGATGAATACAAATTATTACTAGGATAATTTAGAATAAATAATCCTAAAACTATGACTTTACATTTTTTGTGACACTAAAATAAATTTTATGCATATTTGCTTTAGTTAAAAGTTATTTTCCTGTTTTAGAAATTATACAATACAGTCTCTGATGTTTTGTATACAAGAACATTGACTGCTGTAGATCAGTGTAAGAATCAGTTTTACTCATTCATCAAACTCAAATTCCTAAATTACATCATGCCAACATTATGGTAAGCATTCTAATTAAGTTTTGTTGGAAATTAAAATATCAAATTTTATCTTTGTTAAGATTATATGATTAGACACAAGTTTTATCCTGAATTGTAGAAAACAACTATACAAAACAAAAAAATTATAGGCAGTAAATAAGGTCATAATGAACTAGCAGGTAAAACTTTGATTTTAATAGCAATTCGTATAATGATCGTTTTTAAGAGATGTGAGCCATAAATCTAAGTCTTGTTTTCATCTGAAATTTTCAATGAAATATCATTTGGAAAGTTTTGATTTGACAAATTAGCTTTTGATATATGTAAATAATGTAAGACCTACATATGCATTGTTCCATTTTCATCTAGCGCTTTCATTTGATAGGAAATTAATAACAAACACTTCTCCAATCTCTCCCCTAATTTCCGTCTTCACTGATATATTACTCCTTAATCATCTTATCTCAGACTTGTATATTCTTTATGTTCTAGATGGTATCTATCAGCATCTACTGTTATATTTTTTGAACAAATGAACAGCTCTCAAATGCTATAATATCTCCTGTTTTCCCGGGTTCATAAATTTTAGACGTCAGATTATATTCCCCATTGTATTCGTATTAATGGTGATAAGTTAAGCTCTCTTTCAGAAAGAAATCAAAATGTCTTAGAATGTTAAATAAGACCTTTCACAATGAGCTTAAACTTTTTACTAACAGAAACTACTTCAATGCCCATCCTAATTTTCTCATCACTTCTTTATTGCTAATATTAATCTCTGCATTGTGTCTTGCAAAATCATGAATTCTAGGCTATGTAAGAAGTTCAGTTTCTAGGAAGAACTTGGGTAGGCTATCAAGGCCTTAAAGAGGATAAACAAAAAAAAACCCACTCTAGATGAATTTGGGTCAGTAAAGGGATATGCAAGGAGAGTCAATGTTTTGCAAGGGAATAAGTTAAGAACCAAAGCAGAAAAGGACGGTGATGGTGAGGGTGGGAATTTGGGGGTGGTACAAGGAACGTTACAAGATATAGGTCAGCAGATCTTGACTTTGGCTGTAAGTAATTACAAATAAAGAGCAGCAGCAGCAGCACCATCAATTACAACAGTGACAAGAAAAACTGGCCTAAACAGTTTGTAGCTGGATTGTGTTTTATAATTTGAAGTCCAGAGGTGAAACGAAAGTAAGATCAATTGTTCATTAATGTCATAAAAAATCATTTTCATCCATCTACCCATCCTATAAGGGAGCAATTATCTATGTGTGATTTCCTTTCTGTTCACAAAATAAGTGATCATTGCAACTACAATTGTGTGTTTCATTGTTCCTACTTAACAGGCAAGTTCCCAATGCTATTGCCTTCAGCTAGGTGTGTTCAATTTAAGTCATGTGCCTGGTCTTAGATTAATAATAGTCACCATTGAAATATCATGCATTAATTGGCTTAGAACAAACAGAATACAATTCCGCAGATAAAAATAGAGACCCTGAGTCATATAGGATATGGGATCAGTAAATAGAAAAATTACAGTTTCCTTTACCAAGGAAACAAAATGATTCCAATAAAGCAAATATATGCCCAATATAAATAATAAATACATGAAATGAACAAGTAATACATGGCTAACAAATAAATAATTTTTAAAAATGTATAAGAAGAAAATTAGTTTAAAAAAATCTCAGAAGGTTCAGAGCAAACTATATGGATCACATTGTATTTTGGGAGATTTCCTGTATTGTTTGTAAACAGATGGTGCAATAAAACTGAAATGGTATCACCCTTGGAGTAAAATCAGCTTGGGCCAGTTTACTACTTGCCATTTACTTTCTATACAGCTTCTATTGAGTAAGTTATTCTTTTTTGAATTTCAGTTTCCTTCACTATAAAAATCTTAATTTTCTCTAAATAGTGTAGGTATGAAGATGAAATAAAATGATTTATAAAATACGTTAAACTCAGAAATCATCCTTGTCCTTAGTGAGTGTTGTAAGAGAATGCTATTCTTTTCTCTGATTTATTGGCAAACTTCAAGACACAGGTAAAAATCACTATTTGTTTATTATTTCCAGTAAAGAGTTTGAAAAAAAATAGACACCCTTTTACCTTTTTCTGGATCCATGGCCCTTTGCGACATATCCTTGGAGCTCTTCCAAACAAAAGACGGAGTCCATTTTCCCAACCGTTGACTCTGAGCAGGGCCTGTAACTTGCTTTGACTAATAGAATGCTGTGAACATGACATCATGCCAACCTATGTCTGGATTTCGAGTCCTTTCACATTTCTCTTAATTCCCTGTGCCTACATGTGAACAAGTTTAGGCCAACATGCAGAAGGATGTTGATTGCATCGACCAGAATTGAATTAGCCTAGTTTTTCAGCTGTAGTCCTAGACATGAGATAAGCCAATCAGAATCACCATATCTAATCACAGACACATGAGCTAGGGCAGTTGCTAGCTGTTCTGCAATTGTGAGTGCTAACTAAGTACTTGTTATTTTAAACCACTAAATTCTGGTGATAAGTTTCCCAGCAATAACTAACTAGTGCACAAGTACTAAATCCTAAGGCAGATTTAATCGACCCTGCTCTGTTAACAGCACATTGCACTCCTTCATTTGCCATTGTCCACATTATTTTGACTTGATATTGTCTGTCTTTCTCAGTGGATCATATATCCAACAAGGATAGTGGCCCTTTCTTGCTCTTCTTTATAACCTTACAACTAGGTTAAATGCCCGAGACATAATAGATACGTAGTAAATGCTATTCACTGGTGAGTTCAGTCAAAGTTCTCAGGCTATTTGTAACATGTTGGCACAATTTAAGGATCCTCTTGTTCCTTAGCTCATCTAGATAATGCAGTGATGACTTGCTTTATGTTTTCTCATCACTGCAGAGGCTTGAAACATCCTGAGAGATTCAATGACATTTGCTATTCAAACATTTTTGTTCCGATTAATAGTGGTGCTTCTCAAGGGGAAATGCAGCACAAATGACTGGTCTCAGAGACATTCTCTTTTTGGGATAACTGAAGAAGAAAATCAAAATATGCCATAGTTTTAATGAAAACAGTCTGCATAACTCTCAGTAGAAGTGGGAAACCGGGAATTGTATTGTGAAATAGAGCGTGTCAGACAGAATGTGACCATTGCTCTCAGCTACTATCACTGGAATAAATCAACAGCACAATCAATGAATTGACCTAGTTATCTTTTTGACAAACCTGTAAGGATTCCATTATTTTACAGTGTTATTCTTTTAAAAATCAAAATGTATGTATTCTTCCTTTAAATTTCCTACCTGTTAACAATAAAGCAAAAATAATTTAAGTAGGTTGATGCAAAAGTAATTGCGGTTTTGTCATTACTTTTAATGGCAAAAACTGCAGTTACTTTTGCACCAACATAATACATTAAACTCACTACCACCCTATAGAAATTTAGCTCATTCACACAGACATATTATCAGAACATATTTGTGAGGCATTTTAAAAGTATAAATGTCACTTTTGTTTTAATGATACCAACCACCTAGGAAGGCAGTTTGAGGAAGTATTGTTAATTGTATTTAATATTAGAGTCAGCAGAATCACAAATAATTAGTGTTTTGAATTTTACAAAGTAGTAAAGAATCAAAATTGGAAAAAACCTTTACTTCAAAATTGTCCTTTTCTGAGCAAAATAAATTTGATTTTACTTAATTAAAGAAACAAATCGTTATGTTACTTCCTCCTTTCTTTTTTCTTCTATCATTGAACATCTGGTTACTTATTTAACTCAGAGTTTTAGTTCAGAGTATCAAGGAGTACCATAGAAACTTCAAACCCTAATACCTAATGGTAATAAACACGTGTGAAGTAAGGAAGACATTACCCATGACTTAAAAAAAAAAAAAAAAAAAAAAAAGCTCTAAGGTGAGGGTCATAAAGAGTACACATCTCATGGTTTCTCAAGTGATTAAAGTCTAAAGGGGTTTGCAGCCTGAGATGAATCTGGAGTTAATTGTTAGATATATGTTTTAGAGAAGAATCATTCTTCAACTTCATAGCACAACATCACCCATTCATCAATTAAATTAATCAATTTATTCACGCATCAATACTTTCATTGATGAAGTGTCTGCTATCTTCCAGGTGTCATGCTAAGATCTGGCTATATGACAGTAAACAAAACCGTTGTGCCTGGCTCACTTTTGTGGGAGATACAGATTTTCAGCAAATATACACACAATTATAAATTTTGAAATTATAATAAAAGTTACTGAGAAGGGGGGGGGAAAAAAAAACTTAGATTCCCTGCAAGGAAACAAACAGAAAAAGGAGGGAAGGGAAAGATATTTAAACAGAACTGAATGGCAAGCACACTAAGATAATTAAAGAAAAAAGTGTGAGAAGGGTGAAAGTGGGAAGCCCTGAGGAGCTGCTGGATGGTAGTTAGTGTATCCAAGACTGCCAAGAGGTAAATTTGGGAGTAGTGGGAGAAGCCAGGTCACAGAGAACCCTGAAGATCATGTCAGAAGATTGATTTTATTCTAAGAGCTTTGAAAATCATGTAGACAGATTTTAAACTGAGGAATGACATGTTTTAAGAACATCATGGATGCTATGCGGGGACAATGGAAGAATGGACATGAGGAAGCAAGGATGCAAAGCTATTGTAATACTACAGGCAAAATATTTTTTTGACTCAAGTTATTGTCGAACCATGAAGGTGAGATGAACTCTACACAGTTTTAAATTATTTTGGGGTAGAATGACACAAGGTGAGTGGTTGCATATGGAAGTTGAGAAAATATATTTATATCAAACACGACTTACAAGTTTCTACCTTGTATATAAAGGATATCTTGGCAGGGTGTGGTAGGTCATGCCTGTAATCCTAGCACTTTGGGAGGCTGAGGTGGGTGGATCACCTGAGGTCAGGGGTTCGAGACCAGCCTGGCCAACATGGTGAAGCCCTGTTTCTACTAAAAATACAAAAAAAAAAAAAAAAAAAAAAAAAAAAAAAAAAAAAAAAAAGGTTAGCTGGGCATGGTGGCACATTCCTGTAATCTCATATTCTTGGGAGGCTGAGGCAGGAGAATCAATTGAACCCAGGAGTTGGAGGTTTCAGTGATCTGAGACTCCAGCCTGGGTGACAGAGTGAGACTCCATCTCAAAAAACAAAAAAGAAAAGAAAAGAAAGAGAGAAAGAAAGAAAGGGTATCATTTACTTTGAACACTTTCTGAATTCCTAGGAAAATTGTTATGGATGGATGTCGCAATAATTCAAGTCAGGACACACACTACAACATGGATGATACGACATGGGTGATACGATATGGATGAACATTAAAGACAGCGTGCTTGTGGAATAAGTCAGTCACAAAAGAACAGTTGGATGATTCCACTTATACAAGGTATCTAGAGTCAGAAATTAGTTTGGTGGCAGTCAGGGGCTGTGCCAGCAAGGAATTAGTAGTTAGTGCTTAACGGGTACAGCGTTTCAGTTGGAGAACACGAAAAAAGTTCTGGAGATGGATAGTTGTGATAACTGCACAAAAATGTGAATGTACCTATACCACTGAACTTTACATTTAAAAATCATTTCAATGGTAAATTTTGAGTTATAGACATTTTACCACAATTAAACAAAAACAGAAAAAGTGTTGAACTCAGCCACAGACTATGAAATTTACCTGGATGAATTTATAAAAACTACCATGCATATTTAAGAATATATTCTATATCAATTTAATGTATAACTTTAATGTGTGTGAACTAAAATACAATGTGAGAAATTTTGCCCTCTTCCTGTGGCTGCATTATCTGGAAATGCTTTGAGAGTGTTTTGCATGTTCTGTGTGTCAGGTTTTAGGCATTTTTTTGTCCTTGTTAAGATGTGGTACTCCACTTTCCCTCATTTTAAATAACTTTCACTTGACTTTCATTTCCATACCAATAAGTTCATTCTAGCAATAAAATTTTATTGTCACTCTTTCTAAGTTTTTATTTTCACCTTTTTATGAATACTATCAGGAGACAAGAAAGAATTTTACCCTTATATACCAATGTGCCACTCAAATTTATCTTCTGAAGTTAATCAAAAAGTTTTGGAGAATGTATTTTCCCTTATGATTATCTAAATGTGTCAATTCCCATAACATATAGGTATTCTAAAAATTCAGCACCACAGAAGACCACATTAATGCCATCGTAATATTTTAATCATTGGACTGAGTGGATTTTAGTCTTTTTAAATGAAAAGAGGATTCCACCCTCTCCACCCCCTACCCTGGCTCAATATCTTGCACATAATAGGTGCAGGAAAATAATTTACTGATATGGTAGATATGTGCCATCTGCCCATCAAGGGGTAGTAGAGGTGTCTGGTGTTAGGAACAGCAGTAAAGTTCAAGTTCCCAACTCAGAAGTAGCATCTCTGTGGGGTAGTGGTGGTTGCAGAACAGTAAAGGTCATTGTATTTTGTGCTAGGTGGTGGCAATGACAATTTCAACAGTGTTTTTTTTAGAACACATTTTTTTCTTTTTCGCATTCCTTCACATTTTTCTTCCTGGAAGCAGAGCCTCAATTCTGTGTTTCCAAGTTTCATAATGAATCTAATACACTTTTAATTAAGTATGTCTCAGTTGCAACAAGTAAAAATTGATTCCATTCTTTAGAACAAATAACCTGACTGATAAAATTGATAGAAACCTTCATTTATTCATCCAGTTGTTTATCAATTGTAAATGGCATTTATCAGTCTATCTTTCATTCAGTAACTTATACAAACATTTATTTAGCATCTACTTTTTCCCAATGTCTGACTTGGGTAAAGAGTAAGAAAAGATCTAAAATATATGTATCTGCTTCAAAAGTATTTAAATGTACTCAAGGGGCCTGCTATGTAAGTGGACAATCACAGCAACAGTGTGGTGAACATTACAAATAAATACTCAGAAAGCAACCTTGCCAGGCTTGAGTGATCAAGGAAGACTTCTCAGAAACAACAGTGTTTCTCAAAGTGTGATTTATAGATCATTTACGTTAGAGTCACCTGCTGGGGTTTAAACATCCCAAGTTGATTGCCTTTATATCTGTTATCTACTGAATCAAAATATTCGACTTTTTACCCAGGAATCCATATATGGAACAAACATTCTAGAAATATAAGTAAGTTGGGAAAGTGAAGGGAAACGATCTGGAAGATGCTTTTGCAAAGTCCTGGAAATAAGAGAGAACAGTTGAATGTTTAGTATCCCAAGAACAAAGGAGCTGGAGGGACAGATACAGTAACTTCAAGTATGTCTGGCTTAGTATATTTTGATATTTATGTGAACTATCAAAGTTTGGGGTCAAAGAGATGTGGATTTGTATCTTCCACTAAGGACACTGACCATGGTGCTTCAGTTTTGCTTGCTATAGTTTTTCCATCTTGACAGAAAGAAGAGTGAGAGCAACTCATAGGGAGATGGTGAGAATTACATTTACTTAATTGTATAAAGACACTCCCTCTCAATAAAGGTTAGTTTCATCATATTCATATGTATTTTTGCCAAAAAGAGTTGTTTGTTTGCTTGGTTAAATATCTTGCCAAAGAAGTGTTTATGGTAATTCACTTTATGCAGTGTACAGAGAGCAGCTGTGCAGAGGGAAACTTAATAAATGGCTTTTTAACAACAGTCATGATAGTGGTTTGTACGTTCTTAAATTCTGTTTAATATTATCGAGTTTGTATTACATTCTGCTAAAAAAAAATGGGCCTTTGAAAAGCATACGGGAATGTATTTGTTGATTATATGAAAATTGGCTCTGATTCTGCTTGCAAAAAAATAGCAAATGAAAGATAGATATATTTGGCCAAATGTCAAACAAAATATTTTTAAATGTATTGGGAATATCTTAACAGATGTTTCCCAATGTTTAATATTGTTTTGGTGAAGTTTAGTTTAATATTGTATTTGGTGAAAATCATATTGGCATAATATTTTCATTCAGAGCTAAACTACTTTTTTTAAAGAATGTAAAAACGGTATCCCCCCCATCTGATTATGACCCTTTTGTTATTGATTTGAGTAAAAGCGAGAGGACTAGAACAATTATGCTTGAAATCACTCTTCATTGAGGCGTTCCATTTTTGGTGTTTCATGCTGCGCTTGTTTTCTTGATTTCCCATGAAATCAGATATTATTTTCTAATTATGGCAGCACAATAACAGCTGAGCTACAGCAAGCTCTTCTTGTTACTGGGTTTTGTAAACAAGGTACTGATGATTTCAGCAGATGTCCCGGATTTGAGATCTTTTACTTCTTTCTAGGCAGGGGATGCTCAAACCATAGACACAAATCTGCTATACCAGGAATAATGTGCTAATCACATGATCAGTAACCCTAAGATTTTTAGCTATTACTCCCGAAAACCTTGTCTGCACAGGAACTACACTAGCTGTCTGTTCCCCTAAAATGGTTTTCATTTCTTCTAACATTTACTTGTTACTTAATACTAATATATTTCAATGTTTTATGGCATTTACTGCTCTGCATAACAACTGTACTTGTTCACTAACATTTGTTCTCTGTTTTACGTCATGAACATGAACATATATGTCTTCTTATTGTCTGTTTTTTTTTTTTTTTTTTTTTTTTTTTAGTGGGGGGTGGAATTGCTGTTTTTATTATCCACGGTCCACTGGCTATCTATTCCTCACCATGTCGTGCAAAGCCTTCTACAATTTGATATTAACTGGCCTTTTTACAGGTTGAGTATCCCTTCTGTAGAAATGTTGAGGGGTCCAGAAATGTTTCAGATTTCAGATGTTTTTAAATTTCATAATATTTTCATATATATAATGAGATATTTTGGGGATGGGACCCAAGTCTAAACAGGAAATTCATTTTTATTTCATATACCCTATATAACATAGCCTAAGGGTGATTTCATTATATATATTATATATATAAAAATATATATAATATATAAAATATATATTAAATATATACAAATATATATTATATATAGTTTAAATTATATAATATATAAAAATATATATTAAATATATAAAAATATATTATATATTTAAAATATATATTAAATATATAATATACATATTTATATATTACATACATATATACATATTTATATAAATATTATACATATTTATATATTAAATATATAAAAATACATATAAATATATTAATATGTAATTAATATATAAAATACATTAATATATTTATATATAATTAATATATATTAATATATTAAATATATTATATATATATATTTTGAGACAGTGTCTCACTCTTTCCCCAAGGCTGGAGCGCAGTGGAGCACAATCTCAGCTCACTGCAACCTTAGACTCCTGTCTAATTTTTGGTATTTTTAGTAGAGATGGGGTTTCACCATGTTGGCCAGGCTGATCTCAAACTCCTGGCCTCAAGTGATCCGCCCACCTCGGCCTCCCAAAGTGCTGGAATTCCAGGTGTGAGCCACTGTGCCTGGCCTCATACAATATTTTCAATACTTTTTTGGCATGAAACAAAGTTTTGACTGCATTTTGTCTGTGCCCGTCACATGAAGCCAGGTATGGAATTTTCCACTTGTGGCTTCATGTTGATGCTCAGAAAGTTTCAGATTTTGCAGTATTTCAGATTTCAAATTTTTGAATTAAGAATGCTCAACTCACACCACATGTTACATCCCTTACAAATCTCTCATTCTATCTGAAGTAGGTTCTTTGGGATGCCCGTAATTTTTCCATCTTTATGCCTTTGCTTACTCTGTTTTTCCCCTATGCACATTTTTCTCATAGTTCTACAAGTTTCAACTTTCAAACAATTATAAATGCTATCTTCTGTCCATGGATATTTAGGAGAGTTCTATCTTGCTATAACAAAGAAGCTGCAGTGGACAATGTTGCCTATGTCTTCATGTGTGTATGTGGAACAGTTTCATTGGGAATACACTCACACATATATTATATGGAATTAAACCATGTAAATGCTCATGTCTACAAATTATCTGGAATTTGGTCTTGTGTAGTTGAACAAATTTGTATTTCTATCCAACAGTCATGATAGTTCTCATGGCTCAATATTCAATGTTTAGTAATGCTAGATTATAAAAATATAATCATGATTTTTATAATTAAAAATTGCTGAATTTTTATACATCTAAATTTCTGAAACATTTCACCCAATGTGTTACCCTGTATGAGAGCTTATTTTATGTGACAATTTGCTTGCCACAAGGGATGCCCAAATAACTGATTAAACATTTCTGGGTGTGTCTGTGAGTTTGTTTTCAGGAGAGATTAGTATTTGAGTTGAGTAAAACAAATGGCCTTCTCTACAATGCCAGTGAGCGTCATCCAATCCTTGAAAGCCTGGATGGAACAAAATAGTGAAGGGAGGTTGAATTTGCTCTTTTCTTGACTCCTTGAGCTGCAAGAATCTTCTCCTGTTCTTGGTGCTGCTGGTTCTCAGTCCTTCCAACTTGGACTAGAATCTGCACTATGAACACTCCAGCTTCCAGGCCCCCAGATAGGGACTTCCCAGCCTTCCTACTCACTTGGGGCAATATCTTACAATAAGTAACTTCATATATATTCTACGTCGTTCTGTTTTTCTCTGGTTAACCTGTCTAACACATTCATAACCTCATTTTGGTTTAATTGCATTTCCCTGAACACCTGTGACATTTTCTAAATATCAGAAGAATGGATAAATTGTATTCATACAATAGAATAAAAATAGTGTAATTAATACAAAGAAACTACATCTATGTTATCAACATAAGTGAGTCTTAAATAATAAAATTTTTATTAAAAAACATGTGGAATATTTATCTATCATCTCCTACTATATACATAGTAAGATACCATTTATATAAAATCTAAAGATAGACTAATCAAGCTTATGTTGGCTTATTGATGCATTTATAAACAGTGCTGAGGCTCAGAAACTGATATCCCAAAATACGAAATTTTGAATGATGAACTCAAGAAGAAGCCGCATGGTCTCTCTGAACTTTCCCTCATCTTGTCTCTCAATCTTCTGTCTCTCCCAAACCACAGAATGAAGTTACTCTTGGACATCTCTTTATCGGCCTAAAATCTGTACCCACCAAAGAAGAAAACAATTACCTTTGCTCCCTTCCCTGAATCTTCATTCACAGGAAGAAAGAGTAAAGTCTGTCAACACACCTGGACAGACTTTTGTCATTGTATACTCTCTAAGCCCACAGAATTCCCCTAAAAATCATTTACTACTCCCCCTAAAATTATTCACTTTCCCAAATCTCTTTCCCCTAAGAAGTATACATAAGCACCAGTCCCCTGTTGGTTTGGGGTTAGTCACTCTGTGATTTTCCTCCATGCACATTAATAAAAATTTTCATGCCATTTCTCCTGTTAATCTGCCTTTTGTCAGTCAATTTTCAATGAACTTTTAAAGGTTTCTCTTCACCTTTACAATTGCAAAGATGATTACTTCTGGGAACAGTGGATAGAGACTGACACTGTGTATGGATACACAAGACTTTATTTGATTCTGGAATAGTTTATATTACAGATGGGTCCACGGTGTTTTATTTTCTCAACAGTTTTCTAGCTCAGAAATATTTAATGATTAAAAACAAAAAAGGGATTGCATATAGATGATTCTACTTTATTCTCTTTATTTGTTTTCTTACAAGAACTTTTTTTTTTAAAAAAAGAAGTGAGAACGGTGCCTAACTCCATTTCACTGTTACATTCCTAGTCTAAGCCACCACAGTCATTTGTCACTATTACTGCAGTTGGATGCTGAATGATCTCCCTCTTTCTATCTTCCCCTTAAATGGTCTATTTTATTTTGAAAATTACAATCCATTCTTCAAATATTTAAGTCATACCATATCCCTTTTTTGCTCTAAAACTTATAATCAATTTCCATCTCATTAGAGCAGCAAATAAACTCCATATAATGGCCATAAGACCTCCTGTCAATTATCTGTCTTTATCTTCTGCTAATCTACTGATCACAAATGCAGGAGAATATCTTAGAACTCTTGTTCTAGATAGCCATTTTGCTTGGAATACTTTTTCCAAAGATATGTGCTTGGCTAATCATGCATCTCCTTTGGATTTTTTCTCATATCTGACTTTCTCACAGGGATCTACCTAAACCACCAAATTTAGTGCTATAGCGGGTACTCCAATGACACCATCTTGCTGCCGATCTTCCCTTATTACACTCTATTTTTTCCATTTTCAGTAGCTTGTCCACTTAAACGTGCAACATAATGCAATTATTTGTTAGGTGTACGGGTTATTGTGCATCTCCTCCACTAGAACATATGCTTCTTAAGGCAAGAAATCCTTATTTGGTTCAGCAATGATCTCAAGTAGCTAGACTATGTGGCACTCAATAAATATTTGTGAAATTAATACATAAATACATAACTGAGAAAGGAGAAAGTTTTCGTATTTTACCTCATACTTATTCTGGGAAATTTCTCATGCAGCACTAAGTCGGCAGAGTAAGTGGCATTAAGTACAGTCATGCATTAATTAATGACAGAGTACACTTTGATAAGTACATTGTTAGATGATTTCAACATTGCGTAAAGATCATAGAGTGTCCTTACACAAGCTTAGCAGGTATAGTCTACTACGTACCAAAGCTATATGGCTTATCCCATTGCTCTGAGTTGACAAACCTTTACATTACACCATGTTATTATACTGAATATTGGAGACAATTGTAACATAGTGATAAGGGTTTGTGAATTGAAAAACAGCTAAACCTAGCAAAAATACAGCAACAAAGATAGTGTAAAATTTTTTAAAAAAGTGGTATACCTGCATGGGGCATTTACCATCAATGGAGCTTTCAGAACTGGACATTGCTCTGGTAAGTCATGGAGTGAGTGATGAGTGACTGTGAAGGTCTAGGACATTACTGTACACTACTATAGACCTTGTAAACAATGTACATGTAGGTTACACTAAATTTCAAAATAATAAAGTAATTGCACTATGATGTTATGATAACTACAATGTCACTGGGTGACAGAAATTTTTCAGTGTCCTTAAAATCTCATGGGGCCACCATAGTATATACGGTCTGGGGTAGAGGGTAAAGTCATTATATGGCCCATGACTGTACTTTTTCTCTCTGTGAATATGTGTACATTTATGACTTCATATAGCTAAATTTTCCCAAAGTCATATGTGCATAATGGTGCAAATCCACGGAGAATTTTGTAGGCACTGTACTAAAGATCTAAAGTATAAGGATTCTGAAATTGCATAAAATAGCTCCCTGCTCTAGGGTAGCACACAGTTATTTTATTCTTAATTCCTATTTACATGTCTTTGTCTAAAGTAAGCCATGTGATCCTGCCTACTTTCAAGATACAAAAGTGCAATGCCACCACGTTGCAGGAGAACCAGAAATATCTGTAACAGGAATAATGATGACCTAATTGGTCATATATAATTTCAGGCATTTTTTTCTTCTCCATAGCCTCCTTGAAAATTTCTTCAATAAATAGCATAGAAAGGAAAAAGGTCAAGTTATGAGTGTCTTGTGTTATCTCAGTTTGAACATTGAATATACTTGTTCACCATTGAGAACTTCACCCTTATTTCTAAACAACGATGCCCCTCAAAAACATCAAAGCATTGAGTACTCTGGAAATTACCTTTTGACATGATTATAACTAGGAGAATATCTATCCTGGTGGTTTCCATTCCTGACATCCTTTTGGGATTACTTGGATCACTTATTAAACATAGACCTTTGGTATCACTTTAGAAGATTAAGACTGAGTAGATTTGAGGTGAATATCATAAATATTCAACAGGGTTGAACCCATCCAACAGGGTTCTGATATAGCTATGTGGGGACTATGGCTTGAATGAAAAAAAAAAAAAAAGCATTTGCAAAATGCTTCTGTGGTGAATGACAGTGACTGTTCACAGGACACTTTCTGCTCTTGGGGACCACAGCCTGTCTTGGGTTCAACCTGCTGCCTCTGAATTCACTTGATGCATTTTGGATATTTGTTCCTTCCAAATCTCACCTTGAAATGTAATCAGCAATGTTGGAGGTGGAGCTTATTGGGAGGTATTGGACTATGGTGGAGGATCCTTAATGAATGGTTTAGCGCTGTCCTCTTGGTGATGAGTGCGTCTTTGCTCAGCTAGTACCTGCAAGATCTGGTTGTTTAAAAGAGTCTGGGGCCTCCCCACCTCCCACCCCCTTGCCCTTGCTCTCACCGTGTCATGTGCTGGCTCCCTGTCGCCTCCTGCCATGATCCTAAGCTTCCTGAGCCCTCACCAGAAGCGTATGCCCGCACCATGCTTCCTGTAAAGCCAGCAGAACCATAAGCCAATTAAACCTAGTTTTTAAATAGATTACCCAGCTTCAGGTGTTTACTTATAACAACACAAGAATGGACTAACACATTCGCTTTGTTTCTGCAGCAGGCCTCTAAATCTCAGTTGCTTACTATCTACCTTTGATAGCTTCTATTGCCCAATTCTCAGTATTCTTTTAGGCTCCTGACTTCCAGCTGCTGCTTACTGCTGTTAAAGGAAGCAAGTTTCCATACCGACTTACAGTATTTCTGCTCAACATTATGGATAGGTGGAAAATTAAAAAAAAAAAAATTGACATAATAAAAGTTAAAACATAAGACATTTTACAAAGTTGTTTAAAAAAGTTGAAGTCATTTTTTTCTGATCTTTGACTGCTGATCTATATCCTAGAGAAATAACGTGGAATCTCTTCAAAATTTCACCCCCAAGTTTTTATTAACAGTGAAGAGATTCACAAACTTCTACTACCACATCCCGCTTTTTGCAGCAAAACTGCAAAGAATCACACATGCTTGACAATAGGAATCTCTTCCTTGATCACTGTCCCTTTATGAAGATACATTTTAGTTTGCATCTATTTCCCATTAGTTACCTGTGTCACATCCTAACCCATTGTCATACGAGACAGTAGCGAAATTTCTAGAATTCTAAATTCCAGTGCAATATTTAGTGTTTCACATTTTAGAAACAATGAAAGTACTACAGTGAATATGAATGAGTCTTTTTGAAAACTAAAACACAGAAAAAGGAAGAAGATATTTGAAAAAGTAATACATTTCTGTAGTTATTTTTAAATGCTATTTCCTCACTCTTTCTCACTTTTAGCTTCTGTAGAATAAGCAAAACATAAGTAAAACCAAATTTCCAGATCCCGGAGTTCTTTCTGAAGCACGGGATGTGGGCTGTAAGCTTAAAATAAACACACTCCGTGAGTTCCATGGCCTTTGTTTCCACATTTCACCAGCAATCACATTCTGTTCCAGAAGCTCAGTAGATTCAGGCCTGGGAGAGGAACTCGAGCAAAGGAAAGGGAAGCTACTGAGGAGAGATGCGTCAGAGCCGATTCATAGATCCATCAGTCAATTACAATTTGTATGAGAGAGTAGACTCCTTAATTTTACATACAGTGTTGGACTGTGATTAAGATAGATATTCTGGTTTTTAAAAATTTATATTTAGTTGGTATTTCTAACAGAAAAATGATTCAAACATGCATATAGTGTATATTTGTGCAACAACGTAGGAAACCTAAAAAGAGTATTAATAATAACGTTTTAATATCACATCTGAAATTTATTAAAATGTTTCTGAGAGAAATTACATGGTTTGAAATGGAAAAGAAAATGAGAAGGGAGATTATGAGGAAAAGGATTCTTCTTGATTTTCCTCCAAAGAGATCATGAAAACAAAGAATGAATGGTCATGGCTCACGGTAATTAACTTTACAGCAGAAACCATCATTTATACTTGCCCCCAAGGCTGTTCTGTAGGTTAAACCCATTTTTTAAAGATTTTCTTTAACAAATTGTTCTTAATCATTTTGCCACAATTGTGGAAATGACTAATTTTTCTGTCTTAAGTGGAAAAACTATCAGCAATATCACCTGACTGCATTTTACAACTTAACAGCTTTTATGAATCAGAGAAGTGAACAACTGCTACTTCCCTGAATTAATATTATAGTTTTACATTTAAAAATCCCTCTCACAGTTGCCAGCTTCATTACTGAAAATCAATGAGTTTTCTTTTTTTTTTAATAGGAATGGTTTATCTATAAAATATAAAACTACCCAGATAAAAAGAGTATTTTTTTGTCCTTACAGAGATCTTAGTGTTTTTGTATTTTGGCCAAAACTGGACTAGATGGTGTCAACTAGAGCAAAATTATTTTTGAATGACTGGCAAGTTTTGTAGACAGAACTGTAGTGTATTAGGATCGTAGAATTGATTACTTAATTCCCATTTTTTGTTCCCATTGTAATTATAAATATAATTGGAGAAAGATAATTTTCATAAATATAATTAGGCATTTTGTCCTTGATTTAATCTGAATTTGCTTTATTTGGAGCACGAATGCTGCATTTACTAGAACCAGCAAATATGTAGCATTACCTAAATAAAACCACTTCACCTTATAAAACTTGCAGAGCCCTCTATCATTAATATGATTAAAAGTTGCCAAGAGGGCTCATGTAAATGCAAAATCCTAGCTCCCACCATTAGAATTCCATGGACAGTAGGCTGGAGAAGAGACTGGGCATCTACACTTTGAACAAATGCCCCAAGCATTTTGGGAATTGCATCTAGAGAAAAAGATTTTGAAACCCGGAAATCTGAAATGAAATCTGTTTTTCAAAACCTGAAGGAGCAACTGTTTCAGCACTTGAAAGCTACGTTAACATTTTCCATGCCCAACAAATTTGTTACCGGAAGTTTCTGGATAATTTTAGTTGAAATTTAATATTACTTGGTACTTGCAAATGCAAAGATTGAATATCATCGATTTGTCAAAAATTAATTGTTAAGTATTATGCAATATTGAAACACATTGGAAATAGGCATTTTAAAAATGAGACGTTCAAAACAGAAGAGTCTTTTTCATATGTTCAATGACTGTGTTCTTACTACAAATTTTTGTACAATATACAATTGGACTTTCAGAACAGGATCAATACTTGTTTTCCGCTTGGAAGTATTTTAATAAAAAAGTACATTTCCAATGTGTAAATGTCGGAGTAAATCATATTGTGAAGTATTTATTTAGATAGTAAAATCTCATTATTTCTTTATTTCCAAATGTAGGGGTTGGTTATGATGAAATAGGACAAGTTATTCTTCAGTTTTTATTTATGTTCTAATTTTCAGTGCTCATAGTGCCATCACAAGTGGCCACATAAGCCAGTATGATCTCCTTCCTCTGTGCTCAAAGAAATATAACGATAGAAGGGAGGAAACAAAATAGCAGAAGTGTCATATTTTAAAAATCTATCAGATACAGTCATTTGCTCCCCTAATATCTATCATCTTCTCCTCCCTACTCCCACTTCCTCCATCTCCCTACTTTAATAGTAAATATTTGCTCTTTTGCACCTCAGCATCACCGTGAAAAGAGGATGAACTAACCTCTGGTTCCAGGAGAAAGACGACAGACTTGGAAGTTGAGTTGGTCCGTCCACTGCGGCTGAAATCTGCCACCTGAACCTCCTGCAGAGCTTCAATGAGAAGCAGAGATGAGCCAAGGGCCTCTGAGCACCTAGTCAACTCACAGATGCGTGAATGGTAATACAGAGTTGCTGCTTTAAACCCCTCAGCTTTGTGGTAGTTACACGGGAATAGCTAATACAAGTAAGTGGCACAGAGCCCGGACACAGAGCTGATACACAGGATGTCACTGGGAGAAACAGAGAAAGAGTGTGGTTGTCTCCCGATATCTACGGTTTCACATTCTGGGATTTCCGTTACCTGCATTTAACGGAGGTTGCCTGATAATATTAAATTAAAATTTCCCAAATTAACGATTCATAAGTTTTAGAATGCATGCCATTCTGAGTATCATAACTAAATCTCATGCTATTTTACTTTGTCCTTCTCGGGATGTGATTTCAGCCAGTGGGGGGTCTCGGAATTTATCCCCTGTGGATAAGGGAAGACTACGGTAATCAGAAAAGCAGAAAGAGATACAGGGTAACTGTTAGCTTAAGCAATTATGGAAATAAAAAGTTAGAAAATAAACAATACCTGTTCCCAAACATGTATCCAAAAGTCTTAGGACTATATGTGTTTGAACTATAGAACTTTTCAGACTTTATAAAGTTATTAGAAAGGAAACACACTATATGTTTGAACAGTCATCAACAGGTTCTGGGACAATGCCTCAATACATCATTCTGGAAGAAAATAAATGAATAGTCACATAAAGCAAAATAAACAGAGGCTATAAAATTCATGTCATCTCAAGTTAGGTTTGGCTTCTAAATGAGTTATGAAAACTATTTTAGATTTTAGTGCTTTCTGGATTTCAGAACTACAGGTGAAGAACCTGTAATGTCAACAATGCAGAAAATTATAAGCATAAAAATAGGAGTATAAAAAAATAGGAGAATCATTGTCTTAGATGTTAAAGCAAATACCTTGTTGGATTAGTTAAGGTAAAAGAAAAATTCACAAATCTATGAAGTAGATATGTTCAGTGAATACTTCAAGCTCTTAAATAAACAGTTAAGGAGGATTATACAAGCACCCTCCTCCGATAGGCAGTTATCCAAAGGAATTACCCCTTGCCTTCAGTTCCTATTGTTGATATCATCATTATTTTTAAAAATTAGATGGAAAAAAATAATTTACTAATTTACCTCTGCACATAATAAGAGAGGTCTGTTGAGCCTGAGCCGAGTGTAACGTAGAGTAGCAGGGGGACGTGAAGGGCTAATTTGAGTAATCCCACTCCCATCTCAATAGCGAGTGGCTTTTCACTGTGTGTTTTAAAGTAGACTCTAGTTCATGAAAGACACAAAAATGTCATTATTTCCATAAAGGTAATTAAAACCGGCAGAAAATATAAAATTTTGTGGAAACCACAAGCTCAAAATGAAGACTCTTGTTCCAGCCCAATTCAAATATGTCTGATAAATGAATAGTATGCTACAGGCTTAACTCACATCTTCTCTAGTTATTTGTATGCCAATGACAAGAATGGTTCAGAACAAGTTACTAGGCTCATATTGCATGGTCTCTATAGTCATATTTTTAAAATTCTAAACATTTAATTCTAATCATATTGTAAAATACATTATCATTACTAGTATTATTATTACTAATATTAGGATCTTAACATTAAAATTCTATAAAATTACTTTGGAATGGTATTAAATTGGATAGCATATTATCTTAGAAATGTTAAACTGTAATAAGTAGTATTTTTCAAGTAAATAAATGCATGTGGAAAATTATGTCCCATTTGATGTTATTCATTTATTTGTTTAATAATTATATATTTGTTGACTAGATGAATGAATGAACAGTATGTTTTTAACCACATACTCATATTGTGTATCTCTCAAAGAAGAGTGTTTCCTCTGTTATTTAAGCAAGCCACATTTATTTGAATGCTAATGTATTTCTGTTCTTAATTTGCAGTATTGTTCTTCAATATTCTTGTTAATATAAATTGAACTGAACGGTCATATCATCACATTTTTATGGATTAAGACATTTTTCATAGAAGCCAATAGAAAAATCTTAGTCTGTATTTTGTATTTGTTAAGTTTGTTTTTATCAAGGTTTTATGGAGCCTTAAAACTCTATTATATTTCAATGCTTGCTTGGCTTAAATACAATGTTTTACAAAAATTCATTTCTACATATAGTGTTTTACAAATAATTGTCTCTTCAAAGGTTTGACTATATTAGAATCCAAAATAATTGTGATATAAGGTATAATGCTCATATTAAGGCATTCAAAAGTACATTTTATATTACAATGTTAATATTCTATATTATCTCTTATAAGGTTAGTCTTCCATATTATCATTTTCCCCAATGATATTAATACATGAAAAGACTCTCTAGTGTGCCTTTTTTTTCTAAAAGCTTGAGAATATCATTGAGATTTCTTTAAAATATAAAGGACTTTAATCATTTAGCTATCTTGCATTATGAATGTCATTATTTCAGAGAGGTGGATATATTCTAGGAGTCTGTTGAAAATGAACCTAGTTTAGAAGAACATGAAACATAATAAAAGATACTTTTCACCATGTTGTAAAGAACAGATTTGATGTTTGTAGGAAATCAGTTATATGAAAAATTAATCATTCAAGATATAAAGAACAGAATAAAAATGCTAATTTTTGAAATTCAAAGATAGACTTCACAATAGAGAAAATACAACAAAATGTAGCAATTATAAACAAAAGAAATATAAACTCTGTAAGCCTTATCTAACTCTGGAGCTTGCCAAAAGTACAAAACAGGAATTAGGGAAAAAAATAAATTAGTTGTTGATGTCTACGGATAACATAATCTTTTTAGAAGAAATTGAAAGGTTTATCTTAAAAAGAAAAAAGTTTTGATTTTTAATATGAGTTTTGTTTCAGATGGATACTTTCTTTAAAGATGTAAAAAGAACCTTTGCTTGAGAGCAGAACTTATCTAAGGGATAGAAAAACTAGATTTTGTATTTTATTATATTGTATCTGATTATAACCAATCAACTGAAACTCATAAAGTGCTCAATTTTAATAAGTGACCCAGCATGCCAGCCTCTTAGTGGACAGAAACAGAGGCGTCTTCCTGATCAATGAGTAAAGAGAACAGCAGAGAGCTAATCTTCATTCCAACTCCTGCTTCTGAGGCAAAAGTAGCTCTAATGCTGTTCCCATTTTAATAACTCCATGGAGAGCCTCCACAGTTCATTTGAAGTGGTTGAAAATTTTTCCCTTTGAAGAATGCTTACCTTCAGAATCACTTTTATGTGGATCAGGGCCTGTGAAGGAAAGGTCAAGAAAGCTCTGACCGTGACTTACTTGTGCTGCTAAACTGTAATTATTAAAAAGATAAAAGTATGATTCTATGAATACAGAATTAACATATGTTAAGCGTTTTAACTCATTAATTAATGTAGGAACTAGCAAGATGTTAAAACAAGTTCAAAGAAGAAGTTGAAAAACATTGTATAGTTTGTATGAGTATACACACACAAAATCAAGAAATCTAAAATGAATTTGCTAATAGATAAAAAATATTTCATAGTTTATAGGGAAATGAAATGCAATAGTTGGGGTCATATTTTCTACAGAGCAGAAATCCATTTTATCTTCCCCAGAAAAAAATTCTGTTGCTATGAATAAGAATAATTTCAATTTTCATCAATTTTTACAATTCAACCTCCACTGCTACAGGGTTTTTAAACATCCTAGTGAATATAAAAAAAAATCAAAAGTGAAAAACACATAAAATCTGATAACTGTTCAAGGTACACTAGAAAATGTCTTGAACCTCAGTGAAAGAAAATCCAGTAAGCTTGTTTGCCCATTTACATGTCTTGGAAAATTTATCCCAAGAGCCTTTGGATGTGTCTAAAGCTGAAGTTTTCTTGATCTGAAAATTCCATTTGGGCTAATTCATGTTTTTTTTTTTTTTTAATTCCTCAAACCCATGTGTTAACAAATTGTGACATTATTCTAGAGTTTTCCTCCAAGTATATTTCAGTGCACAAAAGCAGGAAATCAGTTGTCCAAAAAATAGGTTTAGAAGTTTACTTTTATCTCAAATGGTTACAAAATAACTAAAAACATAAACCTATCCTTTGGCTTAAATGACAATTTTAATTTCAAGAAAGATAAACTTCCAAAAAATTATAAAAGTTTTAGTAATAATCTTCCATGATACTACACATTCTCAGATATAGAACTGGAATTTGAAAAGTGCAAATTTTATCAGCCTCCACTCTCAACACTTCAGTGGAATCAGAATTGCTTGAATAAGTCAAAAGGACACAGGAAGGCTATCATAATACACACAAAACAGTAGCTAGAATTAATAAAGGTAAAACCATACACTTCAAACACTTGTTGTTAAGACAAGGTCTCATTCTGTTGCCCAGGTTGGAACGCACAGGCGCTATCACAACTCAATGCAGCCTTCACTTCCTGGGTTTAAGCGATCCTCCCACCTCAGCTTCCCAAGTAGCTGGGACTACAAGTGCCCACCACCACACCTGGCTATTTTTTTTTTTAAATTTTTTGTGGAGATGAGATATCCTTATGTTGCCCACTCTGATCTTGAATTCCTGGGCTCAAGCCATCTGCCCACCTCAGCCTCCCGAAGTGCTGACATAACAGGTGTGACACACTGCACCCAGCTTAACTCAGCATTTTCGACTGCATACCTTGCTTGGCACAAGTGGCACTTTGATAAATATTTGGCAAAATAAAGACATGAGGACTCTGAGAGGGTACAAAATTGTAGAAGTGAATATCCTTCACTCCTACCGCATTCATAAATAACAGTTTTTTTATGGAAATGATAGAAAGTTATTTTCAGCCTTGTGTCTCCTGAATTGGAAACATAAAGATTCTTAGAGATACAAAGTACGTATGTACCGTTAAAAATAGGCATATTACATCAAGAGTGGCAAAATGAAGGTAACAGAATGGTGTAAGGAGCACCAAATGGTTCAGCTGTATAAACAGAAAATGGAGGTGAAGGCAAAAAAAAAAAAAACAAAAAAACAAAAATACAATGAATATCACTTTCAAAGAAAAGACAAAGGATCAGTAGAACAAATAGAATAGTTACCATCTCAAATGAAGTCCAGTTTACATCAGTCTATGTCTGAGACATTTCGTAGCCTCTATAATGTCTGAGAATTCTGTGTTTTATTAAATTCCCAAGTCCATGTGTATGCACAGTCTGTTTGTTTAGTTGTAGTGATGCACAATAAAATTCTTTGCTTCTGGAGCAAAATAGACATGAATAGGTTTGATCTCTGTTTTCAGTGGTCTTTTAGTTGAATAAGAAACATGGTGGGGCATCGGGTAGAGGAATATTGAGAGCTCCACACAGCAGGAGGAGAGGAAAGAGAGTCGGCAACTTGCGGTTGAAACAAAAGCTGGAATTTAAGAACAGAAACACAGAGCAGTTCTATGTGGCATCGATAAGTTATACACATTATACCTAAGCTTCTAACCTCAGGCAAGTCTGATGAGGGAAATGAGTAAGAGTATCTAAACTAGAGCCCTTTGGGTCATAGGTTTAAGTTATAAGAATCGTAAAAATGTTCACAATGTTACAAAATTGTGCTACTGAGAAGTTTATGGTTTTCAAGGCCCAGTTGAATAAATCTCTCTCTCTCTCTCTCTCTGTGTGTGTGTGTGTGTGTATATATACATATATATACAAACAGTTTGTTTGTTTGTTTTGTTTTTTAGAGACGGAGTCTCGCTCTGTCGCCCAGGCTGGAGCGCAGTGGCACGATCTCGACTCACTGCAAGCTCCGCCTCCCGGGTTCCCGCCATTCTCCTGCCTCAGCCTCCTGAGTAGCTGGGACCACAGGCGCCGCCACCACGACCGGCTAATTTTTTGTATTTTTAGTAGAGACGGGGTTTCACCATGTTAGCCAGGATGGTCTCAATTTCCTGACCTTGATTCGCCCGCCTCAGCCTCCCAAAGTGCTGGGATTACAGGCGTGAGCCACCGCGCTTGGCCTAAATCTTATTTTTTGAATCTTTTTCTTCTATTGTGTCCTAACTTCTGTGAGGTGATTTCAAATCACTTAAAAGTACCTACAAACTTTCTTCACTCTTGCTCACCCACAGCAGATAAACTTGGGGACTAATTCAATAGGAAATAAAAACTCTGAACTATGAAATAGCTCAAATTCGACCACCTGCCATAACTAGCTGCTAAAATGTCCCAACTCTTCTGCACTTACAACTTCCAGGAGAAAAGGCAGAAACTTAATTTCTAGAAAGCAATTTAGTTGAAAGCAAATTGATAAAAACAGCAAGTTGATCATAACAGAGTACTTACAATATGTGGGCTTTCATGTAATAGTACCTTTTAATCAACAGAGAATATTTATTTTAATGAGTCAGAAACTTTTAAAACATTTTTAATATATTCAAATGTAGCATTTAAAATTTTTAAATGTATTTTAGTCAAATATGACAATATTTTAATGACATTATAAATTCTATTTTCATTTCAGTGGCTTTTCCGAAACAAGTTTATTAAAATAAATGCTCTAACCATTAAGACTTGTTTAAATAAAATTTGAGAAACCTAGAGTAACACAAGATTTTAAAATATTAACACATTCTTAATTATTATTATCTTTTTAATTTCATGTAATTATATAAGACCAATAGTTTGCATTTGGCCATGCTTGTTCTCTTACATGAAAAGTTTTTCCCATTTCTTCAATTAGCATACTTTGCTTCTATCTGATACAATTAATACTTGCAATTAGATTAATAATGTAATTTCTATTTTTAAGAAAATATGTTCAAATTTTGGAAATAAGCAAAAGATTAAAAGATTCCAGGTTTATAAATGGAATAACATTTCTACCTTGAACTTAAAAGAAGTCTCGTAGTAAGTTAAATTTTAGTGTTTGAAAATTTAATGAATATGAATTTATAGGGCTAAAGGGTAATGTGTGAATACTATTTTCTACATTGAAAACTACACTAAGGAGCATTAAAAACAAAATAAAACTCACATTGACACTGTCCCACACCTGTTTTTCCCTAAAAGCATATAGTAGGAAATGTTGAATTTCCTTTCAGTAAATATAATTGATAGATATACTCTGAATTCAGAATTACTAATGGATTTTTTTTCTGCTTATTAGTCAAGCTACAAGAATGACTCCTGCTATTCTGTGAGGGAACACTGATACTTCAGAAGAAAATTTGTGCTGGGAATACTTTTTATTGTGATGAAATAGATGTAACATAAAACTTACTATGTTAACCATGAAGTGGACAATTTAGCTGCATTAAGTACGTATACATCATTGTGCAACTATCACCACCAGACATTTTCAAAACTTTTCTACTATCCCAAACTAAGCCCTGTAGCCATTAAAGAAAAATCCTCATTGCCTCCTATCCATAACCTCTGGTAACCACTCTGTTACTTTCTGTCTCTTTGAAATTGACTATTCTTAGTATGTCACAAAAACGGACTCATGCAATATTTGTCATTTTATATCTAGTTTATTTCACTTAGCATAATGTTTTCAAGTTTGATCCATGTTGTTTCATGTACCTGAATTTC
This sequence comes from Macaca thibetana thibetana, assembly GCF_024542745.1. Taxonomy (NCBI): domain Eukaryota; kingdom Metazoa; phylum Chordata; class Mammalia; order Primates; family Cercopithecidae; genus Macaca; species Macaca thibetana. Next base: position 175,592,247 of record NC_065580.1, on the reverse strand, counting down.
ATTCCTTTTTAAGGCTAAATAATAATCCTCCTGCAAGGATATGCCACATTTTGTTTCCATTCATCCATTGATTGACATATTTTTTCCACTTTATGCCTATTGTGAAAAACGCTGCTATGAATATTGGTCTACAAACATCGGGGAAGCATAGGTGAGTAAATATGTCAGGATGTTTCTTACCATTTTAAAGGTTGCTTTTTATTGATTAAGCATGTGTTTGGTAGCTATAGAGCTGTAATTGTTTTCTGAAACTCTTCAAAGGTTAGTCCAGCTAGTTCAGTTCCTGGTTTCTTTTTCTTAAATGTTTCTGCAAAGAAATGAAGGCTTGAAGCTGCTTAGTCAGCCATTTTGCTTTGCAAGAGAAACTTTTATGCGTCATCTAAACAATTTTTGACCTAAAAAGGGAAAGTTGTGGTATCGTGATATGGAAAATAATGTACCTTGTATTTTATGAATAAGTGTTTAATGATATTCACATTATATACATATAATTTAACAGACTGTTTATATACCAGAGAAATTTTCAGTATTTTCAAATAATGCCATACATTTTGTTACACAGCAACTGTGTAATAACAGGTGGGGTAGGTACTATTATCACTGTATGAAATAAAAAATAATTTAGGCTTGGAGACAAAATGTTATCTGCATAATTCTAAAATGATGGAGTTAGGAAGACTTATTGTGTGATTTTTCTTTGTCAGCACATTTTATAGCAGCCTTCTCTAATCACCTGTGTGTGTTTTCATTTACACACTCAAAAGTTTAGAGAAAACATTTCTGGCAATTCTCATTAAAGCACGCAAAGGATATGGTCAAGGACAGTAATCATTTATGATATAATCTTCTTGGTCTTCGTAGGCCCATAATAAGTTATTGAAGCAGAAATATTGGTTGTAGGTAGTTTAAAATAAATTTTGGTTGCTTTCATCTACTAAAATTTAAACATTGTAAATTCCCAAAATTTCTGTTCAATTTTAGTTAAAAGTCAGCTCTCAGGTTTAGATCAGGATCTGGTTCACGGGAAACTGAAATAATGGTTAGCTTTGGTCTTGGGATAAAAGGTAGATCAGGATGAGGCAAGACATGATTAGACCAAACCTAATAAATAAAAACTTCGATTAACAACATTGGCTTATCATATTTATTTTTCACTTCTCAATATAAATATGAATAAATGTACCTTAACATACAATAATATATTTTTATTTTTAGTATCTAAAGACTTAAATAAATCATCTATCTATTTAACAATGGTTAAACCCTTTGATTTTGTTATATTCTCATTTAATTGATGTCCTTTGGCATATGAAGCACTCTTTACTTCGATTTGCCTTCTTTCTTCCTACACCTTCTCACGATCTATTGCTGACTCTTCTTCTTCTCACAAACTAGAATTTGTTGATCTTCTTCCAGTTATCTTCGTCAGTCTTCTCAACTCTCTTTTCATGATCTGCCTGATGATCTATCTAACCTCATAATTTCAAACATGATCTTCATTCTGAAATGTGCAAAGTCTTTCCTGAGATTTACAACTGTAGTTGCTCATTCACTCATTCACACTATATACTTATTTAAAAATTATTCACAAAGCATCCTCTTTAACGGCATCTCTATACTGTTTCTAATTTGATTTCCACAAGAAGCCCGAATTCTCATTCTCTATACTTCCGGTCCACTCCCCTTTCAATTTTCCCTATCTCTGTTACTGACATCCTCATGAGTTATGTAATCTAAAATTGTATGTTTTTTTCTTTTCTTCTCAGTGTAAATTGAATCAATGTTGATAGATTCAGTCTACATTTCAGGGAATTTCATTCATCATTGTCCTCACTAGTGAAAAGGAAAAAAAAAAGAATGTATTTACTCTATAGAAATGATTTACTTACCATAAATTATTTAAATCACTAAGCCACAAACAAGCTGAATCATGAGGTGTTACCAAGAATATGGAAAATTTGAGTTCAAAATTTATACTTGAATAATTAGAAATTGTCCAAAAGTTTCATTAGGCATTTCAAATATCTCAGATCTTAGAGCCTTTATGTGGAAGCTCATTTAGAACATGTTAGGATAACTAAATACAAACCAATACCCAAAAAAAGCTATCCAAAGGCAATGTGTTTGAACTTCTGGAACCAATCCTTAAGTGATTCTTCCTAAGGTCCCATTATATTGTTTTCAAATGGCATTGGAGAGTGAATAAAGGGAATAATAAGATTTTACAAGAGTGAAAGCATTTATGAAACCATATAACTGCCAAAGAATGGATGTTAAAGCATCCTAAAGAGTCTGATTAATGAATAATTTAAAAAGTCATTGTAGCTAACTACTCCATGTTATACGACCTTTACCCCTTGGGCATCTGATAAAGAGAAAGGTTCAGCTTTAAACCACCTTAGTTGAATTAGAAATTTACTTGCTTATCCTAAAGCCATCCATTTTATGACCCAGTTGATTACCTTTATTTTTCTCTCCTTAGATTTCTTCATGTCTTTTCATGCAGAATGAATCATATGATGATGATGGGCAGCTCAGAAAGGAGCCGTAGAGAAGGATTCTTTAATAACCCACACATGCCTGGGGTAAAAGCAACTGGGTCTTCTAAGCTGTGTGTATGATTCCTAAATGTCAAAACTTCTTTGTGGCTGTGCCTGTGTTCTGTTATTCTCTGTGTTTAGATGATACTTTTCTTTTTCATGTCTAAATTCTACTTATCTGTCAACACTTTGCTCATTAGTCACTAACATTGTGAAAGCTGACCGGATTCTCCTTTTTATAACTAATAATTTAATACTTCAATAAATGCTCTTCCATAAACCTTGACTAGAATACTATGACATGTATAATATTAATGTGCATTACAACCGGTTACATACCTTTATATGAACTTAATATCAGCAGGTCTGTGTCTCCTTGGAAAGAGAAAAATGACTTGAACATAACAATTGCATTAAAATGTTGGCTTAATTGAATCTCATGTTCCAGAAAATTAATTTACTGCTCAGAGCAACTGGCCTGGGAATCCAAAATCTTCATGATTGCAACTCAGCTTAATTATAACTATATTTTGATATTAGCACAAGCAAGAATTATTTTATGTAATTTAAAAAAGGTTAAGTTTATTAAACTTAAACATATTATGTTTCTATTTATTTCATAAAACTAAATATTCATATAGAATATCTCATGATCACTGCAGAAATTATAAAAACATATAAAATAAATTTATAGAAACTATTTATAAAGAAACAAAGGAAACCTTTCTTACACTCCTTACACCTTTTGTGGATATTAACCACATTCAGAGTATTCTTGTGATCATTTCTCCATCTGGACATCTACTGAAACAGAAATGACTTTAGCTTAATTAAAGTCCCTATTGGTGCAATTGCCTTCAAAGTACAGGGTGATCCTTGTGAAAAAAGCAATGGTCATCCCACTCATTTTCAATGGCTGGGGATTTAATCCTGGTAGGGTTATCTACTGTTCACCCTACTTTTAACAAGAAATCACCTCCATTGGGCTACAACTCTCTTTTGTACATCTGGAGATTGGAAATGTGGATATTTATTGCAGTTAAGGAACTAAGAATTTTGAAGAGGTAATTTGCCAAAGCTGGCTGAAAAATCACCTCATTCTCCTTCAAGTTTATTGTAAACACAGTGCTGTGTTGACATTCAGAGATGGATAACGTGGTTCAAGTCTTTCAGCACAGGTTTCAGGGATATAGCTCTCAACAAGGAATTGCGCTTGAATAGCTGATTTTATTTACTTACTGAAAACTATCTCCTTTATAATTTAACAAGTAGAAAAATAGTTTTAAATAATCAGATAATTACAAGTGAAAACATCAAAACACAGACTTTCTCCCTGTGGTCAGGGTGGGTGGGTTTCAAGAGCTTGCCACCTGTGCAATCACAATGGCCTCATGCTTAGAAGAACCCTGTGAATGGTCTCATGTTATGCTATCACTGTCTTGAAATTCTTGCTAACTTTTGGACAAGAGGTTCCTAGATTTTCTTTTGGTGCTGCCTTTGCCTGCTGGTTTAGAATTAATCAAGAGGTTTTGGCTGCTAAAAGTGGCAAGTACAAACCACTTAGGTAAAGTGAATAAATCTCCAGTTTGCTGAATTAGCAGTTTATAGACTATGTCCCAGAAAATTGTATTGCAAACTTTTGTTTTGGCAGAACTCCACCACCTTTTTATTTTCTTCTAGTGAAATGTTATGAAGAAACCCAATCTTTGAAGCCATTAAAGGTGAAGCTGATGTGGTTCAAGTGCAGTTGGGAGGAGAGAAAGATCTAAGGTTCTCTGGGCATAGAGTTGAGGAGGGTGGTTGGGGACAGTGAGGTAACATTAAATTAGAACCTTAATGTGAGGCAAACACTGTGTGAAAGAGCAATAATTATCAATAAAGGGTATTGGAATAATTGTAGGGAAGTATAGGCTTATTAATATTCAGAATCAAAGCACTTTATCTAAAGGACTAAAGAAACGCCTGAATTGAACAGGGCTTAAAAATGATACTATTCTTGGGTGCTTGGTATAAAAAGATACAGAAAAGGCTTTTGAGAGGCTTACAATCTAGTGACTGTTAGAACTGTAAATCTCAGGTAACTTTTGTCTTTCCATCTGAATATACAGTAGAACAGATTGCAAAGTGCACAATTATATGATATACAGACTCTAAAACATTGTTATGATAGTTTTGAATTTCTTGAGGAAATATGACATATACCTGACTATCAACTTTTAGACTGTTGCTCTGACCTTTTGCACGGTTGTTTAAAATTTTCTCATTAGAACTGGGTGTATAATACAGGTCTGTTTCCCTTTATTGGAATTAGAAATAGCTTGGACACCATGCCATTAACAGGAGATCAACAGGCTATTCCATCAAGAACGGACTTGGTAAACATTGCTCAGCGTCCAAATTGAGCTGTAGACTCAGTATCTTATTATGTAAGTGCAAGGCACGAATTTTATGTGCTGAAGCCATGTCAAGCACTATTAAACTGACAAGGTATAAAGAAGAAACAATACAGACCTCTTGGAAACTCTCATTATCATCAGGAGATTAGAGGTGTGTAGTTTCAACAGAGAGAGATGGAGGAATTCTTGAATGCTGTTCAACAATCAATATTCTAAATGTATATATTTTTTAGGAAAACACAAAACAGTGATTCTTTTTAATATGCTCATCAGCTTGGTTATCAAAGTCATATTTCAACATTGCCTGTGCTCATTAAATTTGTACTTGAATATAAATGTTTGAATATGCATTTTTATGTGGAAAAAAATCTTGAAATGAATCTAAAGTGGATTCAAGGACACATTTTGCAGTTGATAATTTACCAACTAAAGATATGACATTTTGATGATCCCTCAAATCTGTTTCTCAGGAGACCCACTGCCCTTTTGAAATGACGATGTGTCTTAATGCCTCAGTCACACCTGAGACGACTGGCTGGGTTTCTTGAGTGATAGAAATGACAACAATTACACCAGTTTCCCTAAAAGCCAACTTCAGTAACTTCAATGGCCCTGATATTTTTGTCTGTGGGAACAATTCCTGACCAGCTAAATGCTGTCATCCATAAAAAATTGTAAATTGTGTCCTATAGAAGTACTTAGAAAAATACTATTTGAACCAACGTGACAGTTAAGGTTCTCATCTTGCTCTAAGAAATATTAGACCTTGTTTTATCCTTTGACAGTAAGCTATCTATTCATCCCAGGGTTAGTCCCGCATTATAGTCTACTGTTCAATATTTATTTTTCCTTATTTTATTTTTAAATTTTACTCATCATTATTATTATTATTTTTTTGAGACGGAGTTTCACTCTGTTGTCCAGGCTGAAGTGCAGTGGCGCAGTCTCAGCTTACTACAACCTGTGCCTCCCGAGTTGAAGTGATTCTCCTGCCTCAGACTCCTGAGTAGCTACAATTACATGAGTGCACCAGGATGCCTAGCTAAGTTTTGTATTTTTAGTAGAGACAGGGTTTCCCCATGTTGACCATGCTAGTCTTGAACTCCTGACCTCAAGTGATCCCCCGCCTCGGCCTCCCAAAGTGCTAGGATTGAGCCACTGCCCCAGCCTATTTTTTCTTATTTTAAATAAATAAATATTTGGAATGAAAAAGATAAGTGTCCAACTGAAGGATAAAATAATCCAGTAGCAGAGGCTTGAATACCAGAAAATTAAACAGCAAAAAAGGCTATCTGTAGACATACTCAAAGTCAAATTCAAAGCCAGAGTGAAGGTCACCCAGAGGCAGCATTTGGTATCAGAGAGGATATTTGTGTAGGTGAAATAGAATTTGATCTCTCTTTCATATTGCAATAGTTTTAAATAGAGTCTTCCTTGTCTGTTTAAATCTGTCCAGTACAATTTTTCTCAGACTATTGATAACTAAGTGTTGCTTACCATGTTAAAGAGGAGACCTTAAGTATGCTGCCGTAGGTAGGTGCTGGGAAAAGGGTGATAGGTTAATGTTGCTGGTGGTGAGATTTCACCACTTGTTAGCTTTGTTCACTATGCATGCACCGCACGTATAAGTAATGGTGATCCTGGCAGGAACAAGAATACAAGTGGATTTCTACCGAAACATCTCTCATTAATTTTCATGCAACTACTAACAACATTCCTTTATTAGAAAGTATAAAATCCAGGTTAAATGCTGGAGAAAAGTATAAATCAGAAGTGCTCCAGAAAAACGACCTAGAGTAGAAAAGAAATCGTGGGGATGAGTAATTGTCCCTTTCCTCCCAAATCTTGTAGTGTGGTCCACTGGCATGAAACTCAATTATCATAAAAGTATGATAGAAAAGATCACTAGAAATCAACAACCATATGGTCCTAAATCAGGTACCAATTAGTTCTACAGATTTAGTGCATTTTTTTGTATTGGAGTGGACGGTGATTGATGACAAGGCATAAAGATCAAAGGGGCTACCATTGATATGTATTAGTTTTTTTCTAGAACATCATAACAGAAACACCTTTTCATTTCTCTTTGGCGGTTTCTATCTCTGTGTCCATGTTGGAAAAGAGAATAGAGGAGAAAAAGGAGAAGACAGCTGCCACATTTTATAGTTCTTTCTCAGCTTTCATTGGAAAGCTTACTGTCAAGAGCATAAAAATATGAAATGAAAAAATAACAGTGAGTAAAACATGTATTAGAGAATAATTACATATGATCTATCTGTTTAAAAATAATTTAAGACATCTTTATAAAATGCATAGTTCTTACTTCATGGATCAAAGAAAGGCAATGGAATGTTTCCACTCTCTCCCATGACTTTCAATCTGTTGTTGCATGGATGTCGTGCATCATTATTAGGTATGTGAAGCTCTTCCTTCTTCAAGTTACTTTATATCAAATATCTGCTTGATTATTAACATTTTAAAAATCTGTTTCATATAATCAGTGAACAGTTGGGAGTTGCAGTCTTATTTCCTAAGTATTTGCAAATATATTACATATAAAACTCCAGGAATTTGTTTAGTGGCATTTTATAGGCAATTTTATCCTGTTCCTGGAATGCAACTATAAGGTGTGCTGAGCTATTCCTACTAGGCAAGACAGTAGTTTCCAACGTTGCCAGAAAGCTCTGAGCAGGAGTCAGTTTTATATGCCTATGTATGTATGGAGGAAGGAGAGAAGCCTTGACATATACATACACTTTAAGGAATCTTGAACTCTCTGAAGCCTGCCAGTCTACAACTGGGTTCAAATTCTGCATCAGAATTTGATGCAGCTTCATGACTTTAGACAAATTAAAAAGTGACTTAACAGTAAGAACTCTCATTTATTGCAAGCAATAATGCAAAATAGTATAGCCACTTTGGAAGACATTTTAACAGTTCCTTATAAAACTAAACTCATTCTTACCACACAATTCAGCAATCACACTCCTTAATATTTACCTAAACCAATTAATGACTTACAGCCACAGAAAAAAATCTGCACAGAGATGTTCATAGCAGTTTCATTCATAATTGCCAACTATTTGAATCAACCAAGATGTCCTTCAGTAAGTGAATGGATAAATTCACTGTGTTACGTTCGGAAATTGGGATATGATTCAATGCTGAAAGGAAATGAGCTATTAAGCCGTGAAAAGACACAGAGGAATCTTAAATGCATATTACTGAGTGAAAAAAAGCCAATCTGAAAAAGCTCTATACCATATGATTCCAACTATATGACACTCTGGAAAAGACCAAACTGTGGAGACAATAAAAAGATTAATGGTTACCAGGGGTTATGGGGGAGGGAAGGATTGAAAATGCAGAACACAGAGGATGTTTAGGGCAGTGAAACTATATTCTGCATGATAGATACTGCAATGGTGGACACATGCCATTACACATTTGTCCAAACCCATACAACGTGCAACACCAAGCAAGAGTGAACCTTCATGTAAATGATGGATAATGGGTGATAATAACATGTTAATTTAAGTTCATCAATTGCAACAAATATATCCCTGTGTTGGGAAATGTTGATAGTGGGGGGACATGTGGCTGTGTCAAGACAGGGGATATATGGGAACTTTCTGTACTTTCTGCTCAATTTTGCTGTGAAACTGAAACTTCTTTAAAAATAAAGTTTACAAATTTCAAAACAAAGTGACTTAACCTCTGCAGACTTCAGTTTCATCAAATTTAAATTGTAGGTAATAATAGTATCTATTTCATAAAATAGTTTTAAGGCCAAATCAGTTTGAAGACATCATTTGTATACAGCAGTGCTTATCACTTTACTCACATATTAGCAGTTATTAGAAAGAGGTTATAATTGAGATTCCAGTTATTAAAGCCTTTTTCATTTCTATGATCTTGATTGACACCAAACACCTATAATTAATCTGTGAGACAGACCAAATGGAAATCCTTAGGCGCTCTTTATATTGGGAAACAAAGGGTCAGCATTCAAATGAATTATGTAGAATCATAAGTCAGAATTGGAGATAGGTCTTGCGATTCCTAGTGCAATCATTTCTCCATTACGCACATTTGTCTAAAGATACTCTTATACACTTAAAATTGTAGGCAACCCTCATCTTACACAATACTTGTTAGGAGAAACCCATTAATATTAGAGCCATGCAAGGCAAGGAATAAGTATATTGAAGAACCCAAAGAACTTCTGTGTACCTGGTTTATATCTCTGGATGTTCACTGTATTACACATTTATATTAATATATGTAAAACTCAAACAGATAAGCACACAGTCCATCAGTCCTCAAACTGATGACATCTTCATGCTGTGAATCTCTAGAAAAAACCCACTGTATTCCTCTGAGAGAATGAGTTTAAAAAGACAAAGAACATCTTGATATTATTATAAATTTATGCCCCAGAAAAGACAAACTAAGGATGGTATGTTTGACCTCTTGGATGATATAGAAGGTACTTGGAATACCCAGGGATCCCCAGACAACACTTTGAGAATGACTGCAACATATTATATGCCATGAGACCACCTTTATACAGGTTGCCCTCCACCCCATCTTTCTAATCTGCTGCCTAACAGTCTCCCTGTTCTTTTGCAGTAGCTTTTCCACATTCTCCGGGTCATTTTTTAGCTTGATCATTAATTTCACACTAGACAGATTCTGAGTCCCTGTCCTCTTCAGGTCCATGGAGACTTTTCCTGCGGGCATATTCTCCTTCAGAATTAAATGGGATGAAAACAGGCCATAGAATGTCAGAGCTTCCTGCCTATACCAAACTCTCAGCTCAGTTCATGCAGAGCCGAGCCTGGGGTGAGAAGCAGCAGCTCAGTTCTCAGCTGGAGGCAGAGCCAGAGAACCTTGAGCTGTGAGCTGTTTTCAGAAGCCACAGCCGTGACCCTGGAAAAGCTGGAGAATGAGGTGTGGCTGCTTTGGATGTGACCAAGTGAATGAAGGCCACAGTGCCAGGCAGGGCAGGGTCTGAGCCAGATGAGATTCATCCAGATGACTCATGAATAATCAACAATGTGGAGGAGAAGTAGTGGTTGGCTACTTAATGCAGTTTATAGAATGTAATTTCCTTTGTTTTTAGAGCATCATGAATGTCGATGAAATGCCCTTTCATTTCACATTTAAGCTCTAAAATGTCACTACTATTTCCAGTTTATTAGATGATGTGTTTCTTTAGAACATTTGGTTTTACAAATACCATGCTCTATTGTTGCACAAGGTCAGAATTATTTTCTGCCTGTTTATGTGCAGCTTTACCAACTAAATCAATTTTTGGTTTTTAGGAGAATGGAACCACAGTTAATAGGTTAGACTTTGTTGTACATAACATTTCTTTGTAACAGATCCTTACACTGAGTTATGTGATGTGTATTAAAACATCTCATCATAGGCTTTCATGCACAAGATGGCATAAGATATGCTGATTGATTACTAAACATTCTTCTCTATAATTCTGCATTATCCACAAATGTTTATTAAACCCTTCATTGCCACAGATAACTGAACTGGTAGCTGCATATAAAAAGTAACTATAAAACATAGCCTCTCATAAAGTCTTAGGGTCTAGATGAGAAAATACATATGCATTCATAAACATACATTAGCAAACATAATGCCTCCACAGTAATATAAGCTAAATGTAAAATGTCAGGTAATATAAACAGGATATATAGAAGGGTAGAGGAGGGATCTAATGATGGAAGTTTGTCTTTTGTCAGCTCAGTTTTCCTTTAGTAATGTACTTCATCATTCTTCATATCATTGTGATAAAATAAGAGTAAAATGAACCTCAAAATCCAGTAGGGTGTTTACATGACTCCTGTCTGGTTAATTAGCATATTCTTCCCCTAGCCACTCTGCCTCAAGTTGGACCAGTGAAAAATCTGCTTTTTGATTTACCAGAAAAATGTGGAAGGAACTATTTCTATGTGGGTTATAGGCTGGTAGGAGGAAATTATGAAAGTTCTCCTGGTCATATTTGTCTCTCAGTTAGAAGAGCCTTCTGAAAACAAAGTCAAGACTGAAAAAAGCAGGATTAAGAGGTGTAGAAGGAAGGATTCCTGGATACAGCAATACTTGGAATCTCTTCCACTCCTGGTCTTTTCCAAGGATATGAGCTGATAAAGCCCTTTTATTTGTAAGCTGTTTTAATTGGGTTTATAGCATCAGTAACTATAAGGGTCCTAATTCACACAGGGGCAATGATAACTTAAGGACTGCCATTCTCAAAAACTTCTTCTAAGAATGTTTTGAGCAGAGCCCTGAGTGCTGTTTAAAACTGTTTAAATAAAAATTTCCACTGGCAGATTTCATGGGCTGGTATTGAGTATCTGTGGCTTTTCCAGGTACACAGTGTAAGCTGTTGGTGGATCTACCATTCTAGATTCTGAAGGATAGTGTCTCTCTTCTCACAGTTTCACTAGACAGTGCCCCAGTGAGGACTCTGTGTGGGGGAACTGACCCCACACTTCCCTTCTGCATTGCCCTAGCAGAGGTTCTCCATGAAGACTCCGCCCCTGCAGGAAACTCCTGCCTGGATATCCAGGCGTTTCCATACATCCTCTGAAATCTAGGAGGTTCCCAAAACTCAATTCTTGACTTCTGTGCACCTGCAGCCCAACACTATGTGTAAGCTGCCAAAGTCTTGGGGCTTGCACCCTCTGAAGCAATGCCTGAGCTGTATGTTGGCTCCTTTTAGCCATGGCTGGAATGCAGGGCACAAAGTTCTGAGACTGCATAAAGGGCAAGGTCCTAGGCCCACCCCACAAAACCAACTTTTCCTCCAGGTCTCTGGGCCTGTGATGGGAGAAGCTGCTGTGAAGACCTCTGACATCTCCTGGAAACATTTTCCCCATTGTCTTGGTGATTAACATTTGGCTCCTCATTACTTATGCATATTTCTGGAGCAGGCTTTAATTTTTCCTCAGAAAATGAGTTTTTCTTTTCTACCACATCAACAAGCTGCAAACTCCAAACTTTAATGCGTTGCTTCCCTGTTAAGCGTAAGTTCCAATTCCAAACTATCTCTTTTTGGATGCATAAAATCGGATGCTTTTAAGAGCACTGAGGTCATCTCCTGAATGCTTTGCTGCTTAGAAATTTCTTCTGCCCAATACTCTACATCATCTCTCTGAAGTTCAAAGTTCCACAGATCTCTAGGGCAAGGTCAAAATGCTGCCAGTCTCTTTGCTGAAGCATAACAAGAGTCAATCTTATTCCAGTTCCCAACAAGCTGTCCATCCCCATCTGAGATCACTTCAGGCTGGATTTCATTGTCCATATCACTATCAGCATTTTAATCAAAGGCATCGAACAAGTCTCTAGAAAGTTCCAGAATTTCCCAGATATTCCTGTCTTCTTTGAGCCCTCCAAATGGTTGTAAACTCTGCCTGTTATCCAGTTCCAAGGTTTCTTCCACATTTTCAGGTATCTTATAGCAATGCTCCAGTACTGTGGTACCAATTTACTGTGTTAGTCCATTCTCATATTGCTTTGAGAAAATACTCAAGACTGGCTAAGTGGTAAAGGAAAGAGCTTTAATTGACTCACAGTTCAGCATGGCTGGGGAAAGCTCAGTAAACTTACAATTGTGGCAGAAGGGGAAAGGGAAGCAAGGCATCTTCTTCAAAAGGTGGCAGAAAGGACAGTGAATGCAAGAGGAACTACCAAACATTATAAAACCATCAGATCTTGTGAGAACTCACTCACTGTCACAAGAACAGCATGGGGGTAACTGCCTCCATGATGCAATCATCTCTGGTATCTCCCTTGGCACATGGGAGTTATGGGGATTAAAATTCAAGATGAAATTTAGGTGGGGGACACAGCCAAACCATATACCCTTAAAAGCAATTGCTCAAATTTCCCTTTCAACATTTCTAGTGTTTTAAAATATATTATCTTAGTGAAAGTAACACATTTAAGCACATAAAAATATGTTACTAAAACTTACGTGAAACTACTTTCTTCTGCCTGTTCTATTTTTGTTTCTCTCCACCAACACTTTCAGTACTAGAGAAAAATATTTTCAAGTCTTTCAGCTCTTCTTTCATATATTAGCTCTATGTTTTCAAATAACATGTTTATACTGTTCCTTTTTAACTTTTCAATTTCAAATATATATATAGTCTTCTTGTCAAATTAGTTGACAATATTAATCACCTACTTCCATTTTGCCTCAAATAGAATCTTGATTTTTGGTCAAATTATGAATTAGTATTTGCTTGAGCTATGTAAATATTGAGACTACGTTAATACTTTCACCAATGAGTCACATAGAGCTAAAAAGAGGGGAGGCTATAATTATGATTCATTTTTTAGTTAAATAGGTTTTGCCCATCTTCTGCATCAAAACTGTCAAATTGTTTTTGGAAATATTATTTCCCAAATGCTCAAGTGTGTCTGTTAGTCTTCAATTTCAATTTTCTTCTTGACTCTTCTGCAGCCACCTCCCCCGATTCTGTTTCCATTCTCAACTTCAAGCTGCCAGTCTTCATTCTTATTTTCAAGTTACCTATCACCATATGTACTGAACCTTTCTGGTGTTTGATGGGGCTGATTTGCTCATAGGTGATTTCTTCTTTTACTCTGCTTTATTAGCTACTGGATCTCTATTGGGTTAAAAAAAATGTTGAAATCTCATTGGGGTTTGTAAAGTTGATCCCAGAGCAATATAGCTTGAATTGCACAGCTTCACTTAGATAATGATTTTTTACAAAATAAGTTTCACCACATGTGCCTTCCTGTCCTACTTCTACTTCCATCTCCTCCACCTCTTCCAACTCTGCCCTCCTTGAGAGGGCAAACCCAGTCTGTTCTTTCTCCTATTCCTCAGTCTACTTACTCAATGTGAAGACAATGAAAAGGATGAAGACTTTTAAAACAATCACTTTCACATCATGAATAGTCAATGTACTTTCTGTTTCTTATGATTTTTGTCATAACATTTTGTGTTCTCTGGCTTACTTTATTGTAAGAATACAGTATATTATAAATTTAACATGCAAAATATGTTAATTACTATTTACTTTACAGATAAATTATCCAGTGAATCATAGGCTATTAGTAGTCAAGTTTGTTGGGAGTCAAATGTTTTATAGGGAATTTCGACTACACAAGGTATCTGCACCCCTACCTTTCACCTTGTTAAAGGGTCAGCTGCACCTATTAACACTTTTGTTTAACTTCTTTTCTTTATGCTAATTTTGAACAGGAGACAAGATAATTGCATGTGATCCACCTACCTAGATTTTCTGGAAATTTTTGCTATTCATTTTAATTTCTGTGGTTCCTGTCACAGTATACTTGAATTTCATATTTCATATTCCCTTTGGATTTTTGGTTAAAATATTTTTTTAAATTTTATTTGTGTATTTATTTATTTATTTATTCATTCATTCATTCATTCATTCATTCATTCATTCATTCATTGAGATGGAGTTTCACTCTTGTTGCCCAGGCTGGAGTGCAATGTCACCATCTAGGTTCACTGCAACTTCTGTCTCCTGGGTTCAAGGGATTCTCATGCCTCAGCTTCCCAAGTAGCTGGGATTACAGGCATACGCCACCATGCATGGCTAATTTTGTATTTTTAGTAGAGAGGGGGTTTCTCCATGTTGGTCAGGCTGGTCTTGAATCGTGGCCTCAGCTGATCCGCCCACCTCAGCCACCCAAAGTACTGGGATTACAGGCATGAGCCACTGTGCCTAGCTTTTAATTTTATTTTTAATTGACATAATATTGTACATATTTATTGAGTACATGGTAATGTTTCATCCTTTTAGTGATCTGATCAGTGTAATTAGCACATTCATAATCTCAAACTTTTATCATTTATTTGTTTTGGGAACATTCAGTATCCTCCTTGTAGCTCTTTGAAACTAAATATTATTGTTAGCTGTTGTCATCCTACAGCACTATAGAACACTAGAATTTATTTCTTCTATCTAGCTGTAATTTGTATCCCTTAATAAATCTCTTCCTATCCCCCTTCCTCCTACCCTCCCCAGTCTAGTATTCTCTGTTCTACTTTTTACTTCGTGAGATTACCTTTTTTTAACTTCCACAAATGAGTGGGAACATTGCAGTATTTAACTTTCTGTTCTTGATTTATTTAACTTAACGCTGTCCTCCAGTTTGATTCATGTTGCCACAACTTACAATATTTCATTCTTTCTTATTACTGCCCAGTAGTATTCCATTGTGTATAGTTAACACATATTCTTTATCCATTTATCTGTTATTGGACACCTTGGCTGATTTCATATCTTAGCTATGTGAATAGCGCTGTAATAAACATATGGGTGCAGATATCTCTTTGATGTACTGAGTTGGTTTTTTTTTTTAATTTGGATAAATCCATAGTAGTGGGATTGCTGGATCATATGGTAGTCCTATTTGTAGTTTTGTGGAGAATCGCTATATTGTTCTCCATAGTGACTGTACTACTGTACATTCCCACCAATCATGTAGAAAAGTTGCTTTTTCTCTACATGTTCACCAGAATTTTTTTTATTTTTTGTCTTTCTGATAATAGACATCCTAACTGGAGTAAGATGATACCTCATTGTGGGTTTCATTTGCATTTCCCAGATGATTAGTGAGATTGAGTATTTTAAAATATATTTGATGGACATTATTAGTGTGTCTTCTTTTGAAAAACGTCTGTTCAAATCACTTGTCAATTTTTATTTGGAATGCTTTTTTTTGCTATTGAGATGTTTGAGTTCCATATATATTCTGGATATTAATCTTCTGTTGGATGAATAGTTTGCTAATATTTTGTTTCATTCTGTAGCTTTTCTTTTCATTCTGTTGATTGTTTCCTTTGATGTACAGAAGCTTTTTAGTTTAATATAATCACATTTGTATGATTTGTATAATTTGTATAATTTTATATATATATATGTTTTTGTTGCCTGTGCTTTTGAGGCCTGATTCATAAAATATTTTCCAAGAGTAGTATCCTGATGTGTTTCATTTATGTTTTCTTCTAGTAAGTTTACAGTTCTGGGTCTTATATTGAGATCTTTGATCTATTTGGGGTTGATTTCTTTATAGTGGGAGAGGTGGAAGGTCTGGTTACAGTTATTATTTTTTTTTTTTTTTTGCATTTGAATATCCAGTTTTCCCAGTACCATTTATTAAAGAGATTGTCCTTTCTCCAATGACTGTTCTTGGCACCTTTGTCAACAATCAGCTGGAATTTGATACATAGATTAATTTCCAGTTTCTCTACTCTGCTTAATTGGTCTGTATGTTTGCTTTCATGCCAGTATCATGCTGGTTTGGTTACTACAGCTTTGTAGTATATTCTAAGTCTGGTATTGTGATGCATATGGCTTTGTTCTTTTTACTCAGGATTGCTTATGGGTATATAGTGTATTTGATCACTTCACACAATTTTTAAAATTTAATTTGACAAAAGTTAAGATTGTTTTTCTATTTCTATGGAGTATATTGTTAGGGCTTGCATTGAATAAGTAGGTTGCTTTATGTATCATTATTATTATTTTAGCAATATTAATTCTTCCAAAATATGAGCCTGAGCTATCTTTCCATTTGTTTGCATCCTCTTCAATTTCTTTCATCAGTGTTTTCTTGCTTTCATTATAGAGGTCTTTTACCTCCTTAGTTAAATTTAATCATAGGTATTTTAACTTCTTTGTAGGTCCTATAAATGACATTGCCTTCTTATTTCTTTTCTATTCACTTTGCTGTTCATGTTTAGAAATACTAGAATTTAATGATATATAACATTTTATCAATATACAACATTTGTATATTGATTTTGTATACTACAACTTTACTAATTTTATTTAACTGAAGAGTTTTTGGTAGCATCTTTAGATTTTTCTACATATAAGATTATGTTGTCTGCAAGAGGGACAACTTGAATTCCTTCTCTTTAATTTGGATGCCCTTTATTTCTTTTTCCTGCCTAATTGCTCTTTCTAGGTCTTCTAGTACCATGCTGAATAAGAGTGGTATCCTTGTCTTATTCTGGTTCTTAGAAAAAACGCTTTCGGATTTTTCTCACTCAGTTAGATGTTATCTGAGGGTTTGTCTCATATGGCCTTTATTATGTTGAGATGCTTTTCTTTTACATATTATTACTGAGAATTTTAAAATGAAGAGGCCAGGCGCAGTGGCTCACATCTGTAATTCTAGAACTTTAGGAGGCCGAGGAGGGTGGATCACCTGAGGTCAGGAATTCGAGACTAGCCTGGCTATCCTGGTGAAACCTCGTCTCTACTAAAAATACAAAAAATAAAAATTATCCAGGCGTTCGGCATGTGCCCATAATCTCAGCTACCCGGGAGGCTGAGGCAGGAGAATGACTGGAACCTGGGAGACGGAGGCTTCAGTGAACCAAGATCGTGCCACCGCACTCTAGCCTGGGCAATAGAGTGAGACACTGTCTCAAAAGAAAAAAAAAAGGAAAAAAGAAAATGAAGAGATGTTGAATTTTATCAAATATTTTCTCCATTTATTGATATGATCACGTTTTTTCATTCTGTTGATGTGATGTATCACATTTATTGATTTGTGTATGATGAACCATCATTTTCTTCCTGAAATCAATGCCACCTGACCATTTTGTAAGTGTACATTGGATTCAGTTTGCTAGTATTTTGTTAAGGACTTTCGGGTCTATGTTTTTTAGGGATATTGGCCTGCAGTTTTATTTGTTGTGTCTTTATCTGGTTTTGGTATCGGGGTTATGCTGACATTATAGAAAGAGTTAGGAAGAATTCCTTCCTCTTCAATTTTTTGAAAGAGTTTGAGAAGAATTTGTAGTAATTCACTACTAGAGATTTTGTGGAATTCAGCAGTGAAGCCATTTGGTTTTGATCTTTTCTTTGTTTGGTGAATTTTTATTAGTGATAATCTTTGAACTTATTTTAAATATTTTTTAAGTCACTTTTTGGTGTTGAGTGATGTTGAGTGTTGTTTCCAAATGGACTCACTTTTAGCCCTTAAAATCTTCCTTTGCATTCCCAAGAGTCTTTGCATTTTGTAAATGTTTTATTAAAGCGTACAAAGAACTCAGAAATGATTTTTTAGGTCCCTAAGTTTCTGCTCACAGATTTTAGTAATATCCCTGACTTGCTTTATAGTCACATATAAGAATATATAAATCACTTTAAAACTGATTTTAAAATATTGCCTATGCTTTAAGAAGCTTCTTAAAATCAGTGGTCTACAAATATACACAGGTGTCTTGTTAAGTTAATCAGCATTTGTTCTTGAGAAACAGTCACCCAGAAGGCTGTGGGATATTGTAACTTTGGTGGCTGGAAATTTAGAACAGGAAAACTTTAGGAATAATAGGTTTAAAATAATTTTGTATTTACTCTGGTGCTCCAACTTCACTGAACAGATCCATTGTCAATCAGTTAGAGATGGCAGCCCAGATTCCATAAAATACATACTGATTTTACCCATAGACTTACCCTGGTCAGGGAATGCATGTTTCAGATTAATCCTGCCATACTTTTTCTCTAAATTCCCTTTTAAATGGTGTTTGTCCCTCACAATAAGAAAACAAAATCAAAACAAAAAATAAACCTCATCACCAACTTATGAAAAAGTGGTTACAGATACATTGTTTATTTTTAGTTGTTAACTATGGTCTTTCATGTCTGTGTTTAATGATAGAGCTCTGATTAATTTACTCTTAACAAATATGCATCTTATGTGTTTTTTTTCCGTTTTGAGGTCTTTCAAGTGCTTTTGACAATAACATAAATTCTATCTGCCCATGTACATTGGAGCTCTGCTATCATGGACTGGAAGTGTAAAAAGAGAAGCAGTAGATCCTCATTATATGCGGATTCAGTATTTGCAAATTTGTCAATTTGCTAAAATTATTTGCAGCCCCTAAATTGATACTTCCAGAGCCTTTGATGATCATTCACAGAAATGCCCAGAACAGCAAAATACTTGAGCTGTCCAAAGTACACATTTTCAGCTAAGGTCAAACATACCACTCTCTCACTGAAAACATTTTTGTATTGAATTTTGTGCATGTTTTTTGTGCATGTTTTCTTCATTTTGGGGGCTTTTTGTTTTTGATTTTGCAGTTTAAAATATTCCCCAAGTATAATGCTGAAGTGCTGTCTAGGGTACGTAGGTGCAAGAAGGCTACAATGTGCTGGAGAAAATAGTGTGTAATATAAGTTTCCTTCAGGCGTGTGTTGTAGGGCTGTTGGTCTTGCAGTCAGTGTTAATGAATTAGCAAGATATATTACATAAGATCCCTTTAAATATAAACACACATAACACAAGGTGATGTAAAAGTTCGAGGAAAATATTGTGAGCAGAGTCTTGCAGCAACCTAACTCTGTATTTTCCTTAGGAGCAATGATTCTGTATTTGCTATACCAGTGTTGACAGTATAAAACATAACCACTGTGAATAATAGGAATAGATTTTATTTACATGTTCTCTCTATTGATGCCTATCCTATTATAATTTGCAAATCTTGTGGTAGAAGCTATTGTGTTTTTGTTTTGTTTTGAGACAGGGTCTTACTTTGTCACCCAGTTTGGAGTGCAACGGTACAATCTCGGCTCACTGTATCCTCCACCTCCTAGACTCAAGTGTTTCTCCTACCTTCCCAGTCCCTCAGGTAGCTGGGACCACAGGTGTGCGCCACCATGCCTGGGTAATTTTTGTAGTTTTTGTAGAGAATGGGTCTCACCATGTTGCCCAGGCTGTTCTTGAATTCCTGAGCTCAAGCCATCTGCCCTCCTCGGACTCCCAAAGTGCTAGATTACAAGAATGAGCCACTGCACCTGGTGTTTTTTGTTTTTTTGTCATTTTAAATCCAAGTTGGATTAATGGGTTGCCCTCATCTCATTTGTACTGTCATTCTAAGATAAATAATAACTAAGTTGATTGTCTTATTTGTATTTATATTTGCTCACTTTTATAAACCATGAAAAAGAAAAAGATCCAAGTTTTGTGTTAAAATGAGTCTGTGTTTTGTTCTTATTTACAGAATTGTGTACATAATCTTAAAATCATCCCATTAAATTACTTTAAAACTTTTTCTCCTTGTTTTTGATAATTGTAATTAGAGCAATATCTGAACCCCTAAATCCTAAAATAATATGTTGTTTACCTGCTTCAGTGAGGATTTCTGAGTTACTTGGCTGGTAAAATCAATTGAAACATTTCTTTTTCTTGAAAAATTCATCATCTTTCTTTTAAGTGATATAGAAAGAAATATTGGCCTTTGCTTTTAAAATACAAGATTATCAACCAACTATAAACCTTTACAAAACTAACTGCATTTCACTGGCATAAGTCATACACAATAATGAAGTGATAATTTAAGTTAAAATTAGACAAGCTATAACTGAATATTTCAAATTATTATCCCAAGCTCTGATTTTATTTTATTTTATTTTCTAACTAAGAATTAGAGCTTCAGCAAAATATACTATGGACTAATACATGGATAGTAAGTTAGTGGTTTAGTTACTGGGATTTTTAAAATATTTAACTCTGTATTGTATACATTCAAACCAGAGTCTTTTTCGTTGTTGTTTAATGTTAATGGAAATGACTTTTGCCAAATATAGGCCTTTGAGAACTAATCTTGTATGTCCATTATCAATAATTAAGATAAGATTGACCTCTTCTTGCCTTTCATATTTCTATTTTGGTGCAAAAATGACTCTTCTCCCATTAAAAAAAAAAAATCTTTGTGGTTGCTGAAGCAGAACAATTACTTTATTTCCACTTCAGAGAAATTTCTTTTTTGGAGGTTGAAGCACCTGCTATGCATACATTATGTAAAGAACATACCAGTCATTTAGAATGAAAGTTTGAATATAAATGTCAGACATTACTGAAACCTGTTTCATAATGTGCTTATGCATCAATTTCATTGTTTTACTATTTTATTGCTATAGAAGCAGGCAGGTATACGAGTGTGTGTGTTTACGTATATATGTATATATATGTGTGTGTGTGTATTGTGTGTATGGATGTGTGTAACTAATAGACAAGTATAATAATTGGTAATTAACAAATAAATAAGATCAATTACTTACCTGTGTTAACATCTCCTGGCCACAGTTCTACCTAAATGATGGCAACATGTTTCCAATACATGACTTTTTGCTACATTCTATTTGCCTTGGAATATTTGCATTTACTCATCAATGCCTACAAATTTACTTACTTATTGTAGGGGCATGCAGATGTATTCCATGAACTTCAGTTAATAAACAGTTGGGACTAGAAAGGAAAAAGTAGAGAAATTGAAATTTGACCTACTGCCCAAAGCTTGTTAATTGCTTATTATATTTCAGTTTTAATTTTCAGGTCCTGAGCAAATTATCCATCCTAATCAGCTAATATGGTTTCGCTGTGCTCTCACCAAAATCTCAAATTGAAATGTATCTGCCAGAATTCCCACGTGTTGTGGGAGGGACCCAGGGGAGGTAATTGAATCGGGGGCGGGGGGTGGGGGCGCGGTCTTTCCTGTGCTATTATCATGATAGTAAATAAGTCTCATGAGATCTGATGGGTTTAACAGAGATTTCTGCTTTTGCTTCTTTCTTATTTTTCTCTTGCCACCACCATGTAAGAAGTACCTTTCACCTCCCACCATGATTA
Organism: Macaca thibetana thibetana; assembly: GCF_024542745.1. Lineage (NCBI taxonomy): Eukaryota > Metazoa > Chordata > Mammalia > Primates > Cercopithecidae > Macaca > Macaca thibetana. The sequence goes on along the minus strand of NC_065580.1, from coordinate 175,570,634 downwards.
TGAGGCCTCCCCAGGCATGTGAAACTGTAAGGACAATTAAAACTCTTTTCGGTTCCAGTTTCAGGGATGTCTTTATCAGCAGCATGAACATGAACTAATACAGTTAATTGGTACTAGGAGTGGTGTGATACTGAAAAGACACTTGAAAATATGCAAGCGACTTTGGAACTGGGCAACAGGCACAGGTTCTAACAGTTTGGCACAGGTTCTAACAGTTTCCTGTCTTCAGAAGAAGACAGGAAAATGTGGGAAAGTTTGGAACCTCCTAGAGACTGGTTGAATGCCTTTGACCAAAATACTGATGGTGATATGAACAATAAGGTCCAGGCTAAAGTGGTCTCATATGGAGATGAGGAACTTATTGGGAACTGGAGCAAAGATGACTCTTGTTATGTTTTAGCAAAGAGACTGGCAGCATTTTGCCCCTGTCCCACATATTTGTGGACCTTTAAACTTGAGAGAGATGATTTAGGGTATCTGGTGGAAGAAATTTCTAAGCAGCAAAGCATTCAAGAGGTGACTTGGGTGCTGTTGAGGGCATTCAGTTTTGAAAGGGAAAAAGAGCATAAAAGGTCAGAAAATTTGCAGCCTAACATTGCAGTAGAAAGTAAAACCTCAGTTTTTGACTGGTAATTCAAGCTGGCTACAGAAATTTGCATAAGTAACTAGGATCCAAATGTTAATCCTCAAGACAATGAGAAAAATGTCTCCAGCCCATGTCAGACATATTCACGGCAGCCTCTCCCATCACAGACCTGGAGTCCCTGGAGGAAAAAGTGGTTTTGTGGGCCTTGCCCACAGTCCTTATACTGTGTACAGCCTAGGGACTTGGTGGCCTGTGTACCAGTTGCTCCAGCCATGGATGAAAGGGACCAAAGTAGAGCTCATGGTGTGGTTTCAGAGGGTGGAAGCCCCAAACCTTGGCAGCTTCCACATGGTGTTGAGCCTGTGGGTGCACAGAAATCAAGAATTGAAGTTTGGGAACATCCACCTAGATTTCAGAAGTTGTATGGGAACACCTGGATGTCCAGCTAAAAGTTTGCTGCAGGGCAGGGTGCTCATGGAGAACCTCTGCTAGGGCAGTGCAGAAGGAAAGTGTGAGATTGGAGTCAACACAGAGACCCTACTGAGGGACTGCCTAGTGGATCTGTGAGAAGAGGGCCACTGTCCTCCAGTCCCCAGAATGGTAGATCTACCAACAGCTTGCACTGTGCACCTGGAAAAGCTGCAGACACTCAATGCCGTGAAAGCAGCCAGGAGGAGGGATGTACCCTGCAAAGCCACAGCGGTGGAGTTGCCTAAGACCATGGAAACCCACCTCTTCCATCAGCGTGACCTGGATGTGAGATCTGGAGTCAAAGGAGATCATTTGGAACTTTAAAATTTGACTGCGCCACTACGTTTCAGACTTGCATGGGCCCTGTAACTCCTTCGTTTTGGCCAATTTTTCCCATTTGGAATGGCTGTATTTACCCAATACCTGTATCCCCATTGTATCTAGGAAGTAACTAGCTTGTTTTTTATTTTACCGGCTCATAGGCGGGAGAGACTTGCTTTGTGTCAGAAGAGATTTTGGACTCTGAACTTTTGTGTTAATGTTGAAATGAGTTAAGACTTTGGGGGACTGTCGGGAAGTCATGATTGGTTTTGAAATGTGAGGACATGAGATGTGGAGCAGCCAGGGGTGGAATGATATGGTTTATCTGTGTCCTCACTGAAATCTTAACTTGAATTGTATCTCGCAGATTTCCCACATGCTGTGGGAGGGACCCAGGGGGAGGTAATTGAATCATGGGGGCTGGTCTTTCCCGTGTCATTCTCATGATAGTGAATAAGTCTCATGAGACCTAATGGGTTTATCAAGGATTTCTGCTTTCACTTCGACCTTGTTTTTCTCTTGCTGCCATCATGTAAGAAGTGCCTTTTGTCTCCCACCATGATTCTGAGGCCTCCCCAGCCATGTGGAACTGTAAGTCCAATTAAAACCCCTTTTGTTTCCAGTTTCAGATATGTCTTTATCAGCAGCATGAAAACTAATACACCAACTCTATATAATTGGAACTTATATATACCTTGTTCTTTCTCAATTTCTTTATCTAATCATTTTTCAGAGTCAACCACCTGAGAAGGTGTATATACTTACGATTTTTTTTTTTTTTTAAAACAATCTGTTTCAGTCTGGATTACATTCTCATCTCTCTGCAGAATGTACTGTCACAATTGTTAGTTAACATTGGAGATCAGGTCCCAGATTTGATTCTCATTAAAGTCCTTCTTGAAACAATATTTTCACTTCACTTTTCTGATAGCACATTCTCTTGGTTTTCCTCCTGTTTCTCAAACTTCTCTCATCCTGTCTTATCCGTCTCTACCTAAACATCAAATATTCATATTGCCTGAAGCTTGGAACGTTAGTCTGGTTAAATTTACAATATTTTCAAAGTGATTTTTCATATTAACTGCTTCCTTTCTTCCTCTACTCTTTTGACTCCCAGCACTGACTTATTTTTGGATATCCACACTCATTTGCTCCAATGTTCATTTCACATCTCCATATTTTTTCCAGAGGCACCTTGAATTAAACCTATCCAAAAGTGAATCCATGAAACTTTATCAGCAGTCTTTCACAGCCAGTGTTAGCAATGACTTCACAACGATAAAGTTCAGAAAAGCTACAGTTCTCCCCGTGTCCTCTTCCTTGCTCTATTTAATTCATTACCAAGCCCTATTTATTTTACTCATTAAATATCATTAGAATATGTTAAGATTTTCTGTATGTTTGAGTCTCTCCTAGTTCATGTTAGTATCACTTCCTGCCTAGACTACTGCAGTGGTTTACTAACTGGTTTCTCTAAACCCACTTTTGCTTCCTTCCTTCAAATGAATTTTCCACACCTACATATGTAGTTAATATTATAAAATGTGAGGCTGATGATATTGAAAAGTCAATTAAGTATGTAAAGTTTAATGTTGTTATCAGATCTATGCTAGAAAGATATTTGGTAGCAGTGAAGCATTTGAGTGAAAGGAAGATTCTCACTTTAGGGGAGTTGAGCTGATCTTAAGAGGCTGAGTTTAGTAAATGGCAACAGGAATGAAAAGGAGAGTTATCTAAGTGGTTAATCTTCTGCATTGTGCTTGGTGGTTAATAGGATATGGTGAAGAGTGAGATGGCAGGCCATGTGGGCCAATACAAAAAGCAGTAGCCGTCCTTTGATAAAAATTATTCATGATATTCCTGATTAGAGTTGATGCATTGTTCTTTACAGCTCCCTAAGAAAATTATAACACTCTCTTTGTCACCTATTAGCCATTATTTATTTATGTGGGCACATGGGTGTACATGCATGCACACATGAGGGTATGTATGTACATAAACTTATACATCAGGTTATGACAGTATAGCAGTGTAACTTCTTTCTATTGGTCTTCCTCAGTGATCTACTGTTTTCTAGGAATATATTACATCTGGGAAACATATTTCAGAGATGAGTCAGCCAATAATTTCTAATCACATCAAATATCATTATCTAGAAATCATTTTTTTTTTTTTTGACGCGGAGTCTTGCTCTGTGCCCCAGGCTGGAGTGCAGTGGCGCGATCTCGGCTCACTGCAAGCTCCGCTCCCCCGGGTTCACGCCATTCTCCTGCCTCAGCCTCCCGAGTAGCTGGGACTACAGGCGCCCGCCACCTCGCCCGGCTAATTTTCTTGTATTTTTAGTAGAGACGGGGTTTCACCGTGTTAGCCAGGATGGTCTCGATCTCCTGACCTCATAATCCGCCCGTCTCGGCCTCCCAAAGTGCTGGGATTACAGGCTTGAGCCACCGCGCCCGGCCCTAGAAATCATTTTCTTTGACTATTAACTTTTATACCGAACAAAAGTTTATTAATTTCTTTATGATGATAGCTGAAGTTATAGACTATATGTCAGAATTTGTGAGTTTAATATTTTCTGGTCTTAAAAATTGCCAAGTAAGTCATTTTTCATGAGTTATATGGCCTAAATTAGCACTCTGAATATCCCCATCTGTTAAAAAAAAGTTTTCAAATATCTAACAATAATGAAAGAAAAGAGAAGAGTTCTGTGACTTAGTAACTTAGCTAAGCAGAAGACTGAAAATCACATACATTTTGATCATCTGTTATTTTTCTTTTTATATGGTTACCATTTGTAATATTTAAAACTCACTAAATTCTGTATGAATACTTTCTAAATATGTACTATTTATCAATAAGGTGAGTAATAAATGTAAGATATTTAATTTACATATCAAATTTACTGGCATTTGTCTTTGGAAAACAATTTTGTATAAAAAATTCCTTTGAAATGTAACAAGTATTTCGTAGGTATTTAATACATTTTCTTTATTTTAATAATTATTTTGAATATCCTTGAGAGAAATTTAAGAAAAAGAATAAATACATTTTTCTTCTTACTTAACTTGTGTAGTTTCACTAGATTTTTTACTCCAAAACATTTTTCTATGTGTTTTCTATTTACTCCAAAACATTTTTCTATTCAATAGAGATGTATGTAATCTACAGTAATCATATGGGAAAATATTCATATTTATGTGGATGTATATATTTAGTATAAAATTGTTTAGAAAATAGAATATTTTCTAGTGTACCAAGGTACAAATGTATTGAGCATAATATTTATGTAGTTTAAATTTTTCTTAAACATATAGAAAAATTATTGTAGCAAAACGGAAGGGTGACCAAATTTGACTTTCAGTATAACCAATTTTATATCACTGTTAAGTAGAATGACATTTGTTCAATTAAAATGGATTGAGTCTGGATTCTCTAAGAGAAAGAACCAATAGGAATATATATATATTTGTGTGTTTATATATGTGTGTGGAGAGAGAGAGAGAGAGAGAGAGAGAGAAAGAAAGAGAACGTTATTATAAGAAATTGGTTCACATGATGATGGAGGCTGAGAATTCTCAAGATCTGCAGTTGTAGAGCTGGAGGCCTAGGAGAGCCAGTGACACCATTCTAGTCCAAATCCAAACGTCTAAGAATCAGGAGAGCTAATGGTGTAACTTCCAGTCTAAGTCTGAATCCAAAGGCAGGAAAAGACTGATGTTTAAGCTCAAAGACAGGCAGAGAGAGAGAATGATCTTGTTTTACCTTTTTATTCTATTTACGCCTTCAGAAGATTGGATAATATTCAACTGTATCGGGGAGGTCCATCTGTTTTAATCAGTCCACACATGAACATGCTCATCTTTGCTGGAAATATCCTCACAGAAACACTTGGAAATATCCTCACAGAAACACTTAGAAATAATGGTTAATAAGTTATACACTCATCCTGTGACAGAGTTAAACTGACACATAACAGTAACCAGCAACTGATGAGCACACTTTTTAAAAACTGTCCTTGTCTCAGAAATTGACAAAGATCAAAGCATGAAATAATTATGGTTAAGAGCACACCCCATGGTGACAGACTCCTTGCATTTGAATCTCAACTCCTCCACTGGTGTAACAGATCGATGATCACAGAAAATTCCATTATCCATTCAAAATGTTAACATCTTTATCTCTAAGAGATTATTATTACTCTGTCTCAGAGCTATAGGGAGTTTCAGTGACATAATCCATGGATTTTTTAAAAAAAATAGGTAGCCTATTATAAGTGTGAATAAAAATTTTAACCCTTAAAGGGTCATTTTGCTGAATGATATAATGGAAATAAGTATATTGAGCCAATGGAATTCTACTTTACAATAGGGAAGTGGAAACTTTCAGTTTTACAATTTTCATTTACAGTAGGGTATGGAAGTTTACTAGTCATCAAATTGACCTAGGCAAATCCAAGCCACCAAAATCAACTTTTAATCTGACTGTTTAATTTATATAACTGTGCATGAATTATGGACAGCAGATACACTTTTAAGCAGACATCTACCATTTTCATTGTAAGTTTTGATAGTTTCATGGAGTTTAATACTTAGCATAACATGGATATTGACATTTTAAGATGAAGCTCTTACATCATATCTGTAAATATTTCCAATAGGATCAAAACACAATAATTGTGTAGTATCTACAATTACTTGCTTTTAAAAATACATGAACAATGTTTGGTTTAACAGTCAGAAATTTTATCTTTTTCTCCCCAAACCAATTTCACTCAACTATCACAATTTAATTATCATTATAATGTAATATACATTTAAAAATAAATATTTTATTGATATAATTTATTAGTGACCATAAGCATCTGTAAATAAAAAAAATCAGGAGTAAGTTATTCCTCTAGTAATTATTAGTCCCGGTTATAAATGATGTAAATTTATCATATATTTTCATAAACAACTTAACACATTAAAGTGATTTTTGAAAACATAGCTCATTACGAGAATGTAATTTCTATTAATGATTAATTTATTGTTAGAATGGGACAGAGTTTACCATACATTCCCTTCTTATTATTTTTTAGGTCATTGATATGGTTTGGCTGTGTGCTCACCCAAATCTAATCTTGAATTGTAACTCCTACAATTCCCATGTGTCTTGGGAGGAGCCCAGTAGGAGGTGGCTGAATTATGGGACAGGTCTTTCCTGCACTGTTCTCATGACAATGAATGGGTCTCACAAGATCTGATGGTTTTAAAAGTGGGAGTTTCCCAGCACAAGCTCTCTTTTCTTGTCTGCCACCATGTCAGATGGGAGATGGGCCTTTCACCTTCTGCCATAATTGTGAGGTCTTCTGAGCCATGTGGAACTGTAAGTTCAATAAACCTCTTTATTTTTAAATTGCACAGTCTCAAGTATGTCTTTATCAGTGGCATGAAAATGGACAAATACAGTAAATTGGTACCAGTAGGGTGGGGCACTGCTGAAAAGATACCTGAAATTGTGGAAGCCACTTTGGAACTGGGTAACAAGCAGAGGTTGGAACAGTTTGGAGGGCTCAGAAGAAGACAGGAAAATGTGGGAAAGTTTGGAACCTCTTAGAGATTGGTTGAATGGCTTTGACCAATATGCTGATAGAGATATGGGCAATAAAGTCCAGGCTGAGGTGGTCTCAGATGAAAATGAGGAACTTTTTGGAAAATGGAGCAAAGGTGACTCTTGTTATGTTGTAGCAAAGAGACTGGCAGCAAAATGCCTCTACCCTAGAGATTTGTGGAACTTTGAACTTGAGAGAGATGATTTAGGGTATCTGGTGGAAGAAATTTCTAAGCAGTAAAGCATTCAAGAGGTGACTTGGGTGCTGTTGAAGCTATTCAGTTTTAAAAGGGAAGCAGAGCATAAAAGTTCAGAAAATATGCAGCCAGACAATGCTTTAGAAAAGAAAATCCCATTTACTAAGGAGAAATTCAAGCTAGCTGCAGAAATTTTCATAAGTAACTAGGATCCAAATGTTAATCCCAAAGACAACAGGAAAATGTCTCCAAAGCATTTCATAGCTCTTCACGGGAGCCCCTCCCATCACAGGACTGGAGGCCTAGGAGGAAAAAATGGTTGTTTGGGTCAGGCCCAGGGTCCCAGTGCTGTGTGCGGCCTAAGGACTTCGTGCCCTACATCCCAGCTACTCCAGCCATGGCTGAAAGGGGCACACATAGAGCTTGAGCTATGGTTTCAGAGGATTCAAGCCCCAAGCCTTGGTGGTTTCCATATGGTGTTGACTCTGCTAGTACACAGAAGTGAAGAACTGGTGTTTGGGAACCTCCTCCTAAATTTCAGAGGATATATGGAAATGCCTGGATGCCCAGGCTGAAGTTTGCTGCAGGGGCAGGGCTTTCATGTAGAACCTCTGCTAGGGCAGCATGGAAGGGAAATGTGGGGTCAGAGTCCCCCACATAGACTACAGGGGCACTGCCTAGTGGAGCTGTGAGAAGATCACCATTCTACAGACCCCAGAATGGTAGATCCACTGGCAGCTTGCACTGTGAACCTGGAAAAGCTACAGACACTCAACACAAGCCCAGGAAAACAGCCAGGAGGGAGGCTGTACCCTGCAAAGTCACAGAGGTGGAGCTGCCTAAGACCATGGGAAGCAACCTTTTGCAACAGCATGACCTGGATGTGAGAAATTGAGTCAAAATATCATTTTGGAGCTTTAAGATTTGACTGCCCTGCTGGATTTCAGACTTACATGGGATTGTAGCCCCTTTATTTTGGCCACTTTCTCCTATTTGGAATGGCTGTATTTACCCAGTGCCTGTACTCCCATTATATCTAGGAAGTAACTAACTTGCTTTTGATTTTACATGCTTATAGGCAGAAGGGACTTGACTTGTCTCAGGAGAGACCTTGGACTGTAGACTTTTGAGTTAATGCTGAAATGAGTTAAGACTATGCGGGACTGTTGGGAAGGCACGATTGGTTTTTGAAATAAGAGGATATGAGATTTAGAAGAGGCCACTGGCAGAATGATATAGTTTGGCTGTGCCCCCAAGCAAATCACATCATAAATTGTAATTCCCACATGTCATGGGAGGAATCTGGTGAGAGGTGATTGAACAGGGCAGGTCTTTCCTGCACTGTTCTCTTGATAGTGAGTCTTACCAGATTTCATGGTTTCAAAAATTGGAGTTTCCCTGCACAAACTCTCTTCTCTTGTCTACCACCATGTGAGATGTGCCTTTCACCTTCCACCATGATTGTGAGGTTTCCTCAGCCACATAGAACTCTAGGTCCGATAAACCTTTCTTTTGTAAATTATCCAGTCTCGGGCATGTCTCTAACAGCAGTATGAAAATGGATTAATACACTCATTTTTATAGATGTAGGTATTGAAATAATTTGTTCACATAAACAAATAGATGAGGATAAGTATGCTATTCTAGCAATGTCATTGAATTCTTTCAACTCTTTTCAGGTGTTTGTAAATATCTCACTCTATTTCTTCAGCAAATATTATTTTTAAGTGGCCTATCAACAAACAATCCAAGTAGGGAACGTCTTTAGTTTTGTTGAAAATTGATAGTTGGAATCACTTGATTTTCAAATGTATTTATTTTTTGTTCTGTCATTAAAATTCTTTACTTTTTCAAAATCATTAAAAATATTTTGATTGGTCTCACTAGTGATGCCTAGGATCTTTGTAATTTTCTGGGGCAATCACCTTGCGAATTTAGTGCTGGGCAACAGATATTTTACTTTGAAAAACTGGGAAAGGTTTATTATAACATGGCAGAAAATTAGGACTTAAAGCTCCATCAGAGGCCCTTAGGAAATATTTAACATAAAACATGAAATTATTTAAATTAGAAATGAATTCCCTTAAATTATCTGTGCTCACACCCTTGAATGCCTGCAGATACTTCACTGAGCACCAAAAATCAAAGTGGTAGACTACTGATTTAAGCACCAACAATACATTGGCTGGGAAAACAACTTCACAAAGCATCTGTTGGCTGAGCATTCTAGATTTCTATTTCTAGACTCTTTCCTAAATAAAAATTCTAGGGACTGACTAAGGAAACTAAAGAAAAAAAAAGTCTTTAAAAACAGGTGATATATAATATTTTGTAAATCTAATCTAAAATTCATTAGGGTTGTTCTTTACCAAGGCTGGATATTCTCTTGGGGTATAGTCTCTTTTGTGTACAGAACAGTTTCTTATTTTAATTTCCTACATAATTTAAATCTTGATGAATTGATTTCATTAGCACATTAAATCTGCATAGCACTTACATTGCCCATCTCTCTTAACACAAACTAAAGTAAAAAAATATCCTCTGTTGTTGTTCGAGCTTTCATTTGGGTAGATTGGGTTCTGACTGATTGCCTGCTCTTCATTACCTCATCACAAGTTGCATTGATTAAGATTAAAGCAGCTACACTTACATCTTTTCAACGTCTTATTTAAAACTTATTTCAAACTTTTGTTCATTTCAGAAATTGTGTATTATATATACTGGGAAATAGTTTCCAAAAATTCTTTCTACCTACAATGTATTCACAAGCTCTTAATTTTCCCCTTGCCCAGTCTAATGCCTTTCAATCAAAAGCAATTTGTAAATAACTTGATCTTTACCATCAAGTGATAGTTGCAGGAGCTGATAAAAGCAAAGATCCATGGGCCATCTCCTAAAGAAAGGGGTTGTTTTCATGTCCCATGACCTTCCCTGCCCCCAGAGGCAGATTAGATCTCTATTCAAATGGGTGGCCACTAAAACTGACAAGTAGTAAATAAAATACCACAGGTCCAAGACCTCTCATGAAAATAAAACTCATAGACCCTTGTTGATTTGAGGAAACAGATTATGATGCTTTGCATATATATATTATGTTTTAAATATCTCAAGTATATAGATCTAAGGAGGCTGGGATTTTTATCATTGTAATTGAAAAGGAAAAACTGAAAACAACCATATTATACTTACCTTAAATTCATGGTATATATATCATAAAATTCAAGTAATCTTATCGTATTATATAGAAAACACCCATATCAGTGATAATTTGAACACTGAATTTTCCATTTTTCTGTGAATTGTTGAATAATTAGTAATAAGTAGGATTTGCCCACCATTTAGTATGTACTGAGCACTGGGTAAGATTCTTACCTGCGTTATAACATTAATAAGTGTAAGTCCATGAGGCATGCGTTTTAATTGGCATTTGACAGAAGCATAAACAGACAATCTGGGATTGACAACACTAACCCACATGACTTTAAGATCTCTGTTCAAAACACCTACCTCTCTGAAAATAATAAATTGTTTATTCTCTTTAGACTGATTAATATTATAAAGAAAGATAACTAGAAAGAGGGGTGAGAAAAATGTCAGAAGTAATTAAAATGGACATGGTCATATTTTTGTTGCTGTATTTTTGATGGAAATAATAGTTTTTTTCCTCAGTTGCTAACTTGGTTTCCAAGTTTGAGAGGTCATAAGAGGTCTGGGGAACACATTTTTTTATGACAAATTCAGTGTGTTGTGATTCAATATGATGTTACATTTGTGAAAGTTTAAATCAACCCTTATGAGAAGAAAAACAAAAATGAATTATCTTCAAAAAGTAGTAACAGAGAGTGAATGATTGTATTTATTATTTGAAAACACCACTCACCCACCACCACCAAAGATTTATTGATTTGAAGCAGGGCTTTTTGATATTGTTCTTGAAGGTTCATCCTTTTGGTTGGGTAAGGAATTGGTGAAGTTTCTCTTATATTCAAGAAGCCATAATCTTATCTGGGTGGGGTGAAGTTGACAGTTCAGTAGAATTATGATAGCTTCAAATTGGATTTCTATATTCACATGAGAGGAGCTCTAATCATAGGAAAGAGGTTCTTTTTACAAGATTTAACAGAATGCCTTGGCTTGTTTTCCTTTACTATGACAGAATACCACAGACAGGATAATTTATAAAGAAAAGAAATTTATTTTTTACAGTTCTGGAGACAGAGAAGTCCAAGAACATGGGACCAGCATCTGGTGAGGGAAAGGTCAAGTTATCACATGAAAAGAGGGCAAAGGCATGAGTGTGAAAACGGCAAAATATAAAGACTGTCCTTGCTTTATAACAACCTACTTCCACAGTAACTAATCCTGTACTGTGACAGCAGCATTAATCCCTCTTAATGACCTAATCATCTCTTAATGATCCTGCCTCCCAATATCACCACACTAGGAACCAAATTTCCAACACAAAAATTCTGGGGGACAGACACAAATCATAGCATATAGTTTCTGTGTTTATCATGAAAAGACTAACAGATACAGACACTGCAGAAATTCATTAACTGAATATATAACCAGTAAAGCATATGACAGAAGCCATTCCTCGTCACAAGCATCTATCCTCATTTAGTTCTTCAATTAGGCCAGTCAGTCAGCCAATCAGTCTTTGATGAGTACCATGCATGGCAAAATATAGGCAAAGCCTCTCGCCTCTTAAACGTGTAAATTAAAAGATAACTTTATGAAAACCATCTTTTTACACACAGCTATTATTTTGTTCTTCAAAATCATTAAAATGAAAATCTCTGTGTAATAATATTGTATATAAATAATGAGATAAGAGTTTCTAGTAAAAGATACCTAGTATTTCCTTCCCAAACCACCTTGCTCTGTTTGCCAGCTCTTTCCAGAGATTATCTGATAATAAAATGTTAACAGCTGCTTCACTGTGAGTTTCTTATGTCAAAGATCAGGTTATATGCAAATTTATTTCAGGGACACAACCACAGTAGAGACTGCCAATGTCTAGGATAACATTGCATTTACATGCAATTCAAGACCACATACACAGTAGGACTCTGTAATTGACTTTTGAATAAATCATTACCCCATTAGTTTTATTGGTAACTGAAACTTGTCATTTATCAAATGAAGATTTAGTAGAAAAGAAACATAAATTATACTGAAGAGTTACCCCATTGTCCAAGATATATTTAAGCTATATTTTAACTCCACCTTTAACAGGTGGGTTCAAAGATGCTTAAGAAGTTTTATAAAAAGCTAGTATTAATGCATCCAGTAGTCACATTCATGTTTAACTTCAGAACTTATTCTCCTCCATGGTACTATAATCTAATGTCTTATTAATGCATCTCTGATAGAGAAATACATGAGATTAGTAATATTATTATACAAATATTCTCTCCAAATACTGACTTGAAAAATACACAACCACTGAAGCTTGCTTCTAAATGAATCCTGTGCTCAATGGTTTTACTATGCAGGCATCATACAAAATCTAAATTCATCCATCTCACCTTCCAAGTTTTTGTTAAAGAACCATGAATATGTCAAGATATTATTGAAAAGGAAGTTATTTTAATTCAGAATGCTACAGTAATGCAGCATGCCATTGTGTCCCCTATCAGTCTTTTTTGTACATCCATATATCTTTTCTGAACTTTGAACATCCTTTGAAGTTAAAAGGTATTTCATGGATAGATGAGATGGATGGCTCTGTGAAAAAGTTAAAAATTGGAATGATTATTAATTTTGTCTCAAATTCTCACATGATATTTCTAGGAGAAATCTGAAGCAATAACATAGTTCTCATAAAGTGGAAGTTCAATCAGAGCAAGAAATTGATCATGTACATGTTCAATCACTAAACTTAAATCTTGACAGAATAATAATTTATATTCCACATTTTTAAATTGGTATGGCATGCCAAGTATAATTCTAAGCTTATTCCAGCAGCCTTGAACTCAATAATTTAATGGCAGTGTTACCTAGTAATTGGAACTAAAAATAGTTAACATGCTGTGTTTTCATTTTACTTATACAGGGCAAATTATTTATATCACTTGTCTTCAATTATGTAGGCTGCCTTCTTAGGGCAGAGTGGCTTTTCAGAAGCTGCCTCTGGGAATAGAATAAAGCAAAAGATAAGTTTTTTTTGAAACTCTCTGCTGTAGAACCATACTGCCCATTTCAAAATATACAATATCACTGTAACAAATATTTGGTGTTATTAAGAAAAACAAAGTTTTTGTGATATCAACACCATTAAGAACTAGAAACTGTGTTTTGTACTCCATCGTCATCTGGAACTTGTAGGAATCTGAAGATTAAACATATTTTACATAGCTGTAAAACAGAATCCTTGAGGGCTGTTCTTGAACTCTTGAAGTCAGAAGCTGAGTTTTCAGTGGTATTAAGAAATTAAACATAACCTGAAACAGGAGAAAACAATGGTATAAAGATAAACTGTCCTTTCTGTTGCAGCAATTTTTCTATGGGTCTTTCAAAATTAAGGAAAGTTATAGAGAAGAACATACTTGCTACAGAATTACAGATCATACAAGCCAGAAAGAAATTCTGTGAGTTTATACTTGCATAAACCAATTTAATTTTATTTTTCCAGAATTTTAAAATTTGAAGTACTTAAATCTTTACATAAATTACATTAACAATAATGAGATTATTTCATTGAAAATATATAAATATAAATGAATTATTAAGCATTTATTAATTGTCTGAGAAAGTTAGGAGTCTTTTTAGTGATAACATTTAAGTATGGGGTTTTCTTTGGTTTTTACGTATTTATGCAATTACTATTTTTGTCTACTTGATGAAGTAGTTGATGTAAGCACAGTTGGATTGAAAAAAGAAATGGGATTGAGCAAAGATGCTGGAACACCCAGATACTTTTTTTTTTTTTTTGATCAAGATGATAATAAAAATAAAATTAGATTATATAGGATTTGTGAAATTATAATCTTTTTTAGACAGTTAAAAAATAGGCACAAAATTTCTGCCCTCCACACTGCATACGTGCTTTCAGTTTCCAATGATGCTGAAATTTAAACTTCACTAATACTTTTTCTTACCAATTTTTACAATAATAAAATGTTTTCTACAAAGAATCTTAATAAATTCTTAAATAATTTTCTAAGAAATTTATGTATTAGGGTTGTCTAGAGAGACAGAACTAATAGGTTAGATGTATATATAAAGTGGAGTTTATTAAGGAGTATTTACCCACACAATCACAAGGTGAGGTCCCACAATAGACTGTCTGCAATCTGCCGAGCAAAGAAGCCAGTCTGAGTCCAAAAGCTGAAGAACTTAAAGTCCGATGTTTGAGGGCAGGAAGCATCCAGCATGGAAGAAAGGTGTAGGCCAGAAGACTAAGCCAGTCTAGTCTTGCCACATTCTTCTGCTTGCTTTTATTTTGGCCATGCTGGCAACTGATTAGATGGTGACCACCCAGGTTGAGACTGGGGCTGCCTTTCCCAGTCCACTGACTCAAATGTTAATCTCTTTTGGCAACACCCTCATAGACACACCCAGAAACAATACTTTGCACCCTTCAATCCAATCAAGTTGACACTCAATATTAACCATCACATGCTAGGATAAATTTGTTGTCACATTCCTGTGTATGTATTTCTAGGGGGGTGTACTAGTCTGACTATAGCTTACTGGATGACAGCCAAAAAAAGTATTAGCATAATAAAGTGGATATTGGAGTCATAGCCATTGACTCCAAGGTTCAAGTATTTTGACAGTGAATGTGTAGAGTAGACAAGAATCAATAATGGAAAGCAGTGTGACAGGAATATTAGTGTCATTAGAAGACTAGGAAAGGCAAATAATTAATGTCCTACTGCCAAGCTCAGTTAACTTATTGATTAATTTGGGGGTATGTCAGTCTACATCCTTGTTTTGTTGGGTTAAGTAACTTGTACATAATCACACTATGTAAGTATTGGATATAATACATGGGCATCTTGTACGTACTATTCCAATAACCTATATAGGTTTTTACTGACAGGAAATTTACAGAAGCACAATTTATGGATGTTGATAGATGTAGTGTCCACCCTGGGATTAATGATAACCAGAACTGGAATTTAAGAGTTATAAACTATATACACTCAACCCTTAAACAACACAAGTTTGAACTTCACAGATCCACTTTTATGCAATTTTATTTCACGTCTGCCAACCCAATACAGCAAGATCAACCTGTACTCTTTCTTCTCTTCAGCCTACTCAGTGTGAAGATAATGAGGATGATGACCTTTATGAAGATGTACTTCCACTTAATGAAGTATGTTTTCCTTTCTTATTATTTTCATAACGACATGTTCTTTCCTCTAGCTTCCTTTATTATAAGAATATGGTGTATAATACCTTTAATATACAAAACACGGGTTAATCAACTGTGCATGTTATTAGTACAGCTTCTTGACAATAGCAAGCTATTAGTAGTTTAGTTTTGGGGGATTCAAAGTTATACATAAATATTTGACTGTGGGGGTATCAGCACTCCTAACCTCCATGTTGTTCCAGAGTCAACTGTACTCATATAGTCAATCAACTGAGAAAGGAGAGAAAATTTTTTAAAACATTGACAAAATGTAACTCATTGCTGAAGTGGGGTCATGAGCACATGGAATTTTATCTGCTATGAATCATGTTAATCTTCTCATTTTTGTGTATGTTTCAACATTGCCAGAGTATAGGCTAACTTACAAAAGATTATGTGAAGAATGTTTTTTGTAGAACAAATAAAGACTAAAAAATTTTTTCATGTATTTTTATTGTAATAATATGGCTCAGTTCCAAATAAGCAAGGAAAAAGATAAAACAAAAATACTAATGTGTGGAGATGGTAAATTTTATTTTACATTTTATACTACTCTGAGTAGTATAGAATAGTATATTATGAGAGATTCTATGAAAAAAAGTAACTAAATGGGCCTTAAAGAATATAGTTTATTTAAAAATTATGAGCAAGTTGAGCAAATAAAATATAAAAATCAAAGTTTTCGAGTTTATGATATGCTTGTGATTTGATCAAACTGTCAAATACCTACTAAAATACTGAGAGAGGGAAAAAGCTTGGCATCTGTAACCCAAATTCTACATTCACACTTTTTCCATCACTTCCTATATATGTGACCTCTTCTCTGCTTTTGGCCTCTCATTTTGCTTCTCATTCAAATTTTAGCATTTCAGGATAGCATGGGACCCGATTATCCAAATCACTGCTTTGCCATTCCCAAACTTGTCAATAAGGCCTTTTTAGGATTTCAAGAATGTTATGAAGCCAGCTTATTGTTGGCTCTGCCGTTTGTGAATTTCCACAGGTGTGCAAAGAGAGGCTCTTTCCTAGCCATTTTGATATTGGATACTTAAATCAGGGGATTTATGGATCATTTGTGAATTTTTAAAAAGTGGTTTGCAAATATCACTTTCTTAGTAGTAAAACTAGCTAGAAATAGAAGATGAAAATCATGTTTAAATGATTCTCTTATATCAATAATTAAAGCTTATCCTGAAAATGGTAAGTATCCTCGCATAGTAAGATGATCCCAAGTAATAAATTATATTGATTTTAAAATGTAAGCAAGAGAAGCATAATGTAAGACAGATTAATCATGAAGGCTGTTAACTAAAACGAGCAAGTAGGCTTACTCTTCAATAGGACTCTGATGAGGGCATATTGTAAAAGAGGCAGCAGAACTATTGACCACTCCAACTTTCAGCATAGCTCCTTTCATTTAGCTTGAACATTACAACTCTTTAAAAAGGTCAACAAGCTAAATAATGGAGATTGCAGAAAAGGCTATGACAAAATGTACTTAGATACAATTTGTCTGTGCAGACAAGATGAAAGAAGTGTTTGTATTCAGTGATTTCCAAGTTTGAGAAGTCATATTGAGGCTCTGGGCAAGTCCTGTCTTATTTTATTTTAACTTAATACTTGCTCAGGGTCTTCTCTCTGGAGACTGTGGTGTGCTTTCTCTCAAGTGGCATGGGAGGACGGGAGAAGCTGTACATGTTGTGGAACTTTCCAGGTGTTTGGGATCAGCTCCCAGTTTTCAATGAGAATCACGTCGGAGTATCAAATTATGGAATTCTTGGGTCCAAATAAAATCACTGTCCAGTGTTTCACTTACTTCTAAACCTTAAAAGCATTAAGTCAGGGTATTGCACTGAAAACATGGATTTACAGCTTCTTCTGAAGTTGAGAATGATATTATAGCAAAAGAATAAGTAAAATATAGCTATAAAATCACCATATGGAATACAGATTGTAAACACATGGGATATTTTTAAACAAATCAATGGAACTAAGAGAAGGCAGAAGAATGTCAACTGACTGCCTAGAAAAAAGCAAGCCATAGTTTGAACATGTTGGGGAATGGGAAATTCTCTTTGGGACAGGGTAATAATTCTACTGGTAAAATCCCAGGGAAATTATTGTTGAAGTGAAAGCAGGTACCAGGTATGGCAATAGTGCGAAGTGATTCCCAAACTATAGGAATCAATGGAAAAATTATAAATGGGGAATTGATCTCCTTTATTTCTCACCTCAACCTTCCAGAAGATAAGAAGCTCCATCAGTAAAATAGCTAGTTGACTACCCATTCATCGAACTTGCCACCAAAACAGCACTGACAAACACATCTCTAATTTGATTTTAAAAAATAACTTGGCAACAAAATGTATGCATATTTTAAGAGATGATTTTTTAAAAACTAGAAAGAATAAAGAGGAGATAATTTATCTTAGTGTTATTAGAAAAAATTAAGAAACAAAAACAAGCTTAATTACATCCTGAGAAAGATGGAAGATAATGAATCCATGAACCAAAATATGAACTGTTTAACATGAAACAATGAACCACAGCAATAAAGGCTACTTTGACTTCACTAAAATCAACAATGATAGAAAGTTGGGAGAGAGAGCCAAGAAAATCTACTTTCAGAAACAAAAACAAAACAGAACAAAAAAAGAGATGGAAAATAGGCAATAAAAGAGAAAGAAACATAAGGATAAAATAAGGAGACTCCATGCCAGACATAAAAGAGTTCCTAAAACAGATAATTAGAAAATAGAGGAGGGAAAAATAGAGGAGGGAAGAATTAATAGAGATTTTTTTCCATTGCTTAATAAGAACTTATGCCTTGAATTGAAATAGCCTATTCATTATTTAAAACAATTACTGGAACAACAACAAAAAGACCTAGTCATTATAATATTGTGAAATTTTCAACTACTTAAGACTGAAAAAAAGAGGTGATTGTTGCAGGAAGTCAGGGACCCCAAATGGAGGGACTGGCTGAAACCATGGCAGAAGAACATAAATTGTGAAGATTTCATGGACATTTATCAGTTCCCCAAATTAATACTTTTATAATTTCTTATGCTTGTCTTTACTGAAATCTCTGAACATAAATTGTGAAGATTTCATGGACACTTATCACTTCCCCAGTCAATACCCTTGTGATTTCCTATGCCTGTCTTTACTTTAGTCTCTTAATCCCATCATCTTTGTAAGCTGAGGAGGATGTATGTTGCCTCAGGACCCTGTGATGATTGCGTTAACTGCACAAATTGTTTGTAGGGCATGTGTGTTTGAACAATACGAAATCTGGGCACCTTGAAAAAAGAACAGGATGGCAGCAATGTTCAGGGAACAAGGGAGATAACCTTAAACTCTGACTGCTGGTGAGCCGGATGGAACAGAGCCATATTTCTCTTCTTTCAAAAGCAAATAGGAGAAATATTGCTGAATTCTTTTTCTCAGCAAGGAACACCCCTGAGAAAGAGAAAGCACCCCTGAGGGTAGGCCTCTAAAATGGCCACTTGGGGGGCAGTCGTCTTTTACAGTTGAACACGGAGGGATGAAATAAGCCCCAGTCTCCCGTAGCACTCCCAGGCTTATTAGGATGAGGAAATTCCCACCTAATAAATTTTGGTCAGACAGGTTGTCTGCTCTCAAACTCTGTCTTCTGATAAGATGTTATCAATGACAATGGGTGCCCAAAACTTCATTAGCAATTTAAATTTTGCCCTGTCCTGTGGTCCTGTGATCTCACCCTGCCTCCACTTGCTTTGTGATATTTTATTACCTTGTGAAGAATGTGATCTCTCTGACCCACACCCTATTTGTACACTCCCTCCCTTTTTGAAAATCGCTAATAAAAACTTGGTGGTTTTACAGCTCAGGGAGCATCACGGAACCTGCCAACATGTGAGGTCTCCTCTGGACACCCAGCTTTAAAATCTCTCTTTTGTACTCTTTCCCTTTATTTCTCAGACTAGCTGATGGTTAGGGAAATAGAAAAGAACGCACGTGAAATATCGGGGGTGAATTTCCCAATAGTGATGGTATTCAGAAAGTAAACCAAAGACCTATAAATAGTGGCAACAATAAAATTGGTATCATATATACCATCGGTAATACCAGAGGCTAAAAAAGGGTAAATTGTCTAAAGATTCCTGGAAAAATAACAATATATCTAAATTTCCATATTCCTCCAAGGAATCAGTCCAGTGTGATAAGAGAAAAAAAATACATAGGTGAAAATTAAGCATTTTATGAAGAGAATGGAAACAACTAATACAGAAAAAATAAAACAGGAAAGTAGAAGAGGGAAGTCTCTTGGAGTGTCAATTTGAACTCAGTGCTGAAGGTAAAAGTGTCTCAGTAAAAGTAAGGCATGGATGGAAATGGCATAAATCTAAGCACCCTGAAAATCTTGAGGACAGATTGAAAGTATGTGTGAGGTATAAAAAGCAGAGATGCAACTTAAACTTGTTGACAGCAACATTCCCCATGAGTGGAAGAGACATAACATTGAATTTAAAGTGTAACAGGTAAAATCCTTGCTCATCCTCTGCTCAACAATGAGAAATACCATAGCCATAAGAATGTGAGTATTCTCTGTTGGTATGAATGTTTTTAGACTGATTTCATTGACGCATTCTAGCAAACATAACTGTGGTTTTAATACAGAACACAAATCTTCCCAAACTTGATGGGGAAAAATGAGAGCACAACCATCTGTGTATGAGAGCTATAATTAGGGGAAGATTGTGAAGGATAAGGATAGAAACATGAATGTCTCCTTTTTAGAAAAAGAGAATTCAAGAGGTACTACTTTCAGTAGAGTGGACAATATTGGGTTTTAAGCAGGAGAAAATCAGTGGGGCAATTTGGTACGTGGATATAAACATAGGGAAGGATTATGTATAGAAGAGCAACTGAAGCAGAGACAGGAAGGTGAGAAACATCTAACATATTTTGAGGATTTTTTTGGTCAAATTATTTATAATGTTTTCCTGGTTAAGATATTAAACAATGTTGGGCATAAAACATCAATCACTCTTTTACAGTCACTCTGTTTGTAAAATAGCAAGTTTCAAGAAGATTAAGTAACCTGCCAAGTTGATACAGCTAAAAAGAGATATGACTTACATTTGAATGTATTTCCACTGCCTACAAAGCTGCCCACACTTAATCCACTGTGCTGTACTCCTTTCACCATGGGTCACATCTTCAGCAGAAAGTGCTGGGACATAAATCAAGAACTTCTGGTTCCAAAACTGATTCACTTGCTGCCTTACAGTTCACATTCTGAATCAAGTGTTGTTGTGTTGGTGACAGTAAAAGCACAAAAGAACAGTCAGGTTTATTTTTTTTTTAAAGATTCCATTCGTGGTATCAAGACTCTGGAGTATAGCAAGACAAAAAAGGTATCACTGTTGTTACAACTATACGAAATCACAAAAGTCAAAGCTGACCATCATTAACTACAGTAAAAATTTGACTCACATACTGAAATTTCCAAGCTTTAGGACAATATAGATATTATATTAGATTGATCCAGAGGAAATAAGTTAGACAACATTTTTTAAAAAGTATATATGGCATTAATGTGGATTTGTGAAATAAACATTATACCTTTGTATTCATATAAAGTCTTGTGTAAATAAATATATATTTTGTATTACCTTCTGTAGTTAACCTCATATATTTGTGGAAACTTATTACAATACATTTCATAAATAATTCTGCTTCACTACTTTTAAATTATCTTTTAAAGACATATCTTTTAAAACATTGTCTATTATTTTCACATTATAATATAACAAAATGAAAAATAGGATTGTTCATGTTGTGATACTTCATACTCTATAAGTTGTGCCTAAACTCTATATGAGAACTGATTAACAATTAAATGTCAAAATTTTATTTTATTTCATTAACAAAACGTATTACATTGATATTTTTAAAGGAAGTAGTAGCAAAAAGAGTTCCTATGTTCATATGTGTAGCTGTTTTTCTTCAAGTACTTTTAAATCTTTATCAATTAGTTCCTGAATACCATTGGCCTTGCTGATAATACATTGACAGAATTTTCCCTGCAGATATATAATTTTTCATAACTTATTTGTAGCATATCTATTTTCACATAAGGGTTTATGGGGATAAAGAACCAAAATATGGGCATTTTTATTACACTAAAACATTGCAACACGAAATCTAAAATGGTCATTTAAAATTTGTGCTCTACTTTCCTTTTGCATGTCTAGTAACAAAAAGCAGGAGAAAGAAAGTAAAAATTGTGATCACCTAACATTTAGTCTGTAATATTTTATGT
Source organism: Macaca thibetana thibetana (assembly GCF_024542745.1). NCBI lineage: Eukaryota > Metazoa > Chordata > Mammalia > Primates > Cercopithecidae > Macaca > Macaca thibetana. The sequence continues at coordinate 175,548,789 of NC_065580.1, read as the reverse complement.
ATATTTCTAAATAAGAGAAGTAGATTTTTTACTAACACAAAGTTACATGAAAATTTATAATGTTACATAAGTAAGACTGAATTTGAAGTAGACACTATTATTATTATTGCATGTTATCTAATCTTGAAACTTATTTGAATAGGAAGCCCTGAAAGAATATTAGAGTATGAAAATAAATCAACTCGAGAGATTCGAAATAGCATTTCAGATTTAGTTTATTGATCAGAGAACTGGTAAGGGAATTATGGAAATAATTTCTTAATCAAAATTTTTGGAATGGAGAAAACTTGAGAAAGGGTTGTTGGTGAATTAATAATTTTGTTTGGGACATTTAAATTTGAATTTCCTATTGGATAGCCACATCACAATGTCTGTGTTTTTCAGGCACCCAGTCAGGGATTCTACAACAAAAAAAAAATTCTAAAAATTTTTCCCTACATTGGAAGGTGGTGATAGGAAGGTATTTTAATCTGGTGGACTACAAGACAGAATTAATTTACAGGGAGAAACTCCTTTTTCAAACAACTTGGGCAGAAGAGGAAATTAAGATGAAATTTTGGATTCTACATGTGCTCACCTATCTTTTAATTTTCATTACCAACACTAAGAATATACATTTTTAAAAACGAAGAAGATAACATTTCAATTATGTAATGTAAGGATGAATTAATTGCTATATCATCATGCAGAAAGAACTGATTTAATCATTAAAAACAAAACAAATACAAACTCTATGGTTTCTTTCACACCAGAAAACTTAGAAAGCAACAAGAACAAGAAAAAGGCAGATATAAAGATTTTAAAAGAAAACATGTAAAGATCTCTTATGATAAAAGACAGACTTTCTGGTCTATTTATTACCACACTATTCACACTAGCAAAGACACGGAATCTACCTATGTGCCCATCAATGGTGGACTGCAGAAAGGCAATGTAGTGCATATAAGCCATGGAATTCTACACAGCCATAAAATAGACCAAAATTATGTCATGTGCAGCAACATAAATGCAGTTGGAAGCCATTATTCTAAGCATATTAATGCAGGAAGGGAAAATCAAATATTGCATTTCTTCAAATATAAGTGGGAGCTGAACACTGAGCGTATATGGACATGAGAACAATAGACACTGTGGACTACTGTGGTGGGAATGGTAAGGGAGAAAGGGGGGAGTGGTTGAAAAACCATCTATTGGGTTTTACAGCTTACGACTTAAGTGATGGGATCTGTACCCAAACCTCAGCATCATGCAACGCACCTATGTAACAAACTTGCACATGCACCCCAAGTATCTAAAATAAAGGCTGAAGTTAAAAAAAAAAATCACAGCATTGTTATGCCTGAGTACACAAAAGAAATACTCATTAGGAATAGTGTGTTCAAATGTTTGATCTAATCAGAGATCCAAGGAAGGCAAATAAAATAGTGATGAAATAAAACAACAAAACAGATTCCTCCTGTTTGTTTTGAAAATAGAATGTCCCTTAAACTTATGGTTAAAGTTTAAATTTGTACAAACTTTATGATGAGAAATTAGCTGAAAAATGCTTACATTGCACTGAATCAGCCAGTTGGAGCGATCTTAGAAAGCCTTGGCTACTAGAATGATAGTTACAGTGCTATATGAAACGAAAAAAATTACAAAGCAGTTAACACTTAGTAGAAAGTGATTGATCAAGTAATCTATTAAGTGAAATATTCTAAGTCATTGAAATTACATTACAGATATAGTGAGCATCTGTTGTGGCTGCTGGAACCCCATCAATTCTACTATTTTTCTACTCATACTAATTAGCCTTTGTGATCTACCATCACTGCCCCTGATATAACACACATATTAGACAGAATCCTGAAGAATCCTGAGTCCTCATAGGAAGTGTCAAGGTGCCTACCCTTCTCTTGGATCTTGAATGGAGCAGCATAATCACCTTTAACAGTGAGAGCTGATGAATCCCAACAGAGAAACCTGGAATCAACTGTTTCTTGGTTTCTGTTAGTTTTATTCTTGGAACTAACCCAGTTTCTATTTTAAATATGAAAATGAAAATAGTATTTTTAGCTTCTTTGTAAGTTCTATCAGCCCATCTATCTACATAAGATTGTATACTTGTTTAAAGTACCCTACTTTTGTTTCTATTGCTTGCAACCAGAGAGCTAAAAAAAATTTTAGATGTATTTACTGAGAAAAGATGGTCACCAGATTTTGGTGACTGTGTTAGTCTGTTCTCATGCTGCTATTAAGACATATCTGAGACTGGGTAATCTATAAGGGACGGAGGTTTAATTGACTCATACTTCCACATGGCTGGGGAGGCCTCACAATCATGACAGAAGGTGAATGAGTAGCAAAGTCATATTTTAAATGGTGGCAGGCAAGAGAGCTTGTGCAGGGGAACTCTCATTTACAAAACCATCAGATCTCATAAGACTTATTCACTACCATGTGAACAGCAGGAGAAAGACTCACTCCCATGATACAACTAACTTCCACTGAGTCCCTCCCACAACATGTGGGAATTATGGGAGCTACAATTCAAGGTGAGATTTGGGTGGGGACACAGCCAGCCCATATCATTCTAACCCTTCCCCTCCCAAATCTCATGTCCTCAAATTTCAAAATTACTCATGCCTTCCCAACAGTACCCAAAAGTCTTAACTCATTTCAGCATTAACTTAAAAGTCCATAGTCCAAAGTGTCATCTGAGAAAAGGCAAGTTCTTCTCCCTGTGAGCCTGTAATATAAAAAGCAAGTTAATTACTTCCTAGATATAATGTGGGTACAAGTACTGGGTAAATACACCTGTTCCAAATGGGAGAAATTGTCCAAAATGAAGGGGATTCAGGCTCCATGCAAGTCCAAAATCCAACAGGCCTGTCAAATATTAAAGCTATGAAATCATCTCCTTTCACTCCATGTCTCACATACAGGTCATACGGATGCAAGACGTGGGTTCCCATGGTCTTGGGCAGCTCTACCCATGTGGCTTTTCAGGGTACACCCCTCCTCCTGGATACTTTCACAAGCTGGCATTCAGTGTCTGCACCTTTTCTAGGTGCATAGTGCAAGCTGTCGGTGGATCTGTCATTCTGGGGTCTGGAGGACGGTGGCCTTCTTCTCACAGCTCCATTAGGTAGTGCCCAGTAGGGACTCTGTGTGAGGGCTCCAACCCCACAGTTTCCTTTTGCACTGCCTTAGCAGAGGTTCTCCATGAAGGCCCTGCCCCTGCAGCAGACTTCTGCCTGGACATTTGGACATTTCCATACATCCTCTGAAATCTAGGTGGAGGTTCCCAAACATCAATTCTTGACTTCTGTGCACCCACAGACTCAACACCATGTGGAAACCGCCAAGGCTCGCGGCTTGTACCCTCTTAAGCCATGGCCCAAGCTCCACCTTGGCCCCTTTTAGCCATGTCTGGAGCAGCTGGGACACAGGGCACCAAGTACTTAGGCTGCACGGAGCATTGGGGTCCTGGGCCAGGCCCAGGAAATTATTTTTTCTTCCTAGGCCTTTGAGCCTGTGATGGGAAGGTCTTCCACGAACGTCTCTGACCTGCCCTGGAAACAATTTTCCCATTGCCTTGGTGATTAACATTTGACTCCTCATTACTTATGCAAATTTCTGCAGCCACCTTGAATTTCTCCTCAGAAAAAGGGTTTTTCTTTTGTATCGCATCTTCAGGGCTGCAAACTTTCTGGACTTTTATGCTCTGCTTCCCTTTTAAACATAAGTTCCAATTCCACACCAAAGCTTTGTGGATACATAAAACTGAATGCTTTTAACAGCACCCCAGTCATATCTTGAACACGTTGCTGCTTAGAAATTTCTTCTGCTAGATACCCTATATCGTGTCTCTTAAATTTAAACTTCCACAGAGCTCTAGCGCAGGGGCAATATTCCACCAGTCTCTTTGCTGAAACGTAATAGGAGTCACCTTTATTCCAGTTCCCATCAAGTTCCTTATCTCCATCTGAGATGAGCACTTGGTCAAAGCCACTCAGCATGTCTCTTGTTCCAAACTTTCCTACATCTTCCTGGCTTCTGAGGACTCCAAGTCTCTAGGAAGTTCCAAACTTTCCCACATTTTCCTATCTTTTTCTGAGTCTTCCAAACTGTTCCAACCTCTGCATGTTACCCAGTTCCAAAGTTGCTTCCACATTTTTTGGCATTTTTATAGCATCATCCAACTCTACTGGTAGCAATTTACTGTATTAATCTGTTCTCATGCTGCTAATAAAGGCATGCCTAACACTGGGTAATGTATAAAAGACAGAGGTTTAACTGACTCACAGTTTCACATGGCAGGGGAGGACTCACAATCATGGCAGAAGGTGAATGAGGAGCAAAGTCACGTCTTACACAGCAGCAGATAAGTGAGCTTGTGCAGAGAACTCCCATTTATAAAACCATCAGATCTCATGAGACTTATTCACTACATGAGAACAGCAGGGGAAAGACTCACCCCCATGATTCAATTACCTCCCACTGGGTCCCTCCCATGACACACAGGAATTATGGAGCTACAATTCAAGGTGAGATTTGGGTGGGGACACAGCCAAACTGTATCAGTGATTGTAAAATGAAAGCTGCAAAGGATATATTTGGCAATACATGATTATAACTTCGATTTCTTTTCACTGTGTTGGCTTGCTTTCCAACATGAACAAGTATAACTTTTATTAGCATTTATAAAAAATACAAATAATAGCAATATGTGTTTGTCATGTTTAGCTTGGAAAAATCTTGAGTGTTCAGTGACTGCACTTCAATATACAATTGTCTCTGTAAATTTCAATTAAAATGCCTTATATGAAAAATGCCTATTTTCATTTATGGAGAAATGCAAATTAAAGTAGTAAGACACCATATTCCACAAAATAGATTGAGAAAATAATAAAGTTTGAAACCTGAAGTTGGTGAAGGTGTAATAAAATCCAGGGTAATAGTAGTGCTGGTCTTGCAAGTTAGGGAAAACTCATAACATGATAATTTCATAGGAGCTACTGAAATTTTTCAAATGGAAATAACTGGTGACCCAACAAGTTGTCATCTTCATTTATATTCACATGTATACATATAAATTTATGCACAAGGATGTCTGAAGACAAAGTGTTTATAATTTTAAAAGATGAATACAACTACATGTTCATTTATATAAACTTATAAAATAAAATAAAATTACACTTTCCTTCAATGGAATATTAGGCATTGTTGACTAGGATGAGGTGCTATATTGAATATGTATTATTATTGTTAGATTCATAATAACTTGGGTATGCAATTATTTTGTTAAATAATATATCGGTAGGTTGATAAGTTGTTGAATCAATGTGATGTGTTTATTTTTATAAGTATATATGCTTTACATACATAAAAAATTTCTGCAAGGATAAACAAATAACTATTGAGTATACTTACCTCGAGGATTGAGATTGAGGGAAAGGTAACTCACTTTTAATACTATACATATTTGTTCCATGAGCTGATGTTATTTCAAAAACAAAAATTGAGATTATAAAATAGGTATTGCAAATCCCATTCTTGTAAAACACATTTATAAATAGAAAAATAGGAAGCAGATTTACAAAGACTGTTAACATGGCTATTTTTACCTGGCTTAAATAAAAGTTATTTTGACATTATAAGTTTTTATGAAATGTATTTTTTTTTTGTTTTTCAAAAGGTATGTAATTTTATAGTAAAAAGCAAATAATTTGAGAAGATGTAGGCAGGTATGAGTGCTGTATGAAAAGAAGTTTTTTCAATAGAAACCAACCTGAAACTTAGGTAATAGGTAGGTATTTTCATACTTTTTTTTAATTGACATTTTAATTTGGCCCATCCAAACATCTAGATAGCAAGGCTCTCTGCTTCTTCAATGGAAATAAGTTTCCTTCTCTGTGTAAAGGAAGGGTACCCCATTACCAGTGTCCTCCCTTTCATAATAGCTGAAGAAAATGGCCCACTCAGATATGTTCAAGAGCAACCAAAATGGCCTCAGGTTATGGTTGGCTCCACAGTCCCTGCCAGGGGTGCTGTCTTTACTACTAATCCCAGCTGTTACTATTTCCCCATTTGACACTGCTGAATCTCTTCTATCTCTATTTCATTCTGTGCCATTCTCTGGGTATAAACAGGAGTTGTGTGGATTTAACAAAAGCTAACACTCTTCTTTAATTTTTCTGTTGAGGATCTAGATATAGCTAAAGCTCGATTATGAGCTGCATGCACAGCAACTGAAATATTGCATATCAAATCATTTTCAAATAAAATGTAGATATATGAAGTTGTGATTACCATAATTTTTGTTTATTATCAATGAATTATTTTCCTTATAAATTGGAACTATATTTATTTGTATAGTAAGAATAACTATATTGTTAATCTTGAGATTAAAAGATTGAAGAGCATATTTTAATATTATGGCAAAACTGAGGAAACATTTTAAAAATCCATTTGAAACAAACTGTGTACTGCATCAAACAAATTATTGTGATGTTCTAAGATATTACTAGAAAATGTATAAGTGCTTTAATAAACCAAAGCATGCAATGGATATAATAAACATCTACGACTGTGAAACGCATTACCACACACTCAGAGGTTTAGAACAAAATATCTTAATTATCTCATAGTTTGTGTCAGAATTCCAGGAATAATATGGCTTGGTCTTCTGCTCAGGGTCTCACAAGGCAGCATTTAATGTACTAGCAAGGTTGCATTTCTGTCTGAAGCTTGAGGTCCCCTTCCAAGCTCATATGATTATTGGTAGGATTCTCTTCTTGCTACTGTAGGAGTATAGTCTCACTTTTCTGCTGGCTGTCAGCTGGGAGATGCTTTTATTTTCCAGAAGCCACTCAGAATTTTTTGCCATGCGGCCCTTTCTCAGGTTCTCTTACAGACCTCAGAGAACATGAGAGATTATTTCTTCAAGACTAGCAAGAGTCTTTCTGGCAGTACTCTGTTAATATGGGGTCTTACATAACATAAGAATCACAGGAATGGCTATCCCATCACCTTTGCCATATTCTTTTGGTAAAAGCAAGTCAGAGATTTCACTCAAACTCATGGGGAAAACACCTTTTCAAGGGTCAAGACACATAGGGGTCACCTTGTATATGCCCAGCACAACAGGTTACCTTGTAAGTCTCTGTTTCAACATCTTATTAGCCTTGCTTTTAAGATAACCAAATTGGAGTGGGACTAACAGAGACTAATTTATTCATATAAGATTCACTCTTGTGATTTGGCCAAGCCTACTGCAATGAGCAAATTAAATATGTTCAGGACATTTGAACATGTCATTGTGGAGACAGGCATGGGAAATCCAATCTGATACAAAGTCTTATGTTTAGAGAGTGGTCAAATTTATGAACTATCTCAATCAAATATAATAATATTGACATGATCCTCCCTAAGGTGAAAAAATTATTAAATTGTTCAGGAAATACTTGATCTGAGTGTGTCATAAATAAATGTCCTTCAAAAAAAGAAATTTTAAGCTATTTTTGGAAGTAGTTTTAAAAAAGATAAGATTCAATCAATCTAAATTGAGACTAGAGAGAGATTTTGGTTAAAATAATACAGGATATTCATATCCATTCTATATTTATATTTCCTTGAGCTAAAAATCAATTGAGCCAAAATCATCATGTTTATTTATATAGAAAGAAGGATATGACATAAAGGCAAATATAATTTCTAACCTCATTTCACTTTTTCAAAGAGTAAGTATAAAATACACAAATAGAACATACATTTGAAAAAGTTAATATTTAATATGAAGTATAACAATTTTTGAAGTAGGTATTCTGCCTCAAGGACTTTTTGTATAAAATAAAACCTAATGGCTGTTGAGATTCATCTGAAGAATATGACGGAGGATAGGTTACAGTATCCTCAAATAAAAATGAGGGTTTCTTGTATTAATTTTAGTGCCTATAATTCCTCTAATCAAAGTTGTATTTGATGGCTTTAGTAAAAACAAAACAACTTGACTTTCTTCTCATCTTTACTTTGTTATTGTCACTTTTGAATAGAAAAATCTTAATGGTATTTGCTTACAGAATTTCCTTTTGTTTTAATTTGTTTAGATTATAGAGCTCAAATTCATCAATCGGACATATGAGTTGTCCTAATTTGTAATTTTTTCCTAAATTTTATTCTAGCATGTAAACATGTAAGCTGTCTCAAATGAACGTCCTTGTCATTTTTGTGCTAAAGATGCATTTACAGATATCAAGTAATTGATATATGCTCCTTTGAATACAGGTTAGCACAAAGGTTTTAATAGAAAATGTAAAGAGTGACGTGATCATTGAAGGGAGCACTTATAGTACAGATAGCTATTAATAGAAGTAGTTGCTTTTATGATTTTTTTTTTCATTACAAAAGATGATTCTTTGAAGACTAGTCAAATACATATGAATAAAAACTCATGTTTAAGATAAATCCCAAGTGTTTAGTCACCAACAAAGGAAAAAGACAAATATGTTTACGTGACACTGTTTAAATATTTCATATTTCATAATATTGAATGCTGATTTTCTTTTAGAGAAAGTAAAACCAATTCATAAATGTCTGAATGGGTATTCAGTGTAAATTGAAGAGGTATTGCATCTTTGCTTAATTGAAATGCTGTTATATGTGGAAATATTAAGTTTGGTATACTTATAATTAGTAAGTTTCAATAAAGTCCCAACCCACAATAGCTGATAAAAAGTGTGCAAATGAGGCTGGGTATGGTGGTTCACGCCTGTAATCCCAACACTCTGGGAGACTGAGGTGATTGGATCATCTGAGGTCAGGAGTTCAAGACTAGCCTGGTCAACATGGTGAAACCCCATCTCTACTAATAATATAAAAATGAGCCAGGTGTGGTGGCACACACCTGTAGTCCCAGTTACTTGGGAGGCTGAGGCCGCAGAATCGCTTGAACCCGGGAGGCAGAGGTTGCAATGAGCTGAGCTGTCACCATTGCACTCTAGCTTGGGCGACAAGAGGGAAACTCCATCTCCAAAAAAGAAAAAGAAAAGTATGCAAGTGAAATGACAAGGCTGGAATTTCTATAAGGAAACAAAGGTATTCAGTAAACATTTTAGTTAGGTTACAGGCATCCACATAATTACACAAAAATGCTAGAAGAAACAGAAGTTCAATAGACAAATATTCATTGTCAAGGTAGGGCAAGAATTGCATTAGTTATGAAAGAAATGATTTGCATAGGAATTAGAAGGATTTTGAAAGTTATTTCCAAGGTAAAATGTCAAAAGCCTCTTATACATTCAATACAGCTTCTGTTTTGCTTAGGGCAGCGAATATAAGGTGACCAAATGTTTCCATTAACACAGGACCAAGGGCTTTCTCAAGAATGGTAAAAGTAAGAAAATCCATGGCCAAAACACGACAAGCTGGTCAACCTAGCAGTGGTTCTTATCATTTCCCAAATTATCTGGGGAATTTTTTTACAAGAAAAAAAATACATTTAAAACACACCCAAGCTTCTACAAATAGATTATATTTGAACTGGTCTGAGATCAAGTCTGGTATTGTATTGTTTGTATATTAGTTTTATATTGCTGCCATAACAGATTTCCACAAATGTAGTGGTTTAAACACAAATGTATTATCTCATTGTTCTGTAGTTCAGACATCTTAGGTGCAATGTGGCTTGGCTAGTTTCTCTGGCTAGTCTCACAGGACTGAAAGCCAGGTGTCAGCAAGTAGGATCCTAGAGGCTTTGGGGATGAATCTGTTTCCTTACTCATTCAGGTTGCTGGTGGAATTCAATTGCTTGAAGTGAGTAATAGGAGTGAGATCCTTGTGCCCTTGGCTAGCTGCAAGCTACAGACTGTTCCCAAATCCTAGAGTCCACCTATATTCCTTAGGTGGTGACTGCTTACTCCCTCTTCAAAGCTCACGATGCCAGGTTGAACCCTGTTCATGCATCCAATCTCCATGATCTGTCCTCCCTCCGACCCCACTGCTTCATCTCTCCTGCTCTTTCTTCCACATCACTCTGATTCTTTTCCATCCTCTCCTGCTTGTTTAAGGCCCATATAATTACCTTGTGCTCACCTGGATAACCTAAGGCCATCACCTTATTTTAAGGTGAGCTGACTGGCAACTTATTTTCACCTAAAGTCTTTTTTATAGCAGTACCTAGACGAGTGTTTGCTTGAATAACCAAAAGATGGGAATTTTGGAAAATGTCCTTGGAATTCTGCCTAATCCAGTTTGTTCTACTATGGGTTCTCTGAGTAATTCTTTTTATTTTTTAATTTTTTTTATTATACTTTAAGTTCTAGGATACATGTGCACAACGTGCATGTTTGTTACATATGTATACATGGGCCATGTTGGTGTGCTGCACCCATTAACTCGTCATTTACATTAGGTATATCTCCTAATGCTATCCCTCCCCACTACCCCCTCCTGACAACAGGCCCCGGTGTGTGATGTTCCCCTTTCTGTGTCCAAGTGTTCTCACTGTTCAATTCCCACCTATGAGTGAGAATATGCCAGGTTTGGTTTTCTGTTCTTGTGATAGTTTGGTGAGAATGATGGTTTCCAGTTGCATCCAGGTCCCTACAAAGGACATGAATTCATCCTTTTTTATGGCTGCAAAGTATTCCATGGTATATATGTGCCACATTTTCTTAATCCAGTCTGTGATTGATGGACATTGGGGTTGGTTCCAAGTCTTTGCTATTGTGAATAGTGCCACAATAAACATACGTGTGCATGTGTCTTTATAGCAGCATGATTTATAATCCTTTGGGTATATAACCAGTAATGGGAGTATAGATTCAGTGCCATCCCCATTAAGCTACCAATTACTTTCTTCACAGAATTGGAAAAAACTACTTTACAGTTCATATGGAACCAAAAAAGAGCCCGCATTGCCAAGACAATCCTAAGCCAAAAGAACAAAGCTGGAGGCATCATGCTACCTGACTTCAAACTACACTACAAGGCTACAGTAACCAAAAAAGCATGGTAATGGTACCAAAACAGAGATATAGACCAATGGAACAGAACAGAGCCCTCAGAAATAATACCACACATCTACAACCATCTGATCTTTGACAAACCTGACAAAAGCAAGAAATGGGGAAAGGATCCCCTATTTAATAAATGGTGCTGGGGAATACTGGCTAGCCATATGTAGAAAGCTGAAACTGGATCCCTTCCTTACACCTTATACGAAAATTAATTCCAGATGGATTAGAGACTTAAATATTAGACCTAAAACCATAAAAACCCTAGAAGAAAACCTAGGCAATACCATTCAGGACATAGGCATGGGGGTTCTCTGAGTAATTCTAACTTGGCAGCCAGGTTTGAAAAGCATTTTTTAGGCATGCATCCTTGCTATTGTGCTACCTGATCACATCTACTTCCATATTTCTACAAGCATCAGATATTCTCAATATGGGAAGAAATAAACACTCTCTCTAGAACTTTCAATTTTACTATGACATACAAAGAACTTAGAAGTTAAATTACTTTCCTATTGCTGGTATAAGAAATTGCAACAAACACAGTGCCTTAAAACAGTGCAAATTTGTCTTACATCTCTGGAGTCAGAGATTCAAAATCAGTCTCACGAAGCTAAAAACAAGTGTCAACAGGGTAAATTCCTTCTTCAGGCTTTGAAGGGAAGAATCAGTTTTCTTGCCCTTTTACCTCCTAGTGGCTGCCTATATTATTTGGCTTGTGGACACTTCCTCACATCACTTTAATCTATCACTTCCATCATCACACCTACTACAAACTGAACTCCTGTCTCCCTCTTCCAAGGTCCTTTGTGATTATATCATACCCACATTAGTAACTCAATATAATCTCTGTTTCTCAAGGTTCTTAACTTAATCAGATATTAAAAGAGACTCTGCCATATAAGATAACATTCAGAGTTTCCAGGAATTAGAACGTGGACATGTTTGAGGGATAGTTTTTAAGCCTATGACGGAAATAATCATACTCATCTTTACAAAAAGAGCAAGTAGATGAATTTTAAGACACAAAGATTTTAGGTCCCTCAGATAAATGAGGTTGTAGAGCAGAATGCTGTGCCAAAATCTGGAAGGACTCACAGTCAAGATCAGCTTACTGAAGCAAAGGCACGGAGTCATAAACTAATGTAAGTACTTCAATGCTAATTTTTATCGATAGCTGGAAACTGAGTGTGGTCCACTATGAGAAATTCTGGGAGGCCACAGTTTCAACCCTTTGTGGACATTGTCTCTAGTAACATCAACAAATTCTCACTGAGAAGGTCTAAGAAAGATGCCATTGTGACTCCAGTAGGTGAGGGAAATTAATTATGAAACATGCCGAGAGCCTTCTCTCTAACAAAGGTCTATTATCTATGGAAAAAGATTTCTCCAGTGTCTTTTTCAAGCTGAGGGAAAGGGATTCTTCCCAATCTAGTCCCCTCTAGGCTTCCTACATCACCTGTGGGTGAAAATGTAACCAAACGCTAGGGCTGACTGCACAGAAAGCCAACCACTGAGATGATGAGTATTGCCAGGAAAGATGGTTTTATTATGGGTAACATCAGCCGGAGATATGGGAGACAAGACCCAGATTATCCTTTCTTTACCTACTAAAGTTATGGGTTTATAGAGTGGGGAAGGAAAACTAGAGGGGCAAGGAAGAGGAGTTGGTCAACAACAGCAGGTGGTCAAATGAGGGTTCTAGCATCTTATTGTAGCCACATATGGAAAAACAGGAATTAACGAGGGGTAAGGAAGAGGTCAGCAGGCAGCAGGTAAATCCCCCTTTTTTTTTTTTTTTTTTTTTTTTTTTTTTTTTTTTTTGAGACAGAGTCTCGCTCTCTCACCCAGGCTGGAGTGCGGTGGCATGATCCCAGCTTACTGCGATCTCCGCTTCCTGAGTTCAAGCGATTGTCCTGCCTCAGCCTCCAGAGTATCTGGGATTACAGGCCCCTGCCACCATGCCCGGATCATTTTTGTATTTTTGGTAGAGACAAGTTTTCACCATGTTGGCCAGGCTGATCTCAAGCTCTTGACCTCAAGTGATCTGCTCACCTTGGCCTACCAAAGTGCTTGGATTACAGCCGTGAACCACCACCCCTGGCCCAGATGCATCTCATTGTACATATGCAAGTTTCTCAAGCTTCAGTTTTATGGGTGTCAGGCTTGTAGGAATATTGGGCCAGTGTCAAAAAAAAAAAAAATAGTCAATAGGAGTCAGAGCCTCAAGGAAATAGATCAGGAACACTGAACAAGTGAGGGGACTAGAGAAAAGGGAGATTAAAAAAAATTCTCAAGATATATGCCCATTCAATGACTGAGGATTTAGAATTAAGATGGCTTCATTCCTCCCTGACAATTTGTCACCAAAGCAATGCAGTATAATAACTAAGGATTGAAACTTAAAGAGCTGCAAGATATGTATTGTCACTGAGGAGTACTTAGGGAAGCCAAAAATCAATAAGAGACTAAAACAAAAGCATTAGAAAACTATAAATCTGTTGTTTCCTGACGTTTTGATGATCGCCATTCTAACTTGTGTGAGATGGAAACAACAGGTGCTGGAGAGGATGTGGAGAAATAGGAACACCTTTACACTGTTGGTGGGACTGTAAACTAGTTCAACCATTGTAGAAGACAGTGTGGCGATTCCTCAGGCATCTAGAACTAGAAATACCATTTGACACAGCCATCCCATTACTGGGTATATACCCAAAGGATGATAAATCATGCTGCTATAAAGACACATGCACACGTATGTTTATTGTGGCACTATTCACAATAGCAAAGACTTGGAATCAACCCCAATGTCCATCAATCACAGACTGGATTAAGAAAATGTGGCACATATACACCATGGAATACTATGCAGCCATTAAAAGAATGAGTTCATGTCCTTTGTAGGGACATGGATGCAGCTGGAAACCATCATTCTCAGCAAACTATTGCAAGAACAGAAAACCAAACACCACATACTCTCACTCTACATGGGAATTGAACAATAAGAACACTTGGACACAGAAAGGGGAACATCACACACCGGGGCCTGTTGTGGGGTCAGGGGATGGGGGAGGGATAGCATTAGGAGATATACCTAATGTAAATGATGAGTTAATGGGTGCAGTCCACCAACATGGCCCATGTATACATATGTAACAAACCTGCACATTGTGCACATGTACCCTAGAACTTAAAGTATAATAATAATAAAAAAAGAAAACTATAAACCACTGGCACCTATAGCTACAACAAAACTTAAACTAGTCCATCTCTAGCAAGATTTACATCAATACTAATATAAAAAACCTATTTATCTCAGTTAATATTACAGGTAAAAAATGTCAAGTGTTCAACACAAATTACATGGAATGCCAGAGGCAAGAAAAAATATCCTTGGAGGAAACAATACAATTAACAGAACAAGACTATGATATGATACAGATATAATTATCAGATGAGGGATTTAAAATAACAATAATCAATGTGCTGGAGGCTTTAGTGAAAAGTAAAAGAAACAAGTTGAAGAACACATGGGTAATGAAAACAGAGAGATGGAAACAAACTGTAGAAAGAGTAAAAAGAAAACGCCAGAAATCAAAAACATCCTGACAAAAATGAAGAATCTCTTCTATTGCTCAACAATAGATTTGACAAAATTGAGGAATGATTCAGTGACCTTGAAATTACAGTTCTGTAAAGTAAAACTGAAAGATAAAAAGAATAATAATGTAAGAGAGAACTCAACATCCATGAACATGGGATGATTTCAAAAGGTGTTTTGTAAACAGAATTGGAATATCAGAACTAGTATAAAGAGACAGGAAGACATATTCCAAGTGGTAATGTGTGAGAGCTTTCCAAAATTATTTACAGATAAAATCCTACCACAAATCCAGGAAGTTTGAAAGAATAACAAGCAATATGAACACCAAATTTTTGATTTATGACAATAATATTACTATAGACACAATTTATCATATTGATTTTCAAAGGTCAAGTGTTGCTCTAAGTACTATTGTTTTTAATTTTTGTTTTGTATTTGGGGGTACATGTGCAGGTTTGTTATATTGGTAAACTGCGTGTTGCCCGAACTTGGTGTATGGATTATTTTGTCACCCAGGTAATAAGCATAGCACCTGATAGGTAGTTTTTCGATGCTCACCCTCCTCCCAACCTTCACCCTCAAGTAGATCCCAGTGTTTGTTGTTTGCTTCTTTGGGTGCGTATGTACTCAATGTTTAGCTCTCACTTAACCAGAGAGAGCACGCAGTGTTTGGTTTTCTGTTTCTATGTCAGTTCACTTAGGATAATGACCTCCAGCTATATCCATATTGCTGTAAAGGACATTATCTTGTTCTTTTTTATAGCTGTGTAGTATTCCATGGTATACATGTACCAAATTTATAAAATCCACTCTATTGCTGATGGGCATTTACATTGATTTCATGTCTTTACTATTGTAAATAGTGCTGCAATGAACATATGTGTTGATTGTAGACATCAATTCAATGCTATTCATATGAAACTATCTTTTGGTATTCATCAAGATGAATGCCATCTTGTTGGCAGAACAATTTATATTCCTTTGGGTATATACCCAATAGTGGAATGGCTGAGTCAAATTGTAACTCTGTTTTAAGTTCTCTGATAAATTGCCAAACTGCTTTCCACAATGGCTGACCTAATTTCCATTCCAACCAGCCGTGTATAAGCATACCCTTTTCTCTGCAACCTATCCAGCATCTGTTCTTTTTTAAACTTTATTCAATAATAGCCATTCTTACTGGTGTGAATGGTATCACATTATGGTTTTGATTTGTATTTCTCTCCAATGATTAGTGATGTTGAAAATTTCTGTATATGCTTTGTGGCCACATAGGTTTTCTTTTGAGACGTGTTCATGTTCTCTGCCCACTTTTTGCTGGGGCGGTTTGTTTCTTGCTTGTATATTTGTTCCAGTTCCTTATAGATTCTGGATATTAAACCTTTGTCACATGTATACTTTGCAAATATTTTCTCCCATTTTGTAGGTTATCTATTGATTCTATTGAATTTTTTCTGCTTTGCAGTTCTTTAGATTAATTAGGTCTCATTTGTCAATTTTTCTTTTTGTTGCAAGTGCTTTTGGTGTTTTCGTTATGAAATTTTTGCCAATGCCTATGTCCAGAATGGTTTTATCTGGTTTATCTTTCAGGGCTTTTATAGCTTTAGACTTTACAGTTAAGTCTTTAATTCTTCTTAAGTTGATGTTTGTATATTGTGTAGGGAAGGAAGGAAGGGGTCCAGTTTCCATCTTCTGCATATGGCTAGCCAGTTATCCCCCAATAGCATTTATTGAATAGGAAGTCCTTTCCTCATCGCTTACTTTTGTTGACTTTGTGGAAGATCAGATGGTTGTAAGTGTGTGGCCTTATTTCTAAGCTCTCTATTGTGTTCTATCAGCCTATCTGTCTGTTTTTGTACCAGTACCATGCTGCTTTGGTTATTATAACCTTGTTGTATAGTTTGAAGTTGGGTGTTGTGATGCCTCCTGCTTCGTTTTGTTCTTTGTTTTTGTTTTTGTCTTAGGACTGCTTTGGCTATTTGGGCTATTTTTTGGACCCATATGAAATTTAGAATAGTTTTTTTGAATTACGTGAAGAATGTGAATGGTAGGTTGATATGATTCGCATTGAATTGTAAATTGCTTTTGGCGGTATGGCCATTTTAACAACATTGAATCTTGCTATTCACATACATGAATTGTTTTTCCCTTTGTTTCAGTCATCTCTGGTTTCTTTGAGCAGTGTTTTGTAATTCTTACTGTAGAGATCTTTCATCTCCTTTGTTAGCTGATTCCTAGGTATTTACTTCTTTTGTGGCTATTGTGAATAAAATTGTGCTCTTGATTTGGCTTTCAGCTTGTACATTGTTGATGTATAGAAATGCTACTCATATTTGTGCATTAGTTTTGTATCCTGAAACTTCATTGAAGTTGTTTATAAGATCAAGGATCTTTAGGGCAGAGATTGTGGGTTTTTTCTCAGTATAGAAACAAATCATCAGTCAAAGGAGATAATTTGACTTTCTCTCTTCCTATTTGCATGCCTTTTCTTTCTTTCCCTTGCCTGATTTCTCTGGCTAGTACTTCTAGTACTATGATGAATAGGAGTAGTGAGAGTCACTATCTTTTCTTGTTCCAGTTGTTAAGGAGAATTATTCCAGCTTTTGCCCATATAGTATGATGTTGGATGTAAGTTTGTCATAGATGGCTGCTATTATTTTGAGGTATGTTCTTTCAATAACTGGTCTGTTGAGGGTTTTTAACTTAAAGGATAAATTTTACTGAAAACCTTTTCTTAGTCTATTGAGATGATCGTGTGGTTTTTGTTTTTACTTCTTTTTATGTGATGAATAATATTTGTTGATTTCTGTATGTTCAACCAACCTTGCATCTTATCAATAAAGTCCACTTGATTGTCGTGGATTAATGTTTTGATTTGCTGCTGGATTCAGTGTTCTAGTATTTTGTTGAGTATGTTTGTATCTATGTTCTTCAAGGATACTGGTTTGAAATTTTTTTCTGTGTGTGTGTGTGTGTGTGTGTGTGTGTGTGTGTGTGTGTGTCTGCTAGGTTTTGGTATAAGAATGGTGCTGACCTCACCAAATGACTTTGGGAGGACTCTCTCCTACTCAGGTCTTTGGAATACTTTTAGTATGAATGGTATCAATTCTTCCTTATACTTGTGGTGGAATTTAGCTGTGAATTCATCTGGTCCTAGACTCATTCTGGTTGGTAGCTTTTTTATTAAAACTTATTCCATTTGGAAACTTATTGTTGATTTTTTCAGGAATTCAATTTCTTTCTGTTTCAATGTTGGGAGGCTGTGTGTTTCCAGTTAGTTATCTATTTCTTCCAGGTTTTCTAGATTGTGTGTGAATTGTATTCATAGTAGTCAGTAGTCCCTCAGTTTTGTTTTGTTTTTGTTTTTTGTATTTCTCTGTGGTTGGTGGTAATGTCCCCCTTTTCATACCTGATTGTGTTTATTTGAGTCTTTCTATTTTTCATTAGTCTAGGTAGCAGCCTATCAATCTTATTTATTCTTTCAAAAAATAAATTCACAGATTCATTGATCTTTTGTATAGTTTCTCATTTTTGCTCAGATCTATTTTTTTTTTTCTCCTTCTGATAGCTTTGAGGTTGGTTTGCTCTTGTTTCTCTAGAAACTGGTGTCATATTAGTTTACTAGTTTGTCTTTCTAACTTTTCAATGTGGCTGTTTTGTGCTATAAACTTCTGTCTTCATACTACGTTAGCTGTGTCCAGAGATTGTGATATGTTGTATCTTTTTTCTCATTAGTTTCAAATAATTTCTTGATTGTTGCCTTAATTTTGTTGTTGACCTAGAAGTCATTAAGGAAAGGCTGTTTAATTTCCATATAATTGCATTATTCTGGGAGATGTTTTCAGTATTGATTTCCATTATTATTGCACTGTGGTCTGAGAGTGTGGTTGGTGTGTTTTTGATTTTTAAAAGTTTACTGATAATTGTTTAATGGCCCATTGTGTGGATAATTTTATAGGATGTGCCATGTGCAGATGAGAAGATTCTATATTCTCTTGATTTTGGATGGAAAGTTCTGTAGATGTCAGTTAGCTTCATTTGGTCAGTTGTCAAATTCAGGTCCTGAATATTTGCTTTAGCTTTCTGCCTCTCTAGTCTGTCTATTACTCTTTGTATGTTATTGAAGTCTCCAATTATTGTGTGGTCATCTAAGTCTCTTTGTAGGTCTCTAAGAACTTGTTTTATGGATCTAGGTGCTACAGTGTTGGATGCGTATACATTTAGGATAGCTAGGTCTTCTTGTTGAATTGAACCCTTTACCATTATGAAATGCTCTCCCTTGTTTTTTTTTCTGATAATTGATGGTTTAAAGCCTGTTTTGTCTGAAATAAAAATAGCAACTTTTACTCTTGATGATTTTTCATTTGCTCATGAGATCTGTCTCCATCCCTTTACTGAGCCTATGGGTATCATTGCATGTGAGATCGGTCTCTTGAGGACAGCATACAGTTGGTTCTTGCTTCTTTATCCAACTTTCCACTCTGTGCCTTTTAATTGAGGCATCTAACCCATTTACATTCAAGGTTAATATTGATATCTGTGGATTTGATCATGTCTTCATATATTATGCAGACTTGATCATGTAGTTGTTTTATAGTGCCAATGGTCTATGTACTTAAACTTTGTTTTACATTATCCAGAAATGGTCTTTCCTTTTTATAATTAGCACACTCTTAAGGACCTCCTGTAAGACAGGTCTGGTAGTAACAAATTCCCTTAACAGTTGCTTGTTGAAAAGGACCTAATTTCTCCTTCACTTATGAAACTTAGTTTGGCTGGAAATGAAATCGTTTGTTGGAATTTCTTTTCCTTAAGAATGTTAAAAGTAGACCCCCCAAACTCTTCCAGCTTGTAGGATTTCTGCTAAAAACTCTGCTGTTAGCCTGATGGAGTTCCTTTTGTAGGTGACCTGCCCGTTTCTCTAGCTGCATTTAACATTATTTTTCCTTACATTTCAACCTTGGAAAACTTGATGACTAGGTATCTTGGGAATGGTCACCTTGTGTAGTATCTCACAAGGTTCCTCTGCATATCCTGTATTTGAGTGTTGGCCTTCTAGTCTGGTTGGGGACATGTTTACAAACTTTATCCTCAAATAGGTTTTCCAAGTTGCTTGCATTCTTTCCCTCTGCTTCAGGAATGCTAATGAGTCATAGATTTTAATCGCTTTATATAGTGTCACATTTTTCAGAGGTTTTCTTTCTTTTTCTGTTTTTTCTATTTTTTTTTTTTTCTATTTTTTTCTGACTGAGTTATTTTGGATAACAGTCTTTAATCTCAGATTCTTTCATCAACTTGGTTGATTCTGCTGTTAATACTTGCAATTGTATTATAAAATTTGAAGTGAGTTTTTCAGCTCCATCAGATCAGTTTAGTTCCTTCTCAAATGCCCATTTCTTCTTTAAGCTTCTGTATTATTCTGTTATATTCTTATATTCCTTGGATTGGATTTTTACTATTTATTGAATCTTGATGATCATCATTCCTATCCAGATTCTGAATTCTCTTTCTGTCATTTCAGCCATTTTAGCCTGGTTAAGTATCATTGTTGGGGAAATAATGCGGACATTTGGAGGTACAAAGACACTCTGGCTATTTGAGCTGCCATAGTTCTTGTGCTGGTTCTTTCTCATCTCTGTGTACTGAAGTTTCTTCAGTCTTTGCAGATGCTATATTTTGGATAAGATTTTTTTGCTTTTATTTTATTTGATGCTGTTGGGGTTTTTATTGTGGTATAAAGTGGGTTCCAGTCTTCATTTCTGGGATATTTTAGTGGGTCAAGGCTCAGCTCAGCACTCCTGGGTTGTGTCTTCCAATTATGGGGAGCTGGTACTGGGTTCTGGCTTTGTTTTCTGGACCCCCAATGTTAGAAATCTGCTATGCTATGGGGGCCAAGGTGTTCCCAGTCCATGGCCCCAACACTCCCATCAGTGGTGCTGGTGTTGGCATGACTAATGTATTTGGTGCAGAAATGTTTACCTAGGAAAATAGGCCTGTAAATCAGTAAATAATTTTACATTTTTACTAAGAAATTTTTTCAAAGACATTTTATTTTTCCTCAAGTAAAGAGTTAAATCATTTAGGCAAGCAAGTCTCCCCTCAGACAACAGATTGCTGACCTGTCCAAACAGCTTGCTTATTTTACAACAGTTTACTTATCGAGGTTGTCATCTAACTGTGTCCACTAATCTTAATTATGTCTCCATCTTTGCACAAACCTAATTAGCTTCTTTCTTTGAAAGAGGCAAAATAATCAGCTCTATCACAGATCTAGGCATCCTGTAAATACCGTCCTCTGTCCATTCCATTCTGAAATGCTGCAGACTCAAGACTCTTCTTTTTGGTAAGAACAATTTACTTATCTTTCTTTGGTGAACAGTTTTCTTTGTTATTTTTGATCTTTTGATGGTACCAGCAGTCAAAACTTATTTTATAGCAAATGTAGAAATAAGTTCTCATCCATGCTTTGACTCAAAGGTCTCAACAGTCTTCAGTCATCTTATTGAATGCATCTTATTAAAATACATCTCCACTGTATATTTTTCTCTATGGAAATGAGCTTCCTTAAAAAACTCACCCACTTCTATGCAACAGAATAATTCATCTTAATTTCTAGTTTTTACCATTCTTTGAACTCCAGTCCTGTATTTTCGACTGCCTGCAGGACTTTTCCACTTGACTGCATTTCCATCATCTGACACCATTCAACTGACACTATTTAAACTAAACTCATCTATGCCAAAAATGTAATTCTCTGGACTTCATTATTATACCAAAATTTGACAGGCGTTTTAAAAATCTTACGCATACATTTCTTGTCACCCTATTAACATTGTAAATGTCCTGAGGAAAGGGATCTCATAAGATACTTCTCAATATTGTCCTTCTCTTCTGCTAAGCACAATGCAGTGCATGAGGTGCTCAGTAAAGAGAGAAAAAGTGAAAACTGAGAGAGCTGTAAGTCATTTTAATTACTACATAAAATTAGGTTCAGCATGACATTTAAAATTACAATTTAATTTGATTCAATGGTCATGAGCTAGTGTCATCAGGGCTGCTCAGAAAACCCCAGGGGTATTTATAATGAATAATTATTATACCTTGAACCCTAGGCAGGATGTTCTTAGGTTTTGGGTAACATGAAATGAACCGTGGAGGTGTTATTAGGGAAAAGAGAAAAAATGAAGACAGACAGGTAAGGGTTTCTCTTTAATCTTTTTGCTTTCTCTCACTGGAGTAGTCTACTGACAAGAGGCAATTAAATTTTCAAGGATATTTGAGACAGGAAGCCCATTTTAAATATGGAAGAGGAAGTAGAGTGATAGAAGGGTTAGATAAGTCAACTCCAGCAGTGCAACCTTAAGAATAAGTTCTGAAAGGAAATCCCTGTAAACTGTTTGGTTTTCTTTTATAGAATCACCTAAGTTGGTCACCATAGAGATGATACAAGCAAAGACAGTCCTCTCTTCCTCTAAGCTTGCAAATGCCTTCATAAGAATAGGCACCATCAAATTCCACCCCCAAAAAGAGAGCTATAATAGAAAGACAGCAATATTGTTAAACACCAGAACTTCTGATCTATGCCCCAGAAGTAGTAGTAAAAAGGAATCAAGACAACAAATGTATTTTTTTCTTCCTATAATATAATTGTAGGTAAACATGAGAAGTCATATATTATTAAGTCAGGAATAAGTAAAAATGATGCAGCATTCATTTTCATTCAATTTAATTCACCAAATACTTTGTAAAAGTCATGTAGTAGATATTCTACCAACATTGTGTATACACAAAGGGAGTTAATACATAACCTATTCCCTCAAGAAGATGCATTTATTTGTAGTTAGAAGCCCCGGTGCTATGTGGAAATTCTATATATTTTTATTCCATTCCTCTTTCCACTCTCTTAGGTCATTTCACACTTTCTCATTCTTATTAAACTTCTCAAAAATCATTCTGACAAAATAACTTGTATAACTTCCTCAGGACAGAAAATATATAACAAAATGAATGTGTGAATGAAGTAAAATAATTTCAATATTTCTTTGTAATGCAAAAAAACAACTTATTTGTCAAATAGCTCTTATTCTCATAGCTTATTTGTTTTTACAGAAATATTGCCATAATTCTGGTTGCTCTTTTACACTAGCCATCACATAGGTAAATGAAAAACCTTTCTCATGTAATTTCAGAAGGTAATGCATTTTAATGTAACCCTATTTTTTAACATTTTGATTTCAGAACACAGCTTTAGTGTTGATAAGACATAATTATACACATGTATTAATAATTACACACATGTAGATGTATTATATATAATAGAAATTTAATAAACTATAAACAAAAATAAAATTATAAGCAAATGAACATTATTGAAATACATTATTAATAAAACGGATGCAGTAGGTAAAGCTAATTAAAATCAAAATATTTACTGAATCAACTTACTCCTATAATTTGCATTGCCGGCTAAAACCCAGCTATAAAAATTTCGATCAAAGATTTTTATTTCATAGAAGATCTGACACAGCATAAATTTTAATCACATTTATTTTATTTGCAGATTAATTTGAGTAATTTGAAAAAGTATTAATGTTACTTAATTACTCTTGACACCTTACAGTGCCTCCTGTAAGCACTGTTAGTGATACTGAATTTAAGTTACATTTAACAACTATCAGAAAATAGTTTTTAAAGTAAAAATTATGATTTGGAGTTTACCAACTAAATCTTGTTAGCTTTCACTGTCTCTATTGAGAAGAGCAGCAATTCTTATCTTCCTCCTTTTTCCTCTTTAATTAACAAGAGAGTATTTGATCATAGCCATAAAATCAATTCAGGTCTTGCCTGACACCCTTGATTGCAATGGTGTACAGTTTGTTGTATTAGCCCATTTTCATGCTGCTGATGAAGACGTATATAAGACTGGGTAATTTAAAAAGAAAAAGAAGTTTAACAGACTCACAGTTCCACGCGGCTGGGGAAGCCCTCACAATTATGGTGGAAGGCAAAAGGCACGTCTTCCATGGCAACAGGCAAGAGAGAATGAGAATTGAGTGAAAGGAGAAACCCATGATAAAACCATCAGACGCCATGAGACTTACTGGCTACCACAAGTACAGTATGGGAGAAACTCCCGTGATCCAGTTATCTCCTACTGGGTCCCTCCCACCACACAAGGGGATTATGGGAGCTGCAATTCAAGATGAAATGTGGGTGGAGACACAACCGAACTATATCATCGATCAAAGCATTCTTGTTTTCTCTGATAAACTGATCTAGAAAGTGCTGCTTGTGATCAGCTTTGGTGATGATGATCAGTGAAATGGTTAAGGAAATCTACAGATTTCGTAGGTTTGTGCGTTGACAGACGGCCAGCATCTATTTCTCTTTTCATGATGAAGTAACTAACAAAGCTCTGTCCAAAATTTTGAATTTCTCTTTAAATGCATCATGATTGTAGAACAGAGGTTACAATCAAGTATTCAGTCACACAATCACCCTCATCAGTCATTAAAGTGCATACCTGGTGTTCCAGTTATTCGGTGTGCTATAACAAACTACCTGGAATTTAATGGCTTGAAATAGTCACCATTTCATTATGATTGTCCATTCTGTGCGTCAATAATTAGGATTTGGCAAAGAAGGAATGGTTTGTTTACGGAGAGACTCCAATGTCTGGGAATAACTTGAAAATATAAAGATTTCTTTTTAAAAGTTTTATCTTTAAATTTATTTTTATTCCATGTATTTAAGGTGTACACAATGATGTTTTGATATACACATGAATTTGGAGCCATGTTTTAAGATCACCGTCTGTATCTGGTGAGGGGTAGGAGAGAATAGAAGAATGCTGCTAGAGATGGCTCCTAAAACAGACCAGAGAAAAGAGTCTGAAGTAGCAACTTAGCTAGCATGTTTAATCTACATAGAGTATAACTAGAAAATAGTCATATTCTAGGTTGAGATACAAGAAATGGGATGTGTAAGAGAAAGATAATGAAGATGCAGATAAATTCTCCATTTTCAGTGTTATTTGGTTCTACATAGTATATTGGTAAAAGACTACAACTATTTATTTTTCTATTTATGACAGCATCATTGTAACATATTTTTTAACCCAAATGCATACATTATTGTAGCAGTTTGCTTAATAACTCTTTTTTATTCTGAAGCTTCCCAGGCAAATGCTAAGTGAACATAAAATGAATATATATTATCTACACACTTAATATAAAAAATAAATGAATGAATGGGTAAAGGTAGAGTTTTTAAAACATAAATGATTTAATGTTTTCAATAAAACATTTTTATTATAAATAGTTCAGGGATAATTTTTAATTCCTTATTTCCCTTAAAATAATTCAAGATCATTACTCTAAAAATATTCAACAAACCACTAATCATAGAATTAATATAAATGTAGCAATCCCTTCTGTACCTTGGAAAGAGTCAAAATCTACCACATAATTATTAGGGAATTAATATTTTGGAAAAAAGCTTTAATACACTAATTAAAGAGTTTGTTTTTAAGTGTAAAAGGTTATTACCAAGTAATGTGCTGGTAAGTGTCACTAACAAATGGTTAGGAAATGAAAGTTATGAACAATAAAAATTAATTCAAGTTCATTTTTTATCTAGGAGTATTAAATGCTTTATCGTTACACTTAGTTGTAACTTCACTTCACCTGACTCCGTATCACTGATGTCAGAGATTTCAGAAGAAACGTAAGTATGATATTCCTCATGGATTGCTCGTCAGAGATGTTGATTATGCTCAATTATTTGCTATAAAAGCAGGATTAAAGTTTATGAGCATAAATGAGAGATCTTGGTTTACTATACTGAACCTTTACTTGAGAATTTTCTGCTAAAATATCAAAATGTCTTAATCCTCTGTATTATTATGATCATTCATTCATTCAGAATTTCTCGAGCACCTTTTAGGTACTTGAAATAAACCACTAACCACAACAAAAGTTTCTTTCCTTATCTTGTAGAACAACAAACACAAAATAAGTAAATTATATGATATGTTTTTATGTGATAAATACTATGAAAATAGAAATATTAGAAGAAATAGAGGTTTGGGGAGTCAAGGATGTGTATCATGGTTTATAATTATGAAGATACTGATCAGAATCAATATAGGCCTCACTGGGAAGATGTCATTTGAGCAACAACTAAAAGGAGGAAAACCATTAATTTGTCAGGATATTTGCAAGTTCATAAAGCAGAAGTGTGCCTTCCCTGTTTGTGAAACCTCTGAAATGAGATATTCAAGGAAAAGGTACTGAGGGAAAGAGAGGATGGTGCAGTCTGCAAATGTATGTGGGAACCTGTGGGCTACTGTGATGAATTTGCTTATACTCTGACTGAAATATGGAGCCAGTATTAGATTTTGACATGATCTGACAGAGTCACTCTAACCACTGGGTTAAGTGTAGGTTTGTAAGAGTGGAGTTAGGGAAATTAATTCGAAGGCCATTGCAGAAATACAAACAAGAGATGACAGAGTCGAGGACCGGCATGTTAGTAATGGAGGTGGTGAGCAGGGGCCATTTTCTGCATATTTGCAAGGTAAATGCCACAGAATTGCCTGATGGATTGGAAAAGAAAAGAGATATGTGAAAAAGGAAAAAGAATAGTCAAAAAGAGGCTTGTTTGGGCCAAACTAATTGGAAGGGCCGCGTCGCCATCAGCTGGATGCATAGAAGACTGCAGCGCAGCAGATGTGGCAGGGAGTGGTGGGGAAGAGCAACGCTTCTGTTTTAATTAAGTGTGAAGACTCACCACATGTGTGGAAGTTTCTGTTCATTCAAAAAAATGTTTTGTTTGTTTTGGTAAGGCTAACACTGATTATTTTTTAAAAGAACTTAGTTTAATAGTCGTAGAATTGAGTCAATTTCTACCAGAGCATTGTATTGTGAAAAGAATTTGCCATATGACATGTTTTGGTTAATGGAAGCAGAGGTGAAGTAACCCACAGCTTGAAAAGTGGTCACCCAATGAGACTTGCCCACTCTTCTCTCTGGGATGTTTTTTGTCATTGTATGAACAGGTCGGGGATAATATTTTAAAGGATGAGAGACCACTCAGAGAAAGTGCCAGAGTGTCTTAGTTCCAGCTGGACCCTGGAGGGAAACCATACAAGACACCCAACCCAGATCAAACAAACCACCTAGCCAAGTAACAGTCAGAGAAAATCTTGTTGTTTTGTTTCGTGCTACTAATTTTTTGAGGGAAGCTGGGGGACACATTGTGATGTAGCAAAGGTTAACTAATATAAATACCAACCAGGTTAGTTATTTAGTTAATTTCATTGATATTATAATCTAGATGATTACAAAATCTCCAATTCATTGAAAAAAGATGAAACTTTTGAGACCAGTAAGACCTGACTTTGAATCTGGACCTTGATACTTTGCGGTTGCATGACTCTCATCTCTTAATTTTGCCGCGTTTCAGTTGGGTTCTAAGAAAAAATTGGGGACACAACCTTGTATACTTTTTGTACATGAAATAAACTCTATAAATAAAATAGACTCAGCATATGCTACATGCTCAACAAACTGTTATTGTTTTTATTAATTACATGTCATTATTTAGACATCATGTAATTTACTTATTCTGTTTTTTCTATTTATATTATGATTATTTTTAATATTTTGCTGTCAAAGTTTTAGAGCTTAGTACTGAGATTCTCAACTAGCATTAATTACATTTTTGAGCATTTTACTAACATTTCATGGAATTCCAATCAGCATTACAATTCCTTGAAAAAAAGAAAAACAAAAATAAAAAACATTATCTTGCTTCCTTCCTTGTATATGTACCCATAGTTGATCTTTCTTTCCTGGCAGAATTGTGGGGAAATTGAGTGGCCTTTGAAGGCAGTCATGACAGTGTCTGTAAAAGATTTACAGCACTTAAATCTGTCAGAGATTTGTCCTTAGAATTAAAGAGCAGTAGGATATCTTTAGACCACAGGTCGCATGCCTAGTTACATTCAAAATATCTTGTAAAATTAGTTTCAATGTCAGCATACTAATGCCTATGTCAGCTTTTTAAAAAGAGTGGCAATGATATACAGCCACCTAAACTTTGACTGGAGACTATAAAATAGATGGAGTGGTCAAATTTAGTCCTAAGTAACCTTTTATTCAATGACAGTAATTACTTATTTGAACCTTTAATTCACGTAAATTTGCTTGAACTTTCAAGTGACTACCCACATATTTTCCATTTTGACAGATAAAATTGAATGACTAATATGTAGAACAGCCTACCTAATGGTTTGGTGTGATTGACAGTTAAAAAAAAATCATAAAGCACCTTTTCCTCTGCCAGATTTGAAAAGCTAAATCTTTAATGAGATCAATTTACATTTATTACTTTTTTCACTATTTTTACAGAAACATTCTCCAAAATAAAAATTAATGATCCATGAATGAGATTCAAGAGATTTGTGAAAACATGAAAATTTCTTGTGTATATACACTTTGCTTGTGAGCATTCTAAACTTTTCATCATTTTTCAAGTTTTGTGTGTGTGTGTGTGTGACCCTGGTGAAATTCCAATCACTGCTTTAATGACATTTTAAACTTTTGTGAATCAAATAACAAGTGACCTTACCAAAAATATATTACAAATGTATTGCTCCACTGAAAGAATCAAATAGAAATATTCTTCTTAATTTTTCCTACCAAATATTTTTCTCTAACTCACTTGCATTGGTTATAATATATGGACATATTTATTGATATAAAATGCATGTATTTATTGAATAAAATCATCTGAAATGGTTGGCTTTAAGGGGGCTGCTAAAAAAAAATAATGTTTTAGTTTTACATTTGTGTTTTTGTCATTTCTGATAGAGCAGATGACAAATCAGTCATCTATTGGTTCACTATCCTGAATTTTGGAATACCAACTTTGTTCTTGAACACATTATCTGGAATTGTGGTAGTGCAGCCACATTTTCCCCCAGAACTAACACTCCGAAAGTCGATGGAATTGCACTGTTTTTGAGAACTTTCAGTCAGGTTGCTATGGGAGTGATTATAAGGAGTAAAGCTTCCTATGGTTTCACTGAACTATTTGAACAGACTCCCTCCCAACTTACTTGCCACCTCTCTGTTACTGTATCCTAAAGCCTAGCTCTATACTAACCTGAAAAATCTTGCTTAAGCTATAGAACCACAACATTCTTTCTAAGTTTATCAATTCAGGCTCCTATAACTTGGAACCAGTGGACATCCAGATACACAATAGATGACTCATGGCAGATTTGTTTTTTTTAAAGTTAAAGCAGGTATAATGATACCTGCCATTTTAAAGCAGGTATCATGATACCTGCAATTAAACTGTAATTTCTGTTTTTGTAGTTATTACTGGTTGCCGGTTTTTGTTTGTTTGTTTGTTTTTGTTTTGTTTTGTTTTTTACTAAATCTAATTACAGGTTGTTCTCAGATTTTATCAGCAATGCTTGACCAATTTACCATAAATGATGATTACTGAAATCCACTGTCACTTTCTAATCCAATAGATCTTGGATGTAGCCCAGGGATATGCGTATTTTCTGCGCTTCCCCTAATGAGTCTGCCTCTGGTTTTCTGAAGATCCTGGTTGGAAAAAACCATTTGAGAATGTAAGTTGGGTCTCTCACCTAAGAGACTGTCTCTTTTCCCTAACCTTTGTAAACTGCAGTCAGCAGATCCCTAACCTTCGTAAATTGCAGTCAGCAGATACCTAACCTTCGTAAATTGCAGTCAGTAAATCTTGTACAATCATGGAGAAAATTTAAGGCATACTTTTAGAAATGAGGATTCTTATTTTTGTATGTAAACTTTTATGCTGTTTATGTCACCATCCTCCCCACTTCTATTTTTTCTCATGGATATTCAGGTTTATTATTACTTAAAATCAGAGGATAGTACAACTGGAAGAGACATATATAATGATGTAATAATGCCTCAATTACATATGAGAAACCTGAGCCTAGAAAAGATACGACTTTTACTTTAAAAGTAATGACTTTTATAAGGTCATTTACCTAAAAGGTATATATAATAATACTAGTTCTATTAGTAAAGCTAGATTTACTGGCACTCATTTTAGTGCTATTTTTACCAGATAATTTTAGGATCTTGTTATTAGAACTTTGCTCAGTGATAAAATTTAATTTTACTTTTAATTATGAAGCAATATATGCTTATTGTAAAGGCACAAATATTTCAAATATTCCACAATAAAGAACAAAAAAAGTAAGTAATGTTTCCTAGCTTTCCAATGTTAGTGTTCAGAGATAAAGTATATTTTCCATACTTTTTTTTGTTTTTTGAGTCAGAGTCTTGCTCTGTGGCCCAGGCTGGAGTGCAGTGGCATGATCTCAGCTCACTGCAAACTCAGCCTCCAGGGTTCAAGTGACCCTCTCGTCCCTCAGCCTCCCAAGTACCTAGGATTACAGGCCTGCACCACCACGCCCGTCTAATATTTGTATTTTTAGTAGAGATGGGGTTTCACTATGTTGGCCAGGCTGGTCTCCAACTCAACCTCAAGTGATCTGCCCACCTCAGTCTCCCAAAGTGTTGGGATTACAGACGTGAGACTGTGTCTGGCTTATTTTCCACACTTCTTAATGGAAACAAGGTTATGTATCTGTGTTTATGTATATATACAGCAAAAACCTATTAGATATATAGAACTGTTAAGTGTTTGATTGAACAATGTGTCTTACAACATGATCCCTGATTTCAGAATATTGAAAAACATATATTGTTAAAAGAAGATAATATTGAATTCTAATACAGATCCTTTCAATTTCTAGTTGTGTAACTTTAAGTGATACAAGCAATTGAAGTGTTTCTGCAAAGCCCATGTTATAAAGTTGCAAGCACTGGACTTAATCACACATTTTATTGATAAATCCAATCCCCAAAATGTATTTATTCCTGACTTGTTTACCCGCAGGACATATGCTATGTCCTAAGAAGATGAGAATTATTAATTAATCTCTTCCTCACCTCAAATTCCTGTTTTTATGTCCCTTTTCTCATGAACAACCAACTTGAGTTTTTCTCCTAGAAATAAAATACACTTAATAGAAAATTTCAAAAAATAATTATTGTAAATGCATACTAGTTGTACACATCTATGGGAATCATGATATTTTGATACAAGCATACAATGTGTGATGATCAAATCAGGATAATCATTACATCTATCACCTGAAACATTTATCATTTCTTTGTATTAGGAACATTCCACCACCACTCTTTTTTTTCCTCTTATTTTGATTTCAATAGTTTTTGGGATACAGATGGTTTTTGGTTACACGATAAGTTCTTTAATTATGATTTCTGAGATTTTAGTGCACCCATCACCCAAGCAGTGTGTAATCTTTTATTCTTTAGCCCCCACCAGCCTTTGCCCTAAGTCCCCAAAGTCCATTATATCACTCTTAATTAAGCCTTTGCGTTTTCACAGTTTAGCTCCCACTTTTATGTGGGAACATACGATATTTGGTTTTCCATTCCTGAGTTACTTCACTTAGAGTAATGGCCTCCAACTCCAGCCAAGTTGCTGCAAAATATATTATTTCATTCCTTTTTATGGCTGAGTAGTATTCCACGCTGTATATATGCCACATTTTCTTTATCCACTTGTTGGTCAATGGGTCCTTAAGTTGGTTCCGTTTCTTTGCAATTATGCATTGCCAATACCACTCTTTTAGTTGTTTTGAAATATATAATAAATCATTGTGAACTACAGTGGCCCTATTGTGCTACCAAACACTAGATCTTATTCTTTCTACCTAACTGTATTTTTGTTTCTATTTTGTATCTATTAAACATCCCCTCTTTATCCTCCCTCCCTACTACTTTTTCTAGTTGCGGGTAACCATTATTTTCCTCTTTTCTTGAGTTCAATATATTTTTTTAGCTTCCACATATCAGTGCAATCATGTGATATTTGTCTTTCTGTGAGCAATTTCAAAATCATTTCATAAGGTTTGCTTATTTTTATTTTTAGTAGAAACATGTGTTATTGCTAATGACATTACTTTTTGTGCTTACCTTCCCTTTTCCCAGGCAGTGTTATAACTTTGTCAAATCGATGCTCTTCCATACTGCAGCAGGTAATAAACTCAACTTTTGGTGATGAACAGGCTATTCTGATGGTCTTTGGGGAGCCATATTCTATATTTTTATGTCATATTATTACTATAATATTACAAAATAATCCTTTATAAAGCCAAATAATTAGTAAAATTAAAATGTTCCTGATTGTGATCAAATATTTCATTAGGCTGTAATGTTTTCCTTTATTGTCTAAGATTTCTTCATTTGGTCTCATTTCTGCAATGTAAATTATTTTGTAACCAATTGTTATTCACAATAGTCCGCAATTAATTAGTAAGTTGAAACAGTTATTACAAAGAAGTTGTCTGTAGATGTCTTCTAAAGTTTCCAAATCTTACTTCATAAACTATCTTTTTTCCTCTACACCAGATATTTAATTTTTTCTTTTATGCTGTAACTCTTAGGTTGTTAATTTCTGAATTGCAAATGCACACAAATAATCGAAGTTCACATCTCCTACTAATTAATTCTATGTTAAAGTTAATAACAAGTGCAATTACTTTAGCTATTCGTGAACACCTTCCACAGCTTTCAACATAAGGGCTTATTTTTAAGCCCTTTTTAATGTTAAGCATAAGAAAGATTATATGTAGGGTAATTCATGTCTAATTGAGTTAGACAAACTCTAAAAGGGCCTCCAATAATTCTCTAAAAGGGCCTCCAAACTCTAAAAGGGCCTCTACTAATTACAGGCGTGAGCCACTGTGCCCGGCCTGCAATATTGTTTTTACATAGAGGTTATATGCTAGCATTGGAATTGCAACGGGAGTGGTAAAGAGGGACTAGTGGTAAGAGGCCAATCATGCCTATAACTAAAAATCTAGTAAACTTGGGGTGTTCAGGGAGAAAAGAAAACAATCACCGAGGTTTAATTGCAATGGTGGAACTACTGGGTATTTGTATTATAGGATAGTTGGGAGGAATAGAAATATGGATTTAGAACGCACATAAGGCTACCTTACCTTATAAATGTCTTCTTAAAATGCAGAGGCTCGGCCGGGGGTGGTGGCTCACGCCTGTAATCTCAGCATTTTGGGAGGCCGAGGCGGGCGGATCACGAGGTCAGGAGATTGAGACCATCCTGGCTAACACGGTGAAACCCCGTCTCTACTAAAAATACAAAAACTTAGCCGGGCGTGGTGGCGGCGCCTGTAGTCCCAGCTACTCGGGAGGCTGAGGCAGGAGAATGGCGGGAACCCGGGAGGCGGAGCTTGCAGTGAGCCGAGATCTGGCCACAGCACTCCAGCCTGGGCGACAGAGGGAGACTCCGTCTCAAAAAAAAAAAAAAAAAAAAAGCAGGCTCTTCTTTAGCTCATTTATGGTAGTCAGTCTGTAATAAATGTTGTAAAATACTGCTTAGCATATCTCATTACTTTTTTTTTTGTTTTTTTTTTTTGAGACCGAGTCTCGCTCTGCCGCCCAGACTGGAGTGCAGTGGCGCGATCTCGGCTCACTGCAAGCTCCGCCTCCCGGGTTCCCGCCATTCTCCTGCCTCAGCCTCCCCAGTAGCTGGGACTGCAGACGCCGCCACCACGCCTGGCTAATTTTTTGTATTTTTAGTAGAGACGGGGTTTCACCGTGTTAGCCAGGATGGTCTCGATCTCCTG
Organism: Macaca thibetana thibetana; assembly: GCF_024542745.1. NCBI lineage: Eukaryota > Metazoa > Chordata > Mammalia > Primates > Cercopithecidae > Macaca > Macaca thibetana. The sequence goes on along the minus strand of NC_065580.1, from coordinate 175,515,437 downwards.
ACTTCGTGATCCGCCCACCTCGGCCTCCCAAAGTGCTGCAATTACAGGTGTGAGCCATTATGTTTTCAAATTGTCTTATTGTCAAAGAAAACAAATATTTCCTCATTTATTCCCTCATATGTTTACTCAAGAACTTTAAATGTGAGTCTAGGTCAAGTTCCAAAGATTCCCTCAAAATCACCCTGAGTTTATTGGTTACTAAAGCAAAAACCATTATTACCTCTGTAGGGTCTTGGTAGCATATGGGGGAGAGAGGTTATAGTTAGGATACTTATAAGAGCCTGGGACTGGTATAAGGTAGATTTTTAAAATTAGTATCCTAATCAGCATTTGCAAAAGAATGATTTACAAATAGTCCTCAAAGTGAGTTGAGCTAAATATTTTGTTGTGAGATTGAAGAATACAACCATCTATTTCTCTGAGAAAAGAAAGATTACCCTGACCATGCAAGGGGTGGTGTGTTTGGATAAAAGGAGATTCAGACAGTTCTTAAACAATGTTATTTGCAATTTCATCTCACAAATGTTTTTTGCAATTTATCTGTCTGGATTAGAAATTTCTTGGAATAATAGAATCCCACCAATGTAGATTTTTAATTAGAAAATTTAAAGTTACTGTAACCCTTGTAGCTGTAGATGGTTTTAGTTTGCACATGCTATTGTAATATGTAACTTTATGGAACTAACTGTCTATAGGAGGAGAAGACTGGATATTTGACAAACTCAAGGTCACATATAGAATGTAGAGGAACAGGCAAATATTTCTTGCTGGGTTCTACCTGTGTGTACAATTTAATTATAAATCTATTACAATATTTATTAATGATGTGAGTCATAGTGATTTACCAATAAAGATTTATCAAAATGAATACAGAAGAGACACTGACATATTTGTTTATTATTCAGTAAGCTCCTGTAAACATTTTTCCAGTGTCCATATTTTCCTGTTTTGGTTAAGGAACCATCTCTCTCTCTCTCTTTTCTTTTTTTCAAGACAGAGTTTCACTCTTGTTGTCCAGGCTGGTGTGCAATGGTGCCATCTCAGCTCACCACAACCTCTGCCTCCTGGGTTCAAGTGATTCTCCTGCCCCAGCCTCCCGAGTAGCTGGGATTACAGGCATGCGCCACCACGCCCAGCTAATTTTGTATTTTTAGTAGAGACGGAGTTTCTCCATGTTGGTGAGGCTGGTCTCGAACTCCAGACCTCAGGAGATCCGCCCGCCTCTGCCTCCTAAAGTGCTGGAATTACAGGCATGAGCCAACGCCTCTGTTTTAAAATTAATTGTCTATTTTAAAATTATTTGTCATATGTGCGGTTACTGGCTAATTTCATATTATTCATATTGAAAAAGGGCAGCACAAGGTCATGGCATTTCAGAATCCATATTAAAACATTGCAGATCTTGCCATGTACATTTCCTCAACACCATTGCCAGTTACTCATTACACCATTACTCATGGGGCTGCATTATCCAATGTGCAACCGTTAAACATTGGCTTCTGTTGACTCACTGAATGTTTTTTACTATGACATTCAGCCACTCAATTATATAATGAGCACAGACTATGTGCTAGGTAATAAAGGTACTGAATAAGTATATCATCAAAAACATTTATATAATTTGTAAAAATTGATATTACTTTGATAAGTTTTACTAGTGGTTTTACTAGTCAAACTGCTTGTCTATTTAGGTCAGGTTAAATCTATTGATATATTTCTTAGCATTTTTTAGTTTTTGAAGCCATTAGCTACCTAAATGAACTTCATTCAACAAATAAGAAGAGTTTCCTTAATTTGTCAATCATTTAAATATTTAATGAACATGGAAGGTTTTATCTTATCCAATGTACTACACATGCACAAAGAGAAAAAAGATTTGCTTCTGCTGTTGTCTGATTTGATATAGGCTAGAGATAAGATATATGGTTAATGGATATTTCAATATTTTATAGATCTAGAAGAAAAATTAAATATTACAAACTCTACCTTATCATTTTGTGATTGAGGTAACTAAAGCCCAGACATTTTAAATGACTTCCCTAGAGGAAGACACAGATCTTTTCAGTGGAAGAACAAGAGATTTAAACTCAGCTTTCATGACTCCAGGTCTAGTTCTTGGTTTACTGACTAGTATTTTGCTATAGGAAAAGGAAGATAACAAAAAAAGAGGGAAAATGTGTTCAACATCAGTGTCTTATCAAAATGGGCTATTGGTTGTAACACCTAGAGGGAAATAACCTTGCATTTTAATAGTACCTAGAGAGAAATAGAGTGATTTATAAGACATGGCAGCAATCTTTTTAGCCTCTACTGAAAGGACTAAGCAATATCTAGAGTTGCCATTCATTTATTAATTGTGGAGCCAAAAGAAACAGTTAAGAACGTAAATATTGGCGTAGAAGAAAAGAAAACTTGAAAGCAAATTGAGAAAATAATATTAACAGTCAAATAGAAGAACATGTGTAACACGACCTAAGAAAATTTTATTTCTCTATCCGAGATAAGAAGACTCACTAAATTGTATATAACATAGCAATGCAACAAAGAGCAGGGTAGCAAGATCAGTGGCTGATGACAAATATAGGTATTGAAAGATTGATTAAAAAATCAGGAAGATGATTATGGTGGCAAAGTAAAAGGATTCTAATGGAAATAGTAGAATACTAGAATGAGATGTGAAAGGGTGAAATTATCAGAAATGCAATGTTGTTATATAGCAATGAAAACTCTTTTCCTCATTGGTCTTTGTTAGAAGAGAGTAGCTGTTTGGCAAAAGTTCTTAGGGGTTCAAATATTATTTGAAAAGGAGTCACTTATGATAGAGCCGTCTGAGGAATTTGGAAGATCTAGAGATGATACTTCCAAGATCAAGATCTTTTATGAAGTGCAATTAATTCAGCAACATATTAGATGCACAGAGTTTTAAAATAATATTGTATTACAAGACTTTTTAAAAAATATTACTTTAAATTCTGTACAGAATGTGCAGGTTTGTTACATAGCAATAGATGTGCCATGGTGGCTTACTGCATCTATCAACCCACACAAGACAAGTTTTAATTGCATTTTTTGGCATACATGTATTACAGAAATATTCAAATTAATTTGTGAAGTTACTTGAAATATGTGTATTTGTATCACCCTGTTGTAGATGGCTCTACTCCATATTTAACATGTTTCCTACGTGCTAGCATTGGGATCGTGATGGGATTGGTAAGGAGAGACTAGTGGAAAGAGACCAACCACACCTATAACCCAAAATCTAGTAAACTTGGGGTGTTCAGGAAAAAAAGCAATCAGTTACCGAGGTTTAACTGCAATGGTGGAACTACTGGGTATTATAGGATCGTTGGGAAGAATAGCAAACATTAGATTTATTTTAAAGACATTCGTAGATCATCTACAATGAGATTAATAGAGTTGGACATGAGATTAAAAAATACCGATGCAAAATAGGACTGAGGTGCAGATTTTGTTATTATTAGCTTAAGGGTCGGTGTTAATATTGACAAAGACTCTTTCTTTGACCAAATTCTAGACAGGTTCCTCTGAGCTTTTTGTTTCATTAGTTCTCATTCTTGGGCCTTGATGTCAAGAGCCTAGTTGTAGCATGAACCTTCTCAAGTCAGTTTAGCAAGAAGCCTCACCCTGGATATCTGCTCACTCTCAACATCTAATCAAATTCCTCATCCTCCACCACCCCCCAGGGGTATCTGATCACCCCATCCTGTCCTCAGCAAGAATCTTGTTTATTTAACCAGAATGTACCCTTATCCCTGATGTTTCCTTTTAGTAATTTTTCATCCACTGATCCTCTCTCTGTTCCTTGGATATAAATCCTACCTGTTCATGCTGTATTAGAAGTTGAGCTCAATTTTTCTCTTCTACTGCAAAACCCTATTGCAGTAGTCCCTTGTATAAAGTTTTCATTACCATGTGTAACAAGTGTCAGAACATATTTTTCTTTAACAAGATCACTGGAAAATTGCCTGAGGGAATTAATATAAATAAGCATGACAAAAATGACCTAAAATTAATACCAAGATGTGCAACACTAGGAGGTAAAGAGAGAATGTGTAATTATGTCCATATATCTTACAAGACATTCAGTTGTTTTTGTTTTTTTTTTTTAATTATTAAGCCTAGCCCTCAAATATTATACAAAGAGCCTGTGGTGAGAAACTGTATTTGAAGCCAAATAGTTACAGGTTAAAATTTTGTTTTTTATCTTACCAGCAACTGCTTCTTGAGTAGGATTTAGAGCCCCTTCTCAGACTGGAGTTTCCTTATGTAAAGTGGAAATAGTATCTTCCCTTTCTAAACAAATAGTAATTTAAATGTTAGGGTTTTATTTTGTGCAAGCACTTAATTAGGAACTCACAAATACAGGTTTTATGAAATGCCTTGAAACCACTTTTCCTCTGATCTTACAACTTTTAAAGACAGAATAGATGATGTAGGTTGGATCCTCATGGCCCCCATGTGTTTCTAAGTTATTTTTGTAGAAAATTTCGAGGTGCTGAAGTAGTAAAGACAATTGTCATTTCTTCCCTTGAATGAGGCCTAGTAAAGATTTTATGATTAGGAATTAGGCCACCTACCTCACATCTGGAAACCGTGGCTATGAAGATAGTGGATGACCCATTTGAAGATGTAGAGTGGAACTTCAGATAGAATAACACACTATTTTCAGTCTTAAAATAGCAGTCCATTGGTTCAGACCCTAAATCTCCATATTTAAAAAGTACACAAACCTTTTTGAAGGGATTTCCAAATATCCTGAGTGTAGAAAAAAATAATCTATCATTCTCGTTTATATGTAGGGCTGCTACATAATGGATTGTAACACTACTAAAAGGAAAATTTGGATTAGAATCTCATCTCTTATGAACTAAATCTTTTATTCCAAAATGAAAGTGTGGCATTTTTCAATGAAATATGGTTTCTTCAATATTTAGAATTCAATATCTGCAAAAGCCAAATTAAAAGGAGCTTAATTGCCAGAAGGGTGATGTGAAGATGGCAATGGAAAGGAATAAGATACTTGGCTCATTTATTTTTCCCCACTTTCAATGCCTTTCTTTTGTAATGATTATCTTTAGGCATGGGCATGTTAGTTTTTTTCTTCTCAATTATAAAATCTGTAATCATTTCCTGGGGCCTACAAAAATGAAATGAATTAGATGCAATTTTGAACTATTATATATAATAGTTATATATATTATATATTATATATAATACAGTTGTATATAATTATATATATTATGTATATAATATAATTATATACAATTGTATTATATATATCAAATATTGTATATGTATACTATATATATTGTATACAATTGTATATAATTATATATAATAAAATTGTATATAATTATATATAAACAGTTTGATATATTTAGTTTGATATTAAAAACTTGATATATAAATGCCATTTTATACCAAATTGACATATAGAAATTAAATCAAATTATAATTTGATATAAATTTTATATATAAATATATAAAATGTATAAATAGCAAATTTATATCAATCAAATTGATATATAAACTATATATATAATTGAATATCATAATATGGCAGAATTGGTAAATACTTTTTACTATAAGACTGGTTACAGAGATTCTATCCAACACTCAGTTGCTTACCCTTTGCACACATATTCAGCTACATTGCTGTTCTTTTGTACTTGCATCCAACTGCCTTAAGCCTCATCCTTTTGGTTGAATTCCCAAAAATCAAGTACTGAAATCAGTTTATAATTTATATTGACCACAGAGGGGCACACCTCAAAAGCAACGGAAGCTGATGGACCATTTTCCAAAGCATAATTTATCATCATTATCATTATCAGTGCTATCCTTTGGCCCCTGTCTAAACAGGCCAAGGCTATGTTAAAATGGCTTATTAAATGAAATATGTATCTCTGCAATTGAATGATTTATTACTCTCTTGAAATTGATATTATCTATACAAAGGAAAGTCGCATTTTCTTACAATTTCTTTCTTTCAGAACATTTTAGTTACCCGTATTTTAGTGTCTTGCTCATGTGTGCTCTTTGTTATAATACATGCATGCACCACACCAGGTAGTTGGTGAAAGCTTTCTTTCATTTTTTTAACTAAGTTCTTTTTCATATCTGTGAGTACCAAAATATGAAATAAAGGAATATAAATTTGAGAGAGAATTGATTTCCTAAGTGTCTACATTAAAAAAAGAAATGTAGTCTAGTTGACAGGGTATTTGATTTCTGTTAGCTCTTTATGTTGCGTGTAGATCAATCTAGTTCTGACCTTCTCATAACAAGTCGTTAAAAAAATTGTCTCTAAACATTTTTTAAAATATCTTTTTTGATTAAAGCAAACACATTGAAAATCCCTAGATGTGTATTCCAGGAAATACGACAATTATGATTCCTACTAAGTTTGTTTCTAGATGTTTTAGGCATGTAAACCTTCACTGGAGAGGGCAACTATAAACACCTGACAAAAATTCTCTGATTGGAGAAAATCACAGTGTACCTCAGCCATCAACATCTTTTCTCTTTGCTAAATTTAGGAGAGAAGACAAATGGAAAGGATTTAAAACTAGGTCTTTGGTAATTAGCTATGACTGGAGTGATTCAAAATCACCACTTTATCATAATTCTGAATTGGTTTACATTACTTAAAGCAAAATCTTCTCATATGAATCTATCATCTAATAAATCAGAGATATTAATAAACACTATTTAAAATACAAAGCTTAATTGAAAATTAGAGTTATAGAAGATAAGGACCTCTAACTGAGGGTAATTTTTACTGCCTACTTGGCAGAATATATTATCAAATCCAGAGGAAATATTTCTAGGAGATATTTCTAGAAGCATACACCAATTTCCAAGATGAAGCAGGTCCAATGGCTACTTTGTTTTCCAACTCTAAGTGACAACCAATTCTGTCAAACAGAATTTGACAAAGAGTCAAACAGATATATGCCCTCTTCCCTTGTAGGAGCAAACTGAAAGAATACTCTGGGTTCAAATGTATATCCTAATAAAATGTGTAAATTTTACAAAAGACTATAAGGACTTCCTTTCACATGGAGACCATAAATTCTTTTTATCTTTTTGAGTAACTGTGAAGTTCTTATCCCAGAAAGTCTATAATAGCAAAGCAAAATATAAGTTTTCACTCCTTCCATTAAAAAAGTTAAATATTTTTATTAAAATTATTTGTTTTTAAAAATGTTGAGGTTTTATGTCTATATAGTATTATAATGCCATCTGTAGTGTGCTGCAGTTAATCTAAGAAGGATATAGAACATAAAAATATTGGCTTAAAATAAACAAAACATGAAGGAATACACAATTGAAAGAGAAGCCTATCTATAATGGTAGAAATAAGATAGAGCAGACTTTGATTAAAAAAATAAAACTATGCTTTTAAAAATATTATTTGTTTTGTAAATTTTGTTTTATTTGAATTCATGCTAATATTGCATAAAATTATTACACAAAATTAAATTAAAAATCTCAAATAACACAATCAAAATAAAATGTAACAAACATAAGTGTGCACCCAGTTGGTCATATCCATACGTGTGAAAATTACGCCAAATGGATTTAAAACACAGTAATTTAACTATAAATTTATAATGGAGCAAAAATAGGTATAAAAATTTTTAAATAGTCATATTACTTGTGGTAATATTGGTATTTTTATTTTGAGATGGTTGTAGTTTTCTTTTTTTTGAGATGAAGTCTCGCTCTGTCACCAGGCTGGAGTGCAGTGGCACAACCTCGGCTCACTGCAGCCTCCGCCTCCCAGGTTCTCCTGCATCAGCCTCCTGAGTAACTGGGACTACAGGCGCCTGCCACCGTGCCCAGCTAATTTTTTGTATTTTTAGTAGAGACGGGGTTTCACCATATTGGCCAGGATGGTCTTGATCTCTTGACCTCATGATCCTCCCGCCTTGGCCTCCAAAGTGCTGAGATTACAGGTGTGAGCCACCGCTCCCGGCCTGTAGTTTTCTAAGGTATAAAAATTAAGTAACTGTGTAATCTTTGAAATCTTTTGCTCCCAGTGTCCTAGAGAAATGAGCTTCTCAGCATAGGTAAAGGAGATACAAATATATAAGGTAAAATGGACTGAGTGTAAACCCTATAATCTGCATTTTAAATGGGAAGTATTATCATAAACTCATTTTGCACTTTATTTGGAAATCAGCAAAGAAAAAATAACAACAAAAATATCCTAATTTTTTACTATAAACACCTAGGAAATATGGGCTATCCCCTATTAATAATACTTTTACCGAGTGCCAATGTACGGAGCATAAATTACTTACTTAGCTATGGACAAGATAATATACAAGATGAGTTTGCAGCATCTGATATATTATATAACAAGGATACTTTCAAAGACACAGAAATTTAATAGACGTTTCCATTGACAAAAGATGACAAAACATGCATAGTTTCACAAAAAAAAATCAATCTATCAAATATAATTATATCCGTAATTTGATTATATTTCTTAAAAATAATTTATTTTTTGAAGCTTGAGAAAAAAACCATTTTGAAACCTGGTAAATTCAAAGAAAGAAGTATTTATTCTATATTTTTCCTTAGGAATTGTACCACTTGGTAATCAAGCAGAAATTGATGATAATTTCTATTTTTTAATTTTTTTTTTTTTTTGAGACGGAATCTCACTCTGTTGCCCAGGCTAAAAGATTTTGCAGATAATATATATTGACTTTTTGCAATTTGCAATAAAAAAATCTATGCAATAATCACCAGTAGCTGCTAGCACCATAAAAAGATGATGACCAGCTAATATGTTTCTCCTAATACAAAATATGTATTTTCAATTAAAAAAATCACAACAGTGCATATATGTACTATAAAAATAATTATGTCAAAATATATAAAACCTGCATTTAGATTCATCTTTCAATGTATAAGGAATACAACGAACAGAGAATACAGTTTCATTGTTCTACATCAATACAATCAACGAAATCCAGAATGTAAGAAATGCTATAGAAATATAATTTTTAAAATGAGAAAACAAAAACAGTTTATTCAACAAATAAGTGGAAAGAAGAGAAAGCGACAGAAGGCAGGAAGGAAGACAGAGGAGGGAGAGAGAGAAAAAGAAACAAAAAGAAATAATCTTTGGAGTAAAAAGATCTTTAAAAAGCATCAATTTAAATATCTTCCAAAGAATGGTTAAAAATGTGTGACAATTTTGAAACGATTGGAAATGTGAACATTGACATTGAATATTAAATTATTTGCAGATATTGTAGGTATACTAATGACCGTGGGTACGCTTTCAAAAAGGCTTAACTTTTAGAGATTCATACTTAACTATTTGTGAATGAAACGTTGTGATGTCTGGAATATATTTTCTAAGAAAAATAGAGGGTAGACGTGGGTGGAAATGTAGATTAAACATGAATTGACATAAAATACAGGTACCACCATAAGCTGATAACTGTGAAATTTGAGTAATGAACACAAGGAATCCATTACATCATTGAATTTATTTTTGAATTTTTTAGAAATTTTCCATTATAAAAGTTAAAAACAGTATTAACATTTAGAGGAAGTGATAGCATTGTGTGCTTATTTTATTTTTAAGCAATATTTAATTTACTAGTTTGGAAAGAGCAATTTAAAGCCACAAAGTCAGCTAAGAACTACATCGTCTAAAATGGTATCCACTACCCACATTTCACTTCAAGTGAAAAGTGTGTAATTCAAATTGAAATGTAATGTGATATAAACACACAATGAATTTCTTTTGTAAATATTATTTTTAATTGATAAATTATAATTGTAATGATTTATGGAATACAATGTTATTATTTTGATAAATGAATATAATGTGGAATGATTAAATAAAGTTAATTAATATATATCATCTCACCCATCAATTTTTATGATGAGAAATTTGAAATTTGCTCTTACTTTAAAATATACACAATGAATTTCATATACAATACAAAAATGTAAAATATTTCATTTTTAATTTTCTATTAATTATATTTGACCTAACATTTTGAATATATCAGTTTATGTAACATGGCTTACTATGCAAATTTCCCACTCATTTTACTTTCTTAATATGACTACTAGAAAATTAAAAATTAATTTTTAATTAATTTGCATGATATTTCTAGTGGTCAGTGCTGTTCTAGGTAATATAAGAAAGCAGGTTAAAAGATACTATAATATTAAGGACCTTTTGAAGTTTGCCTCTAAGGTAGAAATATAGTTGACTTTAAATACACAGATGATTATATAGGCTCAGGACATTTAAGCCATCAAGAACAACAAGACTGAGTAACATTACTCACTCAGATAGCAGGACAATTCAAAAATCTAAACTAGAATAATTATCATAAGAGCTCATTTCTTAAATATTGTCAATTAAGTATAGAAGGATAAAAAATATTTTGTTATACGTTATTTATGGAATGATTGTTAGGGCATATTCACAATTTTAATAAAGTTTTATGTTTTAGCAAATCACTATGATAATTATAATATCCAAACTCTTCAGATGTCTAAATAGTCAATATTGAATACTTCAAAAAATAATCCACTTTATGCTTATTATTTTTTATAAACATCATCTGACTGGAGAACTGCATCATTTAAGAGGGAGTTTGGGGGTTTTGTTTATCAGTAAATTTTATATTCATAAAAGTTTAAATGCTAATTTGGAAAAGAAATAAAACAACACTTACAGGTTCAGATGGAAACAATGCCTTGCGCATATTAATTTATTTTACTATTCAAAGAAAGGAACATTTAGAAGCCATCTTTACAGATAATTAATTTACTAAAATAACTTTCCAGAATTGACCAAAACTTACTCCTTATATTTAATCATGTATCACTGCATATAGGTAGCAATATTTAAAAAAATAATTCTGACTCCTTTCTCTCAAAAAGGATACAGTTCATTCTACTTTCTGTTACTCTTTCTTCCTCTCCACTTATGTGTGCACAAAAGTCACAGTGGATGTGCTCTTCACTGAATCTGAATCTGAACTCTATTTATCTGCTCTACGTAAGTTCCCTGACCCTGTGGGCCCAAGATCTGACTAGCTGCAAAGCATTGGGATAATATTATCTACTGTGATTTTTGAGAAATATGTGACTATGAGACACAGAATGTTTTGTCAAATGTGATATCCAAATCCATACAGAGGTCTTTAAGACAATGCTACTGTGTAACGAACGTTCAGACTTTAAGACCTTGAGTTTTTCCAAACTGTCAGAAGCTTTACTTCTGAGTCTGACACTTTATCAGGAGGCAAAGGTCACTGATAAAAAGTCCTGGCTTGTAGCAATTTTGCCAATATATGAACTGTGCCCACAGAACAATGTGGAGATAATGTTGTGTGAAGAATGGAAGGGAGCAAGCAGAATCTTCAAGCAGCTGTTTTGACGCGGGTGATGGTGAAGTTATTTTAAGCAGCAAGAGGAAAGTTCTTTGGGGATTCACAGTGACAGCCTCCGTCAGCCCTGCTCTGTGTCTGGATTATGGGATGGGGGATAATTGCAAATGTCAGTCGAGATTGGTATTCAGCTGCCAGGGGCTGAAATTTTCTACTTGAGCGACTTCCCAAACCTATGAAATAGAGTGTACTATTCGTGTCAAAGTTCAGGTATACACTACAGGCAACGATCCAAAGTCTTAACGGATAAACACTGTCCAGTGTGGTGTTCACTTTGAAAATGAAAATCATCAATATCAACAAGTATGCCCATCTACTTGTCTAAAAATTTACAAAGCTGATTTATTAACACAGAAAGGAATAGAATGTCAGGCGTCTCTGGGTTTACCACAACACGGTACGGACCTCTTGTGGATATAAGTCTTCACAGGTTACAGGATCAAGAGGAGTAGTAAAATCACACAGTGATGATGGATAGGGGTCCTGGCTTATTAAAAAAAAAACAAAATCACACAGTTCCAGACAACTGGCTAGAGCTTTGTAAAAGAAAAAAGAATATAAATGTGAACTTATCTAATTCTCACGAAATAATAGTAAACTTGGATATCTATAGGGACTGTGTTATAAAACAGAGGGGGATAAATTCTACTGGCTAAGCTACCTCAGAAAACAAATTGCCTTCCTTCTATTTCATTCTTTCTTGGACATGACTGCCCTACTACATAGAATGATTGAACTAGATAATTGTGTGTAGGCTGCATGACCAAACAGAGAAAATGGGGTTGCATTTTCATTGTCCAAGGAGTAGCCTATTGTTCTGCATACTTCTTTGCATGGCTATGTTAAAAATTTTCCACCAAGTATTTATTTCTACCCATTACTGAAGAATACAGGGAATATATTTGAAGCCAATTCAATTTTTAATTCATTTACAAAGGATTCAAAATAAATTACTGTTCTGAGATTCTTGTGTTTTCTTAGGAAAATCTCTTTTTTAAGAAGAAATAAAACTAGAAAGAACATTTGAAGTTCATTTATATCAGCTTCTCACATCCTTCCCCTTTGGCACCATCAGTGTAAACGTATCTCATTCTATTTCAGTTTTCATTGGCATGGAAAAGGACTAGCAGTTCTTTTCTGGCAGCCAGCAAAACAGAAAACACAGCAAATCAGTCATTAAAATTTAAAGCACTCTTTTCTCTTCTTGGCAATTGTAACTGTGACTCACAGTTCAGGAGAGTGGTGAAAATGTAAGTGTGATTTAACATCGTAAAGTTTCTTGCTTAAGACCAACAATTTCACAAACTCAGGATGGCTTTAAAAAAATAAATCTAGAAGAAGTTCATTTCCTGTTCTAAATAATTTTTCTAATCTCTGATAAAACCTTCAAGTGTAATCCTAAAAAACCAAAAACAAGGTCTCATTTTTTATTTAAAAAAAGAAGACAGAAAAGAAACAACATTACAAAAATAACTTTATTTAGAGGGAAACTGTTATAAAGTACAGTCTGCCTGCTATTTCAAGATCCAATAGAATTTCCTAGGTTTTATATTATAAGCTTCAACTCAACTCAACAGGAACAAAGAGAAACTTCAAAGCTAACTCAGTTTGTTGAAAAACACATATCCTCTCAAGAATGATGATCTATAATTAATGCCAATCATTTGAGAAAGATTAAAAATGACATACAGCAACCCAAAGGAAGAGTGTAGTGATTTCCACCCACTATTTTGATGGAGAGAAACTGTGATTACATTCAATGCAAGAGCAACTTTGGGGGTAATGAGGATGATGAGGATGGTGACTCAGAGCACTCTGGAACACAGTTTGAGTAAAGATGATAAAAATAATAAAAGCCAATGAGATACTCACTTTAGGTTGAAATAATAACTGAAATAATTATTTGTTATAATCTTCTGCTCTCTCAACTGATTTTCATTTTATTGTACTTGCCTTAGCTAAAATTTAACGTTAGATTAAACCCAACTTCATACTCAGGGCCCATACTTAGCTAATGAATATAGCTGGATGGCTTTATATATGGAGAGTTTACCAAAATAAACACTTTTGTAGACATTCAACAGTGTTTTATTTATCTTGCTGTATTCCTCTTGTTAACCTACTCTAGCACCCTGCGAAATAACATATTCGATGTTATTCTAATTATTTATAGTTGCATAGCAAACCACTCACAAAACTTAATGGTTTAAATCAGTAATTTATCTCATATATGTCTAATAGTTCTATGGATTGCTTGTGTTCAGTTGAGTAGTTATGTCTTTTCCTTGCATACGGATAGTATCTGGGGATGGAGTCGTCTGAATTCTTAATTGAATGCTTAATTGCAGCCTCATGAGTTGGCTCCAATGTGGCTTTCTTACTCACATGTTCGGTATTTCTCGGCTCCTTTCTTTAGCTCTCTATGTATGGCATCTGATCTCTGGGATCACTCGTCATGGCTTTGGCTTCTAATAATATGATGGACTTAGGACAACCACACTTCTAATACGGTCCTGTCTTCCAAGAAGGAGAATCAAAGCTGAATTTCCCATTACAGGCTATATGTGGGATTGGCAGCGTCAGTTTGGCTGTATTTTATCGGCGAAAACAGTCACTGTAACTAGTGAGATTTGGGAAGGCTGAAAAATAGACTTCAATTCTTGATTGGAAAGTGGTAAAGCCACAGTGCCGAAGAGCATGTGAGATGGGAAATACTGTTTAGGCTGTCTTGGAAAAATTCACCTGCTATCCATTCACTATTATTTCAAATTTGTCAGTGTCATCCCTACTTTCTTCCCCATCTATACAACATTGCCCTTATAAATGCTGTCACTTCTTACTTTACGGTGAACATTGAAGTCATCAGGCAGATGCCAACTCAAGTTTACACTGCCAATTCTGTAAGGCTTTCGGCATCTGTACTCACCTCTTTCTTTTTCTCTCCCATCATTAATGGAGGAAGATCTGCTTCTAGCAAAGACTCAGTCTCCATATCTTCTATAAAGGTCATCCCTATATTCCTTTCTGCACCTTCTCATGTTGCTTAACTGCTTTTCTCCAAGATCCCTGACTGCCAATTTTCTACTATTTAATTATGTGTTCACAAAACATGACTCAATATTCTCCCATCATTAAAACAAACAGGCAGACATTCACCAAAATACAGTGGAAGCTTCTTGGTCTTCAATGTACCCATTCAATATCCATGAGGACATAATCTTACTTGTTTCCTGTGTTTTACCACAGAAATTTTTGAAAGAGTTGTCTCCATTCACTTTCTCCATATATTCTAAAGGAGCTTGTGTCAGGGTCAAAAATAAAGTATCTGGTTTCTAAATATAAAGGCTACTCTTTAGTCTTTATCGTATTAGAAATCTCAAGCTGCCTTTGACAGAATAGACCATTTATTGTGGCTTAAAATACACTGAAGTATTGCTGTTTCTGACTCAATATCTTACAATCATTTTTAGAAAGATAGCTCTTTCTGAATTTAGTTAAATTTGCCCCAAGGCCTGGAGAAGAATCAGCAGGCAGAATTGATGACCTTTTTGTCCAATGCAAAGGGCTCAGTTAGGTCAGGTTCATTGTGTCTGGCTTCCTTATCCTTTAAGATGATTTCTCTCCCAGGAATTTCCTCAGTCTCTTAGAATTCTTGTGGTTCATCCCACCTAGCACATTGGAGAGCTCTGCATCACAGTTTAGGCTAAGCTTGCACCAGCAATGTACCGGGTGAATTAAAAATATATATTTCATTCATGAAAACATATTGGACAGTGGAATCAACATAGTCAAGTTAATAACTACTAATAAAATTTAATTTCCTTAAAATGTAAAGTGGTCACATTGTAACAAAAGTATTTGGCCAAGTAAAGGACGATAAAAGATAAAATTAAGTGTATTAAGGCTTTAAATGGAAATAAAAATTAAAAATGCATCAATAATCTGATCACTTTTTCATTAATTGTTTAAAATTTAGCCATGGAAGCAAATGCATGAGTCTTTAAAAAATTCTATAATTATGTTTATAATGGGTAAAAACCTCAAAAGTGTATTAAATTATCTTTTTCTTGTATAATTAAACAACTGTGGCATGCTGAATTGCTCAGCCCTCAATCAACTCTTTGATTTAATGCTTCACTGCAATTCTAGCAGGTGGAAGTTAGAAATCAAAAATAAAATTTGGTACATTTTGTGCTGTGAAATAAACTGTGATTATATGTTATTTTATAAAATTTAGTAAATAAGAGGGAAAAAACAGAAGCTCCGTTGGCCAGTTATTCAAAAATATCAGAAAAAGCAAAGATCTAGAATCCTGATTAGGATTCAGAATTCTCAATAAATTAAGCTCTTTGTTCAATAATGGTAGAAGTGTAAGAAGGTTTATGGGACCCCAATTGGCAGAAGATGCTAACATTTGGCTCATTATTACTTATATTCAAGAAGCAATTGTGGTATATAAATAAACATTCTAAAATATTTGTTTTCTTTTGTAACGCCGTATCTCTCAGGTACTGCACATATAAATCATTAACACATAAAGAATAAAAAGATTGATAACATTTAATTCTATATTTGCATTATCATTAATTAGTAAATTTAGATCAATATTGTGTGAACCATACATTTTCTATTCTCTATTATGGGATATTCATGTAGTTATTGTGACTGCAGACACAGAACCTGGAGCAAATCAATAACTAGGATAAAAATCACATTAACAACTAGAATATTGAGAATTTTGAGAAACTGAGAAAATTGAGAAGTTTTATGAAATGGAAATTTAGAAAATGAAGCAGACAATAATGCAAAATATTACTTTATGTACCTGTTTTTGTGTTTTACATAACTTATGGCTACTTTCTTTGGGAATATAATCATAATAAATATCTATAAAATTTAAGGCATATATCAGATTATACTGCAAGTACTATGAGTATCTATATGATTTTGAAAATCCTAAAAGTTTCCAGACAGTGCAAAGATACTAAAGACTTTTTACTAATATTATTTTAGCTATGTGTGTATATATAGTATAGTATACTTATATAGTATATTATGCTATACTTTAT
This sequence comes from Macaca thibetana thibetana, assembly GCF_024542745.1. NCBI lineage: Eukaryota > Metazoa > Chordata > Mammalia > Primates > Cercopithecidae > Macaca > Macaca thibetana. The sequence continues at coordinate 175,498,906 of NC_065580.1, read as the reverse complement.
ACACACATAGGATATAGAGTATAGTGTATTATACTATAGATATTATATATAGTATATATACATACTGTATATACTATATAGTACTATATAGTGTATATACTATATACTCATAGTATATACTATGTTCTATATACTCTGTAAACATAGTGTATATACTGTATGCTATGCATAGTATACAGTATATACAATATTCTATATACTCTATATACATATTGTATATACTATATTCGCTATGCTATGCAAGGTATATAATATAGTCTATATAATGTATTTACATAGTATATATACTATATTCTATATACTATATATAGTATTTATACTGTACTCTATACTCATATATATGAGTATATACTATACTCTATACTCATATGAGAGTATATACTATACACTCATAGTATATATTATACTCTACATAGTGTATATTACTCTATACAGTATATAACATGTATAGATATTATATACTATACAGTATATACTATACCCTGATGACACTTTGATCTTGAACTTCCACTCTTAATCACACAGAACTTCACCATTTCCAAACAGAAAACTTTAACATTTTTGGGTCTATTTATTCTATCTCATCCTTCCCCTTTATCATACTCTGTATAGTATATACTCTCTATATATGGTATATACTCTATGTACTCTAAAGTATATACTATTCATTATATTATATACTATATACTATACTCTATACTCATACTATATACTATATGCTATGCTCTATACTCATAGTACATACTATTTTGTATATAATATATAGTATACTCTATATATATACTATACATCATAGTAGCGTATATTTCATCAATTATTTAGTTGCAGTTGTATAAAAATGTTACCATGAATGCTAGAGTCCTTCCCTTTCTTTCTCAGTTTGCAGAGGCATTGGTTGCCTAGTATTCACCAAATGCGTATAAGGAGTTATTATCAAGTTAAAAAAAATTATCATTTTTCATCAGTAATTAATTTCCACCAACTTTTCAGTAACATGAAGTGATGAAGTGTACACTACTATGGTATACTATAGTGTACAGTATACTATATACTATTTATTCCCATCATTAATGGGGTTATATACTATATACTATAGTATATATTATAGTACACTATACTATATATACACTACACTATAACACATATACACACATACTATACAAATTATACTATATACTATATAGTGTCATATACTATACCACACTGTTGATACACACATATAGTATATAGTATAGTGTGCTATAATATATAGTACAGTATTGTATATACCCAAATAGTTATAGTGTATAGTGTAGTATAGTACACTATAGTATGTATAACACATAGTTAAAATGTTAGAAAAAATTTTTAATATACACATATATGTATACACACACATATATACACACACACATATATATAGGTACATATATAATGTTATTTAGTTTTTATTTATATCTAAATTTGCACTATGGCTAGCCTTCATGTAACATTTTTGTGAGAAAAGGTTTTAAGAATCAGTTCTATGGTGAACTGTTTGAACTCTCTATTAACTTTTCTAATAATAGAAAACAAAATATCATAGAGATCATAACAATCAACTGGGAAAGAACTGATTTGAAACATAAAACATAACCAACCTAATCCATATTTAAGTGTTTTTTTTTTTTTCAGCTAGTTATGCAGCAGGTAGAAAAGCATAGGCTCTAAGGTGTTTGCTACAAATGATTTTTTAAAGAGTATTAGTTAGACATATTATTCAAACTCAAATAGCTTGTAAAATCCATAATATTAAGTCTTTAAGTGAAGAAAGACAAATTTGATAAGTTAATGTAGTTTTTGTGTCTGATAGTTCAGTCTAATAGTAAAAACTCTACAATTAAAACATTCTGGGTCTGAATCTCAGTTTGTCAAGTATTATTTTGTGATGGTGGACAATTTGCCAAGCCTTTTTTTCTGAGTCTTAGTTTTTTTTATCTATACAAGAGGCTTAGCAATAGCACCAGCTTCACAAAACTGTTAGCAATATTACATGGTAAATGGAAATAAAGCAGCTATTCTAATGTTTGACAGAGGAAAGAGCCCAAGTACGTTGTTAACATAGCTTTAACCAATTAGCTACCTGATGTATTCCAAAATCATATGATTCAAATTTACTTTCATAGAGTAATTACTTTGCTTGCCTCTCTTCACCTTTGGTTAATTACTATCTTTATGTTTATTTCTTCCATTTTCTTGCTCCTTTTTCTCTCTAGTGCCCTTCTTACACCCACAGGCAAGGCTCCGACAAGATTACTATTGACTAAATTATGCCCTTGCCCAAATTCAGATGTTGAAGTTCTAACCCCCAGCCCACCTCAGAAGGTGATTGTAATTGGAGACAGGACCTTAATGAGGTGTGTAATGTTAGAAGAGGTAATCTGAGTGAGCCGTAATCCAATATGACCTGTGATATTTTAAGAAGAGGCAGAATCACTACAGATGCTCACTCACAGAGAGGTCATGTGAGAACACAGGGAGAAGGCAACCATCTGCAGGGCAAGGAGAGATGCTTCAGGAAAAAATAACCCTGATGACACCTTGATCTTGGACTTCCACTCTTAAATCGCACAGAACTGCATCACTTCCAAACCTAAAACTTTAACATTTTTGTGTCCATTTATTATATATCATCCTTCCCCTTTATCATCTGATCATGTTTAGTGCATCTGATATTTTCCTTCATCTGACCATGTGTTCATCAAAAATTTTCCATGTATTAGTTTTCCATTCTACTCTTAGTCTTAATTTTTTTTCTAATCCTGTCTACATTGAACCATGTCAGCTGTCCTGTCCAGAACACCCTTGATTTTCCTCTGACCTTTAATGAGATCAAACATAAAACTTGCTATGTTGGATGAGCCTTTTTTCAGATACCACTGCATCACTGCTAACGGTTGCAAAGGAAAGTTGTAAATATAGATGATTGTCTACTTAAAATTCCTGTCACTCAGAATTAGGTGATTTCTCATTGTTAATTTTTACTCATTAAAATTATTTTACTTAATACATAATCTAATGTGTCCTTTTCCACTTTTCTTAAGCTCCCAAATAAGAGTTGAGTTTGTCTTTTTTCTCCTTCCTTCCTTCCTTCCTTCCTTCCTTCCTCCCTCCCTCCCTCCCTACCTCCCTCCCTCCCTCCCTCCCTTCCTCTCTTTTTTTCTTTCTCTTTTTTTGACAGTGTTTTGCTTGGGAAGTGGGGCCAGAGTGCAGTGGCATGATCGTAGCTCACTGTAGCCTCGACCTGATGGGCTCAAAAGGTCCTCCCACCTTAACCTCCAGAGTAGCTGCGAACACAGGCACCACCACACCCAGCTGATTTTTGTATTTTTGTAGAGATGGGGTTTTGCCATGTTGCCCAGGCTGGGCTCAGAATCCTGAGCTCAGGTGATGTGCCTGCCTCAGCTTCCCAACTACTGGGATTACAAGTGTGAGCTACAGCACCTGGCTAAGTTTGTCTTCTGAATAGCTTCCTCAACACACTGCATAAGACAACAGCTTGTCTATTTAAACTTACATAAGTACACACATGCACACATACATACAACAGTTGTGAATTTTGTCACAGAGCTCACAGAATTTCTATAAACTTTACGTTCTACCCATCACATTTATTTTGGTTTCTCAAGATTGTATTTTATTACCTTCCACCCTTCCCAATTTCTCTTTATGTCACCTTTATAGAGCGATTGCTCTATTGGAATGTATCCCTGGGTTTAAATGTTAACTTTTCTATGAAATCATTTATCTTATTGTTCTTTTGACACCACATACAATAACCAAGAACATGTCCTTCTCCACTTGTGTATCCAGGCCAGATACATGAAGCAATACAATCTGGTTCTCTGGGCCTGGTGGAAGAGGCTAAGTCTTCTCTCCACTGGGGAGATCAGTTACTTGACTTCTTTCTTTCTTCTCTTTTTTTTTTTTTTTTTTTTTTGAGACGGAGTCTCGCTCTGTCGCCCAGGCTGGAGTGCAGTGGCCGGATCTCAGGTCACTGCAAGCTCCGCCTCCCGGGTTTACGCCATTCTCCTGCCTCAGCCTCCCGAGTAGCTGGGACTACAGGCGCCTGCCACCTCGCCCGGCTAGGTTTTTGTATTTTTTAGTAGAGACAGACTTCCTTATTTCATCCTGTTACTTTCAAAAGCTGACCTGGGTTACTAATTAATTGAAAAAATATAAAACTTATTTTTAGTATGTACTTTCAGAACTTTCTTCATGCGTGAAACTTTCGTTTACGTTCATCCACCTTCTCTTTATTCTGTTCTATCTTTGAGTGAAAAGTTGACTCTCATTTCACCAGAGCCAATTCCTCCATTTGTATCCTCTGTTCAATCTATTCTATCTCTGGGGATTTTGTTCCATTATTTTCTTATTCTATCATGCTTCTCAAAACTTTCTCCATGGAACCCTTTAACTACAAAAATTCTTATGATTTTCTAGCCTTCAAACTCATTTTCTGTTGCTACCAGTCTAATATAATATCTTCTCTCTTTCATTACAATTGACATCAAATTTCTCTGCCTATCCTTTAACTCTGCTACTCTTTCATCTCATTACTCTTTTAACATTACAACAATGACTTCACAGTGGCAACTTTCATAGCATTTCCAGAAACCTCTTCCTTCTCAATTACCCAGTACCATTTTATAAAAGGTTCCACTTTTCTAGGTCTATAGTCTCTTATATAGGATTGAAAAAATTGCAGAATGCTAATGGGAGTCACGTTCTAAAAATTGCTTTCTGGGAAATAAGTAAGCTAAGGAAAGAGAATTGAAACCCACAGACTTTAAGAAAGGATGAAGATTCAGAGTTCAAAATGATGATGATTGTAAGAGAGTGTGTGTCCCATATGAATCATTTGGTGCTAGTGATGATTTCATAGAAATCATTAAAAGACAGCTAGGGCTTAAGAATACAAGAACAACAACAAAAAAAGAAAGCTGCTTAACTGATAACTCTATAAAACACTGAAGCACAAATCAGAATACATTGGTTCTGCAGTAGCAAAGGAACAAAGAGTGACTGGCAATCTTCCTGTTTCACAAACTATTAGAACATGTTCATTCTTCATAGAACTTATAATATAATTAATTGATAAGAGTCCATTTTTCAGTAATGTAAAGTATGAGAGAGTCTACACACATTTTTAGATTTTTTTCTGGGAACAGTTAATAAAAAATGCTTTCATCTTTAGATGCAGTATTGACACCTAAGAATCTACACAAAAGAAATAAAAATGAAATTATGTAAAGGTATATGTACAGGGATGTTAATTTCAGCATTTTTTTTTTTTTTTTGAGATGGAGTCTGGCTCTGTGGCCCAGGCTGGAGTGCAGTGGCGCGATCTCAGCTCACTGCAAGCTCCGCCTCCTGGGTTCCCGCCATTCTCCTGCCTCAGCCTCTCGAGTAGCTGGGACTACAGGTGCCGCCACCGCGCCCGGTTAATTTTTTTTTTTGTCTTTTTAGTAGAGACGGGGTTTCACCGTGGTCTCGACCTCCTGACCTCGTGATCCTCCAGCCTTGGCCTCCCAAAGTGGTGGGATTACAGGCGTGAGCCACCACACCCGGCCTCAGCATTATTTTTAAGTAGCAAAAATTAGAAACGGGGAACTGGTCATTAATTTAAAAAAACAGACAAAGCATAGTGTATACACCGGGAAAGTACATGCCATCAAAATTACACAGCCATTAAAAATATAAATTTCTATTATTCCAGTTTAACTAGAAGAGTTCTCTAAGTCATTATTTTTTTCTTTTCTTTTCTTTTTTCTTTTTTTTTTTTTTTTTTTTTGAGACGGAGTCTTTTTTTTTTTTTTTTTTTGAGACGGAGTCTCTGTCGCCCAGGCTGGAGTGCGGTGGCGCGATCTTGGTTCACTGCAAGCTCCGCCTCCCGGGTTCACGTCATTCTCCTGCCTCAGCCTCCCTAGTTGCTGGGACTACAGGCCCCGCCAACACGCCCAGTTAATTTTTGTATTTTTAGTAGAGACGGGGTTTCACCGTGTTAGCCAGGATGGTCTGGATCTCCTGACCTCGTGATCGGCCTGCCTCAGCCTCCCAAAGTGCAGGGATTACAGGCGTGAGCCACCACACCTGGCCCCTCATTTTTAAGTTGAAAAGTCATTTTTAAGTTAAAAAAGTAACGTATATCAAAAGTTGTGTATCATTTTAATAGTTTTTTTAAAAGGAAGGATGCTTACTATGTGTGATGGTTAATTTTGCATGTCAGCTTGACTGCGTCACAGGGTTCCCAGACATTTGGCCAAAATTTATTGTATATCTGTGAGGGCATTTCTGGATAAAAATAACATTTGAATTGATAAGCTGAGAAAAACAGCTTGCCCTCCCTAATGTGGTTGGACCTCATCTAGTCTGTTGATGGCCTCAGTGGAACAAAAATGCTGACCATCCCATGAACAGAAAGGAACTCTGCAGACTGCCTTGAGCTGGGACCTTGGTTCTCTCCTGCCTTTAGACTTGAACTGAAATTCTGGCTTTTTCTGGGTCTTGAGGCTGCCAGCATTGGGACATTAACTACGCCACGGGCTCTTCTGGGTCTCCAGTTTGCCAACTTCTCTTTGTGGACTTGTCTGTCTTTGTATATGTACATCTTATTGGTTCTGTTTCTTTGGAGAACCCTGACCAATATAAAGTTGATTTAATCACCCAAGGCATCAAATTCACACAAATTAGAGATTTTAACCAAAATTAATTTTCTATAATTCCAAGTAAGTAAGTTACCACAAGGAACAGGGAAGCCTCAGGAAAAGGAACACAGCTCTCCAGGTGCTTCCTTATGACGTTGAGTACATTTTATTGCCAAAATTAAAATGTGTGCCCCCATGTAATAACTGTGGCCACATAAATTAAACACAGACACACACACACACACACACACACACACACAACGTATTTCAGTCAAGTAACATCTCTGTTTTTCTCAGGTGGTAACACAGCTTCCATGACATTTTCCAGAAGCCATGCCTAGCCAATGTCACCAACTTGTTTGACAGGAAGTGTGTCATTATCATGCTTACAAGCAGCATAGATCAGGTCGCCTGTCTGTCTTTACTGTAGAAGTGAATGCCCTCCCATCATTGAGGACAGGTGGCAGAGCTGCTGCTTTCAACATTTATTTTCCAAGTGCTGATATGCATGATCCCATAGGTAGCTGAAGGAGGAGCAAGCAAAATAAATAAGTAAATAAATAATAAAGCTTTATGAAAAAGAAAGACAAGTTATAGGATAAGGCTTCATTTGTGTAAAATATTTATATAATGAACTATATATGCATTTTTAAATGTGTCACCCATTACACTTGTTACAGAGCCTTGCATATTATGGGTACTCAGTGCGTATGTATGGAAAGAGTGCTTATATCTACTGTTAAAATAATACATGAAACAATCAAAAACTGTATGTCATATATAATAATATAACATTATTTCAAAATTAAATGTTGGCCGTACACCCCATGTAAATAATTCTGTTGGAAAAACTTTGCCGAACTAGGTTAGACTGAGTAGAAAACATTTCACAAAAATATTATGTGATTTTTATTTACCCATGAACATTAATGGAGGGCTGAAAGATAACACAAAATATCAATCCCCATTTCATAAATTGCTGGGGAAATGTGCTATGAATATTGAAATCATGAGCTTTTTTATTCTTCTACTTCTCCTAATGCACATGCAAATCTCATCTCTGACTCACATTGTGAATATTCACTACTCTCAACTGATTTTTCTCAAACAGTAAAAATCTAAAGGTGATATTTTTGGTTAAGGGTGTTATGAGAAAATTGAAATACTTTTTATACGATCAGATAAAATAAGAGGAAATCATGCAAATATAAAGTTTAATAAAGTTTAGTAAAGCAATGTTCCTCTAAAGTTTAACTCTTAAGCTTACAGTTTAGGAAGGAAAAATAATTTTCAAAGTTTGCAAGAAAAACAGGTGCAACAATATGGGAGTTTGTCTCTTTCTTCCTCCTCCTCCTCCTCCTCCTCCTTCTCCTCTTTCTCTTATTTCTTATTTCTCTCCTGCTTATTATGCTGTTGCTCCTCTATCCTCTAGCATTCTTGATTATCTATTGTTATGAGAAAAATATCCTATCAAATTTGATGAATAAATAATAGTAACATCTCTAATTTATGTCTTTTTTTACTGTAAGAAAATTGGCTGGCAGATTTTTATTTTAGATATCTTATTTTTGATCATCTATAATATGGCACACAATGAATGTACCTAATTAAGTGAACCAAAATGTTATCAACAAGATATAGTGAGGAGTTTTTAATGACACTATTTCATGAAATATACTTCCTGTACCCTACATCTCATTGAAATGTAAGTAAAGTTTTCAATGAGTATATCATTCTACCTAGAACTATTTTGGGTTTTTTTTTAGCTGGATTTAATGTGGTTAGGAATTTATTGCTTGTAAAACATATTTGTAATTCCTGGAATTATTTCATTAATGTATACAGGTAATTCTCCAAAATAGTAAACGATTTGCATGTCTATTGGGAAATATTATGGAGGAAACTGTATTTTGAAACCAGAGGGTAGAAAATTTAAGAGTGAATTAGATAGAATATATTATTCTCTCATAGTATGCTTTTATATTTTCAATTTGATTCCATTAATACCATTCTCTATTCATAGACTGCAGTGTCCTCTGTCTACTTCACACCCTACAGGACATACACATACTTTTTTTGAGAGAGAGAGAGTCTCCGTCTGTCACCCAAGCTGGAGTGCAGTGGTGCAATCTCGTCTCACTGCAACCTCTGCCTCCCAGGTTCAAGCGATTCTCTTGCCTCAGCCTCCCGAGTAGCTGGGATTACAAGCGCCTGCCACTGTGCCCAGCTAATTTTTGTATTTTTAGTAGAGGCGGGGTTTCACCATGTTGGCCAGGATGGTCCCGATCTCTTGACTTCGTGATCTGTCCGCCTCAGGCTCCCCAAGTGCTGGGATTACAGGCGTGAGCCACCGTGCCCAGGAATACACTTTTGCATTAACATTCGACTTATCTACAGCATTAAGAAATGTCAGAGAGGATTCTTCCCTGAAGTGTGTACCTTTTATTACATCATTACTTTTTTAAAACAGCATTTTAAGATTGTTCAATCATTGGTATCCATTCCCATCACATTTATTTCTAGCTGTTTTGTTGCAAATTAGTATTGCACTAACATGCTTTCAATATCCCACAAAGGAAGTTTCTGCAGGGATTTCTTATATACAGTAGTCCCTCCTTACTGCAGTTTCATTTTCTGCAGATTTAGTTACCTGCAATCAGGGCCAAAAGTATTAAATGGAAAATTCTGGAAATAAGCAATGCAGAGTTTTAAATTTCATGCAGTTCTGAGTAGTGGGATGAAATCTCACACCATCTATTTGGTTCTCCTCTATCACAAGAAGAGAAGAAGAGTGAGTGCAGTAGAATAAGATATGTTGAGAGAAAGAGAGATCATACTCACATAACTTATTACAGAAGTTATGTTACAGAATGTTGTTATAATTGTTCTATTTTATTATTAGTTCTTATGGTTAATTTCTTCTTGTGCCTAACTTATGAATTAAATTTTATCATAAGTATGTTTGTATAGAAAAAACATAATACAGTATATATAGGGTTCAGGACTATCTGAGTTATCAGGCATCTTCTGGGGGTCTTGGAATGCATCCACCAAGGATAATGGGGGACTATTATAATATCTGTATTATCTTTTTTACAAGTCTCTGCTTACAAAGGTTGAAATTTTTTTCAATGGCATTAAAATGTAGTATTTTATCTAATCTGTTTGAATTTCACAGATTTTTTTCAGTCAGATTTTGAGTAACTCATATTTCTGTCATATTAGAACGTTAATACATAAGATGATCCCTGTTTTTAGTTCTCACACACTCCCACCCAATCTGGCATAATTACTCACAGCTTCTTTTATTTTAGAAAGGAAAAGCACAACCTAATTTCATGCATTCCTCATTTTCTCCATAGAACATTTCATACTTGTTGAAAAAACATCATGTACTCTAAATTTCACCTAAGGATTCAAAATTATTTGGCCTTACTTAAAAGATATTTAAGTACGCATTAAAGAAAAATTTACTGCCGTGTTATAATAATACTTTCTGTGTTATTTTTGAAGCTTGGGAAATACACCTTTCTGAAAATTGAATAACTTAATAATTTTCTTCTATTAAATTGCTAAAAAGAAACTGATAAAATGCTTGCAGCTGGGTGAATTTTTTTTATTAAAAGCCTTACAAACTATTGTTAAGATGTTAGTGATAGTTAAAACTGAATCAACTTTCAAATCAATAGAAAAATTACCTTAATACAGTATATATATAAAAATATAAACTGTTTCATAAGCAACCTGTCCATCAATAATCACAGAAATGTCATTCACCAAAATAACCGAAATATTGGATACTTCCAAAGCCATTGGTGGTTCAGTGATATAATTCTTGCCCAAATATTGGAAATAGTTTTATTATCTGTTCTTATAATATTTTAGTCTGTTATTTTTCAACAGTAAAAAATATAAAACTGAAGAAATATTGTGTATCAACACAAAAGTCAGCATGTCTTTTACATGAAAACTTTTTTTTAAAAATGTATGTTTTGTTTCAGGGTTACATGTGCAGATTTGCTCTATGGGTAAATTACCTGTGGCAAGGGTTTTGGTGTACATGTAATAACCTCGGTACCTGATTGGTAGTTTTTGGTCCTCAGCCTCCTCCCACCCCTCCTCCTTAAGTTATAATTTCTGAAAATTCTTTAGGTTTGCAAATCATTGATGTAGGAAAAATATTCTAGGAGAATGCATTTTCGAGGATAGTTTGTTCGGTAAAGATGTAGTCAAGAAAACAGAAACCAGATGAGGTATTTTCACAGAAGTAAGTTAGTGTAATTTGTTATATGGGTGCCGGAAAACTAACAAAGCAAAAGAGAATCATTCAGGTAACAAAGAAAGATGTCAGGCTAGAGGAGCAACAGGAGGAAGTTGGGGTTCTGGAAACCTATAAAATTGGAGAAGGGATGCCACGAAATGTGGCTAAGACCTTCAAGACAGGATGTTGGCAGGCTCTTGCGGGAACCTCTCGGGGGAGAATGTAGGAGACTAGTCTTGGGTGAGCTGAAAGAAGCTACTGCCAGTTTTTACGTTAATTTCTGGGGAGAAGCTGTTAGGAACAGCTTACAAATGAAACAGATTCAGTCCTTTCTCTACCTTCCTGCCTTCCAGGTCTTCTTCTCCTGGGTCTTCTTCTTACAGAATCTACTGGAAGGTGAGAAAAACAAAAAGAGATGCGTCTTGCCGAGATGCAGTCCCAACATCACTAAACAAAGCACAGAAACACCAAGTGTAATAGCTTCCAGTTCAGCAGCCTCTTTCAGCGGTTCAATCATTGAACCGTTAAACTCCATTATTGAGGTTAAAAGTTTTTGGGTTTTTTTTGTTTTCCAAAATAAAAAATTGTTATAGCCATAGGAGACACTAAGTTGTGCAAAGTATTTTTTGAAGTATTTTATTTGTCCATATAGGCTGTGTATGAACTATCATACAGTTTATATCCCTTTACAACTACAAAGGAAAGAGATTAAAAATAGGTAAAACGACTGGGTGAGACTCTGTCTCAAAAAAAAAAAAAAGGTAAAATGTGTACTTTATTATTTTTGTCTTTTCCAATTAAAAAAAAATAAGTTTGTGATTCATGTGATTCATGACTGTTCATCTTGAATAATGTAACTTTTTTTTTTTTTTTTGAGACGGAGTCTCGCTCTGTCGCCCAAGCTGGAGTGCAGTGGCCCAATCTTGGCTCACTGCAAGCTCCGCCTCCCGGGTTCATACCATTCTCCTGCCTCAGCCTCCCTAGTAGCTGGGACTACAGGCGCCGCCACCACCACGCCCGGCTAATTGTTTTTTTTCTTTGTATTTTTTAGCAGAGACAGGGTTTCACTGTGTTAGCCAGGATGGTCTCGATTTCCTAACCTCATGACCCGCCTACCTCAGCCTCCCAAAGTGCTGGGATTATAAACGTGAGCTGCCGCTCCCGGCCATATAATATGTTTTAATAGAGCCCAGATTTACCAGTTCTAGTGTGCACGTCCTGAGGATGAATTTCTAATACTAATTCTCTGAATCTTGATTTACAACATTGTGTCAATAAATAATAAGGTTAAAGTGACACTTTTAATTTTAAAAGTATATAATCTCTTAGGTAATCTTTATTTTGTCAATGTTCAAGCAACATTTCCAATCATATAAGACCATGGTTTGATCAGTTTAGTTTCTTTGGCTTCAACAACAATGATTTAGGGAATCAGGGAATTTTTGAAGAACATTTTGCGTAAAATTTTCAAGAAACTATTGAGTTTAAAAATTGTATTTACTTGGTAAAACAACTGAGGCATAGCAGAGTGAAATGACTCACCCATGGGTGGTACCACACTCGGAGTGGATCATCCCTGGGCCCTAGATTTCATGATGTATAATTATCATAATAAACTCCTTGGAAACGACACTCTTTCTGGGAAACAACATATTCAGACTCCATGTCGGGAGTCCAGCATAACACATGCCAGCCTAGGGAGTTACACTTTACAGCTTTTTTTTTTTTAACCTCACTATTGATGATATTAACAATTTTTTTTCTCTCACTTCATCTAATCTCTTCCAAAGTTCTCATTATATAAATTTTATTATCTTATGTGTCTGTTGAACAAGTTTCAGTCATAATGAGAGGTGACAATGCGCTAGCAGCCCTCCCTTGCTCTCGGGGCCTCCTCGGGACTCCGTGTTCGCTCTGGCTCTTCAGCTCTCTGCTGCGCTGTGGGGGCCCCTCTCTGGGGCTGGCAGAGGCCAGAGCCGGCTCCCTTTGCTCACAGGGAGGTGTGGAGGGAGAGGCACAGGCACTTGCTGGGCTGCAGGCGGTACCGGGTGGGTACGGGCTCAGCGGCCCTGCACTGGGTGCGGCTGGCCAGCACCTGCTGGGCTTGATCAGAGGCTAGGTCCCTGTGCCTGGACAGCTGTTCCCTCTTTGTGGGGTCGTTGGCCACGATGGCAGGTCTCCATTTCTTTCTCGCTTCCCCTCTTTTCCTCTTGGTTGTCTGGGATAAGCTCCCTCTGGGCTGCCGGAGTGCCCGGCCTAGGTGCTGCAATGTCCAGCCTCCAGTGCCAGAGAGAGGTGAAGCCGGCTGGGCTTCTGGGATCAGTGGGGATTTAGAGAACTTTCTGGTCTAGCTAAAGGTTTGTAAATGCACCAATCAGCACTCTGTGGCTAGCTGAAGGATTGTAAACGCACCAATCAGCACTCTGTCAAAATGGACCAGTCCTCTCTCTGTAAAATGTACTAATCAGCTCTCTGTAAAACTGACCAATCAGCAGGATGTGGGTGGGGCCAGATAAGGGAATAAAAGCAGGCCCCCCCCCCCCCCCCTCCCCTAGCCAGCAGAGGCAAGCTGCTCAGGTCCCCGTTCACAATGTGGGGTCTTTGTTCTTTTGTTCTTCTCAATAAATCTTGCTACTATTCGTTTTTTGGGTCTGCGCCACCTTTAAGACCTGTAACACTCACTGCGAAGGTCTGCAGTTTGACTCCTGAAGCTAGCCAGACCACAAACCCACAGAGAGGAATGAACAACTCTGGGCGCACCGCCTTTAAGAGTTATAACACTCACAGCGAAGGTCTGTGGCTTCACTCCTGAAGTCAGTGAGACCATGAACCCCCCAGAAGGAAAAAACTCTAGACACGTCTGAACAAATGAAGAAAGAAACTCCAGACACACTATCTTTAAGAACTGTAACACTCACCATGAGGGTCCGCAGCTTAGTTCTTGAAGTCAGTGAGAGCGACAGCCCACCAATTCTGGACGCAATATTGTGGTGAAGCCACTATTGCTGTTCTCAATCCAAGGAATATTTAAACTTAAGCAGTCATCGTTTAACTGGGTTCATACTACAGGTATAAGATGTATTGTAGTTAAACATTTAATTTGATTTACTGTATGCTATTGCTAAAAATTGAAGTCACAACCTGTCAAATACATATTTTATGACATGGATACTCAATGTGCTTTATGAATTAATACATAAAATATATGAGATACATTGTTTTATTTAGGAAAACAGAATTTCCTATGGCTTTGCAAGTTTGTGAATATTCACTGAGTTTATGACAGAACCCAAAGTTTTCTAGATTTTGCATCAAATAAGATCTGGATTCTTTCTTTGCATTGTTAAAACTCCAAACAAGTTAAGTTTGATGGATTTTAATTGATCAAAGACAAATTCACCAATCGGGTAACCTTCAAAATCACAGCCGATTTAGAGGGACTCCAGGGATGCCTCATGCTTAGAACAAATTTTTAGACGAAAATAGTCAAGTGACGTGCAGGAATCAGAAGTGAGGTGCAGAAACAGTGAGCTTGGTTACAGCTTGGCGTTTGCCTTATTTGAATGCAGTTTTAACACTCAGCAGTCTAGGCGTGGTTAAAATATGGCTTTTATTGCAGACGCACACTACTAAGTTAGGTTTTCACTTTCATCTGCCTATTAAGCTAGGTTGCAGTTTGTCCGCAAAGACTCAAATATAGAAATACAGAGGCTTTCTCATGCCACATTTAGTTTACTTTAACAACACCATAAAATAAAAGCTCCAAAAAAGTAGTTTCTTTTCTATCTTGTCCATAAATGTTTCCTCTTTGTCTGGAACAGTACTTGACTATAGTTGTACCTCGATCCATAAACGTATGAGTAAATATATACAAATACATAGATGAACAAATAAATTAATGAATATATATTTCATATCATATGACACATGCTATGTGTAAAAGAACATAAGCATAGGTGGTGTTTTCTTGTTTATAGAAATGGTGCATTTGCATTTTATATATAAAATATTGTTTGCAATATTTTGATTTGCAATTTGCTGTCATATTTTCATTAATATGGTCTGTAATATTTACAAAATAGAACATTTTGAGCGTTTCCTGTTTAGCATATGCTTTTCTGGCTCATGTCACAGAACCTCAGCACACGTCTGATTTCAACACAGCTATGGTGGAACTCCCTTGTAGGCCAACTCTTTTCCCAACTGAAAAGTGCTGTGTGAGGTTTCTTGGCTTTTTTTTTTGCCTGACGTATTTTTCTAAAGCTGAACAAGACCATTCATACTGCCTGAAGATGCCAGGTAGGAGTTCAAAGATGTTAAAAACACAGGTGATAACCTTATCCAGTAGGAATGGAAGTCAATGGATAAATGCTTCAACCTTTTAGTCATTCTCAGGACAATTCTCAGGTCTATTCTACACAGTTCTTGTCCCCAGAGGAATTGAATCCCAGATAATCACACCAATAACAGTATCAATCATCTCTCCTTCATTGTATTTTTTCTTCCTTTCCTCTTTATTATAAATTGTCCTCCTTTCCTCTCTGTCTTCCTGCCCTCCAGTGATGTGTTAGTATCATTCCCAACACATACTTGCACTCAAGTCATTATTCCAAGCATTGCTCCTAGGAACACAAACTAAGAAACAGCATAAAAATATTCATGCAGACTGATTAAAGTTTTGCTACTTTCAAAATATGAAGGTAGTGTCTGGATATTTTGCAGCAGCAGCTATTTTGATTTTGATATTATGGGACATCTGAAGGGTAGTCAAAATTTAGTTTGGTTTAACACTTACTTAACTGAGTTTTTAATCAGGTGTCTGGCACTGTTCAAAGTGTAGAAGGAACATAAGTAAAAGATAATCTGCTTTTCAAAAGTCTAAGAAGGAAAAGAGGATGGACTTTTTTTTTTTTTTTTTTTTTTTTTTTTTTTTGATGGAGTCTTCCTCTGTTGCCCAGGCTGGAGTGCAGTGGTGTAATCTTAGCTCACTGCAAGCCCCGCCTCCCGGGTTCACTATTCTCCTGCCTCAGTCTCCCGAGTAGCTGGGACTACAGGCACCTGCCACCATGCCCTGCTAATTTTTTGTATTTTTAGTAGAGACGGGGTTTCACCGTTTTAGCCAGGATGGTCTCCATCTCCTGACCTCATGATCCGCCCACCTTGGCCGCCCAAAGTGCTGAGATTACAGGCCTGAGGCACTGTACCCAGCCAGGATGGACTATTTTTTAGCAGAAATGCTGGAAATCATGGCAATGTGAGAAAATCGTGTTGTAAATTATTATTTAACTGATTATTAACATAGGTGGAGAGAATTCAAATAAAACATTTCTACTTATAGCTCATACGTTTCAGAACACAATGACGCTGAGGTTCAGGGGAATGATACGCTCATAGTTGTAAATACTGCTTCACACTATTGAGGGCTACAATAACATTTAATTAATTTAATGTAATTTTAAGTAAATGTCAATTATAATGTAAATTTTAATTTTTAATTAAATGTTATTGTAGCCCTCAATAGTTTGGATTTTTATGATACTAGTTAATTTTTTAATTAGAAAAAGGGATTGAATTCTTAGATTATTTGTTTAATGATATATTTGTATTTGAGACATACTTCAGTCTAGATCCAGAGACATGTTTCAGTCTAGATCCATGTTTTCTCACTTCAAATACATTTTCTCTCAAGTGTAATTATTATCTTAAGGAAGATATCTTGCTAAGGCTGGTTTCTATCACATGTGGTTGACAGCTCTCCATAGATCCCTTAGATGACCACATACGAGAGTATGTGACAGACACACTTACGGGACACCGGTTTCACTTTTATTATATCCTTAGGATGTTCATGCCTATTTTTGAATAGCTTGCCTTACTGCCCTTTCCGAATCTCTAAAACACAGACACTTTGCCCCAACTTGTTCTGTCTTCTACTACTCTCCATCCCTTTGATATTGTAAGCACTTCGAATCATGTTTCAAACTTTCCTTTTCTTAAATTTCACTTCAAATTTCCATTGCGTTTTCATAGCCTCAGTCTACTTTAGATTTTTTCCTCTTTCTTCCTGATTTGAAAAACCCACAGGACTCCCTAATCTGGTTTTTTCTTTCTTGTGTACTATAGATTATCCTCCTTCCTCGTTTACCCTGATCTTTTGGAGAAAACTCAGATGTAATATTTTACACATTTGAGAAATAAAAAGCTTTAAATGCTGTTTCCGATTGTTCTCAGTGCAATGTATTGCTCTTATATGTATGGATTTAATACATTTAAATGTATTTATCTCTAGTGATTGTTTTTACTTATAACATAAACACTAATTTTACCAATAAGCCACTGATTCTGAGTCAAGTTATTACTGATAATAATACTTTAAAACATTCAATTAGTTTTGAAAAATACTTATCAATATCATTGAAATAACCTTCATCTAACTTTTCAAGGGTAGAATTTATTTTTTAGCTTTACACTGAAAGTACAAATTTATATACTACAATGTCATCATCTTTTTTGGCGATAAGGACGGCAGCGTTTTTAGAAATACAGCACATGGACTAATTGTTGGCAACATTTCTTCTTGGACTAATATCTTATTCTCATCAGAGCAAGATTGAGAAAGCTTAGGTCATCCTTTATTTCCCAAAGGTCAGTATTTCCAACTGCAGATGCATTTCTGAGACTAACAAGACTAAGAAAGAATTTCACAGGCATGGCACACTTCCATAGTGTTCTTTCTACACTCCCACAAAAATTATTTCTCATTCCACTTAGTAGAATGTGACCCATCGATGACTTTTATAATGTTGTTGTCCTTTCTGTGTGCATACTATGCAAGAGTTGGCAGTACCTCTACTTTTTGTTTTCATTCCAGAATTATTTTCCAAAGTACCGTAATAAGTTTATCATCTGAATATTTAAAATTATACACTTAAATTTTTCTTTCATCTATACATTTGTTTATTCCACAAATATTTATCCAACTCCTACCATTTGCCATGCATTGCAAATATCTGTAAATTGGTTGTTAGGCACTTTTTTATCTTTTTATGGGAAACTATAGAATAGCAATTGAGTAAGAAGATGGAGAATAAGAAGGAAGAAAAATTAGAAATGAATTAGTCCAATCCTTTCTATAGTTGTTGTTGTTGTTGTAACATTGTATTAATAAAGCCCATGTTAAGTAACTTGTTCAAAGTCAGTATAGGGATTTACCAGAAAAATAGCAAAGGGGACGCCACATCTCCTAATTCTTCATTCAATGTATTTTCCAATAATCCAACACTTTCTAAACTCATAGTTGGATTAAGTCAATATCAATACCATTATTTTAAAAATTAATTCATTCATACAACAAATATTTAGTGAATGCCTACTGTGTGACAACAACTGATTTATTAACACAGCATACAAACAAAATAACATTATCATTGCAACTATTAAATACATGAATTATACTGTGTGTCAAATCGTTTTATGTACCATGGAAAAAGAAAGGGAACAGATTAAGGGGGATTGGCCTGCAGGGAATGAGTTTGGGGACTATTGAAATTTGAAGAAGGTAGTCTATGAACTTCATCTAAGTAGTATCATTTCAGTGAAGAATTGAAGGAGATAAAAAGTTGAGTAAGTGGACATTTGGGGAAACAACACCTCGGTACAGGAAAAAGGCAGTGCAAAGTCTTCAAACTGTGCCAGAGGAACAGACACACGGAAGCCAATGTAGCTGGAGCTGAGACAGTGAGTCATGGAAGACAAAGTTGAAGAAGGAGTGGGTAACCCGGAAGCCTATGGGTCATCGGAAAGATCTGTGTTTTTACCTGGATAGAATTGAGAACTACCGCAAGGTTTAAAGCCAAGGACTCACATGACTTACATCACCTTATTTATTGAAAACACCTTGTAAAGGCGCAACATTGAAAGAAGGTCAGCCCATCTGGTGGCTCATCCAGTAACCCAAGCTCAAGTCAGGGAAGTCAGATTAGTTGCTACATCTTATGGGGAGTACGGAGGCAAGAAAACAGTTTCTTTCAGAAGAATTATGGTATAAGAACTCATTTCTGTCACTACAAAGGCAAAGACCCTAGCAGCATCCCAGGTTTCAAATATGAAAAATGAGACTTTCCAAAAAGCGAAGTAGTGAGTAAAATGACATCCAGATAGATGTGACTTTCATGGGGGACAGTACTAGATGTAGGTCTAAGGTCAGAATGGTTCTTCACAGCTCTGGTCTTGCAACAAATTGCTCAGAAAGGGGAGCTGTATGAAAAACTTCAGACTCCTTTTATTTACTTACTTTAGAATATTGTCCCTAAAGTTGATATATATATAGAATATATATAGATTCTATATATTATATGATATATATAATATATGATATATATTATATGATATATAATCTATGATATATATTATATGATATATAATCTATATAATATATGATATATATTATATGATATATAATCTATATAATATATGATATATATTATATGATATATATTATATAGAATCTATGTATATTCTATATATATATCAACTTTAGGGACAATATTCTAAAGTAAGTAAATAAAAAATATATATATTCTAAATTGCATCTGGGTTCTAAATGCATCTGGGTTCATGGGTTTCAGATATATGTATATATCTCTCTCAACTTTATGGACAATATTATATATATATCAACTTTAGGGACTATATATATATGTGTGTATATATATATATGAAACCCATGAACCCAGATGCATTTTAGAATTTAGAAATTTGGAAATACTTTCGGTAGCAATATGCATATCTACTGTGTATTATATAACAATTCTAGGGAAGTCTGCAATCAAGCACAGCTTTATGTTCACAGCAAATCCTATGAATATTCACACTAAGTGGGTAAGAAAAACTATAAATAATCTCAAATCTATTTATTCACTAAGTGAATGCAGAGCAGATCAAATTTTACTGCCCATCGAGGAATAAAAACATTCAATTTTTTAGAGGGTTTTGGATTTTGTAATCACAGATAAGTGATTAAACGCTTGTATTTTATCAGATATTTTATCTCAGTTGCTGCAAATGTATAGTCACTTTAACCTAGCACTAGCTTAATTAAAGAATACAAATGTACATTGTAGGGTTAAGCCTTAAGTTCATGCTCAGCGTTATGCATGGTCTTGACATGTGGTGAATGCAGGCTGCCTAAAGAATTAGAAAGCAGTTGAAAACTTCTTTGAATAGAAATACTTTGAGATGACTGAGATTTAGTTTGTCAAGCCTACAATAAGACTAACTGTATAGAAAAGCTTAAGCTCTTTGATTTTTATCTGACCTGTGTTTGAATATTGGCTGAGTTAAAAAAAGATATTGACTATCCTTAATTTGCATCTGATCAACAGTTGAATAATGAAATATACATAAAATACACAGGATATGCTCAATTGAAACTTATACAAAACGTGGTAGTTTGTAAAAGAATATGTTTCTGGAAGAATGAGAAACAGAAAACACATACAGACATGTTAGGATATTTTTTTAATGATGTCCAGAGAATGATTCACAATGTATTTTGTGTTGCCGTAATTTTATAATACTGGAGACACTTGCTTTCTCTCATTTTTAAAATACATTATTCTAAAGCCTCTGAAACAGAGAAACTTCAGTTGCTTCCACAAAAGTATAACTCACTTGATATTAGATTTATTGAGGAAAAGAAGCTATTATACATGTTTAATATTTTATGTTCTGGGCTACATTGCTATTAAATCTAAATATTTGGAAGGTAGATTCATAAAATATGGGTGTGATGAAATATTTATTCTATGAACACTTTCTACCAGTTTATTTTGGTAAATGATGAGTTACTCCAATTATTTTTACTTTTCAAATAGAGCACTTTTATTAATATTGTAAGCAGCAAAACATCCAACTGGAATTTCTTTTTCTTTACCTATTCTTATATGAAACACAGAAAAAAGATGACTTTTTCTTATACAACTGGAACAAATATGAATTTTTTTTCTTCTGCTACATAAATTTAAGGTATTTTTCAAAGCCCATCCTTTTCAGCAAGAAAACAGTCTCAAATTTAGTAATGTTTAAAATCTTCCTAATATTCCTTAAGTCCTTGGGAAGAAAAGACAATTAAAAACATTATGAAAGATAAATATTAGCATATATTTAAAATCTATCTTTGCCTGCATTTGTCTCAAGGTAATTGTATTGTTATAACATTTTTTAAGACACTCTCATATTTATTGCAACACTACTCACAATAGCCAAAATGTGAAATCAACCCAAGCATCCATCAATGAATGATTAGATTTTAAAATGTGATGTATATACACAATGGCAAAACATGAATGAGCTTAGAGAACATTAAGTGGGATAAGGCCAGGAGCAAAAGGACAAATGCTGCATGATCTCACTCGTATGGAGAATTTTTAAAAAATTGATCTTGTAGAAGTAAGGAGTAGAATAGTGGTTATCAGAGTCTGGAGAGAGTTAGGGAAGAAATCGGTCCCTTAGTACAAAGGTACTGTTGGATAGGAGGAATAAGTTCTAGTGTTCTATTGCACAATAGGGTGACTATAGTTAATCATATATTGTATATTTCAAAAGAGCTAAAAGAGAGGATTCTGCATGTTCTCACCACAAACAAACAAGTGTTTAAGGTGATAGATATCCTAATTACCCTGATTTGATCATTATACAATGTATACATATATGTAAAATATCACAATGTATCTTAAGTATGTATGATTATTCATCAGTTAAAAACATTGACACTTTAAAAAATTAAAAATACATTTTTTTGGTTCTCAAGCAGATGTGAGGGTTATGTCTAATATCTTTAAACACATCTTGGCTTTAAACATGTTTACCAACTATGACTTCTTATTTATTCTCAGATTTTTCAAGTTTCTTCCTTTTTCATCTAACCTTTTGCCCTCTCTATTGACACTGGTCTTTGAAAAGTTTGTATAAGAATAACAAGAGCATTTTTATATGAGTTCTGCCAACTTCATTTTGTAGTCTAGAAGTTATGTATCACGTATTTAAAAGTGCTTGAAAATAGCTGATGCATCCTTTTTTTCAAGATGATGCTAAAAGTCCCATCTAATTTAATGGTTGGAACAGTTCTTTACAAGTTATGTTGTAAAAATATTCATTAACATTGATGGAGAGTACTACTCAAACAGCAAAAATGTGTCTGTAAAAGCTTATTAAAATTCAGAGGCTCAAATAATGTAAGAATTCAAAATCTTTAGTAAAATTCAACTGCCGAGGTTCTATCAGATGCACATTTCAAAATGGAATTTGTTACAAATATGATTCATTTCTGAGTAACAATTTGTTTGTCGTGGTTTTAAATATAAAAGGTTTTCACGTTGAAATTGACATTTGCAAAATGGTCCTTAATTTGCATAGGTTATAAAGCTAATGTGAAATTGAGATGGTCTTACTTAGTTCATAAGTGTAACCTAGCATGTTATTTAAAATTATTTTTCACTAAGATATTTTACTTGGGCTGTAAAAATAATATTTCACACTTTATATAACTCTAATAAATTTGTGATAAACTGTGAAGTCTCCATATAATTCTTCCCGCCAAAATGCTATTTTCAAAATTTGAAATATCTTTTTAAGTATATATTATGCATTTTATTTTTAAGAAAATTATTTTTAATTGTGTTTTAATATTTGCACATCTACTTCTCATGTCCTGAATACATGTAAATATATATGTGTTTTATTATTGCTGGGGAAAATTATACTTTATTGTTATGTATTAAAAATCTTGTACTGAATTAAAATTTGTTCTTTTTATAAAGTACTTTTATGTATTTGGAACAGAAAACTAACTCATTGTCTAAGTTTTTTTTGCCATATTGAAGCAAATTTTCTTTTTAATATGCATATAAAAAGAAAATTTGCTTCAATATGGCAAAAAAATCTTAAGACAATAAGTACATATATGCATTTTATTTTTAAGAAAATTGTTTTTAATTGTGTTTTAATATTTGCATATCTACTTCTCATGTCCTGAATACATGTAAATATATATGTGTTTTATTACTGCTGGGGAAAATTAAAATTTGTTTTAAATTTGAATTAAAAATTTGAATTAAAATTTGTTCTTTTTATAAAGTAAGACACACCAATCTCTGTGCTGTTTCATCTTATAAGGACACTAATTCCATTGTCTCAAAAGCCCATCTGTATTAGTCCATTCTCATGCTGCTGATAAAGACATACCTGACACTGAGTAATTTATACAGTAAAGTGGTTTCATGGACTTACAGTTCCATATGGCTAGGGAGGCCTCACAATCATGGCAGAAGAGGAAGGAAGAGCAAGGGACATCTTACATGGCGGCAGGCAAGAGGGCGTATGCAGCGGAACTCCCCTTTGTAAACCATCAGATCTTGTTAAGACTTATTCATTATCACGAGAACAGCATGGCAAAAACCCACACTCATGATTCAGTCACCTCCCACCAGGTCCCTCCTTAGACATGTGGGAATTATTACAATTCAGGTGAGATTTGGGTGGAGACACAGAGCCAAGCCATATTTAACATCTTATTTGACCGTATTTAACATCAATTACTTTCTTACTCAAAATGCAGCCACACTGCATTTTAGGACTTTCACACATGAACTTTGGGGATGGAGGAGGTACACATACAAACAGTGCCTAAATATTATCAATTCAAAAAACAATACAGTAATTTAAAAAATATATTCCCACAATAGCATTTTTTATTACTTAGGTTTCCATTAATTTTCTCTATTGTTTATATTGCCATCACTTAGAAAATTGGAACATAGATTACCCTTATATTACATTTCCCAACTTCAAGTTTGTGTCTAATTTCTACACTCTCATTGTTGTGATGAAATTTTAATATAACTCTACTAAGGGCACTGATTTCACTAATCTTTTGCCCATTTTTAATATACTTATATATTAATAATGTTATAATCTATTTATAGCAGACATTATTAAAACACAGCCAAAGAGAACTCAAAACCTAATGATCTGATTGATAAAATATATGTGTAAAGAGCAGTAATCTAATCATCTGTGTTAGTCTGATAGGGCTGCCACAACAAAATACCATGGATGGGATAGCTTAAAAACAGAAATTATTTTCTCACATTTTTTTTTTTTTTGAAATGGAGTCTCGCTCTGTCACCCAGGCTGGAGTGCAGTGGCATGATCTCGGCTCACTGCAATCTCCACCTCCTGGGTTCATGCCATTCTCCTGCCTCAGCCTCCCAAGTAGCTGGGACTACAGGCACCTGCCACCATGCCCAGCTAATTTTTTGTATTTTTAGTAGAGATGGGGTTTCACCGTGTTAGCCAGGATGGTCTCGATCTCCTGACCTCATGATCTGCCTGCCTCAGCCTTCCAAAGTGCTGGGATTACAGGTATGAGCCACCATGCCCAGCTGTTTTCTCACATTTCTTTAGGCCAGAAGTTGAAGATCAAGATTCCATCAGGGTTGATTTATCATGAGGGCTCTCTTCTTGGCTTTCAGACACGTGCCTTCTCACCATGTCCCCACATGGCCTTTTCTCTGTGCACTTGGAGAGAGAGAGAGAAGAAAAGAGAAAAGAGAAAGAGAGAGAGAGAAAACTCATTTACTGCTGGTGAGAATGCAAAATAATTGTCACTTTGGGAGACAATTTGACAGTTTCTTATAAAACTAAGCATACTGTTAACACACAAGCCAGCAATCATGCTTTTTGGTCTCTACCTAGAGGAGCTGAAAACTTATGTCTGCACAAAAGCCTACATGCTGATAATTATAGCTTTGTTCATAATCGCCATTACTTGGTTGAAGCAACCAAGATGTCCTTCAGTAAGCAAATGAATGAACAAACTGTGGTGCATCCTAACAATGGAACATTCTTCAGCACTAAAAGGACATGAGCTATAAAGCCATGAAAAGAAATGGAGTAATCTTAAGTGCATATGACAAAGTTAAAGAAGATAACCTGAAAGGCTCCACACTATATGATCCCAACCATGTGACATCCTGGAAAAGTCAAAAACATAAAGACACTAAAAGGATCAGTAGTCACTAGGGTTTGGATTGGGAGAGAGGAAAGAGAGATGGCCATGCAGAGCACAGAAGATTTTTAGGGCATTAAAAATCCTCTGTATGATACATAATAATGTGTTCATGTCATTATATCTTTGTCCAACCCTGTAAAATGTCTAACACCAAGAATGAACACAATGTAAACTCTGGGTGACAATGGTGTGTCAATGTAGGTTCATCAGCTGCAACAAGCATACCACTGTAGTGGGGGATATTGGTCATGATGGAGGTTATGCATATGCTGAGACAGGGGAAATATAGGAACTCAGTACTTTCCTCTCAATTTTGATGTGAACCTAAAAGTGCTCTGAAAAACAAAACCTTTTAAAAAATAGCTGAAGTACTGAGAATATAATTTGAGAATCATATTGTCTCTGGGTGTACGTTTCCTACTTAGAATTCAGCACTGTATTTGCTTTCTCCAGAGCTGCATCACTGATCATGGTTAGCTTGTTATTTACTATGACACATAGCGGTGTTTCTGTCACACTTGTGCATATTGTATTTTTGCATTTTAAAATTATTTTCCTCTCTAGTTATATTTCCTTCATCTTATCTTTAATGCATCTTGTTCTGTGTGTCTTTCTATTCTTAGAGGTCATTTTAAATTGTTACCATACCCTCTTAGTTTTAAGCCACATCCTTTTTATCTCTTGATCTTTAATGTTATCTTAATTTAAGGAGCACAGTTGATATTCTATTACCTTGATTTCAGAGTTTTTTCAGTTAAATGATTCACAGCTTAACACTGACCACACATTTCTTAAAAAAAAAAAAAATGTAATTGATGCAGTAATCATTCTGATTCACTTTAATTGACTACAGCATAGAACTTAAACTCATGTTTTTGTCTAAAGAGTTCTAAATTTTTTCAATGGCTCCACACTAACGAAGTAAGTCCAGTTTACTTTTGTTCAGATATTTTATTTGATCCCAATGTGTTTTTCAAGTTTACCTCTCACCACTTTTCTAGTCTATGAATACTGGATGGTGACATGTTGATGGAGAAAAGAAATCAAAGTGGAATAGATAAAACCAAGGATTTCTTTCATTAATGCATGCATTCACACATTCACTTAATATTTATTAATCATCTGCTATATGCTAGACATTTTGCAGGCCTTAGAGACAAAAGAATGTAATGACATGATTAAGTTACGTTTTGGATGTAAATAATTGGAAATGCAGTTTGGTTTACACTGTAGAGAGAGTGATCAGAAATATCTAACCTAGGGAATTACACATGAATAGAAGTTAGTTGGAAGGGGATAAGTATAAGAGTGAGCAGAAAAAGGGAATGACATGAACAACAGATTGGAGGAAAAAGAGAAAATGCCCCATGTTTAAAACTGAAAGAAAATTTTAGTATCTAGTGAAGATGCCATGAGATGGAATAGGAAAGGTCAGCTCATGAAGTCCTTCATGAACTCACTTAAGAATTCAGAGTGTGGAACAAGAGCATCTATGTAAATGGTTGTGCCGTATACTGAGATTAATAGCACAAAAAGAAAATCTCCTTTGGATGGGGATGACATTTACTTTAGTTTGGTCAAGGTAAAATGAAGATGAAGTCATTGTTTCAACTGGAGATGTCAACTAGTTTATTAACTACATGGGTCTGGTATTTGATCTAGATTAGAGATAAAGATTTGGGACTTACCATCAAGCTGCTAATAAAAGCCATGCTAGTGGAGGAGATGCCACAGTGAATGTCCTTGAAGTTCTCATGTCATATCAAAGTCTAGAGGTCAGCAGAACAAGACTGGAAAGTTCTGTCAGGGGTCCAGGCCTCATGATATTTCTGTATTTTATTGCCCATTGAACGTGGCCATTGCATTGGGCATTGTGATGCACCGTTGAGATCTCCATTATTGAACGACTTTTTTTTTTTTCCTGGTTGTTGAGCTATCAGCCCCTTAAGGGGTTGTTTCAGCTGCAAAGAGCTTCCTCTTCCCGGGTCGCATGTCTTCCCAGGGCAACCCACAGCCAGTGAATAAACAATATAAGAGTATAAAGCCGTGACCACTTCAAACCACCATGAAACTGTTCTGATTGGCAACTTCAAATCCACGTATCTCCAGAGCCTGCGAGGGATTATCATGGGCCTCCATATCTGTTCGACTTCTTCCTCTGTCCAGTCCTGTTTCTTTCCCCACGTTCTACTGAGTGATATAATAAGCCCTATTAATAAATATCCTGCATGCCAAACTCCATTTCAGTGTCTGCTCCGGGAAAACTCAACCTGTGATTTCTGAAGTCCAAGATGGCTCCTCCAGCTACTAAAATTAGTTCCAAATTCTAATCGGTAAGAAGGAATAAAAAAGGGATAATAGCTGAACTCTTTCCTTCTACATTTGAACAATTCCAAAGATTATATAAACATATAGCCTAGTGTCCAGAACTTAGTTTCGAGACTGCAGCTAGCTGAAAACTAGACTGAAAAAAGTAATTTTAATTTTGATTGACCATGTACCCAGATAGAATTATCTCTGTGATATCTCTTTCCCTTTCTTCATTATCAAAAAATGTCTTAAGCCCTTGTCAGTCATCTGAGTGATGTTTGTAAAGTCAAGCTGTGAATCGAAAGGGTGGGGAAAAAAATGAGGAGAGTCTACCTTGTATCAGTGGCTAAATACTGTTATTTTTCCAAAGAAAAATATGACAGTTTCTTATTCAGCTAAGAATTTCTGATATTGAGTCCAATCTTTGGTTTATTTTAAAAATAAGTTATTTAGCTGTGTACAGATTAGGTTTTACAAATTGCATTAATGACTTACATTAATATAATTTTACTCATTCTTTAGCATCTATGTACCAGTTGCGATGCTATGCATTACAATAGGTTCAAAAGCTTTGCCTGAGTGATTTTAGAACACATAGATTCACTTTGAACTCAGGTTTGCCATTGTTGAAAGGGAAATGATATTTCTCTCAGAACATTTACTGCTGTGCATGATTATGTTTTATGCCTCAGCCATGCTCTATCCCATGAGGGACAAAAAAGCCAGTGGAAGAGATAACATATAAATATATGAGTAGTTAACTAACAGATGTCATCACGTAATAGCCCAATTTGCGACACATTTACACTGAGGTTTGTGTCTTTATCAGGAACTTATGAATGTCTAAATTTGCATACTTTTCATACAAAAATAAGTCCATATCAAAATATGCCCAGGTCTCTGATGCCAAAGGATGTATTTTTCATTTGAACTCATTTGAACATATTCCACCTACTGAGACTGATTTGTGCTTTTAACAAAACACTTAATTTTCCTCTACTGCTATCTAAAGAGATACGAGGAGACCAGCTTATGAATCCAAACTGTTATGCTATATATACTCGCAATGAGATCAATCACCAATTTTGCATATACATATATATATACACATACACACACACATATAGACACACACACACACACACACACACACACACACACATACTTTTCATTTTCCTCTACTGCTATCTAACAGATACCAGGAGACCAGCTTATCAATCCAAACTGTTGGGTTACATATACTCGCAATGAGATCAATCACCAATTATATATACATATATATTTATATATATATACACACCCACGTATAAACAGACACACACAAAAAAATACTTTTCATTTTCCTCTACTGCTATCTAACAGATAACAGCAGAACAGCTTATTAATCCAGACTGATATGCCAGATATACTCGCAATGAGATCAATCACCAATTATACCTATGTGTGTGGATAGATAGATAGATGTGGTTATATTTGGAGGGTTCATTATTCAGCCTACCACATTATGTAAGGCACATGATAATCTAATAATCTGAAAGTAATAGCATATCCTGGGAAAATATATTTCCTTCTTTCTTTTTTTTTTTTTGAGACAGTCTCGCTCTGTGGCCCAGGCTGGAGTGCAGTGGCGCGATCTCGACTCACTGCAAGCTCCACCTCCCGGGTTCCCTTCATTCTCCTGCCTCAGCCTCCCGAGTAGCTGGGACTACAGGTGGCGCCACCACGCCCGGCTGATTTTTTATATTTTTAGTAGAGATGGGGTTTCACCGTGTTAGCCAGGATGGTCTCGATCTCCTGACCTCGTGATCTGCCTGCCTCGGCCTCTCAAAGTGCTGGGATTTCAGGCGTGAGCCACCGCACCCGGCCAGAAAGAGGTATTTGTTTATCAATATCCCAGGATCCTCTATTACTTTTTCCAAACATTACTGTCTTTGCATTTTTGACGCACATGTTTCTTGATGTTGACTTAACCTCCCGATAATCTGCTTTCATCTTTATATTTCTACTCTTTTGTCCATGGGCACACATTTGCTAGGTAGTGTCCTTGACACAATAATGCTGTAACCTGGAGATGCTCACATAGTTATCAGTTATGAGAGATTTGTAAGTAAAGGAAGTGACAGTCCCTCAGGGTGGAAACCCAGTCTCTGTTTTTTATGTATTTATAAAAACATGTTTTTCTAAACGTGCTCCTTTTAGTCTGCAAGTTTCAGTGTGCTCCTTTCAGTTTGAAAGTTCTCGACTATTAAAATTTTTTCTTGCAATTTCCTTTTTATAGACAAGATAAAGGAAAAAATGCATAGAAAAAAAGTTTTAGATTATTGTGTGCATTACATAATGTGGTACGTTGAATAATGAACCCTCTAAATATAACCACATCCTAATCCGTGGAACCTGTGAGTGTTATCTTACAAGGCCTAAAAAGGGTTTGGAGATCTGATTAAATTAACAATCCTTAGTTAAGGTGATTATTCTGAATTATCCAAATGGGCAGGCCCTTAAATGCAATCACATGTATCCATATAAGAAAGAGATTTAATACAGGCTACAGAAGAAGAAAACCATATGAAGGAATCAGAGGGAAACAATCAGAGAGAGAAGCTATGCTACTGACTTGGAAGATGCAGGAAGGGATCATGGGTCACTGAATGCAACCCTACAAGCTGAAACAATTCTCCCTTAGTGCCTCCAGAGGTAGCATAGCCCTTGGTTTCATCCCAAGGAAACTGATTTTTCACTTCTAGCTCTTCCAGAAGTGTAAGAGAATAAGTTTGTCTTGTTTGAAGCCAAAGAATCTGTGGTAATTTGTTATAACAGCTATACAAAACTAATACACTTGCTGTATAATAAATGAACATTGTAAATTTAATCCTTACAGATCATAGAATATTCAGAGAATGAATTTTTATAATTTTGGTTTTAAGAAGTTCTTGTTGTTACCTTAGCTTTTAAGAGAGTACATAGTTAAACTCTGATAAAAAATTCTAGTATATACTCCAGACATCTCTATAGTACATGGAATAATTCTACATCGAAGCACTAACTAAAATAATCATTATTGCAGAAGGACAATGCATCTGTGATTCCGACACAAACAATTTAGGTACAATTTTCCCTCACATCATCCTTCTGATTGTTGTACATGATTTGCGTCTGAATGTTCTTAGAACTCCTTAGAAGATTCCATAAACATATGTTTTGTTAAAGTTCTACATTAAGTTTAGTTTGTATAGAAATGTTAAAAATTATAGACTTACATTTTCCTAGTACTTTTTATGTACTTCGCAATGCCTAAATAAATTGGATGCTGCTAGAAGCAAATTTTAGTTGCTTTTCTCAGTTTTAAATGATTTTCTTATATTGTTTTCTGACAAAAGTTGTGTAGCATATTTCGGACACTCCAGCATGTGGAAAACAGCTTCATAAGATAAAAATTAAAATAATTAAAACTGCGTAATTAGAAAAATTAAATAAAATTTTTGAAAGTTAATTTGTAACACCTATAATTGCTAATGTGTGATACAGTAACAGTGAGATTCCTTACAGCCATTGAAACATTAATTGATGACAAATGATTCAGTGATTGACTTTATTGCCTTCTTGCAGCTCCAATGTAGATAATGGTAATTAATATTAAAAATTATTTCCTATTTAACATTTTATGCTGACACAAATCTTTTATTGGTTCATTAGAGAGCTCTTTCTTAAATTATGCCATTGACTGCCTACTTAGCACAACAAGTAATGGAGCATCTAATAATTATGACAGTGAAACATTAACCTTATTTTTAAAATTTTTAATGATGAAACTAATTAAAAACCATAATCTTACTTTAGATAGTAAGCTGACCAATAGATACCACAGTCTTTATTGAAAATGCTTCTCTTGCTGATCCTCTGATACACTTCCTTGCATTTTTCAACATTTTCCTCCTG
Organism: Macaca thibetana thibetana; assembly: GCF_024542745.1. NCBI lineage: Eukaryota > Metazoa > Chordata > Mammalia > Primates > Cercopithecidae > Macaca > Macaca thibetana. The sequence goes on along the minus strand of NC_065580.1, from coordinate 175,467,663 downwards.
ATATGGTTTGACTGTGTGCTCACCTAAATCTCAACTTGAAATGTAACTCCCAGAATTGCAATTTGTTATGGGAGGGACCCAGAGGGAAGTAATTGAATTATGGGGGGCTGGTCTTTCCCATGCTATTCTCGTGATAGTGAATAAGTCTCATGAGATCTGCTCAGTTTATCAGGGGTTTCTATTTTTGCTGTTTCTTCATTCTCTCTTGCTGCCACCATGTAAGAAGTGCCTTTCGCCTCCTGCCATGATTCTGAGGCCTCCTCAGCCATGTGGAACTGTAAGTCCAATTAAAACTCTTTTTCTTCCTATTCTTGGATATGTGTTTATCAGCAGTGTGAAGATGGACTAATGCAGTAAACTGGAACCAGTAGAGTGGGGCATTGCTGAAAAGATACCCAAAAATGTGGAAGGGATTTTGGAACTGGGTAACAGGCAGGAATTGGAACAGCTTGAAGAGTTCAGAAGAAGACAGGAAAATGTGGGAAAGTTTGGAATTTCCTAGAGACTTGTTGAATGACTTTATCCAAAATGCTGAAAGTGATATGGACAATAAAATCCAGGCTGAGGTGATCTTCAGATGAAGATGAGGAACTTGGGAACTGGAGCAAAGAGACTGACAGCATTTTGCCCCTTCCCTAGAGATTTGTGGAATTTTGAACTTGAGAGAGATGATTTAGGGTATGTGGTGGAAAAAATTTCCAAGTAGCAAAGCATTTGAGAGGTGACTGGGGTGCTGTTAAAGGCATTCAGTTTAAAAAGGAAAGCCGAGCATGAAAGTTTGGAAAATTTGCAGCCTATGTGATAGAAAAGAAGAAACCCATTTTTGGGGGAGAAATTCAAGCTGACTGTAGAAATTTTCAAAAGTAGCAAGAAGCCTAATGTTAATCCCCAAGACCTTGGGGAAAATGTCCCCAAGACCACAGGGAAAATGTTCTCCACGTCAGAGACCTTCACGGCAGCCCCTCCCATCACTAGCCCTGAGGCCCAGGAGAAAAAAGTAGTTTTGTGGGCCGGGCCCAGGTCCTCGTGCTGTATGCAGCCTAGGAACTTGGTGTCCTGTGTCCCAGTTGCTCCAGTCATAGCTATAAGGTGCCTACAGCTCAGGTTGTGGCTTCAGACAGTGGAAGCTGCCAAGCCTTGGCAGCTTCCACGTGGTGTTGAGCCTGTGGGTGCACAGAAGTCAAGAATTGAGGTTTGGGAACCTTCCCCTAGATTTCAGAAGATGTATGGAAACACCTGAATGTCCAGGCAAATTTTGCTTCAGGGACAGGGTTGTCATGGAGAACCTCTGCTAGGGCAGTGCAGAAGGGAAATGTGGGGTTGGAGTCCCCACACAGAGTCCCTACAGGGGCACTGCCTAGTGGAGCTATGAGAAGAGGGCCACCATCCTCCAGAACCCATCCTCCAGAACTGATAGCTTGCTTTGGGAGCCTGGGAAAGCCACAGACACTCAATATCAGCACATGAAAGCAGCAGGGAGGGAGGCTGTACCCTTCAAAGCCACAGAGGCAGAGCTGCCCAAGACCATGGAAACCCACTTCTTGCATCAGCATGACGTGGATGTGAGACATGCAGTCAAAGGAGATCATTTTGGAACTTTAAAATTTGACTGCCCTGCTGGATTTTGGACTTCCATGGGCCCATAAACACTTTGTTTTGACCAATTTCTCCCATTTGGAATGACTGTATTTACCCAATACCTGTTACCCCATTGTATCTAGGAGGTAACTAGCTTGCTTTTGATTTTACAGGCTCATAGGCAGAAGGGACTTGCCTTGTCTCAGGTGAAACTCTGGACTGTGGACTTTTGGGTTAATGCTAAAATGAATTAAGACTTTGCGGGACTGTTGGGATGGCATGATTGCTTTTAAAATGTGAGAACATGAGATTTGGAGGGGCCTAGGTGGAATGATATGGTTTGGCTGTGTCCCCACTGAAATCTCAAATTGAATTGTATCTCCCAGAATTCTCATGTGTTGTGGGAGGGACCCAGGGTAACTAATTGAATCATGGGGACTGGTTTTTCCTGTGCTGTTTCTCATGATAGTGAATAAGTCTCACGAGATCTAATGGGTTTATCAGTGGTTTCTGCTTTTGCTTCTTCCTCATTTTCGCTTGTTACCACCATGTAAGAAGTGCCTTTCATCTGCTGCCATGATTCTGAGGCCTCCCCAGACATGTGGAACTGTAAGTCCAATTAAAACTCTTTTTCTGACTGGGCGCAGTGGCTCATATCTGTAATCCCAGCACTTTGGGAAGCTGAGGTGGGTGGATCACTTGAGGTCAGTAGTTCAAGACCAGCCTGGCCAACATGGCGAAAACCCATCTCTACTTACGATACAAATATAGGCTGGGCACGGTGGCTCACACCTGTATTCCCAGCACTTTGGGAGGCTGAGGTGGGTGGATCACGAGGTAAGGAGTTCGAGACTAGCCTGGCCAACATGGTGAAACCTGTCTCTACTAAAAATACAAAAATCAACTGGGAGTGGTAGCGTGTGCCTGTAATCCTGGCTACTCGGGAGGCTGAGGGAAGAGAAATGCTTGAACCCAGGAGGCAGAGGTTGCAGTGAGCCAAGATCGTGCCATTGCACTTTAGCCTGGGTGACAAAAATAAGACTCCATCTCGAAAATAAATAAATAAAAATAAAATAAAAAAACAAAATACAAATATTAGCTGGGTGTGTTGGTGCGCATCAATAATTCCAGTTACTTGGGAACCTAAGGCAGGAGAATTGCTGGAGGTGGAGGTTGCAATGAGCCGAGATCGTGCCACTGCACTCCAGTCTGGGAGACAGAGTGAGACTCTGGTCTCAAAAAAACCAAAAAACAAAAAACAAAATCCCTTTTACTTCCCAGTCTCGGGTATGTCTTTATCAGCAGTGTGAAATGGACTAATATACTTCCATTCCTTATTTTAAAGAGATAAATTTATCTGCTACCTCTCTGAAGCCCTCGAGCTTAAAATGTTTTAGATCCCTACCCTGTATTTCCCAATAAACCTTTCCTTATGCTAGTTCACCCCTGACCTCTCACATAAAGATGGAGATCGCTGTTCTCATCATACATGTCTCAAGGAAGACAATCCATTCAGCATATTCTCCTCTATTTCTGCACTTACATTTCTATTAAATTAATAGAAATTCATTAATTTAAATTTCTCTATTACTTCCTGTATTCCTGCTTCTAAATATGTTCTAGTTTGTCTTATCCTGAAAGTTTTCTTCTTTAGATCCTTAAATTTCCTTTATCTGTTTCTTTTCTTTCTCTGAAAACATTTTGAAATGTAGACATATCTTGCTGCTCTCACTGGTTCATTATCTACTCACTTCTCAAACTCCTGAAATCTGGTTTATGTTAATTAATTATTCTCAATGGCTTTCTTCAATATGTTAATATCTTTGTGCTTCTGGCAACTCCTAGGAGGTAATTTTTTTTTTCCTTCTGAAATTCTTTCCTCTTTCTTTGTAGCTCTGTATCATTTCTTATCTCTACTGCTGCTTCTGATTCTTCAATTGATTACTCTTTTTCCTGAGTTGTATTGGAATTCTTCTGTTCTATAGTGAACTTGATCTCTGACATTAAATTAAAGAAGATCTGTGGGTGAGTGAGAGAATATGTGTGAAAAGCACTCTAGCTATAAACTATAACATAAATGAAAAAATAATGAATTATTATGGAGGATGTTTGTAATAATTGTTTGATTATCATTATTATTATTTTCCCTCTCTTAGCTTAACTATTCCCTCTAGTAGATGAATTACAAATTTGTATTCCAACTTCAGTACTGGCATTTAGCCCCACTTGTTTTTATTTTCAAATGCATTTCCATTAGGATGTCACTGCATTTAACATCTCAAACATAGCGTATGTCAAACTTTTTACTCACCTTCTCTATTTCTTGGGGAAATAATTTTGGAAGAGTGTCTGCTTTCCAAGCCTTCCCCACTTTAGAGCAGAAATCCTCATGGTCACACAGAACTGAAATGTTGGAATTGGATTAGACTTAAAAAGCAAGAACTCTGGTGTCAAACTGCATTAACTTGAATCTTGACTTTCTTATTATTAATGTCGTGACCTTGAGATATTTATAAAGTTATTTGTGCTTTAGTTTCCACATCTCAAAAGTGGGGATAATGGTTGATATAGTTTAGCTGTGTCTGCACCCAAAATCTCATCCTGAATTATAATCCCCATAATCCAGACGTGTCAAGGGTGGGACCAGGTGGAGGTAATTAGAGCATGGGGGCAAGGTCCCCCATGCTGTTCTCATGATAGTGAGGGAGTCTCATGTGATCCGATGGTTTTTGAAGAGTCTGGCATTTCCTGTGCTTGGACTCACTCTGTCCTGCTGCCCTATGAAGAAGGTGTCTGCTTCTTCTTTGCCTTCTGCCGTGATTGTAAGTTTCCTGAGGACTCCTCAGCAATGTGGAAACTGTGAGTCAATTAAACCTCTCTCCCTTATAAAATACCCAGTCTTTGATTTTTTTTCTCATAGCAGTGTGAGAACGTATAATACATTGATAAAAACTTATCTCACATGGTTTTCATGTGGATTAAATGAGTTGACATCTGCAATACTTAGAAAGGTGACTAGCATAAAATAAGCATTATATTTGAGTTTATTATTATTGCACCTCCTTTCTCCTACTGCTATTCTGTTAATTTTTATTAGTAGGCTTTCTGCTCTTACAAAAATAAAACTCGACATAATTTCAGAAAATCTGTATCTGATCTTATTTTCAACACTTCCAAAATATTTTGGCAAATCACTTAAATGTAGGGAAAGTTAGGCTGGGCATGGTGGCTCACGCCTGTAATCCCAGCACTTTGGGAGGCTGAGGTGGGTGAATCACGACGTCAGGACTTCGAGACCAGCCTGGCCAACATAGTGAAACCCTGTCTGCACTAAAAATACACAAAATTGCCGGGCATGGTGGTGGGCACCTGTAATTCCAACTAGTTGGGAGGCTGAGGCAGGAGAATTGCTTGAACCCAGGAGGCAGAAGTTGCAGTGAGCCGAGATTGCGCCACTGCACTCCAGCCTGGATAACAGAGCGAGACCCCATCTAAAAAAAAACACAACATATATATATATATATAGGGAATGTTAGAGTTACTGTATAATATTGTGAAAGAATAAACCCATATCTTATCCTTTTTAAGTTTCAAAAAAATGCTTTGTGATAAAATGTGAAGGCATTTTAATATTATCTCTTACATGTTTCTTCTTCCTTTTTATTAATATTGATCTGCAGCTACTTTGAAGCACGATTTAGAACAAGAGATGATGGAATAAGACTGCCTAGTTTAAGGCCTCAGTTCCTTCACTCAAGGTTAAGCTAGTACAAGTGAATTATCTAATTTATCTGAGCTGCAGTTTCCTCATCTATAAAGTATCATTATAATGGTATCTCTCTTGAAGGACTGTTAGGAAGACTGATGAATCAAGTACTGAGAATGGTGTCAGGCACATAGCGAACAGGCAATGGGATTCTTCTTTTGGTTTTGATTTTAAACACACTTCCATGTTCCTGCCTCTAATCCATTTTCAATAAATGCCAAATAGAGGTTTGTTAAATCAATAAACATGTGCCAGACAAAAATGAAAACATGTGTGGATGGAATTTCAACTTTTTCAATATTTTCTTTTTTCTTCTTTAACCGAGTATGTGATTTGATTTTATATTTTAATATAAACAACATTTTCAGTAACTTTTCCAATGAGATACGGGTTGAATAAAAAGAAAGAAAAAGGAGATCCAATGTTTAATTTTTACCTTATTTTATTTTTCAATGTTTGAGAGAGTCCCTATTTGAAAGGAAACATAAAATTTGGAAATAATGTAGAAAACCCTCATAATAATTATTTTTATGCATAAGTGAAAAGACACTTGCTTCAATCCAACTGAAATTATTATAAATTTCTTTTACAACAATCCAGCAATGCATTCCTTTAGCAATAATTTTTTTCTCTGTTTAGGAGAGACATTATGTGATTGACAGCTTAATATCCTAGAAATCTGATCTGCATGACACAAAAAATACAAAGGTCATGTTTAATTGAAGAATTATTTTAATGAATTGTTAAAGTTTAATTGATTTCTAAACTTAATTCTTAAGCTGCTTTCTTTTACAAGTCTGTTGTGTTGTTTAATATTTAAATTATAACTCATTTATTATATATTAGAATATAATTTATTATTTATGTCAGCATACATCATTCTCATATAGGGTAATGAGACAATCTAATTCTTTTCTCATCTTTTCTTTGGCATGAACAATTTCAGACTTTTTTTTACTTGTTAAATCCAATGATTTTCCATTATGACTACTAGCCAATGCTTTCCCTCTCTGGAGTAGTGCAAAATGTTACATAAAATACTTTATCTTTACTTTTTGCTTCTTCCCCTACATTTGTTTTCTCCCAAACACAAATAACTGAAAGAAAATATGATATTATTTATTTACTACTACATTGAAAAAGGAAAATCCCTGTTAAGAAAACATCTGGCTTCATGGACACATAACAAAGTCTTTCTCCTTGCATATCTGAACTATTTCATTTATCATTTATTCCATGAATAAAAAAGTGTATTTTCATATGTAAAAAGAAACACAAAGGTCACTGTTGTTCAATAAACCATTGACTGCTTAGTAAATTATTAAGTAATAATTTGGAGATATGTGTGGTACTGAAAATAATTATTTGGTCATTACAAACTGATTTTTAAAGTTTTAATATTTTAAATATTTGTAATACAGTTTTTCCTTAACAATATCCCTGCAAGGAAAAAATATTATTTCAGTTTTCTCAGCATTGAAAAGAAAGTAATAATGTGTTTCCAACCAAAGCCACCAGCATCCCTTGGAGAAATCCTTGATTCCAAATTTGAGGCAGGCAAAGTAGAAGATGAGTATGTCACACTTTCTCCCAGAAAGCAAGGAACTTTTCAAAGTATGATTGGAATATATTCAAAGGTCCAGAACCTGATTAAAAGGTTCTCCCATGTGTCAAATTTAGGACAAATCATGAATTTTAGAAAAAGAAATAAAGAAATTTAAAAAATTGATAGTAACAGATTATAAAAATTTGAATGCAAAAATTTTCATGTGACGTGATGATGTTTTAACAAAAGAAGGTGGAGTGTAAGGAGAAAGTTCTTTACTGAACAATAAAACCTAATATACAGTGATTGAAAAGATCATCTTTTTGTCACTGTTGATGCTATAATTATCAATGGATCTAAATGACTGAATAAAATGCTATTGGAAAACAGGATATTTATAGCATATTTTACAGAATCTCAAAGTATCACCTTGCTAACTACTTATTGATCACAAAAAGAAATAAAATGTCTTTGTAATGGAGAATTCTGGTGAACACTACCTTAACCAAGTGGCTAAACTTAGCACACAAATAATGATACACGCTAACTCTATGTGCCTACATTGTGATGCAATGAAAATATGCCACCACTAGGGAAATATTTTACGTAACAAAATTTAACCTAGTTATGATTATGAGGAAATATCACATATATCCAGATTGAGTGTCATTCCGTATGAGGACTGATTATACAAATAGACAATGGCCGGACCACACATAAAAATAAAATGTTGGCCCACAGTCTGCAACAACCAGCCAACGAAACCAGCCTACTACTCATCTCCAGGTCAGATGTGTCATATGCCACACTGTTATCTCTAGCAACCAGTCTAGGAAGCTAAAAAACAATTAGCTCCAAGTGGCCAGGAGGTGATTAAAAACTGAGAGTTTCTCTAATTTCTACCCCCACATCCAACTTAAGACCAACTAGAATGATGGTTTCCAGCTTTCTAGTTGGTCTTAAGTTGGATGGAGGACAGAAAACCAAACACCGCATGTTCTCACTCACAGGTGGGAATTGAACAATGAGAACACTTGGACACAGGAAGGGGAACATCACACACTGGGGCCTGTTGTGAGGTGGGATGAGGGGGAAGAATAGCATTAGGAGATATACCTAATGTAAATGAAGAGTTAGTGGGTGCAGCACAATCACATGGCACATGTATACATATGTAACAAACCTGCACGTTGTGCACATGTAGCCTAGAACTTAAAGTGTAATAAAAAAATTAAAAGATTAAAATTAAAATTAAAAAGACCAACTAAAGAAAGCTAAACATACACCTGTAACAAATCACATAGAATGTCTTATCCCATCTACAGCTTTCCCAATGTAACAGTTTACCACTTTCCTATCTCTCTTTGACTCTATGACAAAATGTAAGTCATGGGGGTTGGCTCCCTTGTGTATCAGGCTCTGAATGAATAGACCTCACTTGTTCTCCATTTGGTGGTTTTTATTTATTTCTGCACATAATACATCTGGCCTACCTAGACTTTTCAAAAAATATCCATATTTTAAAAACAAAATAAATCATGAGGCTTACCGTATACTAGATAAAAATAAGTATTCTTGGAGCAAAGTGTGCAAATTACTTTCAAATATTTCAACGTATGTATGAGTGTATGTGTCGTATTGTGTCTGTGATTAGGTGGAAGGAGATTAACCAAATGTGGTAAAAAGGAAACAATGTGATTATTGAAATTAGGTAGTTGAAGGATATACACATATTCATTACATATTCTTTTATCTTTCTTACAGATTTTTGATTTTTATAAATAAAGACAAAGAGGGAAGAACAATATAATACTGTGAAGAGATGATAAATCACAGATACATCTATAATATAATCCTAAAGCTAACTGCTTTTTACTAAGATACCAAAGAAAACTAGAATTTATGTTCATGGACAAAGCTATAGTACTCTTATTTATTCAGGTCATGTTTTGATTTTAACTGAGGTGTGATCCTATGCACGAGCTAAAGTCAGGCCATTAGATGTTAATATAATTTGTCATTATGTATACACAGTAAACAATCTATTTCTAGGTCAAGTGACCAATATCATAAACATTTTGAAATGTATGTTTATTTACTTAAGGACAAACACTTTTAATAAGCAAGAATGACTACAAGTTATTAAAACTAAAAACGTGAACCTACATTTGTATATTTAGTTATGGGGGGACTCCTTGTTTGTTTATAATATCTCAGGGAATGGTTAAGGTGCCCAAGAAAATGCTTTTTAAATTTCTTTTAATGTAATGTAGTAATAATTTACAGTTTGTGCATTACAAATTTAATAATTTGTAAATTATAAAGCAATGTATACATAGAGTACTATGTGATCTGCACTCTGCTACACTCTACCCATAAAAAAGGAAATTAATATTCTAGTTATTGCTCAAAATGTAAAATTATTACTTAACCCATAAAATCAACATGCATACAAAGGCAAAATTTAAACTAACACAAATTTTACATCAAAAGAGAGTTGATGTAAATACATTATTATAAAATAATATTGGCTAGTTTTAACTAATGATATTTGTTGGTTTAATAATATTACCTAGTTTTAAAGTAACTTCAGTTTAAGTTGCTTTACCATCCAGCTATTTTAATACTCTGGTATTCCATACACTTACTTTGAAAAAATTAATTCAGAGATTAATACATAGGTGGAAGTATTACAAATCCTTAAAGACCTGAAAAAGTGGAAATGGTATTGGGGAAAACCACAGAAACAGTCTGGCAAATGAGAAGCCAAAGAGTAAACTAATAGTTGGCCACGGGAAATCAAAAGACTAAGAACCTTAAAAACGTGTCTTCTACTACATTAAGCATTATTTTTCAAAAGTTGATTAAGTTAATTAAAAGCCAAAAACACTTATAAGGAACTGACTTTCAATCTATATAGTGTAGGGCATATTAAGAAGAGTTAGAAGTGAGACAGAGGTGAGTTTGAATTTTAATTTCACCCCTAACAGATGTGTATACTAGAAAATGTTATTTACTTCCCTGAGCTCCCTTTGCCTTGTCAGTAAAATAGGGTATGGGTATTAAATGCCATAATATATGTAAAGTGGTTAACATCATGCTTAATTTCAAAGAAAATGTTAGTTATTTGAAGTAATAATTATGGGAATAGTTATTACTATTATAGTCAACCTTTAAATATTTATTATGTCCTAGCACTGTTAAAATATCTTTAAATATATTAACTCATTTACTCTTCATAATGTAACTACCAAGTCAATACTGTGAGTATCTTCATTTGATAGTTAAAAAAAGAAATTGAGGTCCAGAGTAGCTAAGTATATTGGCCAAGAGAGTAGAAAAGACAGAATAATGTACACTTTGCCCTGTTGGTTTCAGTACCCATGCTTTTTTATTTTTTTTGAGACGGAGTCTCGCTGTGTTGCCCAGGCTGGAGTGCGGTGGCGAGATCTTGGCTCACTGCAAGCTCCGCCTCCCGGGTTCCCGCCATTCTCCTGTCTCAGCCTCCCGAGTAGCTGGGACTTCAGGCGCCACTGGCTAATTTTTTGTATTTTTAGTAGAGACGGGGTTTCGTTGTGTTAGCCAGGATGGTCTCCATCTCCTGACCTCATGATCCGCCCTCCTTGGCCTCCCAAAGCGCTGGGATTACAGGCGTGAGCCACCGCGCCCAGCCAAACCAAGATCTTAATCATGATTTGTGTTTCCTGTTGGCCAAGTCCTGTGTTGGCCTGTCTCGCTTATAATAACACGGGGACTACTGTCCTCTAGGAAATGTTAACTAAAAGTACTGAATTGCGCATGGCATGTGCTGAATATATGGGCTGATCGTAGGTGCAATTCACATAAAGGAGAGCTATGGGACACTGCGGACTGGGCTGTCTAGAGAAAGCTTGCAAAAAGAGTGGGAACTGATATGCTTGGGATTAGGAGTAAGAGTCATAAAGTAAGGGTGAGGGAAAGGATACGTGGGGGACATTCCATTTGAGAACTTCAGAAAAGAGATGACAAGATAGGAATATAAAAGGAATATTTAGAAGTCAGCCTTGGAGGAGATAATGATTTTTATGCTTAGGCATAGTGGAAAATAAGTTTGGAAATGGGGTGTAGAGTTGGAAAAGGGCAAGAGTACACAGTCAGATATGAGATTGTAGAAAACTGAGAATAGTTGAAGGGAGTAATTTAGAAAAATTAATAAGATGGGTTTTATTTATGCTTTTGGGATAGGTCTACAAGGAGAGTCTAATGCTTGGGAATCATTAAAGTAGTCATTACAACAATCTAAATGTGGTGTTGGAAGCAGACATTTACAAGCAATATAGATGCTTTGGAAGAGAGTATTCCTAGTTCATGAGAAGCTACTGAAATTTGTGTCAAGGTAAAGTGAGGTTTTAAAAATAGCTTCTGGAATTAACCTAAATGAATGGAGGAATATGAGTCCTACTGAAAGAAATGGGATTCTCTCTATATATTTTAAAAATTTGGCTGATAACTATAGTAGAAATTATGCATCAGTTGAAGAAAGAAATAGCTAATGCTCATAGTAAGAACAGCAGCCAGTGGCTTTGGACATTTATCACCAGAGCTTCTGAAAATTATTTTTATTTTTCATTTCTTTTTTCTCTTTCTCCTTTCATCTCTTTCTTCTACTTTGCCTCCCTTCCCTCCTTTCTTTAATTTCCACTTTTCCTTCTTCTCTTCCTTTCTGCCTTCCTTACTATTTTTAATTTGTGTTTTTAAAAATAAATATTTATTAAGTGCTTATTCTGGGACTGTTTTATTTCTATTTTCAATTTGGGTCAGTAACAAGCCTTGTAAATTGCTTCAACACTGGGATTAGGTATTTGAGCTTTGGATCATGAAGTCAGCCAGTTCAGTCTGATAAACTACCACTTCATTTACATAGATAATGAAAATATCAGCTCCATTATAAAGATAAATTAGAAATGAATGTATGAATTATTGGGTGCAATAAATAAATCTGCATATTAAAGAAATCTGTGGACCAAAATTTATGACAATCATATATCAAAAATAAAGCATGTGTGCATGGGTGCATGTGTGTGTGGTTTATCTTATGAGTGTGTGTGGACACAAAACCAATTATTGTCTTTTGAATCAATTCTCCCTGACAGTTGAGGTTTAAGCTTGATGACATTTTGAACCTATTTCAGCCATTTGGAATAAATTTATCAATTTCAACTCACATCTTCTTAATAAAGCTAAATTTGTATCCCTGTTTCTCCACTAATGCATGGACCATTGCTGATGCTCCTTCTCTCCACTTTGCAGGATCTTAAAGTTTATCCTTTCATGCTTCTTAAGATTTAATCACTAGCATTGTGAATACTGTATATTTCTCCTCATCTTTCTCCAGCGTAAAAATTTGAACGTCTTTGTCAGTTCACACAAATTTTTTATGTTGTTGCCAAGCACATGATAGATATTAGAACTGTGCATATTTCATGATCAGGTGAATTGAATTAGCTTATCAGATGAATGGTTACTTAATTTGTTTTGTGAAGGAGAGCTAAGTGAGTTAGATGACTTCCAACCAAAGGTGAATTTAAGGACACATGATTTCAGCCTTGAAATATTACAGAAAGTATGCCATGTTTAGAAATAAGACTGAATGATTTTTATTATAAATACTAATATCATTTTTATGTTCTCTGTAGTTCACTTCCTGCCTTGCCAACACATTTAGGCTATTTTGCGTTCCCCATATGTGGGAATGGATATTTTTAGCATTAAGAAGAAAAGAGTCACAGATAAGCTTGCAGTGATTTCCAAATCCCAGGGCAAGAAAGAAGCCAGGGATGATGCCCTTGGCCTTTCAATCGGCATAAAAGTAGCAGCCAGGGCAGTAGAATCTGAATGAAGTCAGTAGGCAGGAAAGGAGGATGCGTTAATGACAACCTGAAAGAATCAGTGACTGAAGACCAAATGGGATCAATAAAATCTCTGAAGATGCTCATATGGACACATTACTTCAGGGCTAGGTGGTTCCAACAACATCTCTGTACTGAGTAAGCACCCCAGTTTGAGTGAGTTCGGGTTGAAATGCAGATCAAATTTCAAAAGAAAACAATAGGCTTACAAGGGTTGTATACCTTATTGCCATATTTTAACTGAACTTTGACTGTGAAATATTGAGTTACCACTTTTTAAAAGGACCTGGCATAACTTTACAGTGTCTATAGTTTTTAATCAAATGACCTAATTTCCTTTTCATTCATTTACTAAGCATTTCTTATTTTCCCTTCTTTTGCAGTATAGATTATGTTAGTCATAATACTTACTATAAAAATTGTATTGTCTGGTAATGGTAATAGTAATAATAGTAGATAATGGTGGTAATAGCAATTATAGAAATAGCAGCAATAGTGCCAAAGGTGGCAGAAAAACACCTAAAAATTTTGAACAGGCATTGGGTGAAGCACTTTCTCTATCAATTGTGCTAAGCATTTTCTATAGAGTAACTCATTTAATATTCTCAGCAACTCTTGAGGTAGGTGAGATTTTACCCTATTATATAAATGAGAACACTTAGGTTCAAAAAAATTAAGCCACTTCCTCACGTTATTCAGATGATGAATGTGAGCTATAATTCCCATTGAGAGCTTGCTCTCCCAGTCCCCCTAGTAGACAGCATGATACAAAGGAGAAAAATTAGGCAAGCAACAAATGTTAGCTCTTTCCCTGACTGTTACAGTGGCTTTCAAACTTTGGCAGGTCACCAGTATCTGAAGAACTTCTTGAAATGTGGATTACTGGGCCTTTCCCCCACGTTTCTGATTAATTAAGAGTGGAACAAGACCCCAAAAGTGTACATTTCTAGCAAGTTCCCAGGTGACACTGCTGCATCTGGTCCAAGGCTCACACTTTGAGAGCCACTGTTCTAGGTTTAGATATGGGAGCGAAACCCATGAAGGTAAAAAAGTGGTCTTACTGAAGGAAGTGTAGGCACTATTTATGCTTGGATAAGGGCATCCGATCATCTAATTTTAGGGTCACGTTCAAAAGATATTTCCTCATGTCGGAAATGTAAACATTAGAAAATTATTTCTTTCTACTACTATATTTTCCCCTTGTTAAAATGGAATTAATATTATGAAAAGGATTGTATCTATTCATACAGATATGACTTCAGTAGACATTAATGTAAATATGAAATATATGGTGCTTGTTTTTAGGAACCTTAAAATATAGAGAATGAAGGCAAATCTATAAGCAAATAAGGCACCAAAGCTTATACATGTTTTGCAAACAGGCCAAAATATATTTCTGGCATATAAACAAAGTAAAAATATTCTACTTGAATTGGAGTATGCAGTGGAGAGTAAGATAGAAGAAAAGTTAGATAGAGAATTTGATGTCTTAGCTAAATGCTGAAAACCAAGAAGATTTGCACTAATCACTAACCACACAGAGCAAGGGCTTAGGATAGTAAAGTGTGGGATGGAGGGAGAATGATGTAATAGATAGTGAAGAATGTGAAGGTACCATATTAGCATAATCATGTATTTAACTAAAGTATTTGAACTTCATGCTGCACACAATAGCGAACCTTCAAATGTTTTTTGATGAGAGTAAGTTATTATCCACTTTGTAACTTATACAGCATGGTCTGACAAGTTTGAAGAGTTTACTGTCCAAGAGGCAGATCAAGATAAGTTTGATTAATTTTTACTAATGAATTAGTCCTAAGGAAAGATGAGTTCCCACACAAGGAAGTGGTAATGTATATATAACAAGGATTGAATTTGACAGCTGATTAAGAAATGAGATTGACAAAGACTTGGAATCAACCCAAATGTCCATCAGTGACAGACTGTATTAAGAAAATGTGGCACATATACACCATGGAATACTATGCAGCCATAAAAAAGGATGAGTTGCTGTCCTTTGTAGGCACATGGATGCAGCTGGAAACCATCATTCTCAGCAAACTATCACAAGAACGGAAAACCAAATACCACATGTTCTCACTCATAGGTGGGAATTGAACAATGAGATCACTTGGACACCGGAAGGGGAGCATCACACACCAGGTCCTATTGTGGGGAGGGAGAGGGGGTAGGGATAGCATTAGGAGATATACCTAATGTAAATGACGAGTTAATGGGTGCAGCACACCAACATGGCACATGTACACATATGTAACAAACCTGCACGCTGTGCACATGTACCCTAGAACTTAAAGTATAAAAAAAAAAAAAAAAAAAAGTGAGATTGACAGGATTCTTAAAAGTGTCTCTCGCTGGTGTTGATAGGTACCAAATAAAAAATGAATCAGGTTCTAGCTTAAAATTATATAATCCAGTGGTTCTCAAACTTCAGCATACTGGAATTATATGGGAACTTATAAGCGTACTAATAGACAGGCCACACCACTTTCAATCTATTCAGAATCTTTGGGATAATTAGTAATTCCCAAGTGATTCAATTTGGCAGCCCAGTTGGATAATCGCTAGTATACTAAATAATGGTGCCATTTAATAATAGAGAACAGATCTATAACATGGAGAGGACTTGTCAAAAAGAATGCAAGAGAGGAAGAGTTGGAAGATACAGGAGAAGAAATGAGATAACTGAAAAACAAATGGCCTGGAGACAATAGAAGAATAGAGAATGAAAAACAGAGGTCAAAGTATTAAACTTCAAATTTGAGTAAGTATGCTTCAGTTTCTGAGATTAAAGGAAAGTAGGTAATGCTCAAGCACCCAGAAAAAAACTAATAGGAAACTTTATGTTCATATCTTTGGGGTGTAGTCTTGAAAGCCCCTCCGATGCTAGAGCACAACCCAAATTTTGTATTTTCCCTTATAAACTTAATAGGTGATACAAATATGTATTAGATATCAGTCTAGGATACTCGGTGACATATGTCAATGACTGAAGAATGGGCATGCAAGGAATGTATAAACAAATATTTCATTTTTTGAAAGAAGCTATCAGCATTGCAGTTTATATAAAAAAGAAAATTCCAATAAAATATACAAGCCCAAAGTATATTATATCCATGGGTTTCTTTCAGCTTGTGGGTTGTATTTTGTAATCACTACCCAAAAGCATTGTTTTCAAGCCATTTTTTTTCAAGAAAAGTTTGTCCAAAAAGAATTACATAGAAATATAAAATGACAAATAAAAATCAACTAGATTTGAAAGGAAGTCATTGCTCCTAGAGATTGATGGTCAGTGATTGAGAATATATCAAGTTGTTTTCTGAGAAATCAATTGAATAAAACTTGGGATTGAATGAAACCTCTCTTTTTTAACAAAATGCAGGACATGCATAATGTTTTACAGCTATTCTTTTTAATATGGGAGCTACTAACTACATGTGGTTATCAGGCCTTTGCAATATTGATAGTTAAAAAGATAGTCTGCACATTTGATTTTATAAACATAGTAAAACAGAAAGATAAAATACATTAATAATATTTACAATATTGATTACATATTGAAATAATACTATTTTGAATATATTAGATTAAATGTAATATATTGTTAAAACTAAGTTTATCTCTGTCTTTTCTACCCTTTAAATGCAGCTGCCAGAAATTTAAAATTAAATATGCATCTCACATTTTGTCTTTATTAGATAGCGCTAATCTCCAAGCATTTGGGCACTAGGGAACATCAATGAATATTAAGTTGGAACTTAATTTAGCTTATGGAGGATGGTCACAATTAGTTGTTTTCAGACTCTTAATATATGTATTTTTAGGATTGAATCAAAAGTTTATTTAGAGAAGGAAATGCTTTAAAGTTATTGCTGCTATAGAATCCTTAAAAAATTATAAATTACCAATACAAAAGGTACATTACATTTTTCTTGCATCTCTATTTCTCTTCAGTAGCTTTTCTGATTTTTAATAAAGTCTTGCTTCTCCATATGTATATAATTTCGAACATCTTTTTCTTTATCCCATTTTATCCTCAGAATAACTCTGTGTGATAGGAAATAAATTATCTTCACTTTATCTTTACCTCTTTCTTTTACTAATCTGTCTACATGCAGGGAGCAGAGCATCTTACAGCAACATTTCTTCATTGAATAGCTTATAATTTAGACATTCATTCAATGATCAGTCAAGAGATCGCTGTCTTATTTTTGCATAATTGATATAATTTTGAAAGATTGACTGTCCTCAATATTGTTCTTTTAGAGCCCAACATACTACTTATTCATCCACAGGAATTCACTGTGCCAGGCAATGCAATCATTGAACTTTGGATAGTACATCTGTGCCTATTAGAGATAATGCCATTGAAAAGCTCCTCCTTAGAAACACTGAAGACAAGAATGCACCGCAAGGTACACTGGGGAAAAAGATGGTATTATGAAGTCCAAAATTTCTACCTTTCTTAATTAATGCCCCGCATCTTCAAAAGGCTTGGCTACAGCTCTGAATTGAGGTCTTCTTCAATGAAACAATCTAGAAGTTCTAGCTGTGTACTAAGGTCACCACTGAACCAACTGAGCTGTGCTCGTAATTGCCTGCTGGTGGAAGCTATCAGTGGTGTGAACAAATACTTTCCTGTGCTAGATGACCTTATTTGAATAGTGCATTTTTAACTTCCTAGATGTGTCTCCATAGCATAATTACTTTGAAAACCTATGTATCAGTTTTCTAATGCTGCTGTTATAAATTACCACCGACTCATTGGCAGAAAACAATACAAATGTATTCTCTTGAATTTCTGTGAGTTAGAAGTCTGACATGGGCCTCAGTGGGCTAAAATCAAAGTGTCAGACCTACGGCATTGTGTTCTGGAAACTCTGAGGGACAATCTATTTTCTTGCTTTTTCTGGTTTCTAGAAACCATTTGCATTCCTTAGCTCACGGCCACCTTCCATCATCATCAAAACCAGTGCCTTTGCATTTGTTGACTCTTCCTCTGATTACAAATGGGAAAGGATTCCTACTTTCAAGGGGTGTTTGTGTGTGTGTGTGTGTGTGTGTGTGTGAGAGAGAGAGAGAGAGAGACAGAGAGAGAGAGATTAGATCAGACTCGAGATAATTTCCACATCTCAAGGACTTTTGCTTATTTTTACAAAACCTTTTTTTTTTCTGTATTGGATAATATATTAATATCAACTAGATCTGGTGATTAGAATGTGGACATCTTTTTAAAGAGGATTGCATTACTCTGCCTACAGCCTCTTCTACTGCTCTGAGTATTTTGATAGGAACTATATCTCTTACTAGCAGTGATCCTTTTTCCTTTCATTTTATATAGATATACTGTCAAAAAATGTCCCAGCCCATAGGACAATAAAATACCTGTTAAAAAGCCATTTGTCTCATAATGACACCCTTAAATCATCTAAATAGCCATTGAAACCAAGATTGAGTTTGATATAATTAACATAGATATATAAGGAAAGTTGGTTAAAAGTAAAATTGTGTGGGTTTTTTTGTTTGTTTGTTTTGTTTTGTTTTTTGTTTGTTTTTGAGATGGAGTCTTCTCTGTTGCCCAGGCTGGAGTACAGTGGTGCAATTTTGGTTCACTGCAACCTCCACCTCCTACATTCAAGCAATTCTGCCTCAGCCTCCTGACTAGCTGGGACGACAAGCACGTGCCACCATGCCTGGCTAATTTTTTTTGTTTTTATTAGAGATGGGATTTCATCTTGTTACCCAGGATGGTCTCCATCTCCTGACCTCGTTATTCGCCTGCCTCGGCCTCCCAAAGTGCTGGCATTACAGGCGTGAGCCACCACACACAGCTTTAACACACATTTTATACATATGATATTTAATTGTTAAAAGCAATTTTCTAAAATTCCAGAAGATTAATCTTATTGAAAATTCAAAATAATGGGATTAGGACAGTCTTTACGTCTCCTATCCGAGTGGCCATTTTTAGGGCAGAGTAAATATTAAGCCATTATCAGTTAAAACTTATTCACTGTATGAGTTAGGACAATCCAGAGAACCAATAGCTCTATCAATTTATCATCTATCTAGAAATGTATTTTAAGAATTGACTCTAGCAATGTGGGGGCTAGTAAATTTGAAATGTGTAGCCAGGAACCTGGAAATTCAAGTAAAGGTTGATGTTGCCATCTTAAATCTGAAATAGTCTGGAAATGAGTCAAGAGGCTGGAAACTCAGGCAAGGTTTCTATGTTGCGGTCTGGAGAAGAAGTTACTTCTTCTTTGAGATTCTTCCATCTTGTCTTTTCATGCATTCAATAAATTGAATGAGGCCCACTCTCCTTTTGGAGGGTAATCTGGTTTTCCCTTAATTCCTCTGATTGGAAATTTTAAAAACACACACAAGTATCTTCACAACAATATCTAGACGGATGTAAGACCAAACCACTCGGCATCAAAGCCTAGTGAAGTTGACAGATAAAAGTAACCGTCACATTTTTACAAAGCATTATGGAATTAAAGTTTCCTCTGAAGAACTCATTATTTTTGTGAAAGCCTTTTAAAATCAAATACTATCTTATAAGCTACTGATTCAATAATTTTCTATTGAGGGCTTACTGTACCGTGTGTGTATATGCACTTAAGTTTTTACTGCTTGCTAGTTGGTACATTTGGTTATATAAATATGAATGACACACTGTCCCTGACTTGAAGACAATTGTTGTTAATCATAAAGGTAAATGCATATAAAAAAATCACAGTGCAACATTCTTGGTGTTAAGAGGACTGGGAATGCGGTGGCAGGGCTTCAGCATGAATGGAGTGCAACTGACACATCCCTGGGGAGTCATATTTGAGGGAACTGAAGACACTGTGAATGAACAAAATAGGAAGCGGAGACATAGGCAGCTCATAGATCAAAAAGCATCACATTCTATTGCCAGTTTATATAACTGAGTATTTTGGTATATCTTGAAAGCAGGACGGATGTTAGGAACATAAGTGGAGTCGTACTGTGAAGAGCTTTGGATGTCGGACCACATTTTTGTCTTACAGGAATGAGAGGACATTAAGGTAGTAGCTGTTAACCAGTGAAAGACCCAGATTTGCCTTTGCAGTTCTTGAAAAGGCCATTTCCTTTGCAGAAAGAGACTCAATTCTTGCTCTTTCTCTGTCTTTGTGTTGCTATAACAAAATATCTGAGACTGGGCAACAGATAACGTAAATATGTAAATAAGTAGATACAGAAATGTTTTAAACTTCTTTCTTGCAGTTCTGAATGCTGGAAAGTCTAAGAACCAGTCACTAGCTGGTCTGGTGTCTGGTAAGGGCTGCTCTCAGCTTTCCAGGATAGTACCTTGCTGTCGTGTCCTCTGAAAAGGACAAACACAGTGTCCTCACAAGGCAAAGGCGGAAGGGCAAAAAAATAAAAACCAAAAACCCTAGAACAGCCCCCCCCCAAAAAAAAGCCAAATGCTGTTTGAAGCCTCTTTTATATAGGCCTTAATCCCATTCATGAGAGTTTCACCCTCATTGACTTAACGTCCCAAAAGCCTCATCTCTTAATACAATCGCAGTGGGAATTAAGTTTCAACACTTAAATATTGGAGAACACATTCAGACCATAGCACTCCCCACACACGGTGTGTGAAAAAGAGAACATGAACATTTGCATTCAGCAATTCCAAATATTAAGGGTTGAGTCTAATTTTTAATTACTACTGTAAGTTTTTAATAACTTATAAAGACACTTCAGATTTATCGTACTGCTAAGAACAACAACATTTAGGACTGTAAATCACGAGAGAAGAATAACTCCTTTTCTTTGTCTAGTCTCATGCTAATTCTAATGGATCCAGGGCACAAAATATAGAAATGACATAATTTCCTTATTAAATATGTCTCCATAAAATGTTAAATGCATATTAAAGATGAAAGTTTTCTTCTTTTAATTGTGGCTGGTTTCATAAGATTCAGCTTTACTGAAATGTTCTACTTTGGCTGCAGGCACATTAATGTATGAGTATATTAATTTCTGTGCTTTATAACAAATTATCATACACTTAGTGCGTTAAAACAACACACATTTGGTATTTCAGTTTCTGTATGTCGGAAACCCAACTATAGCTTAATTGGACCTCACCAGGCTGCAATCCAGGCGTTGGTCATGGCTTCAGTCTCATCAGAGGCTCTGCTGGGATCAGAGTCACCTTCAGGCTCTCTCTGGTTGTTGTCAGGATCAATTTTCCTGGATCTGTAGGACTGGGATTCCCATTTCCTTGATGGCCACGGCCTTCAGGCCTCTCTTGGCTCCTATAAGTGCCTGAAGTTTTAAATTTTTTTTTATTTGCCACACGAGCCACTTTATAGGTCTTCTCACAAATAGAAGCTCACTTTCAAATCCAGCAAAGGTGAATTTTCCCGTTCAGTCTGCTAGAATGAAGTCTTACATCATGTAACCACGGGAACCATGGCATAGGCGTTCCATTAACTTTGCCATATTATGTAACCTAACCACAGGCTTGACATGCCATTACTGTTGCCTTGTTTGCTGTACACTAATGGTTAGAAACAAGTAACAGTTGCCACCTCCAGCCAAGGGGCAAGGGTTGTGGGGAGAGCACACAGAGGTGTGATATACCATGAGGTGGGAATTACTCGGGATCCTGGGGAAGTCTGCCACAGTGAAACATAAAAACAGGTCATGTTGGTTATGTTGAAATATTTTGGAATCTCCATTCTTGAAGTATTCTGGATCAATATCTAACAATTTTTTCTAGAATGCATTAATGGAGAAATATTTTTTAAAATGTCCCAAACAATACATTCATCAAACTGCTAGGAAAAAAAGATGATTATACAACATTTTATTAAAAAGAAACTTCAACTTAACAAGGATTAGTAATCAGGGCCGATCAACACAGATAACGCCGATCAACACAGATAACTCTTTTCATTTCATAGTCCTATTTAAGTTATTTTATTTCGAGCTCGATATTTTCCTTAATATATGTACAGCTTGGTTGCTTGACTTGATTTTACATATATATGTATTCATGTATATGTGCATGTATGCATATTTTTACATACATATTTTCCAATACCTGAAAGCACTGAAATGGGAACTTTATCGTTATGGTAAATAGATATCTCCATGTTGAAATTTTGACTATCACAAATTTGCATTAAGCATATGCAAATCCAAAACAAGCTATATAATGATCCCAAACATTGCTTTTTTGCTACATTAAGTTTAACGGCTCAGTCTCAAGCTCTCTGTAGGAGGGCAAGTATTTTCACCTCTGTAAGGCTTTGCAGAAAATAAACTTTTGGTAGAATGACCACACTCATATGCATACCTGGCAGCAAAGGGTACATGTGCTATATTCCCCATAATATAATGTGTCACTTCACAGTGAGAAAATGTCCACAGAAGAAGACCAACGCCCTATCAGGCTTCAAGACAGACAATAGTTATGACTAGAATGAGATGATCCTGAAGCTTATCAGTGGAACTTATGCATCAGTAGAAATGCTGTCTTGTTAAAGTTAACTATTAGATCTGCAAAACTGTAACCAACAAGCAAAAGCTGTTCATGTTCTCCTGTAGAAATGCATCTTTTATGCTATATTTACAATTATTATGCTGTGAGTCAGGATTTCCATCTCACATCCATCACCCAATTGTGTAACTCCTGATTTGGGACAAAATTACAATACTTATATGAAACATGAAAATGTGGATCGTTTTTCTGTTATGATATTTATCAAATGGCTCTGTTTTGTTCCACTTAGAGAAGCCCATTTAATTTTTTTTTTTTTTTTTTTTTGAGACGGAGTCTTGCTCTGTTGCCCAGGCTGGAGTACAGTGGCGCGATCTCGGCTCACTGCAAGCTCCGCCTCTCGGGTTCACGCCATTCTCCTGCCTCAGCCTCCCGAGTAGCTGGAACTACAGGCGCCGCCACCAAGCCCAGCTAAGTTTTTGTAATTTTAGTAGAGACGGGGTTTCACCGTGTTAGCCAGGATGGTCTTGATCTCCTGACCTCGTGATCCACCCACCTCGGTCTCCCAAAGTGCTGGGATTACAGGCGTGAGCCACCGAGCCCGGCCAGCCCATTTAATTAAATAAACAAAACAAAACAAAACAAAAACCAAAAAAGTATGTGCTGATTTTTGCATGATTTTGTCAGGAAGTTATTTGTTGTTATGGCTTTGTATTTTTGCTGTTATGCATGTACTCTCTCAGTACCTGGCTACACAAAATTAATGCTCCTAACTTACCCAGATCACTGTGTTTTGGTAAGCTTCTCCCACACTGTTTTTCTTACTCTTCTGTGCCCAATTTCATATATGAACTAAAAAAAATCATCTAATATGCTTAATGTCTTTAAATTGGAGTATGTACCTGAATCAAACAGAATATTTGCAAAACTTGTCACTCATATTTTGAGTTTCTACTTTAGTGTCTTAGTGCTTTCTTGACATGGGAGAATTTATGTCCTCCATTCACAAGTGTGCAGTAACTAAGAGGTATCATGTGTGTTTCCTGATTAGGGACTAATCTTGAAATATTATCCTACAATAGGTTAGAGCACATATACCTCCTGATAATATATTGAATATCATGTATTTAAATAATCGATTAACTAAATACTAAAGCAAATTACTGCACATATCATTTATTATCCAATGTGTAGAAAGTGGCCTGGCTCAGTGTTTGGAAATTGTCTGACTTTTCATCATATATAGTGTGGTTTCATGTTATTGTATATAAGACCTGACATGAACTCTGTTTACAATAATCTCCCAGTGCCATAAAGACCATAATAAATAATATTAGCAATTGGTTTCTTTATGCTGTCATTATTAGTGCATATAGCATTAGTGGAGGATTACCTTTATTACTCATAGTGCTTACAGTATGAATCACACATGCACCTTGAAAGGAGGTGCAATGTAATAAGAAACCAGATATTGAAAATGCAAGTTTTGTTATGTCATTCTGGGTATGTTAACCTTTGTTTCCGCCCTCTATATGCATCTGTAGCAAAATCGGCCTATTTTTGCTTCCTCCCACCACTCCTTAGTTATTGTTCCATCTGCCTTAGTGATTAAACTTTATACAACATGAACCAGACTTCCCCTCCATGATCACACGAAAACATTCAATTCACAGGTACTTACAGTCTACAGAATGGGCCTAGAAAGGTGATAATACCTGAGCACCTCTTGTTTCATAAAAATTTGAACTCAGGCTATGTAACGACTTTGCTTTTAGTAGTACAGACATTTCTGGAAGGTTGTCAGTTGTATTAGAATAGAGAAGCTACTATCAATCATGTTTCCCTGAAGCTGGAAGAGCACATGACTCCCTTTTAGTGTCTGAGTTACATTACATAAGTTGAGGACTGTTATAAGTAAGTTGGAGTTAGTTGACCTGGAATTTTGCTAAGCAAGAAAATCTTAGCAGGTATAGTTATTTGAGTAAACAGGGATGGGAATAATTTGTAATAACATAGAATATGGGTTTCCTTTGCATAAAGGTAAAATGCTGAAATATTTCATGCCCGATGATCATTACACTGTGTGTGATTTATACCAGGAATAAGCTGAGCCTCTTCCCACCATGTCATTTCGTATCAGCCATAAACGAGAAAACAAATGAGAAAGTTATTATTTGCCATGTGATTAAGTAGTCCGTCAAATCCATTCTCTCTAACAAGCAATTGATTTCTTTAAAATGGGAGCCAGAATTTATAAGGATGGGGTGATATACTTTGGAGTGTGGGGTATGCAATCAAAATTTTTGTGGTGTATTGCATTTTTCAATGATGATCACAACAGTATCTCCATTCCATAAGTTCTTTCTACAATGCAACCTATGATAGGTTCTTTGCCCTCTCCCTTTAAAACTCAATGGCTTTTTGTGACTGCTTCAACATATTACATAAAAATGCCATCATCATCCACTGTGATCTTTTGAGATGCTTGCTGTAGAAAAAGAGCCAGCATGCTGTGAGAATGTTCAAACAGGCAAAACACAGAGACTCCATGGAAAGGATGTATGCATGAATTTTGACTGACAGTATAGCTGAGATCCCAACTGATAGCTAGTACCAAATCACCACCTATGTGAGTTAACCATTTTGATAGTATGTTCTCCAGTTCTGAGATCAATTGCTTTAAACAGACCTCCTGAATCAAAGGCAAACTCCCTACTAAATGCTTCATGAGCCTTACCCAAGGAGTAGATACAGAAACAAAATAATTGTTGTTCTTTCAGGTCAGTAAGTTTTCTGATTTTTTTAACACATAGCAAAGAGTCATACAATCAGCAACTAATATATTGTGCTGTCCGTGATCTTTAAAAAAAATTTTTTTATAAATGGGATTTACTAGAATAATACCCTTGAAATGAGTCTTTGTATGTGACCAGTTGTCCAATGGTGGAAGAAGACATTCAAAGGGGAAAAAAGGAATAGACTATGAAACATTTATTTTTGGAGGTCATAATTATTTAAGAATAGCTAAAGCTGGAAGTCCTAAATAGGACACAGTAAAAGATTACATTGGCAGTAGAAGCAGAAACCTTATGATGGAGTTATCTATCTATTATCTATCATCTATCTATCTAAGTATCTATCTATCTATCTATCTATCTATCTATCTATCTACCTACCTATCTATCATCTATCTGTCTCCCTTTCTACTAAGTTTAGATTTGATTTTGAAGGTAATGCAAAGTCATAAAGGACTTTCTGCAGAGCATAGATAGTTGGATTTGCCTTTTAGGAATATTTGGAGAGAGAATGTTGAAATCTCATCACCAGGTATATATGTCATATATACTCTAACCGAACCTGAACCCTAGCCCTATCCCTAACCCAGTTAATAGATGCCTGGTAGAGATCTGACACAAATATATTAAGAACTTATAGTCAACTGAATCTGACTATTAATTAGATGTGAAGAGTGAAGGTAATAGAGTCATTCAAATGAATGACTTGCCAGGTAATGGAGCAAAGGGCCAGATTGGGAGGGGTTGCATGAGCAATAATAAATTCAGCTTTGCCTACGTTACACTCAGTCACATTCTTCTTCTTACTTAATTTCTCAGACCAAAACCTTGAGCACATCGTTGCTTTTTCTTTCTCAGTTACAACACTCTGAAGAATATCAAGCATGATTATATTCCAAGTCGAGGATACATCTTGTCGCCTTCACCAATGCATCTTAGTCTTCAAACTGTCATCAATTGCAAACTGATAAAGCATGTGTGTGTTAATGTTCTACCCTTTACCATGAAATCAATATTGTTGGAGCTTGTTGAATGAGAAGAGTACTAATGGAAGATGATGTCAGAAAGACAAGATTGAGCATGAGTTGGCTTTGCAGGCTCTAGTAAATCATTTGGAATTTATTTTGTATTTCAAAAGAAGTTATTGAAGTCCTTCCACTAGCCAAGCAAAGCATCTGATGATGTTTTTCAACAAACACTGCTGTCTGGAGAACTGAATATAGGATGGCAAGGATAAAAATAGCTAGGAAACTCTTTCTGTAATGTAATCATGAGACTGGTAATTCTTTTTCCTTTGCCAAATCAAACTTATTCCAATCAAGGCACTATCTTTGTTTATATATTTACCTAGACGGTCTTTTCCTCAGAGTTTCATGTCTTGTCAATAAGATGTAGGACATATCAAGATCAAAGAGTTCTTTCAGCATATCTTCCAAAAGTAGTTTTTCCTCTTGTCATACATTGACTGATATTTTTCCTTTGAATTTTCAAAGCACAGAGCACTCTAAGGAGTTAAATTATTTACTTAATTGTTTCTATTCCGTATTTTCCATCAGAATGTAAGGCATCTGAGGATAGAAAATATATTTTTCTTATGACATCATATTCCTAATGTTCAGCATAGTACTTAGAGTGAAATTTGTCTTCAACACATGTTTGTAGATTAGCAAACGAAAATAAAATAAGACATAATTTAAAATTTGGAAGATATGTGCTTGGAGGAAAAAATTGAAGGAGATTTTCTAAAATGAAGATATTGCTTTAGACTTGATGAGGGGGAAATTTTTGACATCCATCATCAATTTATGGATTGATAGTAAATTAAATTATCTTTTAAAACATAGCAGAAAGTAAATCATAATCTTTAATAAAGAAGGGAAATTGAAGAAAACATGTCTCCATTGAGTATTAGGCACCCCGTTATGTACTTAATATATTTAAACTCATGCCAGTCTCCAAGAGCCATGACTTTAAAAAAAATTCAGTGATTTAATAAAATATTTATGTTTTAAGCATGAAGAGTTATATTTGTTAAAATTCATGTACTTACAGAACAATGAAAAAATCACATGTAAAACACACAGCATTTGGTGTACTCAATTTTGACAAATATTTATCTTTTTTAGCATTGAAAATAGGAACATTATTTGCATTTGGAAAAATATTTCTTGGATCTATTGGTCACTAAACAATGAAGTAACATGTCATGGTTGTTTTATGTTTACCTGTCTTGCAAAAAGCTAGATTTGACTAACAATAAAAATGTCTACTGTTAAAATGCCTGCAGAAACACTTTTCACATTAAATTATAACCAGATACTCACGTTTGCATTGCCAGGCCATCAATAAAACAATTCCAGGTTTATAGCACAGAGGTACCTTGTACCCAGTAATGTTATTGTGATATATTGTGTTGCCTTGTGCTGTATCATATTGTAGTTCAGACATTAACGTGTGTGACTACCACTCTTTATGTAGAAAATATGGTGTTCTCATTTGTTCAAAAATTGTCATATACATATTTCAAACTACAAAATATATCTATTTTCACGGTAGTATCAATTATTCATTGAGCTCCTTCATAATATACTAGTAAATATATTTTAAATTGTGAAAATAGTGAGTAAATAAATAAAATAAAGAAAGAGCTGCAAGTTACTGAGATTCTGGGACATATGAGTATGTTATCTCAGTAAAGCACGACCTGTGCAGTTCCTTTCTATTTATGTTCCTCAGACTTGATTTTTTTAAGCTTTAAAATAATTGGATTAAATTTTTGTCAAACTTTAGAAAATACTTCTTATAGACAAATTTTGGGGCCAAAAAGGGAACAATAAGAAGCTGTGGGAAGTAAAAGTGATATTTTGGGCGTCAAAATTATCATTTCTCTATGCTAGGATTGAAGATGTATACACATTATCATCAGCATTCACACACACACTCACTCACTCTCACACACACATGCAATTTGTGCCTTAAAATACTATACAAAATAAAATTGGTGCCTAGGAAAAGATACAGAGTTCAAACAGAATTCTCCCATAAATACATCCCCATTACTATTTTAAATATGAACTCTCAGGAGGATTATAGTGTTGGGGAAAAAATGTCAAATCAGGGAGTGAGCTGTTGAACTTTCAACTCATTACTAAATAAAACCAGTTTGATTTTTATTTGTTTCACACTTTGTTCATCCATAATTTCCTTTGAACTAGGGGTTGTGGAGCTAAATAAAATGGAGAAAATCCAAATTATTTGTGGAATTCAACATTAACATAGAAACTGAAAAAAAGACAATGTAGGATATATCTGAAAGATAAAATGATAAAATCTAATAATCAATATTGTATCATCTTTTAGCATAAATTAATAATCTTGAGTAAGGTTGCTAATATATATTTCAAATGACACATTAAGATTTAACAAATAATTAAAATTTTTAGGAAGGGTTATAGGAAATTTAAATCTATTATTTCTAATTCACTGATATGTTTAATTTAAAAACTTTTACTCTCTCTACTAATACTTCCACTTTAAGAAGGAGATGGACACTCAGAAGTAAAATAATATACCCAATGTTACACCGTTAATTAATCGTTGGAAATATTTGAAAGCAGCTCATAAATACCTCATAGTCCATTCTCTTTAACTACATTACACTGCTATCAAATTTCATGAAAAATCTCAAAAACTTGTGTTAAAGTATTTAGTTCAGTTTATTTGGATACTTTTATTTTCTCCAAAGTTCCCTTAATTTAGAGAGACCAAAGTAATTACATAAGTGAAATGTCTACAAGAGTAAAGAATAAATAGTAGAAAATGCTTCAGGAAAGGGATATTTTACTAGAGTATTTACCATGTCTTTAATTTGTGATTATCGAATATGAAAATACATGGGAAAGACCTTGAGACCTTTCAAAAGAGAGCAAATATAAAAGTAATGGAAAATATAATATGTAAAGAAAGAGTAGAATTGATAATATCTTGCCTGAAAGGCCTAGACAGATTTAATAACTATCCCAAAACATGTAAAAGGTTATGCTTATTAGAATGGTTCCAGGCATTTTACAGGGGAAGCAACAGAGTAAAACAGTTGTATGGTCTTAAAGAATGAAAAAAAAATCCCCTGCCTCTACCCTGTAACTGTATCATTAGATTTGAATTTTTGTATTGTTTCTAGCATTCTTCATAGAAGAGTAACAATATTGGAAAGGATACATGGAAAAGAATAGTACTATAGATAAGAACACATATATTATGGTCATAATTTTGTAACTACCTGTGTGACTTTGTATAAGACATTTTATTGGTCTGAATTTTACATGCCTCATTTGAAAAGGGATAAAGCTGAACTGTAACAATTTCTTTTGATCTTTTTGAGTCATGGACATTTTGAAAATTTGATTAAAGTTATATCTCGTCTCTCTATAAAAATGACTTTCACTTTGCATTTTACTTTTAATTTCAGGAATACAATAACATCCTGTAGCTCATTCATGAGTATTTCCTAGAGGTTCCTGCTAGCTAAATAATTTTAGATTCAGAGTCTACAATTGCATACAATTCTAAAATTTCCTAGTCTGCTGTAGTATCACTATTTGGATGTTTAGATATATTTTTGCTAGTATCTCTTTTTCCTAGTAATAATACAAGCAAAACTTCCCTCTTAAATAATTAAGCATTAATCAATTTTCTAATAATTTCACTGGAATAAGAATGAAGAAACTCAGTCTACTTTTACATTGACTCCTTAGGTGTCTGGCACAGACTTTAACATAAAACAACAAACAGTAATATATTTGAAAAAATCTGTTGCTGAAACATTCATGATAGTTTATCTTGATTAAAAGACTCACTGTATTTTTAAGAATTACATGTGATTTTAATCTGTATCTTTCTCTATTAATTTTTCCATATCCATTTTAAAATGAGAGCACTGAATAAAATGTCTCCTATCAACTGTAAGTTTTATGACAAATTGAACTTAAAATTTCAAAATCCCTGTCATGAACACATTTAATCAATGTAGTTCTGGATCTTATTTATTCAGTTTAACCCCTCATTTAAAAAAAGTTCACTCTCCTATTTTCAATGACATTATGTTATTACATACTTATTACATAATCAGTTTATTTTATTCCTTTAGAGCCACTCATCCTCCTTTTGTTTCCTAATCTGAGACATTCCCAGGGCTCTGTTTTTGAGTATTGTTTCTTTTGTCCTTTTTCTTTCCTTTAGTGACTTTATTCATTCTCATTTTTGTTCCAACATTCTACATTTATTTTGTCAGCCTTGTTTTTGCACTTTAGTTCTAGAACTAAGAACTCAGTAAACTGCCAAAATAAATAATCAAATATCTCTGTGTCTTAAACACAACAAATGTGTATGTTTTGTTCTTCCTAAATCCAATGTAGATTTCCTAAACATGCAATTCCCTTGGACGGTACTTTTTAAAGAACTGAGATACAGGATATAGGTATTCCATCAAGTGATTCCAACATCCTCCAAAAATATGGAGTTCTCCAGACTCATTTCCATCTTCCCAGCCCTCAACAGGAAAGAGAGAAAAAGAAAAATCAGGCAATAGATCAGGAAGAGAGGTGCCTCATCTCTGCCCACATTTTATCAGCCAAAACTTGATCCCATGGTCTCACCTTTCTAAAAGATGGTGGTTGTAGGCAAGAAAAGAGTAGTTTGGCTTTGTGTTTAGGATTGAAAAAATGACTTGGTGAGCACTTTGGAGACTCTGCATTGCACTGCTTCATCATCATTTAATTAAACCATTTCCTTCCCATATTGGTTGACTCTGAATTAGTGCACCTCTCTTATTATTTTAATATCTTCTCAGCAACTGGCCTTCTCCATCCATTCTGCATTATGGCCAAACACTTCCTTTGGCTTCTCTCTGTTTGTTTCATACACACTAGTCTCCCTGGATAATTTCAAACTGGAAATATAGAGCAGGTCCTTGACTGAAAGACCTGTACCTCAATGGCTGAAGTCCTCTGTAATACTGAGCACATGTATATGCTCTTCCATTGCACTTTCATCTTCTTCAGTTTCAATCAGCCTTCTAGGCCTTGGTGAAGGACCATTTGATACCTTTGCCTAAATATTAGAAGGGAAATGTGCCTTGATAAAAAGAAGTATCAAAATGAAGAAGAACATTGTATTATGGTAATTAGTGCTAATCGTAATCACTGGATCCTTTAATGTACAGAAGTACCTTCTTACAAGATATTCAAAGGTAACTAATAAATAGAGATAACTCTGTTCTTCAGTTCTGCATTTTAGCAGCAACCATTTTGAACAAGATGGTTTAATGTTCTCTTCAGCTTGACTAAACCTTGGACAGACTTCTTTCTGATTTCTAGGCCCCTGAACTCTCACTTCTTAAAGCATGTAGTTTTGACAACACATAATTGCAAATTCTTTCTCCGCTTCTTTAAGATGTCAAGTTGTTTCAAAAGTATCGTGGTGTTTTTATACCCTAGGACTGTCTTTTTCAAGGACCTGGGAGCCATCCCTTTGAAATGTAATCATTAAGGAAGATAGAGCCCCCATCTCCCAGTCTCTATCTGAGCACAGAAGCCTAAATCTAAGTTGTAAACTTTCCTTCAGTCATAAAAAGAGAGTTTACATTTTTCAAATAACAAGCCATTATTCTAAGTGAATCAACGCAGGAACAGAAAGCCAAATACATCATATTCTTACATATTATTGGGAGCTAAACACCAAAAACATGTGGACATAAAGGTGGAACCTTGCAGACAACTAGAGGGAGGAAGGAGGAAGAGAGGTATGGGCTGAAAAATTACCTGTGGGGTACTATGCTCACCTGCTGGGTGATGGGATCATCAATACAAAAACCCAGCATCACACACTATATCCACCTAGCAAACCTTCATATGTACCTGCTGAATCTAAAATAAAAGTTGAAATTACATTTCCTTTGAATGAGGCTCATTTGAAAACACACACGGCTTATAATCCAGCACCCCAGCTCTTCAAAACTCTCCAGCCTTTTGCTGCAACAGAGTTCAGTCCATACCGCCTTTGGTTTTATCTTCCCTGTTGCAAGAGTCTTGAATAAACTCTTCCTTAGCGTTTTTACTTTGTCAGGTTTAATTTTTCCTTGAGACTACCTGGGGACTGTCTTAATTCTTGATCCTTCAGACTTCCTCAGTTCAGTTCAGACTGCCTTTTATTTTCTTTCCTATTTCAATAGTCTTGAATTAAATCTTCCCTATCTTTCTAACTATGTCCATTTTAATTTCCCTTGACACTACCCGGGGACTTTCTTAATTCTTTGCCCTTCAGACTTCCTGATTATATATTCTGCTCCTGCCTCTGCAGAAGTGGTCTTTTCTTATTCTTTTCACCTTTCCAGAAACAGATTTGTTCTTGAGTAATGATATGACCTTAAGTTCTCCCACCTTGTTTGTCTCCTCTCCCGTGGCCCTTGCCATTGTAAGACTCTGACCAATGGCTTCATTAACTTTAACTTCACATATTTTCTATTTTGGACTAGGTGTCCTTCCTGGCCTGCTGCTTCTACGGGTGATGGATTTGGTGCGTGGGTTCATCTTCCTTATTGTAAGATCCTTACTTTCCTTTCCCACATTTGTAGACACACTTGTTGCAAATATTCTTCTACTTAGCACATTTTTCTTACCTATTTTGTCCTATTTTCTCTAGATTCCTGAGACTTTACTTAATATTTTCCTTAACTAGAAATGGAAAGGTGCATATCAACTATCAGAGATGCTAGAACATAAAAAGTAATGAAGTGAAGCTATTTGTGAGCTATTACTTCACCGAGTTGGATTCTTCTCTTATTCCCACTGAGTATTTCAGTGAATTTCTGAACTGAAGAATAAACTAATTCATAATTCATATGACTAATAAATAAACTCATTCATAATTCATAACCTAATAAATTAATTCATAATTCCTGTGATACATTGCAACAAGGAGAACTCCCTTCATCTTTTAACTTTTTGTGTTACCGTATTTACTACAGGTTTTCCATCTCCAGACGTGCTTACTTTTCAAGTTGCAATTTCTGAATGCAGGCAGAATAAGATGTGTTTATGAGGGGAAAAAAAGAGGGAGAGAGATATCAAGATGGACTACACAAAGTATTATATCCTCCCTACAAAATAAGTATCTCTGCTGTGGAAGAATAAGTACACAGTTCTAAGGTATACTTTGGGTCTTTAAGACACGTACTAAAATTTATGGTTTTTTTTTTATTTTTTTTATTCAGTCCTGCTGATGGCCAGCTTTTCTCAGAAAATATAATTATGTAATGTATCAATCCAGATCCATTGATCAAGGTGAACTATTTCATGATTTTTTTTGTTATAAAAAATTGAATTAATCTGCCCAGAGAGAGAATATTATAACAATCTTCCAAATATACATCATTCAAATGATAAACATTATTCTAAACTTGTTTGATATCTTTTTAATATCTTCTTTGTTTCCTCACATATTTTTTTCTTTTGGTGATAAAATACTTCAAAAATATCTCAGACTTTTTATGGCCTTCCACATTTTCATATGTAAATGTAATACCATCTTCATGCATAGCTAAAAATGTATAATAATTCCTTAATATCTAATCTATACAGTAAACTTTTGATAGAATTTAAGTTTTTTCAGAGGTTGGTGCAAGGTGATTTAAATTGAGATGTTTAGAGTTCTAATGGGGGCAATGTCTGGTTTGTTTGACAGCCAGGGTGAATCATTTTTTAACAACCTCCTTGTCTATAGGACAAAATTATTTTCTGGGATATTAATAAGATGAAGTAACTGTGAATTATGGCAAAAAATTGTAGGGTAAGAATTTTGTGTTACTGAATTTCACATATGTGGAATCATGACAGAAAAATTTTTAAAAAATCCAAAAGGAAAATAATGGATAGTTTTAATTGCAATATTTTATTTAAAAAAGGAAAAATACATGACATACAGATTTGTTATATTTATAAATATTACCATTTTTCTTTTGAGTCTTAACTTACAAATTTATCAATGACTTTATCAAAGTTGATCTTCTTGTCCTATAGCTATTATAACAAGATTTGTCCTTCTTCTTTCTCTCCTTGTTGGTCAGAGAACACTTATTATTAATTTCAGTTTTGAAAATGTTCTACTACACGAAGAAACAAGAAACACAAATTATTAAGAAAAGTCTTCAATATAAAGATGAGTTTTGCAGATGTTTATAAATATCCCATTTGAAAACATTTTATAATATTGTTTAATTTCTTGCTCTTACAAACTTTCCCATAAAATATCTTCAACAGAAAATACACCATGAATTTTAATGATATTTATTAAAATATTGTTACTTTTTGTCTTTTATGAAAATTGTAGAAACAGCTGAATAATAGCAAATATTGGTGTTATTAATTCATCAATTTAGAATGAGTATCCATTTATTAAAGAGAACAATCTATGCAATAAACCATCCCAGTTTTGAAAATCTTTGGCAACATAAGATGAACACCTTTTTCAGTTCTCTTGGTCTTCTTCTTAGAAACTTGAGGGGGGGTGGAGCAAGATGACCGAATAGGAACAGCGCCAGTCTCCAGCTCCCAGCGCCAGTGACACAGAAGACGGGTGATTTCTGCATTTTCAACTGGAGGTGCAAGCTCCGGGTTCATCTCAGCCTCCCACTACAGGTGGGGTATTTTTAGTGCCGGACAGGATGGTCTCGATCTCCTGACCTCGTGCGCCCGTCAGCTGCTGCAGCCTGACCATTTTCCAGAGCTGAAGCAGGGCGAGGCATCGCCTCACCTGACCAGCCAGAGGAAGCAGGGCGAGGCAACCTGGGGCACAAGGGGGAAGGGAATCCCTTTTCCTAGCCAGAGGAACTGAGACACAAAACACATGGAAAATCAGGTAACTCCCACCCCAATACTGTGCTTTACCAAAGGTCTTAGCAAACGGCACACCAGGAGATTATATCGCACAGCAGACCAGGAGGGTCCCACGCCCACGGAGCCTTCCTCATTGCTAGCACAGCAGTCTGTGATCTAACAGCAAGGCAGCAGCGAGGCTGGGGGAGGGGCGCCCACCATTGCTGAGGCTTAAGTAGGTAAACAAAGCCACTGGGAAGCTTGAACTGGGTGGAACCCATGGCAGCTCAAGGAGGCCTGCTTGTCTCTGTAGACTCCACCTCTGGGGACAGGGCACAACTAAACAAAAAAAAAAAAAAACAGGAGAAACCTCTGCAGATGCAAATGACCCTGTCTGACAGCTTTGAAGAGAGCAGTGGATCTCCCAACACGGAGGCTGAGATCTGAGAACGGACAGACTGCCTACTCAAGTGGGTCCCTGACCCCTGAGTAGCCTAACTGGGAGACATCCCCCACTAGGGGCAGACTGACACCCCACATCTCACACGGCGGGGTACACCCCTGAGACGAAGCTTCCAAAGCAAGAATCAGACAGGTACACTCGCTGTTCAGAAATATTCTATCTTCTGCAGCCTCCACTGCTGATACCCAGGCAAACAGGGTCTGGAGTGGACCTCAAGCAATCTCCAACAGACCTACAGCTGAGGGTCCTGACTGTTAGAAGGAAAACTAACAAACAGGAAGGACACCCACACCAAAACCCCATCAGTACATCACCATCACCAAGACCAGAGGCAGATAAAACCACAAAGATGGGGAAAAAGCAGGGCAGAAAAGCTGGAAATTCAAAAAATAAAAGCGTGTCTCCCCCTCCAAAGGAACGCAGCTCATTGCCAGCAACGGATCAAAGCTGGACGGAGAATGACTTTGACAAGTTGAAAAAAGAAGGCTTCAGTCCATCAAACTTCTCAGAGTTAAAGGAGGAGTTATGTATCCAGCGCAAAGACACTAAAAATTCTGAAAAAAGAATGGAAGAATGGATAACTAGAATAATCAATGCAGAGAAAGCCATAAAGAAACTGACAGATAAAAACCATGACATGAGAAATACGTGACAAATGCACAAGCTTCAGTAACCGACTCGATCAACTGGAAGAAAGAGTATCAGCGATTAAAGATCAAATGAATGAAATGAAACGAGAAGAGAAGTCTAAAGAAAAAAGAGGAAAAATAAATGAACAAAGCCTTCAAATATGGGATTATGTGAAAAGACCAAATCTACATCTGATTGGGGTGCCTGAAAGTGAGGGGGAAAATGGAACCAAGTTGGAAAACACTCTTCAGGATATCATCCAGGAGAACTTCCCCAACCTAGTAAGGCAGGCCAACATTCAAATTCAGGAAATACAGAGAACGCCACAAAGATACTCCTCAAGAAGAGCAACTCCAAGACACATAATTGTCAGATTCACCAAAGTTGAAATGAAGGAAAAACTGTTAAGGGCAACCAGAGAGAAAGGGCGGTTACCAACAAAGGGAAACCCATCAGACTAACAGCAGATCTCTCGGCAGAAACTGTACAAGCCAGAAGAGAGTGGGGGCCAATATTCAACATTCTTAAAGGAAAGAATTTTCAACCCAGAATTTCATATCCAGTCAAACTAAGTTTCATAAGTGAAGGAGAAATAAAATCCTTTACAGATAAGCAAATGCTTAGAGATTTTGTCACCACCAGGCCTGCCTTACAAGAGACCCTGAAGGAAGCACTAAACATGGAAAGGAACAACCAGTACCAGCCATTGCAAAAACATGCCAAAATGTAAAGACCATCGATGCTAGGAAGAAACTGCATCAACTAAGGAGCAAAATAACCAGTTAATATCATAATGACAGGATCAAGTTCACACATAACAATATTAACCTTAAATGTAAATGGACTAAATGGTCCAATTAAAAGACAGACTGGCAAATTGGATAAAGAATCAAGACCCATCAGTTTGCTGTATTCAGGAGACCCATCTCACATGCAGAGACACACATAGGCTCAAAATAAAGGGATGGAGGAAGATCTACCAAGCCTTTCAGGTTTTGAATTTCCTTCTGGTTCAATCTTGATAGGTTGTACGTGTCTAATAATTTGTCCATTTCTTCTAGATTTTTCAATTTATGGGTATATAGTTGCTCATAGTCTCTATTAATGATACTTTCAACCTCTGTGGTATCAGACATAATGTCCCCTTTATTATCTTTGATTTTTTTATTTGGATAATCTCTTCTTGTTAGCCTGGCTAAAAATTTGTCTATTTCATTTAACTTTTCAAAAACCAACTTTTTGTTTCATTGATCTTTTGTATTGCTTTCTTCATTTCAAATTCATTTATTTCTGCTTTGAACTTTATCATTTATTTTCTTCTACTAATGTTGGGTTTGGTTTGCTCTTGCTTATCTAGTTCTTTACATGCATCATTAGATTGTTAATTTGAAGTTTTTCTTCTTTTTTGATGTAGGTACTTATAGCTATAAACTTCTTTCTTAGTACTTCATTTGCTGTATCCCATAGGATTTGGTAGGTTGTGTTTCCATTATCATTTATTTCAATAAATTTTTCAATTTCCTTCTTAATTTATTTATTGACTCACTGATCATTCAGCAGCATACTGTTTAATTTCCTTGTATTTGTATAGTTTCCAAAATACCTCTTGTTATTGATTTCTGCTTTTATTCCATTGTAGTCATAGAAGATGCTTGATATTTTTTCAGTCTTTTTGAATGTTTTAAGGCTTTTTTTTTTTTTTTGACCTAACATATGGTGTATCCTTGAGAATGATCCATGTAAATATTTATTAGATTCATTTGGTCTATAATGCAGATTAAGTCCAATGTTTCTTTGTTGTTTTTTGTCTGGAAGATCTGTCCATTGCTGAAAGTAGAGTGTTGAAGCATCTAGCTATTATTGTATTGGGGCTTATCTCTCTCTTTAACTCTAATAATATATTTCCTTTATATATCTGGGTGCCCCAGTGTTTGGTGCATATATAGTTAAAATTGTTATATCCTCTTAATGAATTAAACCCATTATTATTACATAATGTCCCCCTTTGCTCCTTCTTAGAGTTTTTGTCTTGAAATCTATTCTTTTTTGGATAAGAGTAGCTACTCTTGCTCTTTTTTGGTTTCCATTGACATGGAATATCTTTCTCCATCCCTTTATTTTCAGTATATGTGTGTCTTTATAAATGAAGTGTGTTCCTTGTGGGAAACAGATCAGTGGGTCTTATTTTTTCATTTATTCCACCAATCTATGTCTTCTGATTGGAGAGTTTAGTTCATTCACATTCAATGTTATTATTGATCAATAAGGACTTACTCCTGTGATTTTGTTATTTGTTTTCTGGTTGTTTTGTGGTCTTCTCTTTCTTCTTTCTTTCCTTCATGTCTTCCTTTCATGAAGGTGATTTTCTCTGGTGATATGATTTACTTTCTTACTTTTTATTTTTTGAGTATCCATTGTATGTATGTGATTTGAGGTTAAAATGAGGCTTGCCCATACTATCTTATAATCCATTATTTTAAGCTGATGATAACACTGTCTGCATAAACAAACAAACCAAAAGATAACTAATAAAGATTGTACTCCTTAACTTTATCTCCCCATTTTTTAACATTTTGTGGTTTCTATTTATATCTTGTTGTACAACCTGTGTCTTGAAAACTTGTAGTTATTATTTTTAATTTGTTCATTGTTTAGTACGTCTACTTAAGAGTAGTTTACACACCATAATTAGAGTGTTACAATGCTCTGTGATTTTCTGTGTACCTATTTTTACCAGTGAATTTTGTGCCTTCACATGATTTCTTATTATGATTAACATCCTTTTCTTTCTGATTGAAGTACAACCTTTAGCATTTATCTTAAGACAGGTGGGCATTGATGAAGTCCTTCCACTTTTATCTGGAAAAGTGTTTACTTCTCCTTCATGTTCGAAGGCTAATCTTGCTAAATATACTATTCTAGGATAAAAGTTTCCTTCCTTCAGCATTTTAGATGTGTCATGCCATTCTTTCTTGGCCTGTAAGATTTCCACTGAAAAGTCTGCTGGCAGATATTGGAGCTCTATTGTGTATTATTTGTTTCCTTCCTCTTGTTGTTTTTTTGTTTTGTTTTGTTTTGTTGTTTTGAGACGGAGTCTGACTGTGTCACCCAGGCTGGAGGGCAGTGGCATGGTCTCGGCTCAGTTCACTGCAAACTTCACCTCCCGATTTCAAGTAATTCTCTTGCCTCAGCCTCACAGGTAGTTGGGATTACAGGTGCATACCTCCACATCTGGCTAATTTTTTGTACTTTTAGTAGAGACAGGGTTTCACCATGTTGGTGAGGCTGGTCTTGAACTCCTAACCTCAGATGATTCACTCACTTTGGCTTCCCAAAGTGCTGGGATTAGAGGAATGAGCCATAGCACCTGGCCTCTTGCTGCTTTTAGAATCTTTTATTCTTGACCTTTGGGAGTTTGATTATGAAATGCCTTGGGGTAGACTTCGTTGGGTTAACTCTGCTTGGTGTTCTATAGCCTTCTTGCATTTAGATAGTGATATCTTTCTCTAGGTTTAGAAAGTTCTTTGTTATTATCCCTTTGAGTCAACTTTCTACCCTTATCTCTTTTTCTACTTCCTTTAAGATCAGTAACTCTTAGATCTGCTTTTTATGAGGGAATTTTATAGATCCTGTAGACATGCTTTATTCTTTTTCATTTTTTTCTTTTGTCTCCTTTGACTGTGTATTTTTAAATAGCCTGTATTCAAGCTCACTAATTCTTTCTTTTTCTTAAACTATTCTGAGATTTAAAAACTGATGCATTCTTCATTATATCAATGGTATTTTTCAACTTGGGAATTTTATTTTTTTTAATTATTTCAATTTCTTTGTTAAATTTATCTAATTTGGAATTCCTTCTCTATGTTATCTTGAATGTCTTTGAGTTTCCAGAAAACAGCTATTTTAAATTGTTTATCTAAATAATCATATATCTGCTTCCCCACGACTGGTCCCTGGTGCCTTATTAAGTTCATTTGATAGGATCATGTTTTCCTAGATCATCCTGTAACTTGTAGATGTTCATCTGTTTATGGGCCTTGAAGAGTTAGGTGTTTATTGTAGTCTTTGCAGTCTAGGCTCATTTGAACCCATCCTTTTGGGAAGGATTTTCAGATATTTGAAAGGATTTGGGTGTTGTTATCCAAGGTGTATCTGATTTAATGGGGACCCCAAGCCCAGTAGCTCTGTCATTATTGTAGACTCCTAAGAGTAGCATCTTGATGATCTTGGACAAGATCCTGAAGAATTATCTGGATTACCAGACAGAGAGACTCTTGTTCTCTTCCCTTACATTCTTCCAAACAGAGTCTCCCTCTTTCTCTGCTCTGAGCCACCTGGAGCTGGGGGTGGAGTGACACAAGAACTCCTGTGGCCACCACCCCTAGGTGTGTACGGCATCACACCTGAAGTCTGTACAGCACTGGATCTTACGCAAGGTCTGCCGTAACCACTCCCTGGTACCACCTATGTTCCCTCAAAGTGCTGGGTCTCTAAAATCAGCCTTGTAGTCATCCAGACCTATGCCCTTTCCTTCAGGGCAGTGATTTCTCCCAGGCCCTGGGAAGGTCCAGAAGTTCAGTTAGGGAGCCAGAGACTAGAGTCAAAAACCTTAGAAGTCGTCCTTGGGTTCTATTGTGCTGTGGTTGAGTTGGCACTCAAACCACAGGACAAAGTCCTTCCCCCTCTTCCCTCCCCTTTCCAACGGCAGAGGAATTGCACCCTATGGCCGCTGCCACATCACATTCATAGGACGTGCTGCCATACTACCTTCAATGTATCCTTAGGGCCCTAGGGCTCTTCAGTCAGTTTGTGGTGGGTGTTACCTGGTCTGGGACCCACCCTTCAGGGGAGTGGGCTCTTCTCTGACCCAATGAAGGTCTAGAAATGCCATCCAAGAGCAACCTACTGGAATCGGGGACCCCAAGAGCCTCTTTGGTGCTCTACCCTTCTTTGGCTAAGCTGGTGCCTAACGTGCAATACTAAGTCTCCTGTACTTTTTCTTCTGCTTTTTTCCAGCAGCAGGAGTCTCACCCTGTAGGTACCACAGCTGGGAATGTGCTGAGTTTCACCTGAGGCCAGCAAGTCTCAGCATCTCATCAGTGGCCCACAATGTAGTACCTGGGTATTGCTGTTGGTTATTCAGGGGCCAAGAGCTCTTCAGTTAGCAAGTGATGAATCTTGTCAAAACGGAGTCATTCCCTTTAGTGTAGGGAGTTCCCTTCTAACCCAGTGTGTTTCTAGAAATGTCTGAGAGCTAATGCCTGGGAAGGAGCCTCATAACTTTAATTGGTGCCCTATCCTGCTGTGACTGAACTGGAATTCAAGAGGCAAGACAAAGTTCTCCCCACTATTTTGTCTTCTCTTCTCAAGCAAAATGATGGGCTCTTTCTTGGAGCCACGAGCTGTGCAGCCTGGGTTAGAGGAAGGATGATGTCAGCACTGCCTTAACCACCCTGGCTGGTGTCTCAGTAGGTTACATGCCACCCCAGTCCACTATCTCTAGGTCCAGCTCAGCCCTAGGACATGACTTGCCTGGGTGTTGCAATTCTTATGGCCTAGACTCCTTTACAAGTTTATTTGGAGCCACAGACCACTTTAGCCTGTGGTGGAGAGGCTTATGACAACTCAAATTCTGATCTCTGGGATTAGTCATTCTCCTCTGACTAGGGCTGGTTTAAATGCACCCTCTGTGGATAGACACCAACTGAGTTTAATCTAGTTTTACTTTCTTCTATAAACAAGGGCAGCATGGAGTTCAATGCCTCAAAATTGCTGTGTCTCCTTCTCCCCAGGGCACAGAAACGCTCTCTAAAGAAAGCTGCTGCTGCTGGTGGGTGGGGAAAGGGTGGTGTCAGTGATTCAAGACTGTTTTTTCTACCTCTTCAGTGTCTCTTTCAGTGATACAAAGTAAAAGCCAGGGATTGTGAATGGTCACTTGAGTTTTGGTTCTTACGAAGGTGCTTTTTTGTGTGTAGATAATTGTTAAATTAGTGTCCTTGCAGGGGATGATAGGTGGAGCCTTCTATTCTGCCATCTTGCTTCTTTCTCAACCTATCCTCCCATTTAAAATTATTATGGTCTTCATTTTTGGAAACAGATGTAACAGGAATCAGCAGATGTTAACAGGAAACAATGGAATTTTCCTGACGAGACAATTTGGTCTTAGAACTGTTTTAGAAACCAAGTAAAGTGCAAAGTTTCGCTAGGGCCCTCAAATAAAAATGATGTAAACCCACAAATGACAGCTTAATGAGTTTAGGCAGGAGGATGGGGCTATATAATATCAAGATAGATGATGTTGAATCTCATGGATAGATTCGGTTACTGACTCTACAGATCAATAATGGCAATCATGATGATGATTTACTGTTAGGGAAACATATTTTGGTGGTATCTAGGGCTTGTCTGACAATGCATATTCAAAAGATAGATTGAATGCCCTGGAATGTTAACCTTGTCACTGATGATTTTAGCATTTTCTTGAGATGCACTAAAAAAGACTTTTTTTTTTCCTTTTAAAATTATTGGGCTGAATAAACATATTTAGTTATATCAATTCTAGTTGAAGAATTTGGTATGTTTCAAAATATGACACTAAGGTTAAATTGCATTTTGTTCCAAAGGTCTCATATTAATTTTTATTATTTTAAATGAAAACTCACAGTAACTTGGAAAATAGAGTGGTTTCACCTCTATTTACTATACTACAAACAGTAAAAGTGATATTGAAGGATATTCATATAGTAAAATCACAAAATGATATATTGCATTGTATTCAGGGAAAGCATCAGGATTGTGCAAAGTTGGACACCCTTGCATCTTTTAGGAAAACAGTCATTGACATCCTTACTGTAAGAAATAATGCACTTTTTTTTTGGAGATGGATAAAAATGTAATTAATCAAAATTAAATTTCAAGGCATTTGAAAGTTTCTCCTCCTTTCTCCAACATAACAAACAAAAGGATTTTCATAACTTTACTCCCTCAAGTTGTCAACTTTTTAACTATTTTTTTATATTGCTACATGTTGCATATTATTATTGTATAAAATAATATTGTAAATAATTTGAACAATTTGAATGCAAAATTCTTTTTATTTATCATTAAAATTAATTTTTTCCTGTGTTTATTGTTCTACTCACAGAGTGATACAGAGACGTGACGTAACATGTCTACCTACCAGGGAGGGGGTGTGGTTTTTACTGGAATATACTGGCAAGCAAACGTGAGTAGCTTAGTTTGAGTCCTGGAACTTCTCTCTACCAGGAAGTCATTTATCTGTGCCATTGTTTCCTTATCAGCAAAATATGAACTGGGCTGCCTACTTGACAGTTTTTCCATGACAAGCAAGTGAGCTGAGTCAATATGAGTAAGGGAAACAAATGCAAATCTCCAATGCCATCTCAGTGCTGAGTATTAACTTTCAAATGAAATACAAAATATTTACAGCATTTCCTCCATTTAATTTGGTATCATTGAAATAGTCTTTATTTTTCATAATGATATACTTAATGATTTATTATAATATAGTCTTTAATTTGTGTTTTACATCTTTGAAATGACAACAATTTTACTCTTTCATGACAAACTTTTTTATTACTTTATATATTATCAATATCTAAAACCTCTCCATAATTTTCATTTCATCCAACCCACTCTACCACCAGATCAATGTAAGGACCCAGGTTTAGAATGAATGTATCTCCTCTTATTCCCTTGTTTATGCCATTCCATGACCCACCAAACATACATTTTATTGATTCTCCATACCACTTTCTTTGTCAACTCATCTTCAACATTTTGATGGTTTTTCTCTCTTGCTTACTGGATTTAATGGTATAGTTAGTCACGACAGTCATTCTCTTGCTTACATTCTCAGATCTCCTCTCTCTCTTTGTTTCAAATATTTATTTTGAAACACTTGATTAATTTCACCCCCTGACTATTCCCTGCCTGTATTGCATGTAGCTGAATGAGACTGAATAGCAGTGTGACAGCAGGTAATTCTAATACCCCTTTTCTAATCTTCTTTTATTCACTTTTTAAATATTCCCAAAACACCTATTGCTTTCAACGTATTACATCATTTACCTACTGCCTCTACTTTACTAGGATGCATGTCCTTACAAGGCTAGGATCTTTGATGTTTTTTCTGATACATCTCAAGTGCCTGATATATTAAACACTCAAATATATTTGTTGGATATATGTTGTTTAATATTTATGTCCTTATCTTCAGATTGTCTATGTGATTTAGAGTTTCCAGAAAACTATTTAACTTTGCATCCACTGACAATGGAAAGACCACATTTATTTTTCTGTGCAAAGGGTTATATATGTATGTGCTACAGGTAAAATGTTGATTCATTTTTCTTCTTCATTCCCATTCTCTATTCTAGGTGAGTATCTATAATGCTAGTGAAAACTCTAACAAAGTAATTATAATGTGCTTCATACAGGTTCTCTCCTTTTGGCTTTCTCCCTGCTTCTGAAACACATCCCTTTCCAGGAATGCAGGCTTTCTGAGGTAGACAAAAGAAGAGTTGTTCAAGGTATGTCAACATGAAATGTCAGTTTACTGAATTGCAGTTTCTACCTTTTTTCCCTATAAAACACTTCTCAATTAAATGCTTAGCTTTCAGTGTCAATAAGTCTGATACTATAATTGCTACAATCCTAATACATTTCTAAGTGCCACTATATTATTTTTTTTTCTTTTCTTTTCTTTTTCTTTTCTTTTCATCTTTTCTGTTCTTTTGAGACAAAGTCTCACTCTGTTGCCCAGGCTGGAGTGCAGTGGCGCTGTCTTGGCTCACTGCAACCTCCACCTCCTGGGTACCAGTGATTCTCCCACCTCAGTCTCCTCAGTAGCTGGGACAATAGGCATGCACCACCTTGCCAAACTAGTTTTTTGTATTTTTAGTAGAGACTGAGTTTTGCTATGTTGGTCAGCATGGTCTC
Source organism: Macaca thibetana thibetana (assembly GCF_024542745.1). NCBI lineage: Eukaryota > Metazoa > Chordata > Mammalia > Primates > Cercopithecidae > Macaca > Macaca thibetana. The sequence goes on along the minus strand of NC_065580.1, from coordinate 175,422,665 downwards.
GAATTCTGGCCTCAAGTGATCTGCCCAAGTCAGCCTCCCAAAGTGCTGGGATTAGAGGCATGAGCAACCGCACACGGCTAAATGCCACTATATCATTTTCTTTTTTTTTTTTTTTAATTTATTTATTATTATTGTACTTTAAGTTGTAGGGTACATGTGCATAACGTGCAGGTTTGTTACATATGTATACTTGTGCCATGTTGGTGTGCTGCACCCATCAACTCATCATTTACATCAGGTATAACTCCCAATGCAATCCCTCCCTCCTCCCCCCTCCCCATGATAGGCCCCTGTGTGTGATGCTCCCCTTCCGGTGTCCAAGTGATCTCATTGTTCAGTTCCCACCTATGAGTGAGAACATGCGGTGTTTGGTTTTCTGTTCTTGTGATAGTTTGCTAAGAATGATGGTTTCCAGCTGCATCCATGTCCCTACAAAGGACTCAAACTCATCCTTTTTGATGGCTGCATAGTATTCCATGGTGTATATGTGCCACATTTTCTTAATCCAATCTGTCACTGATGGACATTTGGGTTGATTCCAAGTCTTTGCTATTGTGAATAGTGCTGCAATAAACATATGTGTGCATGTGTCTTTATAGCAGCATAATTTATAATCCTTTGGGTATATACCCAGTAATGGGATGGCTGGGTCATATGGTACATCTAGTTCTAGATCCTTGAGGAATCGCCATACTGTTTTCCATAATGGTTGAACTAGTTTACAATCCCACCAACAGTGTAAAAGTGTTCCTATTTCTCCACATCCTCTCCAGCACCTGTTGTTTCCTGACTTTTTAATGATCGCCATTCTAACTGGTGTGAGATGGTATCTCATTGTGGTTTTGATTTGCATTTCTCTGATGGCCAGTGATGATGAGCATTTTTTCATGTGTCTGTTGGCTGTATGAATGTCTTCTTTTGAGAAATGTCTGTTCATATCCTTTGCCCACTTTTTGATGGGGTTGTTTGTTTTTTTCTTGTAAATTTGTTTACTTTAAAAAATTGATTTGGGGGACACATAAAATCCTCGGTTATTCACATAGTGAGGGGACAATTTAGCTTCTATTTCTTACTTTAAGGATAAGGAAACTGAGGCTGTGAAAAATTAGGAAATTTGTAGAAGGTCACAAATATAAAGAACTTTTTACTTTGAAATGGTTCTTGAGACTTTTCTTTTTAGAAGCTTAATATAAACATTTCACACATGCAGGAAATTATACCATCATGTCTCCTTTAGGAAAGAAAAAAGTTACAATAGAAAATATTTCTCATTAAGACAGCCTTGATTCTATTCGACATTTTAACTGTACTATCTTTATCGTGTATAATGGATGGATTATGTAATTACATTACTCTATAGATTCTATTAGAAGAAGCAGACATTTGAATTTGGGAAACCAATCAGGCTGGTTAATTAGAAGAAGTTAGTTGAAATAGCCTGAGGAAATGAAAAATAGGATTTCTTTTATGTTAAGTCACAGATTACAAAATTATGTCTACATTGTTAAGGTTTTCTTTAAATAAATTATTTTATTCAGATTATAATACACACTACTACATTTTACACCCTAAAGCGTGCCACAGTTTTCTTCCTTGTTACCTGATATGGTAATTCTCCTCCTTTAATGTAGTTAATAAAAAGGTCGAGGCGCCAAGATGACCTAATAGGAACAGCTCCAATCTGCAGCTCCCAGCATGAACGACGCAGAAGAGGGGTGATTTCTGCATTTCCAACTGAGGTACTGAGTTCATCTCATTGGGGCTTGCCAGACAAGTGGGTGCAGCCCACGGAGCAGGGCAGGGCATCCCCTCACCAGGGAAGTGCAAAGGGTTAGGGAATTCCCTTTCCTAGCAAAAGGAAGCACCTGGAAAATCCTGACACTCCCAGCCTAATACTGCGCTTTTCCAACGGCCTTAGCAAATGGCACAATAGGAGATTATATTCCACGCCTGGCTCAGAGGGTCCCACGTCCACTGAGCCTCACTCACTGCTAGCACAGCAGTCTGAGATCCAACTGCAAGGTGGCAGTGATGCTGGGGGAGGGGCATCCGCCACTGCTGAGGCTTCAGTAGGTAAACAAAGCCACCAGGAAGCTCGAACTGGGTGGAGCCCACCGCTACTCAAGGAGGTCTGCCTGCCTCTGTAGACTCCACCTCTAGGGGCAAGGCATAGCTGAACAAAAGGCAGCAGAGTCTTCTGCAGACTTAAACATCTCCCCATCTGACAGCTTTGAAGAGAGTAGTGGTTCTCCCAGCATGGAGTGTGAGATCTGAAAACATACAGACTGCCTCCTCAAGTGGGTCCCTGATTCCCGAGTAGCCTAAGTGGGAGGCACCTCCCAGTAGTGTGATGACTGACACCTAATAAGGCCGGGTGCCCCTCTGGGATGAAGCTTGTAGAGGAAGGATTGGGCAGCAACATTTGCTGTTCTGCAGCCTCTGCTAGTGATACACAGGCAAATGGGGTCTGGAGTGGACCTCCAGCAAACTCCAACAGGCCTGCAGCTGAGAGTCCTGACTGTAGAAGGAAAACTAACAGAAAGGACATCCACACCAAAACCCCATCTGTACATCACCATCATCAAAGACCAAAGGTAGATAAAACCACAAAGAGGGGAGAAACCAGAGCAGAAAAGCTGAAAATTCTAAAAATCAGAGTGCCTCTTCTCCTCCAAAGGAGCGCAGCTCCTCACCAGCAATGGAATAAAGCTGGACAGAGAATGACTTTGACGAGTTGAAAGAAGAAGGCTTCAGACGATCGGTAATAACAAACTTCTCTGAGCTAAAGGAGGATGTTCGAACCCATCACAAAGAAGCTAAAAACCTTGAAAAAAGAGTAGACGAATGGTTAACTAGAATAAACAGTGTAGAGAAGTCCTCAAATGACCTGATGCAGTTGAAAACCATGGCACGAGAACTATGTGACACATCTACAAGCTCCAGGAACAGATTTGATCAAATGTAAGAAAGGGCATCAGTGATTGAAGATCAAATGAATGAAATGAAGTGAGAAGAGAGGTTTAGAGAAAAAAGAGTAAAAACAAATGAACAAAACCTCCAAGAAATATGTGACTATGTGAAAAAAACCAAATCTGGTTGGTGTACCTGAAAGTGACGGGGAGAATGGAACCAAGTTGGAAAGCATTCTTTAAGATACCATCCAGGAGAACTTCCCCAACCTAGTGAGGCAGGCGTTGGCGTTCAAATTCAGGAAATACAGAGAATGCCACAAAGATACTTCTCTAGAAGAGCAACTCCAAGACACATAATTGTCAGATTCACCAAAGTTGAAAAAAAGAAAAAATGTTAAGGGCAGCCAGAGAGAAAGGTCGGGTTAACTACAAAGGGAAGCCCATCAGACTAACAGCAGATCTCTTGGCAGAAACTCTACAAGCCAGAAGAGAGTGCAGGCCAATATTCAACATTCTTAAAAAAAAGAATTTTCAACCCAGAATTTCATATCCAGCCAAACATAAGTGATGGAAAAATAAAATCCTTTACAGACAAACAAATGCTGAGAGATTTTGTCACCACCAGACCTGCCTTACAGCAGCTCCTGAAGGAAGCGCTAAACATGGAAAGGAACAACTAGTACCAGCCACTACAAAAACATGCCAAATAAGGCCATCAATACTAGGAAGAAACTGCATCAACTGATGAGCAAAATAACCAGCTAACATCCTAATGACATGATCAAATTCACACATAACAATATTAACCTGAAATGTGAATGGGCTAATGCTCCAATTAAAAGACACAGACTGGCAAATTGGATAGAGTCAAGACCCATCAGTGTGCTGTTTTCAGGAGACCCATCTCACATGCAGAGACACACATAGGCTCAAAATAAATGGATGGAGGAAGATCTACCAAGCAAATGGAAAACAAAAAAAAAGCAGGGGTTGCAATCTTAGTCTTTCATAAAACAGACTGTAAACCAACAAAGATCAAAAGAGACAAAGAAGGCCATTACTTAATGGTAAAGGAATCAATTCAACAGGAAGAGCTAACTATCCTAAATACAGCTAACTATCCTCCAATACAGGTGGACCCAGATTCATAAAGCAAGTCCTGAGAAACCTAAAAAGAAACTTAGACTCCCACACAAAAATAATGGGAGACTTTAACACCCCACTGTCAACATTAGACAGATCAATGAGACAGAAAGTTAACAAGGATATCCAGGAATTGAACTCAGCTCTGCATCAAATGGATATAATAGACCTCTACAGAACTCTCCACCCCAAAACCACAGAATGTACATTCTTATGAGCACCACATCACTTATTCCAAAACTGACCACATAGATGGAAGTAAAGCACTCCTCAGCAAATGTAAAAGAAGAGAAACTATAACAAACTGTATCTCAGACCACATGGCAATCAAACTAGAACTCAGGAATAAGAAACTCACTCATAACCGCTCAACTACATGGAAACTGAAAAACCTGCTGCTGAATGTCTACTGGGTACGTAACGAAATGAAGACAGAAATAAAGATGTTCTTTGAAACCAATGAGAGCAAAGAAATAACATACCAGAATCTCTGGGATACACTTAAAGCAGTGTGTAGAGGGAAATTTGTAGCACGAAATGCCCACAAGAGAAAGCAGGAGAGATCTAAAATTGAGTCCCTAACATCACAATTAAAAGAACTAGAGAAGCAAGAGCAAACACATTCAAAAGCTAGCAGAAGGCTAGCTCAGATCAGAGCAGAACTAACTAAGATCAGAGCAGAACAAAAGGAGATAGAGACACAAAAATCCCTTCAAAAAATCAATGAATCCAGAAGCTGGTTTTTTGAAAACATCAACAAAATTGATAGACCCCTAGCAAGACTAATAAAGAAGAAAAGAGAGAAGAATCAAATAGATGCAATAAAAAAATGATAAAGGGGATATCACCACCGACCCCATAGAAATACAAACTACCATCAGAGAATACTATAAACACCTCTACGCAAATAAACTAGAAAATCTAGAAGAAATGGAAAAATTCCTGGACATACACCCTCCCAGGACTAAACCAGGAAGAAGTTGAATCCCTGAATAGACCAATAACAGGTTCTGAAATTGAGGCAATAATTAATAGCCTAACAACCAAAAAAAGTCCAGGACCAGACGGATTCACAGCCGAATTCTACCAGAGGTACAAAGAGGATCTGGTTCCATTTCTTCTGAAGCTATTCCAATCAATAGAAAAGAGGGAATCCTCCCTAACTCATTTTATGAGGCCAACATCATCCTGATATCAAAGCCTGGCAGAGATACAACAAAAAAAGAGAATTTTAGACCAATATCCCTGATGAACACCGATGCAAAAATCCTCAGTAAAATACTGGCAAACTGAATCCAGCAGCACATCAAAAAGCTTATCCACCATGATCAAGTGGGCTTCATCCCTGGGATGCAAGGCTGGTTCAACATATGCAAATTAATAAACATAATCCATTATATAAACAGAACCAAAGACAAAAACCACATGATTACCTCAATAGATGCAGAAAAGGCCTTTGACAAAATTCAATAGCCCTTCTTGCTAAAAACTCTCAATAAATTTGGTATTGATGGAACGTATCTCAAAATAATAACAGCTATTTATGACAAACCCACAACCAATATCATACTGAATGGGCAAAAACTGGAAACATTCCCTTTGAAAATTGGCACAAGACAGGGATGCCCTCTCTCACCACTCCTATTCAACACAGTGTTGGAAGTTCTGGCCAGGGAAATCAGGCAAGAGAAAGAAATAAAGGGTATTAGGAAAAGAGGAAGTCAAATTGTCCCTGTTTGCAGATGACATGATTGTATATTTAGAAAATCCCATTGTCTCAGCCTCAAATCTCCTTAAGCTGATAAGTAACTCCAGCACAGTCGCAGGATACAAAATCAATGTGCAAAAATCACAAGCATTCCTATACACCAATAACATACAAACAGAGAGCCAAATCATGAGTGAACTCCCATTCACAATTGCTTCAAAAACAATAAAATACCTAGGAATAAAACTTACAAGGGATGTGAAGGACCTCTTCAAGGAGAACTACAAACCACTGCTCAGTGAAATAAAAGAGGATACAAACAAATGGAAGAACATTCCATGCTCATGGATAGGAAGAATCAATATTGTAAAAATGGCCATACTGCTCAAGGTAATTTATAGATTCAATGCCATCACCATCAAGTTACCAATGACTTCCTTCACAGAATTGGAAAAAACTACTCTAAAGTTCATATGGAACCAAAAAAGAGCCTGCATTGCCAAGACAATCCTAAGCAAAAAGAACAAAGCTGGAGGCATCACACTACCTGACTTCAAACTATACTACAAGGCTACAATAACCAAAACAGCATGGTACTGGTACCAAAACAGAGATATAGACTAATGGAACAGAATAGAGCCCTCAGAAATGATACCACACATCTACAACCATCTGATCTTTGACAAACCTGACAAAAACAAGAAATGAGGAAAGGATTCCCTATTTAATAAATGGTGCTGGGAAAACTGGCTATCCATATATAGAAAGCTGAAACTGGATCCCTGCCTTACACCTTATACAAAAAACAATTCAAGATGGATTAAAGACTTTTAAATGTTATACCTAAAACCATAAAAATCCAGAAGAAAACCTAGGGAATACCATTCAGGCCATAGGCATGGGCAAGGACTTTGTGATTAATTAAAACACCAACAGCAATGGCAACAAAAGCCAGAATTGACAAATGGGATCTAATAAAACTAAAAAGCTTCTGCACAGCAAAAGAAAATACCATCAGAGTGAACAGGCAACCTACAGAATGGGAGAAAATTTTTACAATCTACCCATCTGACAAAGGGCTAATATCCAGAATCTACAAAGAATTTAAACAAATTTGCAAGAAAAAAATCAAACAACCCCATCAAAAAGTGGGTGAAGGATATGAACAGACACTTCTCAAAAGAAGACATTTATGCAGCCAACAGACACATGAAAAAATGCTCATCATCACTGGCCATCAGAGAAATGCAAATCAAAACCGCAATAAGATACCATCTCACACCATTTAGAATGGCGATCATTAAAAAGTCAGGAAACAACAGGTGCTGGAGAGGATGTGGAGAATCAGGAATGCTTTTACACTGTTGGTGGGACTGTAAACTAGTTCAACCATTGTGGAAGACAGTGTGGCAATTACTCAAGGATCTAGAACTAGAAATACCATTTGACTCAGCCTTCTCATTACTGGGCATATATCCAAAGGATTATAAATCATGCTACTATAAAGACACATGCACATGTATGTTTATTGTGGCACTATTCACAATTGCAAAGACTTGGAACCAACCCAAATGTCCATCAATGATAGACTGGATTAAGAAGATGTGGCACATATGCACCATGGAATACTATGCAGTCATAAAAAAGGATGAGTTCATGTCCTTTGCAGGGACATGGATGAAGCTGGAAAACATCTTTCTGAGCAAACTATCAGAAGGACAGAAAACGAAACACTGCATGTTCTCACTCATAGGTGGGAATCAGACAGTAAGAACACATGGACACAGGGTGGGGAACATCACACACCAGGGCCTGCGGTGGGATGGGAGGAGGCAGGAGGGATAGCATTAGCAGATATACTTAATGTAAGTGACGAGTTAACGGTTGCAGCACACCAACGTTGCACAAGTATACATATGTAAGAAACCTGCACATTGTGCACATATACCCTAGAACTTAAAGTAAAATAATAAAATTTAAGAAAAAAGAAGGTCGAGATTCCCTAGTTCCTTCTTATGCTCTTCTTTATTATAATACCCCATCACTTGAGATTGGAAGCTAAATGAACTTCACCTTTTATATATTTTTTTCACTGCAGAATGTACATCATATGGTAATGGGGCAGTGTCTGTTGGATCTGTGGCCACAGCTGTGATTATTCATCTTAATTTGCTTATAAAAGATGCTGATTATTTCATATGGCATTCACTTATAAAATGGGAACCAAAGCAAACAGAAGCAGCGTTTTGTTGACATGTTTTAAAATACACAAATAATTCTAATTGAAACGTTAATTAAAATACATCATGTCCTTAAAAATCTTGGATGTTCCAGGTTTATTTGAGATGGTCTTCAGTCCTTGGAAAAATATTTATAGCTCCATCAAATTTGGTTTCTTATTATATCAAAGAAAGGAACAGTCAGTGAAACTTAAGCTCAGATACGTGTGTGACACACATACAATGTCAGATCTAGGAGAGTCAATATTTAAAAAATATATAGCTACTTTGGATTATATAATAAAAAGCTCTGTGCTTTAATAGATAATATCTAGTGAGCACTGACTACATGTTATATTAATAACTCATTTTCTTACCAAACTATCGATGTTAGGAAATTGAGACTTTAATTTTTTGAAAATATTATGGCATGGCTAAAGTCTGTAACCAGAAAGTCTGAATCCAGAACCTATTTCTTAATTGCTTGTGCTACTTGCCTTTTGACTAGAAGCTTTATTGATGCTAATATTGCAAAACTCGATATGCATTTTCATGATTGCTATGATGTCTATTTTTCTCAAAGTCTTTTATCTGAGTTTCACGTCTGTTTAAGACAATTTCAGAAATAAAATGATGTTTAATGTAAAGTGTTCAGAGTGTTTTTGAAAAAACACATATTTATTCCTAATTGATATTAAAAAATAATTGTATTGGTAATGTCTTGTGATTAGTGACACTGTTGAACAATGTCAGGACTTTTTTTTTTTTTTTTTTTTTTTAACCAGGGACGCATGCATTACTTAGAATTTAATTAATTGAAATGAAAAAGAAAATATTTTTCTTAGTGTATAATGCCTAAAAGTTTATTTTGTCTAGAAATTTTGTAAAAAATGTATTTTAACATATTAACCTTTTAGTAATGTTCATGGATTAATTAACCTAATGCTTTAAGAAAGTGAAGAGTTGTTTAACTACATTAATGGTTACTTTGGACACAAGCTAGTTCAGAGTAAGTTTATGAATTAAATCTCTTTCTAAAATATAAAGTCCTGGGAATTAAGCCAAGGTCAGGGTCTTGAAGCTAACCAAGCAGTCTAATAATAATAACTCTTATATTAGCCAAACTGAATTATTCAGATGTAACCAATAGTGTCTAAAATTTCCAAATGTCTTGGAACAACATCAATCTGATATTATGCTCAAATGTCTGGCTAACTTCTGGAAAGATTTACTACATATCTGTACTCTTTGGTCATTGCATTCTTGACAAGTGAATAGCATTTCTGTTAGGAGAAGACCTTGGTCTATCCCGAAAGAGAGAAGAGGATTATTGCTACCACATGAAAACAAAGTGAAATAGATATGTAATTTTCAGTGGGTTCGTTGCATTATGTAAACCTATTTAAGCACTTGCTCTTATGTACATCTTAAATGTATTTATTTTAAAGCACATAAGAATCAAATTCCTTCTTCCTAATCTTTGTGATTCTCATGAAGTAGCTCTTAGATGTGAATCAGGACTTTGCATTCTCAGCAAGCATCCAGGTGATTCCGTTGCAGGTGAATCACATATGGTACTTTTAGAAATACTGAGAGTAGCTGTGTTTTCCAATACACATAAGTATAAGTTTTCAGCAAGACTTGGTATTGGGGGACGTTTAGTTAAAATGGGTAATGTGTTAAGGGCTAATAAGCCTGCCCTAATATTTGGAGTGGCTGAATTGGTTAACAATATTCTATCAGGGAAAATCCTTTTACTTGACCTTCGTTTTCACCTTTGATATGTTCATACAGGTTAAGAGTAACAATGGTGATTTAATGTAGTTAATGTGCATTTGCAAAGGTTTAGATGATAAGAAGAGAATGTACTCTGACCTTGGACTAGACAAGGAAATGGAATGTTATAGAAAAAATGAAAGGGTTATACAAGGAAACTTAATCCTAAGCAGGGCTTTACCCATGGGACTAAGCCTGGAAGGGAATAACTGAAACTGAGACTGAGAGGAAACTGAAGCTTGTAGCAGATTTGTGGCCAGGATAATGGCATGATTCTAAAGATTCTGCTTGCACAAACATCACTAGAAGACCAGATTAGAAACTGCTATTAGGTCTCTGTAAAGTGAGAGGGTCTTAGAAAATTTCATAGAACTTCTGCACAATCTAGTATGTCTCCATAAAAAGTTGATGATTTTTGTGTAAAGCAAAGTAAGATAGGGTGGGCAAAAAACTGACTAATACCTCACTGAATTTTTTGTAGCCCTACAGTGGTGGAAGGAGGAAGTCTAAAGATGCTTCCAAGATTGATGTTGACTTATACCCAACCATCAGATGAGAACAGTGATTTCTCAGAAAATGCTGGAAATTAAAAACAAATTGTGTGTGTGTGTGTGTGTGTGTATATATATATATATATATATATATGAAGCTGATATCAAATACCACCATACTACCTTGTACTGTCTCAATTTATTTAGTCATATTCATTCTGCAGAGGCTTGAGATGCCATAAATTGACAACAGTGCAGTTCTTAACTCCTGGTTACATCTGGTATTTGGATTAAAACAATACATTCCTTTGTAAAAGAATAAGAAAAATATTTGTCAAACAACTGAAATTGTGTCTGGCAAAGATTCTAAATTATTCCTGAGAGAATTCATAAAGAATGAGTGAATATATTAAAGAATGATATTGACAGTACATTTATGAGTACAAACACATGCTTCATTTCCTTCATTATTTCAAAAAATATTTATTAAATCCCTAGTATTTGTCAAAAAACTGCTCTAGGCTCTGGGTAGATAAGAGTGGAGAAATTGGGTAAGATCATGCTTTTTAAGAGCTTACAATACAGTGGTGAGAATACAGAAAGAAAAAGTCAGAAGGTCACAAATGCTAAGCAAATAATTTAAAATCGGAGGATAGGTTAAAAAGTGGTGGAGAGGTATCTCTGTTAGGGATGATAATGGAATCACTGTGATGAGATTGTTAGCTTTTGCTGCCTAATAAGCCCCTAAAGCTTAGTGAATTGAAACAACCACCTTTTTATCTCTGAACTCCTTGGAATGTCTGCCTGATTTTTCTGCTCTGAGATTTCCCATGTGTCTTCAATCAACAATCAAGTTGGCCGTGGTATGGGTGACATTGGTAAGTGTCTGTCACATATTTGGAGATCAGCAAGCTGTTTGCCATCAGATGTCAGCGCCACATGCCTCTCATCTTCCAGTAAGCTAGCTTGATCTTGCTTACACAGGAGTGGGATGGCTCTAACATCCACCAAAGAAAGAGAGTTGCAATGAGTAATTGGAAACCTCTGCTTGGATAACATTTGTTATTGTCCCACTGGCTAAAACAAGTCACATGGACAAGGCCAAAATCAGTAAGGAAGGGTACTACCAAAGGGTAAGTAAAGCCTGGGCGCAGTGGCTCACTCCTGTAATCCCAGCACTTTGGGAGGCTGAGGTGGGTAGATTACGAAGTCAAGAGATCGAGACCATCCTGGCCAACATGGTGAAACCCCATCTCTACTAAAAATACAATAATTAGCTGGGCGTGGTGGTGTGCACCTGTAGTCCCAGCTACTTGGGAGGCTGAGGCAGGAGAATCATCTGAATCCGGAAAGCGGAGGCCGCAGTGAGCCCAGATTACGCCACTGCACTTTAGCCTGATGACAGAGCGAGACTCCGTCCAAAAAAGAAAAAAAAAAAGGCCGGGCGCGGTAGCTCACCCCTGTAATCCCAGCACTTTGGAAGGCCGAGGTGGGCGGATCACGCGGTCAGGAGATGGAGACCGTCCTGGCTAACACGGCGAAACCCCGTCTCTACTAAAAACACAAAAAATCAGCCAGGCGTGGGGGCGGCGCCTGTGGTCCCAGCTACTCCGGAGGCTGAGGCAGGAGAATGGCGGGAACCCGGGAGGCGGAGCTTGCAGTGAGCTGAGATCCGGCCACTGCACTCCAGCCTGGGCGACAGAGCGAGACTCCGTCTCAAAAAAATTTAGTGGGTTTAAAAAAATATTTTTTCTTAACAGTCTATCTCAAATGTCATTTATTCCAAGACCTAAAGGAAAAAAAGAGGAGCAAAATACACAAAAATCAGAACAGATCATTCCAAACAGCTGTAATAAGGTAATAGATAGTACAATGACCCATAGGGAAAGTGAGAAAAAAAATGAAGATGCCTAAACATCCTGAGAGAAGCAAGGAAAATAGTAGAAGAGGTTAGATAATCAGGCAAGTATCAGATGATAGAGGACATTTTTCTTTTTCGTTTTTAAGAAAAAGTATGCAGTTTGAATTTTATTCTAAGTGTGAGTAATTCTTTTGGAAAATTATAAGTAGGAGTGCTTATAACTCCAGATCTCTGTGGCCTACAAATGTACAATTTTATTTCTTGCTCAATTACTTGTCAGCTGAAGATTGACTATAATTATGCCACCTGTCTTCTTTAGTATTGAATGCAGGTTGCAGAAATGTTTCCCTCTGAGAGAAGACATTCTCATGGAAAAGGAGAAAAGAAAAAGAAAGTAGAATTGCGGAAGCACATGATGGTTTAAAACTTCTACTTAGATGATTTAAACGTGACATATATCATCTCTGATCACCCTCCATCGGTTAAAGCAAGTCCTGATAACCCAGATGTTTTGGGAGGGTCATAATCTTCTTACAGGAGGGGTCAGTGAATAATTGGAGACAATATTTTCTGTATCAAAAACACTCACAACATCAGTGAATTTGAAGCTATATAAACAAGTGAATAATAAATAAGCAAGCTGAATGGAGGTAGAAAAAAAGTAAAATCCAGAAAAAGACCAAAGAGCTCCTCTTTATTTAGAGGCAAAGTGGTGGAGGAAGAGTTAGCGAAGATGATTGAGGAGTAAAATCCAGTATAGCAGCAAGACAACCAAAAAGGTATCTGCCATGGAGAAAAAGAAAATGTTTCCAGAAAAAGATTAACCATGTGGAAAGCAGCTGAGAAATTAAGATAAAATACATGAAACAATTAGATTTGTGAGTATTTGGCAACATTGTATTTGAAATGACAGCAATAAGTTTACCCTGTTGGTATTATTTTTTTTCCAGCAGCAAATATTGTGTACTGGGTGAGGAGATGTAGGATAAAGGAGAATGGTTTCAAAGAAGATGGGGGTGAGTTAGGGAGTAGATGGTAGATAAAAACAGCCCAGAAAATCAATGATGGTCGTGATAGTCGCACATGTTATTGAATCTATAGTTTAGGCTGTGGAGAAAGTAAAGTGAGATTTCAGGGGATAAAACATTCCAGGAAATAATAAAACTTAAGGGATGGGAAGGGTTTTGGTTTATTATATAAAGTTAAAATCCCAGTGTCAAGCGGGCAGCCCACATGAGTTTGAAATTAACCAGAATAGTGACAACAGTTGAAGTGAGAAACTCTTTAAAGTGGATCGCTAAGTTCCTGGTGAATGAAGAGGTAGGACCACAAGGTTGGCAACTGGAGATGTTGTGTAGTGTGTGCACATATGTGTGTTTATGAGTAATCATGCCATTATTCTATATCACAGAATATTTACATATTAAATATAATGAGGTACCTTGGCAGTTATTACTGGTTTGTGTGTTTCATTTGTTGAGAAATGTTGAAGGTACAATTCAGAATGCTGGAAATATTTATAATGGCAATCCCTCCACATCTTAAAATTAGATGGTATGAACTTTACCAATTCATTAAGTGATGCGCAGTAAAATTTTGCACTTCTCTTTAATGGCAATTTGCATCATAAAGGAAAGAATAGGAGTATGTTAATTGGTTCAAGAATTATTTTTCTAAGTAACTGCGCTCATTTCCATTTTGGAATGAGGCTCCAAAACTGAACTCAAGCTCTCTATATGCAGTTATGTCCTAAGTGACCTTGTTAGAATGCATGGTTATAATTATACTGAATAATCAATGGAAAAACAGGAAACTTCAAAGGCTAATGAATAGAATTCTCTATGGTATTTAAGGTTTTAAAAAATGACTAGCTTTTCATTTATTTTCTTTGTGCTTTTTGCAAAACTAATTCCCACATTTCACCTGCATGAACTCTAACTGGGCATATGATGTTCTGTTGATCATATAGTCTGGTTCCATTAATAACTCTATTGCTCACAAATTTTTAGATTTCCGTTTTCACCCACCACTTATCACTATTTATTTTTTAAATAACTTTTATGTGATGCAAATTGCTTTTATGCTTCATCAAGACTGACATCCTAAAGAAAATAGTATTTTATGATCTTTTATGTAAGAACACTTCATTGACTTTGATCATATCCTCTGCCCTAATCTAATTTATTCCTACCATCTACTCTAATCTACTACTAATCTAACATTAAAAACAAAAAAAGTAAGAATTATCAATTTTCATTTATACTTAAAAATCCCTCTGGATTAACTATAATATTTGTCCTATTTTTAAAAAGTGCTTGCTAAAAATTGGAGTTCGGAAAATTGTGGTCTTAATAATTATTTTTAAACAAATTATCTCTAACAGCCAGATAGGACAAATAAGTTCTATTGCTCTATACCATTGCAGGATGAGTATAGTTAACAAAAATATATTATATAGTTTTAAAATAGCTAGAAGGAGGATATTGAATATCCCTAACACGAATAAATGATAAAAGTTTAAGATAATAGAAGTGTGGGTTACCCTTACCTGCTCACTATATGTTGTGTATTGAAACATCACTAGTACTCCAGAAGTATGTACAATTAATATTTGCCAGTAAAAGAAACAAAAACTAACACATGCTTAAAATTTTAAAAAATTAAAAACACACTCTTCAAAGATAATAGTTCATTCAAAATTCTTCACAATATACCTTTCATTGCTATCAAAACAATAGATTTAAGGGACACTTGCTGGAATTAAAGCTGTTTACTGAATATAAGTACTTTCTTATTTTTTTTTCTTTTTGAGACGGAGTTTCGCTTTTGTCGCCCAGGCTGCAGTGCAGTGGTGCGATCTTGGCTCACTTCAACCTCCGCCTCCCAGGTTCAAGTGATTTTTCTGCCTCAGCTTCCCGAGTGGCTGGGATCACAGGCGTGCGCCACCACACCCGGCTAATTTTTGTATATTTAGTAGAGATCGTGTTGGCCAGGCTGGTCTCGAACTCATGACCTCAGGTGATCCACCCATCTCGGGCTCCCAAAGTGCTGGGATTACAGGTGTGAGCCACCACACCTGGCTGAATATAAGTACTTTCTTTTTTTTTTTTTTTTTTTTTTTTTTTTTTTGAGACGGAGTCTGGCCGGATCTCAGCTCACTGCAAGCTCCGCCTCCTGGGTTTACGCCATTCTCCTGCCTCAGCCTCCCGAGTAGCTGGGACTACAGGTGCCCGCCACCTCGCCCGGCTAGTTTTTTGTATTTTTTTTTTTTTTTAGTAGAGACGGGGTTTCACCGTGTTAGCCAGGATGGTCTCGATTTCCTGACCTCGTGATCCGCCCGTCTCGTCCTCCCAAAGTGCTGGGATTACAGGCTTGAGCTACCGCGCCCGGCCGAATATAAGTACTTTCTTAACAAATCTGAGTAGTTTTTAAATCTGTGCATATGGATGATAGTAGGAAACAAATAAAATGTTTTAGTGAATAACGCAGAAAAAACTACAGAACACTTGGCAAATAGCTGTGTTAATATAGAAATTTAGGGGAAAATACTGGAATCAATTAAGAAAATAAAAAGAACATCTATTTACTAGATCACAAGTATCACGTAAAAACCCAGAAGCTAAATTAACAGGCTTTATGCTGTGATTTTAGGGGATTTGGTTTCCAGCATTCTCTTGGTTCCTCAGGCCCACCAAGTCTGTGGCACCCTGGGCCCTGCTTCTGTAGCCATTGTGACTTGTGTTTTTGCCCCCTCTCTCCACCTTTCTCAAACTGGTCATTGATCTAAAATGAACTTACCGAGTGCCTAACTTTTTCCAGGCAATTGTGCTAAGGACAGCGTTAGGATTCGCTAACTCCCGTGAGGCATCATTTCTTTGAGAATGTGTTTTCTTCAATTGCCTGAATGTGGGCAGCTTCTCCTCCCCTTACAGTCAGAAATCATGGAGAGACGCCTTTAAACTTCTTGCGATGATAGATAACCACAGAGCACTGCACTTGAGAACTCAGATTTTGAAAATAGAAAACTCTGCGATTGAATCCTCATGTAGTTTTGTAATGTGTCAATTTAGCTACACTGAAATACGTTTTTTATTACTTCCTTTTCTGTATGTTTCTGGCTAATTGGATCACAGAAAAGACTGTTGGGAGAAATTCAGAGGGTGAAAGTGAAGGGGCAGACATTCTGTAGCCTTCACACTGTGTCACTCATGTGTACTTGTTTCCTTACTTAGAGGCAGTGGCCAAGCCTGCAAATGTTCCACCTTCGTTTTGTTCCTCTTTTGGCTTCATAAACTCCTATGTCAGGTGTGTGTGTTACGCCTGGCTTATGCAGAACACTCATACCAATGAGGTTCAGAGGCAGTAACAACTGACCTAGCATTTAGCCTGTCCTCATTTGCTACAGCTTGTGCTTTTGGGTTCCATTTACTGCTTGCTCTCACCCACCTGACAGCTGTCCCTCCTTCCTTGCTGCCTGTGTCCTGTGTTCTTCAAGGTCCAACATCAAATACAAAGACAAGAGATTTACAGATACCACTTAACCAGTTTGCATACGGTCAAGCCTCTGAAAATGCTGCATGAGGTCAAATCTCTATTGATTTATCTATTTCTGATTCTCTGACTGAACACTGAGTGATATGCTTGATATCACCAATGACTAGCTAAGTGATTTGGGAGTAATAAGTGATTTATCTTCATTAAATATGTTGTATTTACTACAAAATAGGAGTTTTGTGTGAAATGAAAATTAATGTATGTACTGCACTTAGCAAGAGATCAAACATTTTATAAACACTCGATCAATAGTAACAATTATCTTTATCCTAACAACCATCATGTTTTTATTTTCTTTTTGCTATTGAACTAAATATAAAACAAAATACAACAACAGAAAAAATAAACAACCAACAAATATGCAAAGAAATTACTACTATTCCCCAATGGCAACTTAATCTTCTTCTTCTTGTTTCCTTCCAAGAGCCTGCAAAACAAGAAAACTAAAAAAAAATCTGTTAGATTCAGTATTTATCTCAAGCTCATTACACATAAACAAATTCTCCCTAATAATCAATATGGGAAATATGCTTCTGTAGAAAACATTTGAATCATTTAAATAGCATTGGTTTTTGCCTATGTGATTCTTGTTGTAAGAACATTCTTTGCATTAGTTTGAAAATAGGAACATCTAGAAAATCTACTAGATGGTATTTAATGGTTTTTAGTATTTCTTAGTTTCTCAAGTCATGTAAACAAGCATATTTTACTGTTTTTAACATGGGATAAAGTTGACTGGGCTCCAGAGACCAATTAATTACATGGGAAAAGATAGAAAAATTAAAAATTGTGAAAATGAAAAATTATTTTTACATTACTATATATAAAAAAAATTCGTACTTAGGAATATAGGACCTGTACAATGGAGAAAATCATTAGTTGCCTAAAATAGTCAGTTAAATGTCCATATCTTTCTGTGGCTCTGGCTTATTAGACACAAAATGGTATATTTATTAAAACATCCTTGAAAGTGTCAAAATATTATAAAAACATTATAATAAAGGTGATATATCCTGGATATAATTTAATAAAATTTATAAATATATTATAACCTGTATATTATATGTATACAACAACATATATACAGAGAGAGAAAGAGCTACAGAGAGAAGAAATAAGAACACTCAAACATAGCTGATAGAAATGTAAATTGGTATAGCTTTTAAAAAGTTAAGGAAGAAAATGTTTTAGTATATATCAAAAAAATGTGTATTTACATTTGAATTAAGCAATTTCATTTTTTGGAGTTAAGACAAAGACACATTTCCAACAATATGAAAATGCACCTGCAACAGGTTGTTCATTGTTTTGAGTAGCAAGATGTTTGGTGAAGATGCATTCACAAACGTAAGAGATTGATTGAATAAACTATTACAATTACACACTGAAAACTTTGGGAGACCAAGGCGGGCCGATCACGGGGTCAGGAGATGGAGACCATCCTGGCTAATACAGTGAAACCCCGTCTCTACTAAAAATACAAACAATTAGCCGTGGTGGCGGCTCCTGTAGTACCAGCTACTCGGGAGGCTGAGGCAGGAGAATGGCGTGAACCTGGGAAGCGGAGCTTGAAGTGAGCCGAGATTGCGCCACTGCACTCCAGCCTGGGCGACAGAGACTCCGTCTCCAAAAAAAAAAGAAAGAAAGAAAAGAAAAGAAAAACTGAGGGAGATCTGTTTTACCAATAGTGGAGAAACAGTCCTACAATTTTTTAGTGAAAAAAGTTGTATAGAGTATATATAGCGTGCTATCATATGTATCAATAAAGGAGGAGTAATAGGAAATATACATATATTTGCTTATTTTTGCGAAACAAAACCCAGGAATGATAAATCTAAAACTAATGATATTGCCCATATTAGTGAGTTGAATAGTGTCCCCCAAAATTCATGTGTACTGTAAACCTATGAATGTCATCTTATTTGAAAACAAGGTCTTTGTATATACAGTCAGGTTAAGATGAATTCATATTGGATTACAGTAGGACCTAACTCCTTATTTTTGCTGTAACATTTTAGAGTAGTGGTATAGAGTAGTAGCAGAGTAGTAGAGTAGAGTGTTTTTGTTTTTTGTTTTTTTTGTTTGTTTGTTTGTTTGTTTTTAGTAGAAGACTTAGAGACACAGACACACAGAGGGAAGAAGGCCATGGAAAGACAAAAGCAAAGATTGGAGTTGTACTGCCACAAGCCCAAGAACGCGGAAACCAACACGAGCTAGAAGAAACAAGGAATCTTTTCTGGATTGATGTTTCAAAGGGAGCGTGGCCCTGCTAACACTTTAATTTCAGGCTTCTAGGTTGCAGAACCATGAAAGAATAAATTTCCTTTGTTTCAAACCACGCTGCTTCTGTTGTTTTCTTATGGCAGTCCTGGGCAAATAATATATCTATTCATACATGGAAATGGAACTGGGGAGAAAAAGTGTTAAAGAGTGAGCTTCTCAGACTGCCCTTTTTGGTATAGATTTTACTTTTGGACCCATGTTAATATTTTACATAGTTAATAAAATAAAATTAAGAAGGTTGAGGGAAAAATCTTTAAAATGAAAAACAAACAAACAACAAACAAATGAACCTAACAGTATTTCCATTCAACCTAATGGAAAAATGCAACCAAACTGAAACATGAAGCAAAGAACGAATCCAAATAAATTGCAAACACATTAGCACAGTATTTTGACTATAATACCTTCAGTGTAAAGACAAAAAAGACTTTCTAAAAGGTTCTGCAACCCAGTTAGCAATATTTTTGTATTGGCATGGATTGATAATTTTAGAACTGCTTTCAATGTAATCTAAGACTGACAAATGAAATTATACATTGTGGACAATAGGTTGCACTGCTGGAAAAGGGAGTAACCATATAAAAAGGAGTTGGGGAATAGAACAGATATTCTAGTGTGGAATTTAAATTGGGAATATCAGCTTATGAAATAGTTAAACAGATAGATACCTACATGTATATGTATAGATGTATGTATACATGTATGGGTCTATGTATATTATAGACATATATTAATATATTATCTATTCTAGTGCTCTCAATATCAATTCTCAGAGACAACTGGAGTCATTCAAGACTTTTTCCTTACACTATATGGTCAGTTTCATTTGGGTCTCAAAGTACAAGATCCGTCAGTTGCTATTTACTAAATTTTCCATGGCATATTTCACACATATTTTTACCTGCTTTGAAAGACCTTTTTTGATGTTATGTTTCAAAACTTATGAAAATGAATATTTGTAAGGATAAATGATTATAAAGTATTTAAAAGGTTGATGTAATATCATAAAAATTGACAGATCAATCATATTCCATGAAAACATTATAGCTAATTAGAGGAAATATTTCTTAGATTTCTACCCCCAAAAATTAATTCATTTTACCCTCCATTTTGAGTGGTGCTGAAAAAAAGTATTAAACAGAGTTCTTAAAATATGCCATAATGAGTAGAAATTTTTTTTTTAATTTCCAGTGTTTTCATTTTTCAAAGCAAAATTTATTTAAAATTTATATCAAAAATTAAGATTTATCAGACTATGTCTCCTTTGGCAAAATAAATATTTTTTGTGATCATTTTGTCTTTCACTATGAGGCAAATTATTAAGGTGAGTTTTCTTTTCAGCTTGTTACAATTATCCTAGTAGACAGCACAGGATGCTGTCAGAGTCTTAGTTTTGAGGGTTGATATTAAATCACCATTCTTATATTTCCCTTCCTCATTAGATCAATAATGCAAAAGGTCTAATGTAATGTCAAAGGACTTGCATTCATCAAACTGGAAATGTCTTGTGGCTGTTCATTAGGGTTATCTCCTCCCCCCTTTTAGAAAATATTACTGAGAGATTTTTATTCAACCAATGAATACCTATAGGATTTTTTATGAACCAAGTTACAAGGTAGACTGGGAGAAATGTATGGATAGTTAGTAAACAGAACAAAACAGAGTAAGTCCAAGATGATGAAACATAAATTCCTGCCTGTGCTAAATTAAAAATTATATAAATATAATATTATTCAAAACACATATACTGTAGATTTGGAGACTCTTGGTTATCACCTTTTGCCATATATAATGTTTGTATTTAATAGAAACAAAATAATTTGAAATTAACTTTGTAGTCATATTTTATTGATTTTACATTTAATTTTCATTTATTTGTTGGGTGACAGTGTAGTGTTTACAGTCTGAAGCAGTTTCTTTAAATCTGTATTGAAACATTAAAAAAAATCTAGTAGAGCTTCCTTACATCATCCTTCAGTTTACCATTTATTTTTGTCAATATGCTAACTTCTCACAAATGCTTTGCCTTGTGTTATAATAGTCCAAAAATTACCCTGTTTCCTTAAAAAGTAGTTTTTTAAAGAATCTACTACATTAATAACTTCACATAACATTTAACATGTAATTAAACAACATATTATGGATTTACTGAGTTACTGAGTTAGGAGATGTTCATTGAAATAATAAACTGTATAGTTCATTCAGTTAAAGCTGGTATGTTGTAAAAGCAGGAAACAGACTTATAGTCACTTAAAGTCATATAAACTGCATAATTTCTGTAATTTATAACGTTATCTTATGTAAATTGAAAATACACACATTAAAAGATGCTTCACGTCGTTAATTACTAATAAAATGCAAATTAAAAACCACAATGAGGTACTATGACATGCTTGTTTAAATGGCTAATATTAAAAGAGACTATCTGAAGTATTGCAGAGAATAGGGTGGAACTGGAATTCTGATACTCTGACTACGTGTATGTAAAATAACACAACAACTTTAGAAAAACAGTTCAACGACTTGTTTTGTTTTGTTTACTGAGCATATGTCAGCCATATGATATAGCCATTCTACTCCTAGGCATTTACCCAAAGGAATAAAAAGGAAATATATGTCCATATATCATGTATCAATTATTGTAAGAGATATTTGTAATAATCAAAGCCAACCTAAATGCTTATGAATAGGTGAATAAATAACACATTATAATGTACCCATCAAATGAAATATTACCAACGAAAATGGGTGAAATGCTGATAAAATCAACACCATGGATGAACCTGAAAATGTTTGTGAATAAGAGAAGCCAAGACCTTCCACTCCCCAAAAAAGAGTATGTATTAGATGATTCCATTTATACAAAGTTCAAGAAAATGCAAACTAATTTATATTGACAAAAAGCGGGCAATGATTGTTTGGGGATGGAAGGGTAAAGTAGAATGGATGGGAGGCGGGTATTACCAAGAGGCATGAGGAAATTTTGGGGGATGATGACATGTTCACTATTTTGATTATGGTGAGTATTTCACAGTGTCAAAATTATTAAATTTTATCCTTTAAAACTTTGCAGTTGCAAAAGGTTTTACAGAACAAGTGTTATTTTAAAGCATCCTTTAAAATAGTGTGTTTTCATTCTCTGTTGTCATGTGTCCCATGTGGGGCTCCTTGAACCACAACTCTCTCAATACAGACCATACCTCTCCTTCACTGCCTTATTCCAAGTCTCAGTCACCACAGGCTGCTCTAGTCAAACTCCCTCCTTCATCTTTCTCAGGCATGGGTCAGCCATCAACTCCCCAAATCTCCAGCTGCAGGAAACAAATATTTAATCTTTTCAAGTGGTATTGTACCCATAGACTTTAAGCAAAAGGCACACATTCTTCACCTTGTTGAAGGTTAGAATTTAGGTCTTTCTAATTATACCTTTTATGATAGATATAAGTGAGTTCTCTAACATAATAATTTCTGTAAGTTATAATGTTATCTTATGTAAATTGAAAATACACACATTAAGAGATGCTTTACATCATTAATTATTAATAAAATGCAAATTAAAAACCACAGTGAGATACTATGACATGCTTGTTTAAATGGCTAATATTAAAAGAGGCTATATCTGAAGTATTGCAGAGAATACGGTGGAAATGGAACTCTGATACTCTGAGGATGTGCATGTAAAATGACACAACCACTTTAGAGAAACAGTTCAACAACTTGTTTTGTTTGCTAAGCACATGTTCCTGAGTCAGTATATCAGTTAAAGGGAAACTTCCCTTTAACAGTCTGTTGCAGCCTCTCATCCATTCTACCTTACCCTTCCGTCCCCAAACAATCATTGCCTGCTTTTTATCAATACAAATTAGTTTGCCTTTTCTTGAGTTTTGTGTAAATGGAATCGTTATCACCTATTATGGCTGCTTGGAGTTATGTCTTACAAGCTGCTTGGAAATGCAACACTTTTTATTGTTATGTCTCAGAAAAAAGTGAGTTAGGAAACTTCCTTTTAACAATCTGTTACAGGTATACTGACTGAGGAAATATTATTCAATATCTACTGTATTTAACATACTGTACCAGTTTCTGTAGAACATAAAGAGGTGATAAACATATACCTCAAATACTTTCAATATATATACGTCAAAATACTCCAAAGGTGTCCTTTATTCTGGATTTTCAGGATTTGGGCCAGTGGAGAGAATAAGAAAGAACAGTCCTGGGGAAACTTATGTGAGTAAGAGATGAGTAAAATATGAAGTATGATAACTTTATAAGTAAAATAATTATTTACCACTGGTTACTTCCAATTAGAATAATAATTCAATTTTACAACCTCAGACCTCATGACTTTGGTGTTACCCAACTATCTATTAGTATGTTTCTGAATACATTTAAATGAACCAATTGAAATATTTATGTGCATATTAAATTATAAAAATATAATAAATCACAGAGTTTCATTTACAGTTTATTAGTGAGTAGATTACCTCTTCTGCTTCCTGGCTGCTTTCATATTGATCTGAGATTTAATAGCCAGACAGAAATGATACTTACAGATTGTAATTGCCCATAATAATGAGTCTTTCTTTTTGTATTCTATGAATGGCATAACAATGTCTTACGATTATTAAAATAATTTGCTATGTCATGAGAAGCACACAATTTAGAGATGACAAAACCAAAAAGAAAAAATATTGTATCATGAATGTTATGTAATACAATTTTCTTAATTCTTGATCTAACTCTATGAAGATGTTTATGAAATGAGAATATGTAAGTCAAGCCTGAGATGCCAGGTACTTTAAGAGTAAGATTTTTCTGGTCACGATGGTTAGGTCAGGGAGGCTGTCAATCAGGAGCATGCCGCACAGTAACTGACCTCTGAAGGCTCACACTTTAATGACACAACCAATAGAGTATGTATTGGATATAAGGAAAAGAAGAAACCATAAAATTGTGTGTGTATGTGTATGTTTGTGTGTATTCACCTGTATCTGTGTACACACATTCTCTTATTCCCAAACAGGAAGCAATGGTCATTGTCCAGGCTCCTTACTACTTCTTTGCACCACTCAAAAGTGCCGTCCCTTGGAATGCAGACCACATTGTTATTTAAACTGAACTTTCCTTTCACTTTTACCTCACTCAGTCCTTTTATTTCAAAGAAGTTCATAGAGAAGCAGTAAAATCAAACATTTAGATTTGGTGGCAGCAAAGAGGTGAGTATGATTAGCATTTTGACCTATGTAAATGACATGTTTGTTATAGCCTATCTAGGAAATTTGCCTCTCATAATAATTATTTAAAATATATCACTAGGGTTGCCATTGCTAAGTTAGGCATTGTAACTTCAATTATATTTTAACCAAATAACAAAATGATAAACCAATTTTAAAAACTATTGACATCTACAGTAGTATACAAAATCAATATTTTAAATTGTTTTATAAAATTTTATGATACAGTCAGTTGGCCAGTAAGCAATGCAGTGAAGAGATTAATATAACTATAGAAAATTTACTTTGAGAGGAGATAGCTATTAAGGACAAGTGGGTGACAGGCCTAGACAAGTATGATAGATCTGGATTTTGTGAGACGGCTTTGCATTCTGACTCTGAATGCAGGTTTCGAATTGATAGAGAAAATTTGTGAAGAGGTAAAAAGAAATCCTACATATCTACCCTGGTGCCAATCAGGAACATGATCCCTTTATTTATCTATTGCTCTATATATATATATATGTATATACACACACATATACATACACACACACTCCTTAGATATGCTAGAAAGCATAATAGTGTTTACTTTTTTTCCTTGTGGCTTACAGGTTTCCATTTCTGCTAAGGGCAGGGGAACTTTATAAAATTAAAGTTAAAAGAAATTAAGTTTATTTTCATTTTAAAATAGTCTCCTTTGGGGAAAATGCTCAGTCTTCTAATAATCCTTCTGCTCCTCGTTATCGCTGATATGTAGAAGACTCTTTATATGTCCTCATCATGATGGGACAATGGATCTATGCTCTGATTTGGATTCTTGTGCTGTTCTCTAGCTCATGAATTAATACTCCTTAGCAATAAGTGTCTTCCTGCCATCTAGGCTAAAAGAAGTGGCCACAGTCAGAGACTTCTGGGCCCTCCTAGTGGATCCATCCCCGACATGACTCTTGCAGATACTGTTGAATCCTGAGTCCTCAAACATGTCCTTCATTCAGTATTTGTCCTAGGCTCTTTCTGATGGTTAATATTGAGTGTCAGCTTTACTGGAATGAAGGATGCAAAGTCTTGTTCCTGGGTGTGTCGGTGAGGGTGTTGCCAAAGGAGATTAACATTTGAGTCAGTGGACTGGGAGAGGCAGACTCACTGTCAATCTGGGTGGGTGCCATCTAATCAGTTGCCAGTATGGCTAGAATAAAGCAGGCAGGAGAAGATGGAGAGCATGGAGAGCAGACTTGCTGAGTCTTCCAGACTTCATCTTTCTCCTTTGTTGCATGCTTCCTGCCTAATATGGTTTGGCTGTGTCCTCACCCAAATATCATCTTGAATTGTAGCTCCCATAATTCTCTCATGTGGTGGGAGGGGCCCAGTGGGAAATAATTGAATTATGTGTCAGTTTCCCCTACACTGTCCTTGTGGTAGTGAATAAGTCTCACGAAATCTAATGGTTTTATGAGGGGAAAACCCTTCTGCTTGGCTCTCACTCTTCTCTTGTCTGCCACCATGTGAGACATGCCTTTCACCTTCCACCATGATTGTGAGGTCTCCCCAGCCATGTGGAACTGTAAGTCCATTAAACCTCTTTCTTTTATAAATTGCCAAGTCTAGGTTATGTCTTCATCAGCACTGTGTAAATGGACTAATACACTACTCTAGAACATTATACTCCAAGTTCTTCAGCTTTTGGACTCTTGTACTCACAACAGTGGTTTGCCAGGGGCTCTTAGGCCATTGACCACAGACTGAACGTTGCATTGCCGGCTTCCCTACTATTGAGGTTTTGGGAGTTGGACTGATCCACCACTGACTTCTTTGCTTCTCAACTTGCAGACGGCCTATCATGGGGCTTTAACTTGTGAGTGTGTGAGTCAATTCTCTTTAATAAACTCCCTTTCATTTATACATCTCTCTTATTAGTTCTGTCCCTCTAGAGAACCCTGACTAATACACTCTTTAAGCTGGAGCCTTTGTAATACAGTCAACACCTACCCTCAGTACAAAACAGAACTACTGGTTCTAAACTATGTCTACACAACACTCAAGATTTGATGATTAACCCTATAGGTAGCCTTTCCCCCAAATTCTTAAGTCCCTCTCTAAATCTAAACAAACCAAATACTGTTTCTCTTCTAAAATTATGTAGGTATATGACTTTCTTTAAGGTGGCCCCAATTCTCTAATACAGTCAATTAGTTGACACTACAATAATTACTCAATATTTGATATTTTCAAAGGAGAACTTTGTTTTTTATAGTTCTTCTTGGTTTAAATACACTTTCATATACTTTTTTCTATCTGGAATAATTTTAGTTTAGGATAAAGTAGGAAATGGATTTCAAAAATATTTTTATATGAACAAATAAGAAAAAGTCCTGCTAGATCCAATCTTCTTCTTACTATGAGAACATCTTATAGTTTTGTGGCTCTTTCTTTATGAAGTTATGACCTAGATGAGGGTTAAAAGACCTCAAGTCTGACTGCTTGTGCTCTTGCTCCTTCTCTCTCTCTGCACAAATAGTTAATTTCATAGGGACTGCCCTTTTGCCTTGTTGTTCTCTTTCCAAGAAACATTCCCCCTTCCCACTTTTGTAGGATAGAAAAAAGTTCTCATTTAAACATGACTAATGGGCTGCAGAATAACGTGAATTATGAAAGTACTATATATTAATTAAATATTTTCACAATATTATTTGTATATTAATTGACTTTTTTATTTATTTGGTTATAAAAGAGATATTGAGTATCTTACCACTAGCACAAAATTCCAGGCTATAAAGCTAAAACAGTAAATCAGAGAGTCTATGTTCTTAGTGAGATTACAGTAAGGCAGGAAAGACAAATAATTGCATAGAAACTTACAAAAAAGCGTTACAAAGATTTTGAAAAAGGGGAAATCTTCAGCGGCATACAACCGAATAGAGCTCACCTTCAGGCCAGGGATGAAAGGAGAAACACCTGGCAACTAGCCAGAAGAGCTTTGACTTCATGTGACAGTTAACAGGGACTGGCTTCATACCGGATGAAGGTATGTGATGCTACTTTACGAAACTAGTCTGATGGTAGAAGATAAATGCATGGGAGGAGAGTGTGACAAGGATTAATGGTACTGTCAGAGCCCCCAAATTGTTGATGTAGAAATGAATTGCAAAGATAACTTTTTGGGGGAAATGCTATCTATAAGGTTGCAAAATAATAATTACTGAAACTGACATTTATGGCCATGGTGAAATGTCATGATAAAGTGTAATTCAATAAGATACTGAGAAGTATTAAATAATTATGGCAGAAATGGAAAGCAATCTTTCTGCTGTTCTACATCAATCAGGTTTCTGTAATTGTGTCTAGTTTTAGATGCTGACCTTATTTAAGAAAGGGTGAAAAAGGAGATGGTCAGAGAAGAGAAACGAAGATAATTAACCTTCTGGCAAATAGTGATATTAAATGAATTAGATTTGTTTAGCTTAGAGAAACGAAGGACAAGGGTAATCTGATTATAGAAATGAGTCATACATAGAGTAATTAGGAGGGAAATGCAGTTTTCTATGTCCACACAGGACTAAACAAAAGGAAATTGACTTTAATAAAGCAGTAATTGCATTTCCAGATTTTAAAAAAACACCATTTAAACACTACTACTAATCAGCTACTGTTCTATATTTACCATATTTGTGTAGGTTCCCACAGGACTGTCTGTTGAGTCTCCATTAGCATTTGTCTGTGCTGACTGCTCTACTCATGTGGTTAGGGATTTAGGACTCGATGTGCTCATGGGTGTGTGATTTAAACACATTTGCAACAGTTTCTTAATTTGATTTCATAGATGTGCTCTGACAAGTGATTGAAAACACTGTAACGCTACTCTTTTAAGTCAATAGACTTAAAAGTGATTTAAGTAAAGTGTGATTTAAGTTTGGGGGAAAAGAGAAAAAAGATCTGTAAGTTGCTTTGTTAGTTTTTATCTTATTGCGTAATCAAGAGAGTTTTTAACATATTTTAAAGTAATTTTATAACTCACTTTATGATTTTATCTGTTTTAGTTATATGGAAAAATCTGAAGTTACTAAAAACTTAAAATAGATATTTCTAAGTGACTCTAGAAAGTTCAAGGTAACTGATTTTATCATTTTTTACAGATACATAGAAACTTCCTGTGTATCAAATCTTTCAATACCCCCTTTCTATAAACTCCTATAAGCTCCCTGTCCACAAACTGTGTATGTAACCTAGGGTCAACTCCACCTGTGACGAAGGACTATCAATATATTTAAGAACATAAGTTAAATCCACCACAGTACTATACATACATATATTTATGAAACATTTTCGTACTGTGCTAAAAAAAGCTATTTCTTGCATGATCCTTTAACCTTTAAATGTATAATGGTCCAGTGCATTGAACAAGTCATATGTGTCCAGGAGCAACAATCAAAAAGGTTATAGTAGCAAGAACGTGGGAGAAGGTTGAGCTTTGAGTGTGATGTATGATAAACAGTCTGGAAGGAAATTGCCTAGTGCATAGCAGAGGAAGATCAGAAGGTGGAATCACAACTTCGTTTGGAAGACACAGGTCGCTAACACATTTGTTTGGGCTTGCTTGTTTGCTGCTTCTTATTATTTGTTATGATAAGCAGAGATGCCACAATGACATGTGTTTAAGAACTATAAATTAGGTAGTCTCAGTGGTAAACTGGTGTGAGCTCAACATTAGGGGACGGGCGCGGTGGCTCACGCCTGTAATCCCAGCACTTTGGGAGGCTGAGGCGGGCGGATCACGAGATCAGGAGATCGAGGCCATCCTGGCTAACGCGGTGAAACCGTGTCTCTACTAAAAAAAAAAAAAATATGAAAAATGGGCTGGGCGTGGTGGCGGCGCCTCTAGTCTCAGCTACTCGGGAGGCTGAGGCAGGAGAATGGCTGGAACCCGGGAGGCGGAGCTTGCAGTGAACGGAGATTGCGCCACTGCACTGCAGCCTGGGCGACAGAGCGACACTCCGTCTCAAAAAAAAAAAAAAAAAAAAAAAAAAAAAAAAAAAAAAGGAGTAAGGGGGACATTTTAATGGAGAAGTTGAGAGATATTATCATCTTACCTATGTGGGTCAGCAGTGTATTGCAGATGACAAATGGGTTAATGGAGACAGATGCTTTGGAGGTAAAAGTCACTGGCTTAATTGACTTACTAGATGTGGGAGGTGCCATGTTCTAATACCTAAATCACGGCCCTGTCTTTCTGTTAAGAAGTTTTGTCTAAAGGTCAAATGCTTGCAACCATTTACATTATAATTGCTCCCTATTATTAGATAGTACAAACATTTTAACAGAAAGTCAATTTGTATTCATTTGTACTAAATATTACATCTGTTTGCATGGTATCAGTATTTTCCTAACATTTCTAAAAGGTTTAATATTTGTAAAGTACAATATAAGCCCTGTTTTATTACTGTCATTTAAAAAATAAATTTAAAAATTTGATTGAAAATTTAAGAATTTTGTTTTTCTCTTTCAGAAATAACCATAAATACATTAACTCTAAGTGAGAAGTTTAAAGAGTTAATCTTTGGTGAATATAATATAAAAGGTGATAGCATGATTTACTATTTTCGTGGCTATTTCTTAGGTATTTTTCAATATATTACTAACTTTTAAATAATAAAATGAATTATAAATACTGCATTTTCAGTTGGCTGCAAAACTTAATTTTCTTATAAAATTTATGTTTTAAAACCATAAATATGAATAAAAATGTACAAATATTTTAAATGTGCAATATTATTTAATTGTAATTATATATATTGTATATTCCAACAACAATATTTTAATACTTTGGAGACATAATTGTATTATTCTAAAAATGCTTCAATTTTTCATTAATCAGGAGCAATATCATGCATATTGGTGTAAGAATGTGTACATAAAGTATTCACTATTTAAAAATGTATAGTACAAATTATGTACTGTTTTTATGTTAAATTACCAATTTAACTATTATATAAAAATAACCTTTTAGAGTTGAAAATCAGTATCAGTTCATTTATTTATAAATATGATTTAACTGCTACCTGAAAACATTGTTTTTATTTTCGTTATTTGGTTCTTCACATCATATTTGAGGGCTTTATTTTCATATTTATGCAAGATGATAAATTAGTCTAATTTTACCTCATGTTGTAAGAAAAACTAGCTAAACATTCTCCAAATTTTCCTTTGTAATGTGGGTCTTTGGGCAATAATTCAATCATTTTATTTTTCTGCATGGTACTGATCTGTGTAATGGATTTTAAATATTTATCAAATTAATCAATTGCTTGAATAAACAAATTCCATTAATGGCTTGAGATTTATGTGAATATCATATGTAGATTATGAGCCTTTCATTGCCAAACCATTTTACTCATGGACCTGTATTTCTAAAATTTGTGAGCACATACTCCAAATATATGTACGATTTGCTTATAGTTTATATACTTATACTACTTATACTACCATACTGATATGTATGTATATTGTAAAAATCTACAAAAGAGAAATTAAAATTAACCAAATAAAAAATAAAATACTAATGAACAAACAATAATGCTACATGATTTGATATTTTATATCATCCATTATTTTCACAAAAATTCACAATAAAATAAATGTTGATACTTATTACTCTCAATGAAACCATCACTGACACTTAGTGCTTAGTTCTTAACAATTTTGCTAATGATGATGGGTAAATAGTATTATTAACAAGCATCTCAAGGCATAACACACACTCTCACGACATTAAATACATGTTTCCAATTAGTTTCACTTTGTTTCCATTTTTGTCATCATCCCTTGAAAAATCTTAAATTGGCATTTGTTTCATCCTGTAGTTCTTGACAAAGTTAATGTGCTCTAAGAATGTTTATGCTCCTCCATTGCTTGTTTGCCTGTGTTTATACTGTGACCAATATTGTCAACTAATGGTTCTTTGCAGGGATATTTTAAAGCTGGTTGTTCATGTTATAAAACTTACTTTTGTTAAAATAAAATAATACTATTTAGAAATTCACTAAACCTGAAACAGGAATATTGCATGCATGATAACTTGTTAGGGGAAAAAGAAAGTAAGACTGTCACTTCTCTTTTTTTAGGGGATATTTACACAATGTAGGACAACCCTCCATTTGTCTTAAGATGAAGTGAGAACATCAGTATTTATCTATATATTAAATATTATAAAAATAATTTTTCTCTACATTTAAATATTATTCATTGTAATGTTTTCTTCTTATACCCCAGTAGATCATCTTGATACATACACTTCACTTTGGAGACAACTAATTTGAGGAATACACAGGACAACTGTGCCCCAGCAAGCCAGGGGTATAGGAATGGTGTCTGGAGTCTTCCAAACCATCTCAGGAGTATAGCTAGTAAATCAGATTTTGGTAATTAGGAAGTTGCCTCACTCTAGACTTTCGATGGATGTAGAATAGTTATTATGTTCTACCTCTACCTATGAATAGAACATGACAAAGTAGTTCCAGACTTTCGCACATCAAATTGTCCAATAATTGATGATATATATCGCTAAAATAAGCAACTAATTTTGTCAGTTTCCTTTGAAAAGAAGACTATGCACAACATGGTAAATAGTATTTCAGCTTAGTTTAGCTTACATATCTGGACAACTCAGAAAGCTTTCAGTGCATGCATGGACTATTAATTTATTCAACAAATATTTGATAAATATCTGGCACTCTTCTAATATTAGAACAATGGGGAAAAAAGGAAAACTTACCTTGATCTAAGAGAGTGCTCAGTTACAAAGGATAAAAGGTCAAGTAGCAGAGAGAAAAGACCAGTGTTACTTTCTGCACGGTGACCAGTGATAGCTTCTTGAATAAGATGATACTTGAAGAGACCAGAAAGGAAGAGAGGAAGCAAGACAAGCAGGAGGGTGTACTAGTAAGGCCTATAAATAAAGACTATGGCAACTGCAATACTATAGTTGAGACAATGGTGGCTTATAGCAAGCCAATAAGTGAAGGGCATGAAAATTGATTAGATTCTGACTATATTTTGAAAGTAAGACAGTAGTTGTTAGGAGTATGCATTCTGGACCCAGACTACTTTGACTTCAATCCCAAAACTTCCTGTTTGTTGCTACATAGCAGAGTACCACTTAAACTTTTTATGATACCTTATCTGTGTAAAACAGGTTACTGTGTTACCTATCTTAGCTAGTTGTGAAATTTTCTGCTTTCTGTATGTGTGTGTGTACTAGCTAGAACACTATCTGACGCATAGTAAACACTGTTAGCTTTTGCAATTACTTTGGAAGGAGAGAAAAATAGATGAGTCCAGGAAGACCCCAAGGTTTTGGTGTAACCAATATAGGAAGAGTGGGATTGTTTTTTACTGAAATGGGGACAACTGAAAAAGAAGTAAGTTCAGGGCTGATTGAAAATCAAAGTGAAGATTCAAACATCTAACTCTGTGATGACTCAGAGGCATAAACATGAATGTTTTTCATAGGAATACCTCAGGTGAGAGATTCAGCCTGAGGCAAAAAAGTGAAGTTTTAAACATTTATATGATTCTTAAGGCTAAGAAAATGGAAAGGATCACCAAAAAAGTCATCATAAGTAGAGCAAAGATAACTCAAGGCTCAGCTCTGGAGATGAAAACTTTAGAAGAAGAATCAGCAAGAGTGACTGAAAGGTGAAATGAGAGAAAAATTATTAAGACATGGGTCTTGGTTACCAAAAAGTAAAACCTGTTTCTGTATGAGTGAGTGATCATCTGTGCCAACGGCTTCATATAACTCAAGTAAGATAAAAGCAAAAAAAAAAAAAAAAAAATCTAGTAGATGTAACAAACAAATCT
The DNA here is from genome assembly GCF_024542745.1 of Macaca thibetana thibetana. Lineage (NCBI taxonomy): Eukaryota > Metazoa > Chordata > Mammalia > Primates > Cercopithecidae > Macaca > Macaca thibetana. The sequence goes on along the minus strand of NC_065580.1, from coordinate 175,389,646 downwards.
CATTGGAAGCTTTAACTGTAATTGTTGTATTATCAGATGTGGTGTAGTTCAAGGGAGAATAGAAGAAGAAAAATTGGATTCAACCAATACACACAACTCAGGAGAGTTTTACTCCAAAGTGCAGAGAGCAACATTGTTGGTGATAGCAGAGAGATTGTGCAGCCAAAAATATTTTAAAATTCATTCTGCACTGAGTTATTTAATAATAGAAAGTACAAAAGTGTATACAACAAAATCATTTGAGAGAGGTTAATTTCATTGTACAAGTTTAGAATTTGGTCTTTGGCCTTAGATAGTTACAAGACAAACTAAACCAGGTGGAAAACCAGCGAGTAGAATTGCAGACATAGGTAGAGAGCACATAAAAATGTATCGTATTTTACTTCTGATTCATTGTCCTTTTCAAGTTTACGAAGATAATGTTTTAGAAAGAAGACTAAAGTATGATATAGTCCTTGAGATTAGAACTCTAGAGTAAATATACCAGGTACATTGAGTAGGATCTTTGAACAGAAGGTAAATGGAAGCTGCTAGTCATGAGTTAAAAGCAAGATCAGTCAGTGTGGGTGTGTGTGTTTTTCTTCAACTACTTTGAGTTGCTCAGAGGCAGGCATGAAACAGGTAGAGAGCTTGACTGAATTAAAATTGGGTTTTTTTAAAGGTGGCAAAATGCAGAAGGAAAAGGGACAAGGGGATTCCAAATACACTCAACATGATGATTATAATGATAGCTCATAGAAACCAAAGCAGGTAATGAGAAGAATGAAGACATAATGGAGGTGACAAACAGCAGTAGGTCAAAGGGTTGAAGGAAGTTCAGGTAGGAAAAAAAAATGTTCTTGGAATTCTCAAGTAATAAAGAATTTGGAAAGATAAGAAGTGGTGGCTGGAGAGTGTGAAGGTTCGAGTTGATATTAAGGAAGAAATGTAGTTGCTGGAAATAACAAAAACTAGGGCATGAACACAGAGTCAGTAACTGAAGGACCAGATCATTGGAAGTAAAGAAGTTTCAGAACTCTAAGGTTAGGGGACTAAAATGACCTTTCATGTCAATAGCAAATCATCAAAATTTTAGCTGAAATTCTATTGGGGAGATAGTCTAACAAGTGGTACATCTTTATACAGCAAACATCTGGGAAATAAAGTCAGAGTCATTTTGTTGGGTTATTGTCTTCTAATTCAACAAGATAATGAGCAGAGATTTTTTATTTGGCATCAGAAAAATTCAAGATACTAAAGGTTATCTATGGGGCACACAGTTTAAGTGGCTAAGGCAAAACATTCCATCAGAGAGACATTGGTGGAGAATATAAACGAAAAATTCCTGTAAATGGTTACTTTATTAACAATAATACCTAATTATTTTTCTTCTATATAGCAGTTGACAGTTTTTAGAGCATTTTATTTGACCCTGACAACATCTGTGTGAAGAATTTGGAGACAGTGTTATGCTTCTGGGGAAAAATATGAGGGCTTGAGATATTAACCAGTCCTCACTGACGACCACTAAATAAACGGCAAGCCCAAAAATATTGTATAGCTTTGCTGGGTAAATGTGTTGCTCTTTGCTCTGAAACATTTTCCTATTTTATTTTTTTTTCAATATTTACTTCTATTTTATAGCACGTTTATTACAGGTGAGTAGAGTTTTGTTTGAATAAACCAAAATAGGATATTAGAAACACCTATCACATTCAAAGCAATGACAAGATTCTGTTCATTTCATGAAAATTCTATTCAAAAGCAGAATAAATTTTGCCACATATATATGGAAAATACATATGTGAAAAATACATATATATGAAAAATAGATCTGGAGCCTCGATTAAGGGGGATATCTATGAAGTAAAAATATTTTTGAAATGTTCTATTATTCAGAAAGCTCAGATAGCAGATGATTTTTAAAATTATAGGACCTTTATTACAGTATTATATGACATAGAGCAATATACTACAGAATAAAATATTAAATACTTCAAAACATTTTTAACTGCCTCAGAAAAAAATATTTTCAAGTTCATCCTCTTCCAACATGCTTAAATATTTCTACTATTTATTTAATTCCCATCAGAGTAACTTTGGCACTTTCTATCACATGGTCAACTTACTGATTCTATTGAAACCTCGGATTCCTCATCTGTAAAACAGAGATAACAGTGAAACTCCCCAGGGCTGTGATGAAAAGTGAAGGAGGGAACACATGAAATGTTCTGAGCACTATGCCTTTGCCATGGTAAGCACTTGATCAATGGTAGTTGCTGTTGTTATACTTACTAGATTTTTATAATGTATTCCCCTTTCAAAGTTACAAAATAAATAATATTCTGATACTGTAACTCTTTTTTAATGATCAAAGCACATGCCTGAGTATCAAATAGTCCTCCGTGATTTACAACTATTTTCCTGTCTCTTGGACAGGTAATTTGAAATCATACTCTAGAATTGTTTTTAAATGCTTGCTCTAGTGTATTTAACATATATAGGTTTTCTTATCCTCTTTGTATTGCAAATGCATTTTCTCTTTAAAATTAACTTCAGGCTTCCTTTTCTTTCCTTTGGGTAGAATGAAATAAAGATAAAAGTAAGTTCTGAAATAATGCATGTCGTCCCTGTATGTACTCCAAGTTATAAAGAAAATTATAAACATAGAGAACATAAAAAAGGCAAAATGAGATGGTGAAAATAAATTTTAACATAGCAAAAACTCAATACATATACATATGAATATATTTCCTAGGTAACAAAAAAATTGGAACTTTTGATTTTTCTTTTGGGTTTTCTCAGAAGCAGACCGTGAGAAATGGATTTGAGTACTTGTAATTTATTTGGTGTCTGCATGAATACAAGTAGGAAAGTATGAAATGAAAAAGAAGCCAATAAAAAGATGCATTTAATTGCTCTTATAGATGTCAGGTTAATTCCAAAGGAAATCTTTGGGAAACAATGCAAAACATACATATCAGAATTTGCACCTAAAGGGCTGAGGGGGCTGGAGTACACAGACACCCACTTTGCAAAGTCAATCACTGAGGATTTCCTTGAAGTTGAGTTTGGAGAGGCGGGTACTTCATTCCCTGTATCCAGCAAGGAAACTTAGTTTTTATCTATACATTAGAGTGGTAGTTCAATGTCTTCTGATGCTGAATTTGCTGCATTAGCTATCGTGTGTGTGTGTGGTGCGTGTGTGTGTGTGTGTGTCTAAAAGGGTGTAGTTACATGTCATTCACAGTAGAGACAAACAACACACCCAGAAGATAATACAATCAAAATTTAAAAATTAAAGATGGAATATACACAGAAAAAAAAAATTACCAAGCAGTAAATAATAGCTAAACAGCAAGAAAGCAAACAAAACACTAGTATAAAGAGTATTAAAATATCTCAAACTGAAAATTCAATATGCCAGATTTTAAAAACATTCCAAATTTCATGTATCTAACACTATAGTTTCAAAATACGTAAAGAAAGATGAAAATACAGGAATTATTGTCTAATCCACCATCTTATTGGGTGGTTTTAGCACACCTTATACAGTGATTGACAGAAAAAGTAGACAAATTTAGTGAAACTATAGAAAAAGTGAAGACACTATAAATAAAATTCAACTAATAACCACTATATATAGATACCAATACATATTATATTTCTACATCACTACGTTTATATATATATATACCTATCTGCCTATATCTCAAGTTAAAATTTTCATTCTCAAAAAACATTCAATTAAATTATTGTATTAAAAAAGAGATAAAATTGATTCAAGGGTAAGAATGTTGCCATTTTTGGGGAGTTTAAAGAGTTCTGAAGAAAATGTAAACACTGACAATGGATATAAATAGAATAATAATGGAAAGAAGCCAATAAATAGATACATTTAATTGTTCTTATAGATGTCAAGTTAATTCTAAAGGAAATCTTTGGGAAATTATGCAAAACATACATATCAGAATATATGTATATACAATGGATATAAATAATATATAAAACAATGGATATAAATAATATATAAAGCAACAAAGAATAAACATTAACAGAGCAAGTCTTTTCAGCATTAAATTGTCAAAATTAGAGTTAACAGAAACTGTTTCATACACTTTTTAATAGTGGATAAGACTCCTGAATCAGTGAAAACCCATATGATGTTTGAACCCAGGTTATCATATCTGAGTCTCATCCCAAACAGTTACAGTTTACGTCAAATGAAATTACAGGCAAAAATATTATATGAGACATTGGTCTGGAAGACAATGGATCTGATTCAATCTGGCAGTTACCAGGATTTTATCAGCAGAATTGTCTCTTGATCTGGAAAAGAAAGCATATTCTCGTTTTGTTCATTAGCCTCTCTGGAATGGTTTCATCGGCATGATTATGTAAACCTGGACCGGATCCAAATGATAGAAGGCACTGGACTGTGTTTCAAGAAATAGATGGTCTCAGATTTTGCCAATGTTGTAGGCCAAAGACTTTTGATACTAGGACCGTGTCATTATTAAGATATATGTAATTTTTGAAGAAAATTTTTATTCTGGGGTAACAAGATGTTTCTAAGCAGATTAAATACAAAATGAGTGAGAACCTGAAAGGAAATGAAAGTAGAGCAAGCAACATATAAAGCAAGTAATTAGCCAGGCGCAGTGACTCACGCCTGTAATCCCAGAGGCCGAGGCGGGCAGATCACGAGCTCAGGAGATCGAGACCATCCTGGCTAACACGATGAAATCCCGTCTCTACTAAAAAATACAAAAAATTAGCCGGGCGTGGTGGCGGCGCCTGTAGTCCCAGCTAGTCAGGAGGCTGAGGCAGGAGAATGGCGGGAACCCGGCGGGGGGAGAGCTTGCAGTGAGCCGAGATCGTGCCACTGCACTCCGGCCTGGGTGACAGAGCGAGACTCTGTCTCAAAAATAAATAAATAAAAATAAATAAAGCAAGTAATTTGTATTGATTAAAATATCAATGGGCTTTACTATCATTACTCAGCCAAAAATTAGTTTAATATATTTTTAATAAAATCAAAGTAAAGATTTACAATGAACAGAAGCAAAAACAAAACTCTTACGTTATACTGGAAAGGTCATCCTTCTATCTGGTGGTGAGCTATTTTCAACTTTCTCTACATGGATTGAAGAAAAAAATGTTCTTACATTTGTAAAATAATTGGTAGAAATTATGTGGTTTCTCTGTTAGAGAAAATAATATAATTGTTTTATATTCATTATATAATTTGTGATATAATTTATGATTGTGTTACATATCATTAAAATAACATAATTGTTTAGTCTTAATATTCTTTAGAACCTTTGTTGTCATTTTCTGTTTAATTACCATATAATCATGCAGCTCATTCATAAAGAGTTGAGTGATTGTCAATTTTAAAACTTACCAAATACACATAAAAAAATTTGTGAATATCCTTTGAAACAAAACAAATATTTTACTCTACAGTTGTATTAATTTCACAATGAACTAGTAATCATACTTATTTCAATTGTTCCTTTTGTTGTAGAGACAGGATCTCACTTTGTTGTCCAGGCTGGAGTTCAATGGAGTGCAGTTCACATTGATACTGAATGTTGATAGGGAATTCACAAGGATACTTGTGAAATAGCCTAAAAAATTCGGCTACGTACATAGAGAAAGGAGTTGGGTTGCTTTAGGGACTGTCAGCCTGGAGGATATGCATCCTAGCAGAAAGAGAAAAAAATAACAGTAGAAAAAAATTTTAACAATGGTGTAACCTGATAAGCAGATTTTTGCTTCAACAAATCACAGTATATATGAAAACTGTACAGTAGTCAGAATAATGCATCTATAAGATCCAACCCTGGATTACTCTTTCTCTCATGATCTCAAAAATCTGCCCACCCTTTGTGTAAACCTGTACACAATGTCCTAATAGTTCATCTTTGTTACTGTTTCTCACCCACTGTTAATGAGTCCTTACTAATGGTTTCCAAGACAGAGAAGCTAATAATATAATCACAATTGTGACATACTTTTACTGACTTGCATGAAAACTATTGTATGGAATTATGGAACTTGGTGATTTATCCTCTGCATTGCTAGCAAAGATTATTAGATACACAAGTATCTAATAAGTGGCCATGAGACTAATCCTAGCTGTTTCTAATAATTTCAAATATGACAGGTGTTCTTCAAGTCAAATTCTTAGAAATTATTTTCTTAGATTAAAAATGTAGCTGTACATTCTGGCAAGAAGCACATATTCTGACAAAGTGATCTTATTCACTGTTAGAACCAAAGTCCTACACACTGCAGGAATGTGTAGATACACATCTTAGGATATTCAATTGCTTCATATTCTTCACATTAGGGAAGATTGGTAACTTAATCATGTTTGCCAGTTAAAATTGGAAAATTGCTCAGAGTAGAGGGGAGGTTAGAAACAAGCCTGCCTTACAGGTTTCTGGAGTCATAAGGAACAGCACTTGTATGGCATAAAACCCTAAGCCTAGAATTTAATTTACAGTGATCACCTGTGGTTAATCCCATAGATGCTAAGCAGATGCACTGTCAAGCTCTGCCTGTAGGAAAGCAAGACATCTGTCATTATTTTGTTATAAGGTAAGAGGGGTGAGGGATCAAGATAGAGCAGAGAACATTTAATTGAAGACAATACACTTCAGAATTAAAATTATGTCTAGTAACAATATTTGGATACTTTTATTCACAATTAAACTGATTTGAAGCAATTAGACAAGATGCCTGCTAAGACTTCTTTAATAAACTTTATGTTAACAGAATTTTGGATTTACAGAAAGGCTGCTAGGTGAGTAGAGGGAGTCCCCATATACCCAGCTCCCAGTCTCCACTGTCATTAACATCGTGCATTAGTAAGATCATTTGTCACAATTAATCAAATATTATTGAATTTCTCATTAACTGCAGTCAGTATTGCGTTCACGTGTTTATCATTTTTAATCTCTTGTTCTTTCTTCTGTTCTAGTATCCCATTCAGGTTGCCATACTTCATTTAACGACCATTATCTCCTTATGCACCTCTAGAAGATAAGTGTGTCTCAGATATTCCTTGTTTTTTAAGATCTTGACAGTTTTGAGGAGTACTGGTCAGATATTTTGTAAACTCTCCCTCAATTCAGATTCTGGTGTTTTTCTTACGATTAGACTAGGATTTTTGAGAAAAAATCACAAAGGTAAAGTGCCATGTTTATCATATCACCAACATGATATCTTTTTTTATGCTATCCTTGATCACCTGACTGAGAGAGTGCTTGTAAAATTACTTTTCTCTTCTTCTTTTTTATACCATGCCTTTTAGAGGTAAGTCACTATGTACAGCCCAACCTTTTAAGGGATGGAGACCTTAAGTCATTCAAGTTAATTATATTAGCAAGGACACAAACAGCTTGATATGCGGAGGCTTTGATTATACAATTAATAAGCAACCCCCAGGACACCAAACTTACATTCACTCCCTAGGAAGATATTCTCCAATATCCTCTTACCCTGACCAGGGCAAATTACTATACAAGGAAAATTTCCCAAGGGCACAGCCAAAATGCACTCAGGACCATGAACAAGGGAATTACTTCTGAGGTGCGGTGTCCTGCTTAGTGACATTTGTTAAATACTTTGAATAAGGCCTATTGTTTCCTCTTTCACCTTGTTTCAAATCAGATTTTTGTTGTTAGTCTATTCCAAATTCAGTGTTTTTTGACATGGGGAGTGTAAATTTGTCTTTTAGTTATCTAAACTAAATATCCATATTGGAACTTGCTGTATATTATCCATTGTTCATTAACGTTTAATGACATTGTAATTTAGTAGGGAAGGGTTGTTTGTTTTGTTTTTGTTTGTTTATTTTTTGCTGGAGATGGGAAGAGTTTGTATCATTTGTGAGAAGTGAGTACATGGATATTTGGCCACAGAAATAAATGCAAAAATAAAGGACATTGTCACCATCTGTTCTTTCATAGTAACAGAATTTTATTCTGGACACAGTATTGCCCAGAAGAAGAAAAAAATTCCTTTCACTTCTAAGGAATTAGGTGTGTCATGGAACTAAATTCTCTTCAATAAGAGAAGTATGCTGGTGGGAATGTAAATTGCTACGGTCACACAGAAAACAGTAGAGAAATTTCTCAAAAAAATGAAAATAAAACTATAATGTGATCCAACAACCCTTCCCTGGTTATACATACATAAGAAATGACATCAGTATTTTGAAGAGATTTCTACATTCTCATGTTTATTACAGCATTGTTCACAGTAGCCAAGATATGAAAGCAAAGTATTCATCAATGGATGAAAGAATTTAGAAAAGTTGATGCATATGCCCAATGGAATAGTATTCAGCCTTTAAAAAGAAGGAAATCCTGCCATTTGAAACCATGTAGATGAACCTGAAGACACTGTATTAAGTGAAATAAGCCAGGCACAGAAAGAGAAATCATGCATGGTCTCACTTATATTTGAAAGATTAAAAAGCTGAACTTACAGAAGCAGAGTTAGAAAAGTGGTTAGGAGAGGCTGGGGATGGAGTGGGGTAGGGATGTGTTCATAAATAATATAACATTTGCATTAGATATGAAAAATAAGTTTAAGAGATCTATTGTACAACATGATTACTCCACTTAATAATAATATATTGCATCTTGAAAACAACTAAGGGAGAATTTGTGTTCTCACCACAAAAAATAAGTATATGAGATAATGCATTTATTAACTAGATTAATTTAGCCCTTCTGCAATGTATACATTTTCAAAACATAATGTTGTACATGATAAATACATATAATATTTTCAATTAAATAAATAAATAAAATGTTTTAAAAATGTAATATGTGCAATTTAATTAGTTCATAGGTTAGGTCATAAAGGAACAGAATTTAACTCCTACCCTTGACTTCCCTGCCTTCTTTCTATCTGAAATGGAGATGTATTTTGAGTCATTATTGCATATGTAAGCTAAAAAGTCTGCATTTTTCATTTAAATGATTCAAGTTGAATTTATGTGACTTGCAGCTTCTTTTCTATATCAATAAAAATCAATTGTTTTGGATATAACAGAATGCACAGTTAATTGTGACTCTAAAATAACCACATTCAGTTATCTCACATAACCAGAAGTTTATTATTAGCTGTTTCAGATCAGTTCACTAAGCCCTAGAGGACCCAGGTTCTTGCTCTCCATTCTTCTATCTTCCTTGTAGTGGTAATATGTTCCCTCATAGTATAAAGTTAAATGTCTTGTCTCTAAGAATTATATCCAAATACGGCAGCATTTGAAGCAGGAAGGAAAAGAATGAAGAACAAAGTTTTCTTCTTTTAATACCTTCATTTATTAAATTGGAAATATTTTTCCAAATCCCTCACTACTCCAAATAGTCTTCCCTGAAAACTCAATAAAGAGAACTGAGTTGTGTTGGTCACTCCTATTTAAAAGATTAGGAAGATACACTTTAACAATCTGCAGCCTCTGTCAGCCTCTGTTACAGAAGGTTGATTTGGGAAAGAAAAATACAAATGAGAAGGCAAATGGCTGCTAGGGAGAGAAGAATCTGTTTCTATATTTTAGTATACTTTTCTGTAAGAAAGTCCTTTGTAGTTCAGATAGTCAAAGAAATAGAAAAATGTCAAATGAATATGATGACTCCTCATTTCTACAAATTCCCTGAAACTTCCCTTTCTATATACTCAAAAGATGAAGTTTGGTGTACACATAGTTCCATCACCCAGGTAGTGAGCATAGTATCTAATAGGTAGGTTTTCAGTCCACACCCCCCACCCCCCGCTTTCCTCTTGTAGTAAATCCCAGTCTCTGTTGTTACCAACTTTTTGTCCATGTGTATTCAATGTCTAGCTCCCACCTTTAAGTGAGAATATGTGGTATTTGGTTTTCCATTCCTTCATTAATTCACTGAGAATAATGGTCTCCGGCTGCAACCATGTTGCTGCAAAGGACATGACTTCATTTTTTACGGCTGTGTAGTATTCCATAGTGTATATGTGCCATATTTTCTTTATCCAGTCCATCATGGTTGATTCTATGTCTTTGCTATTGTGCGTACTGCTGTGATGAACATACGGGTTCATGTGTCTTTTTGGTAGAACTATTTTTCTTTGGGTTTATACCCAATAATGGGATTGCTAGATCAAATGGTGATTCTGTTTTAAGTTCTTTGTGAAATCTCCAGACTGCTTTTAGAGTGGTTAAATTAATTTACATTCCCATCAACAGTATATAGGTGTTCCCTTTTCTCCACAGTCTGGCCAGTATACATTATTTTTTGACTTTTTAATAATCACCACTCTAACTGGTATGAGATCGTAGCTCATTATGGTTTTGAATTGCATTTCTTTTATGATTAGTAATGTTGAGCATTTTTGCATATGTTGATTGGTTACCTGTATATCTTCTTTTGAGAAATGTCTGTTCATGTCTTTTGCCCATTTTATAATTTGGTTACTTGGTTTTTGCTTGTTGATTTGTTCAAATTCCTTGTAGATTCTGGATATTAGACTCTTGTTGGATGCATAGTTTGCAAGTATTTTCTCCCATACTGTAAACTGTCTGTTTACTCTGTTGATAATGTATTTTGCTGTGCAGAAGCTCTTTAGTATAATCAGGTCCTCTTTGTCAATTTCATTTTCACTGCAATTGCTTTTGGGGACTTGGCCATTAATTATTTATCAAAGCTGATGTCAAGTGAGCATTTCCTTGGTTTTCTTTTAGGAATTCTTGTAGTTTGAGGTCTTACATTTAATTTCATTAATCCATCTTGAGTTAATTTTTGTATATGGTGAAAGTTAGGGTTCCAGTTTCAATCTTCTGCATGTTGCTAGCCAGTTATTCCAGCACCATCTATTAAATAGGGAGTCCTTTCCCTATACAGTAACATGATGTGCAGGTTTGTAGTCTAGGAGCAATAGTTCATACCATGTAGCCTAGGTGTGTAGTAAGATATACCATCTGGGTTTGTGTAGGTACACTCTGTGATGTTTGTGCAACAAAGAAATCCCTAATTATGCATTTAGTATAGGAATACTAAGGCAGAACTTAGAAATTATATATTTAGGCCAGGCATGGTGGCTCAAGCCTGTAATCTCAGCACTTTTGGAGGCCGAGACGGGCGGATCACGAGGTCACGAGATCCAGACCATCCTGGCTAACATGGTGAAACCCCGTCTCTACTAAAAAATACAAAAAAACTAGCCAGGTGAGGTGGCTGGCGCCTGTAGTCCCAGCTACTTGGGAGGCTGAGGCAGGAGAATGGCGGGAACCCAGGAGGTGGATCTTGCATTGAGCCAAGATCATGCCACTGCACCCCAGCCTGGGCAACAGAGCAAGACTCCGTCTCAAAAAAAAAAAAAAATTATATGTTTAATAAACAACATACCTAACAGGGTTTCTATAAGAACCAGATGGCATAGTCAAATTCGAAGTTTGAGTACAGTTTATTGGATGTAAACAAGGCATATATGACTGTTCTGTGACCTGAGCTCAGTAGTAGTCAAGAGACATCAAACCACAACCCTTGAGGAAAGGAAGCGGTGATAATAACCTGATAGAAGAAAAGTACGGAAGAGAGGTTCCCTTGAGAGCAGCAGTGACATTGAATTAATTGCACAGTTCAAATCCACCTCACAGAAAAGGAATCAGGGGAATGAATACCTTGACCTACTGTCTTCCCTCTTTCTTCCTCTAACGCAGACATCTAGTAGACTGAGCCAAACTAGAACAGCAGGACACAAGGAAGCCCATTGATTTAGAGGTCAGCCTCACGTAGTAGAAATAGAGTTGAAAAGTCTGGAGAGTGAATCTGAAGGAGCAAAGGAAAGGCATCCCGCACAACAAGCAAAACATCCCCATGGAAAGAAATTCAAAGGGAGAAACATATTTGTTTTGACACAGGCTCGGTATTTCAGTTCACTGATCTAGAGGTAGCCACAATAGGTAGCCAACATACCAACACTAAGAAAATTGCCTTTAGATTTTTGTTTTAACAATGGTAAGAGCTGATGGTTCTAAGAAGTAAATGAGCCTAGACAGAGAACACAGGATTTGAGATATATCACCAGACTAGGGGTGTGTGGGTGGGGCGCAGGAAATATTATATTTGTAGGATTGGGGAGATCTTTACTAAGTATTTGGATTTATATATATCAAATATGAATCAATTAATTGTATAGCAAGGCTTGCTTCAGGCCCATCTTCTTTCACTAATGTAAGTTAATTAGAATGATTTTGCTGATTCTTTAACTCTTGTTGTGTATTTTATCTCTTGATACCAACACATTATACCATACCAAACTCAGAATCTTTTTTTTGCCTATGATGGCTTAGAAGTTACGCCTAGTTCTTCTACTCTCTTAGTTGTTACCTTTAACTTATATATCTAAATAAGTATTTTTAATAATTACTGCCTCTAGCCTCTGGCTGTTAAGTAAGACACTGTTAGCAAATTTTAACCACTTTGGAAACACTTTTTCACATTGTCCTTACTGATTCTATTTAGTAATTAAATTCTAATGATTTGGTCACTATTATTGTTTTCACATGTGACAGTTAGCTTGCTAATATATTTTTGTCTTTTATTGTAGTCATCTTTTTTGGCACCATGCTGCTTTCATATAGGTTGCCATTTACCAAAATCTGTCTTGCAGATTTAAAGTGAGGGGTATGTTGTATGTGAGTCCTCTTTGTAGTTACTTATCCACATCAATTACGAATGGTGGTGCACTGGATGGATAATTTACCTTTTTTGATGTAATTCTTAAATTTTTTTTTTTTTTTTTTTTGAGTTGGAGTCTTGCTCTGTCACCCAGGCTGGAGTGTAGTGGCGCAATGTCGGCTCACTGCAACCTCTGCCGCCCGGGTTCAAGCAATTCTCCTGTCTCAGCCTCCTGAGTAGCTGGGACTGCAGGTGCCTGCCCCCATGCCTGGTTAATTTTTATATTTTTAGTAGAGACGGGCTTTAACCATGTTGGTCAGGCTTATCTTGAACTCCTGATCTCGTGATCCACCTGCCTCGGCCTCCCAAAGTGCTGGAATTACAGGCGTGAGCTACCGCGCTGGGCCAACTTTTTTCAGTGACCCTACCATATATTATTGATTAAAAACTTACTGTCAATATAATTAATATTTCTAAAATTTCTTTTCCTTTTTATCTGGGAGTTCCTATAATTTTCCTTTTAATCGTAACTGGTCTTCCATTTTACTGCAAAGGGCCTCAGAGTGGTTTTATTTGTAGTTATATTTTGGCACTCTCAATCTGAGACTTCTTAGTATTTTAAAATGCTAAGAAAAGCATAATTAATTTTTGTCTTCATATACTGTTTCTTTGACATTTCCTCTATTATCTTCTGAAAGTCCTACTAAATATGTGTTGCAGTTCCTAAATCTTCTTCTTTTTTTTTTTTTTTTTTTTGGCTAATTACTTTTCTTGTGTTTCTTTCTGGGCAAATTCCTCAGAACTGTCTCTAGATGCACTCATTATTTCTTTACTACATGTGGCCTACAATTCCTTCCACTCATTAATTTTTTAAAATTCAATGACATTTTCTCATATTTCTGATAAGTCAATTTTATATCCACATTAATGTATTTATATATGCCTTTTTATAATTTTATTCTTTTTATTAATGTGATTCCATTTTTGTACCTATGAGATATCTAAAAAATTATACTAAATTCATTTTAAGTTTCATTGTTATGATCTGAATGCTTGTCCTCCCCACCCACCCCAACCCATATTCAGATGTTGAAATCTTAACACACAGCTATCATGATTGGGAAATATCCCTTTATACGATAAGCCCAAGGGAGCTCTTTCACCCATTTCACTATGTGAGGGCACATATAGAAGGTGTTATTTTCATAGACCGAGAAAAGGGCCTTTGCCAAACACCAAATCTGCTGGCACCCTGATCTTGGATTTCCCAGCCTCTAGCATTATGAAAATACGTTTCTGTCATTTTTAAACTGCTTGTTTTATGATGTTTTATTATAGCAGCCTAAAAGGACTAAAACATCCTCTATTATTTTCATTTTATCTTCTATAAATTCATCTTTCAATTGATATAGTTTGCTATCCTTATTAATAGCAGTTTGAGTTTCCAGCTTTTGGTTTGCAAGTTAGTACCAATCTTGGGGTTGTTTATATTTTTATGTTTTTCTCTCTTTATTTTTGTGTACTCACCCCTTCCTATACTGTGGTTTTGTGTGTTATAAATTTCTTCTAACCAGAACTAGAAGGATCTAATTTAGTTGGTTCGGAATCCCTGTTCCATGGTGACATTGGTACATAATATAAACAACATGATTAGCTGCATGGCTATATCTGCTTCATTCCACTTCATTAGGTGTGAACTCTATTTATAACCCCAGCCAAAACAGCCATTACAATGTGTTTTTCTTTTTTTAGTCTCCTTTCAAAGTAAGAAACCAAGCTCATGTCTTGATTTCAAAAAGTAAGGAATGTGCTCCATTTCAGGGAAGCCTTTAATACCTATTACACCCAAAGATACCTCATTTTCTTCTTCCTCTGCTTGTTTTCTGCTGTGATACTAGAAGGCCTGCATATTTAAACCTGCTTATTGCTGTGTGTTCATATTCTTTTCGATCCTAGAAGACATCTGTTGTAAGCTTAGATTTTTCTAATATCATTATGCACTTAGAGCGGGGCAGAAGGTGGTGGATCTCAAATCATAACCCTTGATTCATTGTTTAATGACTGATATTTTTGTTTTCACTTATAATTATTTGTATGTATAGATACAGCTATAAAGATATGAATGTGTTGTTTCACTGATGGAAAGAAAATATTTAATAAGTAAAATGTGTATTGTTTTGTTTTCTTTTATAGATAGGTGAAGCATTTACTCTTGGCAACTCTGCTACTTAATCCTGTGTATTAGATGATATATAAGACATAACTCCTATAATGAATAAGTTGTTAATTACAGAGATGTACAGATTAAATTAGAGAGAATGTATTGCATTTGGCAATGTAATGACTATAATAAATATTTAAAGTAATGCACTACATATTTTAATTGTGCCAGAACTTTTTTTTACAGTGCTGAAGCAATTATCTGTAGGTAACTCCAATTAGGCCACCTGGGTCATCACCTTGACATGCAGGGTGTTCTCTACAGTATATTCTTAGAACATTTTCCAGTTGTAAATGATGTAAGCTGTAGTTCTTCATAAATGACTTCATAGCCAAAGTAAAGCTTCTTTTATTTAATAGTGTCCACAGTGAGTCAAGTAACATTATAGAAACCTGCAGATTTTATTTTTGTCTTTCATTATAAGAAGGGATGAGTACACATAAATAAAGTTGCACAGATCAGCAAAATAGTTATGGCTATCAGCATACAATCGGATTTGGAAGTATGTCATGAGCTCCTTCTTAAGATCACCTTCCATATCTAGGAAAGAGAAAGCTTTCTGTCTACTCTCTGAAGGTTTGATAATTGATTCCACAGAATAAACTGACAGTGGTGAACTCAAAAGCATCTGAGACAGGTTTCAATCAATTTAGAAAGTTTATTTTGCTGAGGTTAAGGACACACAGGTGACAAAGCCTCAGGAGGTCCTGAGGACATATGGCTCAAGGTGGTTGGGGTACAGCTTACTTTTATGTTTTTCAGGGAGACATAATACATCAATCAATACCTGTAAGTTACTCATTGGTTTGATCTAGAGAGGTGGGACAACTCAAAGCGGGGGCATCTAGGTTACAGATAGATTCTGACATTTTCTGAAAGGCAATTTATTGAGTTAAGTTATTTTCTAAAGATCTGGAATCAATAGAAAGGAATGTCTGGGTAATGATCATAAAGGTTTGTGGTTGTGGAGATCACAGTTTTCCCATGCAGATGAAGCCTCCAGGTAGTAGGCTTCAGAGAGCATAGACTGTAAATTTTTCTTATCAGGTTTAACTTCTGTGGTGACATTAATGCTGGTTGGCTTTTCCTGAATTCCAAAAAGGAAGTGGGTGTATTAAGGCATGTCCAAACCTCCTTCCCATCATGGCTTAAAGTGGATTCAGGTTAACCTTGGAATGCCTTTGGCCAAGAGGAGGGTTCCATTCAGATGGCTGAAGGGCCTTAGAATTTTATGTTTGGTTTACACAGTAGACAGATTAACAGGAGAAAAAAAATACGCATGAGAGTTCCACAAAATATGGGACTCAAAGAAATGTCAGATGATTGAAGTTTATACAGCATCCTTAACCATAGAAAGGAATGGGGGCGTGGAGCTTCTGTAAGTGTTGATGGTGACACGCAGGACAAACAAAGGTTGTCTGTTATGCAGATAGAAAGTATCTCAGGTAATAAATTGTCATGTAAGAGCCCATCAGAAGAATAGATGATAGTCTGTGACAAAGTGTGTCTGTGTGTGGTATCTCCTATGGAGATATCTTCTCTGAGTAATGAGATTCTTGGGGAGGAAGCTCATGAAAATTGAGTTCCTTTTTGAAAGATCAGTCTTTAGGTAGGTAAAGGAAGTTCAGAGAGAGTTCCTCTCCATGCTTTGGGAGACAAATAAAGGAGGGCATGGAAAGGTCAGCAAGATCTTAGTTATGGTTTACCTTAAAGCATTCAGCACGCCTAAGCACTATACTTTGGGATATCATTTTTTTAAGCCCCAATACAATTTCTCACATCTGAGAAAGAAAAATGAAATTCTAAGCCCCTCAACCGACTGAACAACTCCCTCCTGGCTAAGGGGACTCCAGAGAAACTTTGCAAGCTGAGTTCCCTGCCATGGTAGGATAGGGCTTCAGACACTTCTCATTACACCTGCTCCCTCCCTAACTGCCATTAGGCATTCTTCCCTAAGGGATAAACCAAAATCGGCCCTTTCAAAACACTTCACCCTGATAATGTTAATTACTGTCTTATCTTTCCAGGTATAGAACAAAGACAAGATGAGATTCATCATTCCTTCACCCCTCTCTGAGATGTCTGATTTCACCGTTCCCTTTTTCTTCAGACATTCAACTTATCTTGTAAAATGTAGACATAATGAGTGTTAACTAAAGTCTCACAAGTAGGTAGCTATACACCTCACATCCCCTTCTAAGGAAAAATGGATCAATTCCAAATTTCCTGGTATCCTTTTGGAAAAAAGCAGCCACAATGTGTCTGTGACTCGCATTTATCCCAGATGGACCCTCGAGCAGGCTCGATAAACCTCTATGGATTGAGACACCTGCCTCAGTTACTCATTTTGATGCGACATCCTTCATAAAACATCTCCAGTGTGTGGTAATTCAATTTGCATATCCACATTTTCAAATCAAATGATGGCACAGTGGGGGACAAACTGATCCATGGGAGTGGGGAGGGGATAATTACTAGAAAGTTTTTCCAAACTGTGACTTATGATTTTTCTCATCACAGCTATGCCAGACACCACCCAAATCTTTATACAAAATGCCGTGTTTTCAAATATGTACCCCAAATTATTGCTGTTAAGTGTCTTTTCTCTGTATTAACTATCATCCACACCCCCCAACAATTTCTTAAACACCACGGCTTTACTTGTCCTCATTATTCTGCATTTACTTCTAGAGGAGAGGTAATGTAGTGCATGATCATTTTCTCAAAGGTATTTCATCAAGAACTTAAGGTAATATTTCAGATGAAAATAATCAGCACAGAAAAAAGTGTACCTATTATCTTCTTTGCCTTATGCACTGTAATTTATTAAACTCGACCATGACCTTTCCAAACCTTTCCTAATTTGGAATATTTAGGATTTTCATTACTTATTTTTTCTAGGTACCCAAGACTGAACTAGTTGATGCTGAGTTTGCAATCTTGGACATGGTCAATATGAAGCTCTAGCTAGTCTAGGGTCTAGACTTAACTTTCTCCTCTTAAAGATGAGAAAAAAGATGAGAAAAATTCAGTCTATATTTTCTCATCTTCATTTGGCTTCCCATCATTTCTCAAAGATATTTGACATAAGTTTAATTAACTCTTTTTGAAATTTGTTCATTGCCCTGAGATGTAATTTGTCTGAGTCATGAGTCAAGCTCATTTAGTGAGCTAGTTACTCTCTTAGAATTTTTCTCGATATATTTGATTGATTGTGTTAATCAATTTTTCTTCTTACCAGTTGGTTTCAATCTCATTTCCAAATTACAGAGAAAATAGAAGCAAAATAACAATTGAAGACTTTCTTTTCTTATGTTTCAGTTTGTTTTTTGACCAGATCTACGGCATCTCTGTTTATTTACTTCCTCCACAGATAGTCAAGGTAACCTCGTTCTCTCCTCTGCAGAAAAGGTGGATCCCCTACAAAACCCCACCCACAAGCCTGAAACCGGGGTGACCCAAAGTGAGAACTTACACCCCTGCTTTACTGTTCGAATGTTGCCTTTTCCTAAACCATCCACGGCCCCGCCTCCCATCCTACGCCTATAAAAACTGGCAGAGAGGAAGGCAGCTGGACACTGAAGCCTATGGTTGAATGTCAGAGAGAAGCGGCTTGACTCTGGAAAGACAGCTTGGTGGAAAAACTTCGGAGAAGAATCTGGCCAGAGATGGTCAGAATTCAAGGGAAGATTATCATCCTGCCCCGTCCCCTTTTCAGCTCCCCTTCCCATTGAAAGCCACTTTCATCAGCCATAAAATCACCTGAATTTACCATCCTTCAATTCATGCAACCTAATTTCTCTTGGACTCCCAGCAAGAGCTCGGGAGACACAAGTATGGATACAAAAGGAACAGGGCCCACTGAGCATTTAAGCTGTCCACGGATAGCAGAGCAAAAAAAGCACCGTAACTCTCCCTCTGGGGCTTCCGGCGTTGCAGGCACCACCCTCGATGCAGCCGCGGGGCCTACACGGAGTTTGCTTCTTCCACCCCCCAAAAGCGCTTGCCCTGACTCCTGCACCGGCTCACCTGTGCAGCACGTCCCAGAGAGTGGAGTTCGGCCCTGCTGGCGTTGACGCAGCTGGCTGCTTCCAGCGTTCATGCACTCCAGTTCCACGAGGAGTTGAAAGCTGCACTCTGGGTAAATGAGACACCCCTGTCGCGAGTCCTGTGAAGAGAAATATCCTTTATCACGTAGGCTATATATATTAGGTATATGTGTGTGTGTGTATATACATATATGTATATACATAGACATGTGTATGTATATATAGACATACACACACACATATACATGCACAGTCATGTACTACATAATGACATTTTTGTCAATGACATTTTTGTCAATGACATATTGCATGTATGATGAGAGTTATATTATTATGGTGCTGCCTTATACAGGTCTATCATGTTTATCTTTTATAACTTATTTTTACTGTACTTTTTCTATATGTAGATATACAGATAAAACTGTGTTACAGTTGCCTACAGTATTCAGTGCAGTAACAAACTGTATACGTTTGTAGCCTAAAAGCAAAAACTATACCATATACCCTGGATGTGCAGTAGACTACACTATCTCTACCTATACATACACTAGATTTGTATAAGTACACTCTGTGATGTTCAATGACAAAATCACCTAAGTACACAATTTTCAGAACATATCCTTATTGTTAAGCGATACATGACTACACACACACACACACACACACACACACACACACGGAGAGAGAGAGACAGTTATCATGGAATTTATTTCTTATGAGAGAAATAATTGGTTCACACGATTTTGGAGGCTGACTAATCCCGAGATCTCTAGAGTGAGTTGACAAGCTGAGGTCCCAGGAAAGCCAATGATTTAACTTTCAACCTGAAGGCCAGCAACCCCAAAATCTAAGATCCAGTGTTTCAGTGGGGTCTGCAGTGGGAAAAACACTGATGCTCCAGTTTGAAGGCAGTCAGGCAGAATAAATTCCTTCTCATTTAAGGGAAGGTCATCCTTTTGGTTTCATTTGGACCTTCAACAGATTGGATGAGGCCCAACCACATCAGAGAGAGCAAGTGAGCTGCTTTACTCAGTCTACTGACTTAAATGTTAATGTCACCCAAAACACCTCCACAGCAATACCCAGAATAGGTATCACCAAATACCTGGGCACATATTGGCCAAGTCAAGTTGCTCTACAAAATTAACATTACAGTCCCCTAAGAATAATTTTATAGATTCTTGAAGTTTGCATTTTCTTTTGGTTATGAACTATTTTTTTAACCTTTAGATGTGTTAATTATGGACCTTTATGTTAGACATATTAATATCATTAAATCATTTCACATCTTCACTCTCATCTAACTCATCATTCAAAAGTATATTTACAGAGTCTAGTTTTCAAAGATCTTTAAGATATTTTAATGTTGCATTTAAAACTCAGCCATTGTTTTTATAACTTTATTTTTTTCTAGTTAAAATCTAGGATACTTGTTCAAAATCATCCTAAAATTTTCATCGCCATAAGTCACTAGTTTCAGGTTATAGTGATCTCATTTTCATTGGATTTTAACCAGATAATTAACTTTTGTTATTAAAAATCGGTCTAGTGTGATAGTAGCCCTTGGTTTTTCAATATTATGGAAAATAAAATACAAAAAGCTTCAGAAATATACTAATTAGTCAGAACACTCTAGCAGTTTGTCTTTTTCCACTGTTATTTCCTATTCCTGTTCTAATTTGGTGAGCTTCATTAAAAACGCATTACTCATTTCAGTTCATTTTACCTGTTCGTGGGTGTTTGCCCATTATGTTATGCTCTTGCTCCTAATTCTAGTCTCCCCCTCCCTCTTTCTCTCTCTTTGGTTAACCAACATCTCTCTCCTTTTCCCTCCTAAATCATAAATATCCATGGGGACAAAATTTCTTTCTGTTTTTGGGAGGGAACAAATCTACATCCAAAAGACGGAGCACCCTTGTTAGTTCTGTTTTCTGGCAATTTTATTCAGCTGCACATATACCATCTGTTTAGTATCCAGTATTGCATAGAGCACACTTTTAATTAGCTTGTAAGTTTCTGTTTGTTTCTTTTGGCTGTCTTAGCTTATAGCCATGATTTCACTCTAAAAATGTTGATTGGCAGGTAGTATTTCTTTTTCATCAATGTGTTCCTGGTTCCAAGAAAAGTGCAGGAACATATAGTGGAATCTCAGTATAAACTTGTTGAGAGAATGGATGATGCTTCCATCATGTTTTGGTGGTGACTATAGGATTAGATTTGTCTCTGGAATTTTCATTTTAGCATGTGTATTGACTATACTTTATGCATTTAATATAGATAACATATGGTGACCTGGATCATAATTCCTTTTTATATTAATAAAATCCAGATTCATATTAAAGTAGTGGGGAGAAAGAGACTATAATAAAGAGATAGGAGACAGAGATAACTCATTTCTCCAATACAAACAAGTCATCTGTGGGAAGAGGAGTGGGATGTTCCTAGTTTATAGTCCTTTAGTGATAAGAGCATGCAACCAGCCCTCTATATTGTCACGTTCAGCGCAGTGGATTTAAGCAATGACAAATGGAAAATATTTTTTAATATTGATAAAAAATACAACAATTAAAAATATTAAAAATAAAAGCAATACCATACTACAACTATTCATGCAACATTTACATTGTGTTAAGTGTTATAAGTAATCTAGAAATGATTTAAAGAATATAGGAGGATGTGCATAGTTATATGGAAATACTGTGCCATTTTCTGTCAGGCACTTGAACGTCTTTAGATTTGGATATCCCAAAGATTCCTGGAACAAGTCCCCCATGGATACATAGGGAACACTGTACAAAAACATGGTTCCAGGTTTTCTCCCGCTTTGAAATGTAAACATGTCTATCCAGGGATAACTCTGTGTTTCTCTGGAGGTTTTTATCTATTCAATTATCATTTAACTTCCAAGATTTTTCTTTTAACACAGATTTTTGTGCAAAGTTGCTTTGGCCATTCCAGATCTTTCAGATTTTCAAATACTTGTTTGGAATTAGCTTGATAACTTAAATAGCAACAAAGCCTTGATAGGTTTAGAGGTTGCATTGAAATTATCAACCAATCTAGTTGCGGGGTGGGAGTGGGGATTGAATGTTAACAATATTGAGACTTCTTGATCTATGACCAAGGTATCTCTTGCCATTTCTTGGGGCCTCCTTTAATTTCATTCAGTAACATTTAGTAGTTTTCACCGGACAGGTAATGCACACATTCTTTCAGATTTATCCCTAAACATTTAACATTTTGAAGCTATTATAAATACATTTTAAATAAAATAATTCTGATTCTTCATTGCTAGTATTCAGAAATACAATGGATTGTTGTATATTGGTCTTGTGTTCTGTAAACTTTCTAAAATCACTGGTTAGTTCTAACAGCATTGCTTTTTACTTCCTTTTAAAGATTTTATGAGGTTCCATCAGATTTCCTTTATAAACAATTATGCTTTCCGCAAATAAGGCAGTAAGACCATTTTCCTTTTTGCATAAATCTAGATGCCATTTATTTCTTTTCCTTGCCTTTGTTCATTGGCTAAAATATCCAATACATGGTGAAATGAATATACTCCTATTGTTCCTGATCTTAGTTGGACAGCATTCAGCATCAATTTCACCATTAATTATTATGTTGGATGTATATTTTGCATACATTCATATATTAATTTCTTGTTTCTCCTGTAACAAACTACCACACACTTATTCACTTAAAACAGTACAAATGTATTATCTTACAGTTGTGAATATCAAAAGCCCTAAATGACTCTCATTGCATTAAAAAAACAAGGATTCATCAGGACCCAAAGCTCCCATGCCCTCCTGAGACACATCACCCTCCAGGAACTGAACGAAGGATGTGGGATGTGTTCTGCTATCCAGCAACTCTCCAAACCCAATCCTTTTAGTTTTCTATGGAGGCTTCATTACATTGGCATGATTGATTAAATCATGGACCACTGGTGATCACCTCGATCTTCAGCGCCACTCTTCTCTTCTTGAGTGTAAGGCTGAAAGTTCTAACCCTTTAATAATTCCTTGTTCTTTTTGGTGACCACCTCTCATCCTGAATCTGTTTAAGTGCTCCCAGCCACCAATCAACTCATTAGCATACAAAAAGAGAAACTGGGACTAAGATAAAATATATATTTCACAAAATCACTGTTTGTTAACATGGTTAATTATATTTTATGATTATGAATGTAAAACAACTTCTCATTTCCAAGATAATGATTATGGTGAAATATTCTTTTTATATATTTTTGGATTCTATTTGCTAAACTTTAAACTTTTTTGCATCTATATTCACATAACATACTGAACTGTAACTTTCATTTCTTACAATGTGTTAGAATAATGCAGTTCTCATAGAATGAGTTTCATTCTCTTCAATTTTCTGAGTTTCTGTACAATTGCCATTATTTCTTCTTTACATATTTGCTATCATTCTCCTGTGAAAAATTTAGTAATAAAGAGGATTCTTTGTGAGAAAGTTTTTAACTAAAATTTTACTGCTTTCAATAGATAGGAGATATCTAGTCCACCTATTTCTAACTCAATAAAATTTGGTCTTGTCATTCAAGGAAATTGAAATATTGAACTTAATAAATTTATTTGAGTAAAGTTCTTCCTAAAGTCAACTAAAATAAATTTTTCTAAAGGAGAATAATGTTTATTGGGAAACAGGGAATTTCAATATGAATACACACACTGTATTAAGTTATGTGTGGATTTAGAAAGGTAAAGGACAAAGCTAAAGGTAAAGGTAAAGGTAAAGTTAAAGGTAAAGGACAAAGGAAACATGAAGATGACATAATTCTATCGACATAATTATCCTTGGCTGCAAAGATCAATAAGATCAATAACAAGGGTGATGTCAGTCCTAGGATGAACAGGCAATAGCTGGGCAGATGTCTTTGGAGAAGTATTTTTTTGTGTACGTTTGTGATGGCCTTTGTGTAAGGCTGCAATTTTAGTAGTCTTTTGTGATGGTTTTTGTTATCAGGCACACAACATGAGAACTTTAATACCCTGTTTTGTTTGTCAGGGTTTCTTTCCCTTCCTTCCTCTTTCTTCTTTTTTCTTTCTTTGTTTTAAAATTGTGTTATGTCCATAGGTTACTGGTGAACAGGTGGTGTTTGGTTACATGACTAAGCTCTTTAGCGGTGATTTGTGAGATTTTGGTGCACCCATCACCTAAGCAGTATATACTGCACTCAGTTTGCAGTCTTTCAGCCCTCACCCACTTTCCACCCTTGCATTTTGATGCTGATAATTTTCACAATATTCTCGAATTGTGTAATCACCTAGAGCTGTTTTTTAACTTCCTGATTTTTTAAATTGATTATTTGTGACTTTTCTCCTTTTCATTGATAAGTCTGGCTAGAGATTTATCAATTTTATTGATTTTCTCATAGGACCACTTTTGTTTTTATAGATTTTTTTTACATTGGTGTTGTGATTTTTACTTCATTAATATCTATTCTGAACATTATTATTTCTTCTCTTATTGCTTTAGTTTGAGTTTTACTTATAGTTCTTAGTTTATTGTTTTGGGGTCAATGCCAAGGGCATTAATTTTAGATTTTTCTTTTTTTTTTTTTTTTTTTTTTTTTTTTGAGACGGAGTCTTGCTTTGTCACCCAGGCTGGAGTGCAGTGGCTGGATCTCAGCTCACTGCAAGCTCCGCCTCCCAGGTTCACGCCATTCTCCTGGCTCAGCCTCCCGCGTAGCTGGGACTACAGGCGCCCGCCACCTCACCCGGCTAGTTTTTTGTATGTTTTAGTAGAGACGGCGTTTCACCATGTTAGCCAGGATGGTCTCGATCTCCTGACCTCGTGATCCGCCCGTCTCGGCCTCCCAAAGTGCTGGGATTACAGGCTTGAGCCACCGCGCCCGGCCTAAGATTTTTCTTCTTTAATGTCATGACTTTCCCCCTTAGTATTGTTTTAGCAGAATCACACGAATTCTGATATGTTGTTCTTTTGTTTCCATTCTGTTCAAAATACTTAATTTCACTTTTGATTTATTTGGCACACATATTATTTAGAAGTGTGCTCTTTCTTTCCATATGATGGAGAGGTTTTTTGTAGATCTGTCTGCTATTTGCTTCTAACTTAGTTCCTAGTTTACTTCCAGGGATTACAATCCTCTTCAATTAATTGAGACTTGATTTATGGTCCAACTTGGTAAATATTTCATGCATACATAAGAAGAATACCTGTGTTGCTGTTGTCGATTGGAGTGTTTTATAATTGTTAATTAGGTTAAGTTGATTGGTTGTGTCATGTAAATATTCTATGTCCTCATTCATTCTTGCTCTATTGGTTCTCTCAATTGTCAGAAGAGGAAAATTAAAATTTCCAACTATAATTGTGAATTTTCTTGTATGTTAGTTTTAGTTTCATGTAATTTAAAGCTATGTCCTCCTGAAAAACTGACACTATTAACATTATAAACTTATCTTCTTCATACTCAGCAATATTCTTTGCTCTGAATCACTATTTTTTATATTAGTATAGTCATTTCATCTTAATTTTGGCAAGCATTTGTATGATTTATCTTCTTAACATCTTTTACTTTTGATCTATTTGTGGTTTTAAACTAATAATTTTTAAAATTTTTTTTCTTGCAAGCAGCGTATGATTAGAGCCTGCTTTAAAATGCAATCTGAAAATCCCTGCCTTTTAATTGAAGTATTTAGGCCATTAAATGTAATGTGTTAGTGGTATAGTCAGACTTATGTTTTTCATTATGCTATTTATATTCTATTTACTTCATCTTTTCCATCTCATTTTTCCCTCTTTTCTGCCATCTTTTAGATTATTACTACTACAATAAATCAATTTGTCTCTCCTCTATAATTTAGGTAGTTATATATCATTATTTTGTTATTTTTATGGTTACTTTAACTTGTCACAGTCCAGAAGAAAGAGATATTATACCACTCTACATAGTTCATAAGATCATAGAATAATATACAGTGAGTCCTCACCTCATGTCATCAACATATTCTTAAAAACTGACTTCATATGAAACAACATGCAGAAAGTGCTTGAATAATGTCATTTAATTCAGTATAGTTTCATTACAATGTTGACGAAGGTAAAAGTTGGTTTCCTTATATACAGTTTATGTTAAAGTCACACTTTTCAAGAACCTATCAATGAGATTAGGTGAGGATTTACTGTACTTTCCTCTCTTCCTTCCAGGTCTTTATGAAAATGTTGTTATATATTTGACATACACAGTTGATCCTTGAAAAACATGGGGTTAGGAGTCTCAATCCCCAAGCAGTTAAAAATCTCCTTACAACTTTTGATTTTCTAAAAACTTAACTACTAATACCCTACTGTTGACAGGAAGCCTGACCAATAACATAAACAGTCAATTACCACATATTGTGTATGTTACATGTTACTGTATTCTTACCATAAAGTAAGCTAGAGAAAGAAAAGCATTATGAAGAAAATTCGAAGAAAAAGAGAATACATTTACTATTCACCAAGTAGAAGTGGATCATCACAAAGGTTTTCATTCTTTTAATCTTCAATTTGAAGGCTAAAGAGCAGGAAAAAGAAGGAGTTGTTTTCACTGTTTCAGGGGTAGAAGAGCCAGAAGAAAACCTGTGTATAAGTAGATCTACGTAGTTTAAACATGTGTTGCTCAGGGATCAACTACTGGATGTGTATATGTGTGTGTATTATATATGTGTGTGTGTGAGAAAGAGAGAGACATATGTATTTGACATATATGTGCTATAAACTCCACAGTATTTTAAGCTGTCAATTATCTTTTAAAGAAATTTAAGACATACAACTCATTTATCCCTGTAGTTATAATTTCTGGGGCTTTTTATTCCTTAAGGATAATCCCCTATTTTCATCTGGTATCATATTTCTTCTGCTTGACACTTACACTTCTTTTAACATTTCTTGTAGTGTGTGTCTGTTAATAATAAATTATTCAAGCATTTGTATATAAAAATATATATATTTTTTCATTTTTAACAAAATTTTATTTTGAAACACCCATGTATTCCCAGAGAGCGAATATATATTTCCTCATGAGCCCTTTGCTAAGTTTTCCTCAAAACATCTTCTTAGACTAGAGAGACTGTAAACACAAAGCAGTAAGTGTGTTTAAATATGCAAGCTTGCTAGTTTCAAAGTCAAAAAACAAGCAGAGAAAGAAAGAAATTAAAACTCTGTGAGTAACAGGAATGAAAACTTTTACCTATGATGTAGATCTTGCTGAGCTCTTGAAATCAAGATCTGAGATAGTTTTCCTACTCTGAGCAAAAACTGCAAAAAGGCAATGATGGATCATATATAAACTTGATGCTTAATGAGGTGGAATGAAGCAGATACAGCCATGTATCTAAAATGTTTGGATATATTATACAACTGCAATTCAAATCTAATGCATCTTATTCTCATTTAATGTTTCCTATTTCTTAGCTTCTATTTTATCTTCTTATGTTTTTAGGCATCTACATGGCATTCTATGTAATTTTAGCTTAATCTTGTAGTTCACTAATTTTCAATTAAGTTTCATTTAATGAGCTCTTTAAAAAATTCACTGGTTTTAATACAAAATATATAAATATATGTATATGTTAATATATGCAAATACACAAAAATATACATACATATTTTTGTTTTTTGTTTATTTTATTTTTTTTCATTTTTTGAGAGAGAGTCTTGCTCTGTATTTATATAGAGTGACAAGAGACTCATAGGAGAACTTGAATACTCATCCCTAGTAAATTGTATAATTTCTATATCGTGCAAGTATAAATTATTATAAAAATAAGTTCCAATTATTGAGGAATACATGAAAGTATAGGTCAAACATTAAATTTAATGTGACTGGTACTGCTAATATTCATTATCCTATTCTCTAAAATAGTGAATAGAACTTTTTAAGAGTATTATCTTAAAATAGAGTAACTTCACCATATAGAGGCCTGACAAAAACTACCTCAGCTAGGTGATTAAGATTAACAAGGTCAGTGATAAGTCATGTTGGTAGCATGTATTCTGGAAATGATATGATAGAAATTGAACTTTGCCTTTAAGATCTTCCTCTCCAAACCCATAATCCCAGTTTAATAAGAAAAACGTCAGACAAAATTAATTGGTTGACAATCTGCAAAATACCAGACATGTAATTCTCAAAACTGCCTGGTCATTGAGAAAGAAGAATCTAAGTAAATGTAACAACTAAATTCAATGTGATATCTTGGTTGGGACCCTAGAAACAGAAAAAAGACTTTAGGTTGAAAACTAAGACGCTAGAATAAAGAATGAACTTTAGTTAATGATATGTATTCATATTGGTTCATTTGTCGTGGTTAATGTACCATATTAAAATAAAATGTCAAAAATAAGATGCATGGATTGCAGAATATATGGGACATTATACTGAGTTTGCAACTTTTCTATACATCTAAAACTAATCTAAAATGAAACATTGACTAAATATAAAAAATGTATTATTCATGTAAACTAGACAATTATTTTATTTTCATTTATAAAAAGGAACATATATTATTGTGTACCAAGTAATGTTTGAAAAAGGAAAGACAGAGGGACAAATTTTTGAGATATTTGCTTAAGTAAGAAATAGATTTGCAAATAGCAAATTGGCATTCTTTCAATATTGGGGTACATTTCCAAGATAAGATAGATAATATCAAATCAGATAAGTATGTCTCATTTTCTTGATGTTTGATACATTCAACATTCATGGCCTGAAACAAATGTAATATTACTAATATTATTTGATTTTATTGATAATTTATTTGTTATATAACAGGATAATACAGTAGTTTGAAACATGTATTTAGCACTTTATTTATTTATTTATTTATTTATTTGGGACAGTCTTGCTCTGTTGCTCAGGCTGAAGTGCAGTGGTGCAATCTCGGCTCATTGCAACCTCTGGCCTCCTGGGTTCTATTGATTCTCTTGCCTCAGCCTCCCGAGTAGCTGGGACTACAGGCGTGTGCCACCACACCCGGATCTTTTTTGTATTTTTAGTAGAGACATGGTTTTACCATCTTAGCCAAGCTGATCTCGAACTCCTAACCTCAGGCAATCCACCTGCCTCGGCCTCCCAAAGTTTTGGGATGACAGGCATGAGCTACCTTGCCCAGCCAGCACCTTTATTTTAAAACTGGCCTTCAGGAATTTGTTAATAATTTGTAGAACATCACTTCATATCGGCTTCAGCAATGAACTATGAGATAAGCTAGAGAATTTTTGTGCAAAACTGCCTAACGGACAGCCCAGCTGCAGAATTAATTGAATAGAGTAAAATACAATTCTACTGATCCAACTAGTCAAAATTTATTTGTGTTTCTCAAAAATGTACAATAGGAGAGAGAGAGAGAGGGACAGAAACCAAAACATGAAGTTTGGTAAACAGTGCACTTTTGTAATTTTTGAAGATGTATATTTTGTTCATAAATTCTACTGTGCCCTTTTATGAGTGACATAAAATGAAAAAAAAGTAATACCTGATTTATTGGTAAGAGAAGGGGCTTGGATTATAAATCATGCTGCTATAAAGACACATGCACACGTATGTTTATTGTGGCACTATTCACAATAGCAAAGACTTGGAATCAACCCAAATGTCCATCAGTGACAGACTGGATTAAGAAAATGTGGCACATATACACCATGGAATACTACACAGCCATAAAAAAGGATGAGTTCTTGTCCTTTGTAGGGACATGGATGCAGATGGAAACCATCATTTTCAGCAAACTATCGCAAGAACAGAAAACCAAACACCACATATTCTCACTCATAGGTGGGAATTGAACAATGAGAACACATGGACACAGGAAGGGGAACATCACACGCTGGGGCCTATTGTGGGGAGGGGGGAGGGATAGCATTAGGAGATATACCTAATGTAAATGATGAATTAATGGGTGCAGCACACCAACATGGCACATGTATACATATGTAACAAACCTGCACATTGTACACATGTACCCTAGAACTTAAAGTATGATGATAATAAAAAAAAGAGAAGAGGCTTTAGTGTTAGTTGAGCATAACTTCTTAATATTTATGAATTCCATAATTACCGACAACTTCAACAAAGTAAAAAATCAATTCTATAAAATCTTTAGCATAATTTTCCATTTTTAGGTTTAAAGTGGTTTGTAACTTTATTGTTTATCATAATGTTATATGTTATTTTCTTTGAGCTTTGAAACGGACTTGAATAATAAAATGACAATATCAGAAAAAGATTATACAACCTTTTAATTTCTATGCTATCTAGTGTAATTATTAAAAAATACTTGAAGGTATTTTAACATCAGGGTTTATTGAGGCTGTCGGGCTAAGATGTTGTAGTATCCCGCATTCTTCACACCCAGCATCCTTCTGCAATGACCCATCCCACTTGGCTGATAGATTTATTATGTTAAATAGCTATCCAAAACATTTAGCAGTTCCACATTCTCCTCCCATAATCCATTAATAAAGAAACATTAATTAAAATAGATGTAGTTTTTGTAAGCTCTTACCTTACGAGAATGCTGTCACTCTGTCCTTCACCAGGTCAACGGCAGAAAAAAGTAACCAGAAAAGCCTAGTTAAGAGTTGTTTACATCTCTCTCCTTTGACTACTCCCTCACCCCTCAAAGTTATTCTTTCTACTGAATTTTGTAGACTGGCACTACCAACTAACCAAAAACAGAAACTTGGATATTATTCCCGTCACTTCTTGCCCCTTCCTATCCATTATTTGGGAACATTGCACTTAATAGCCACTCAGTTAACATTTATTAAAACAGTAAAGAAATACAGCACTGATTTCATACAATATCATCTTGGTACCTGTATTTTCCACTTGACAACACTGCGAAATAATTTGAGATTATTATTCATAATTGAGAGGTGAAGCCAGCTGGGCTTCTAGGTAGGTGGGGACTTGGAGAACTTTTTTGTGTAGCTAAAGGATTGTAAACACACCAATCAGCGCTCTGTGTCTAGCTGAAGGTTTGTAAATGCACCAATCAGCATGCTGTAAAAATTGACCAATCAGCACTCTGTAAAATGGACCAATCAGCACCCTGTAAAATGGACCAATTAGCACTCTGTAAAATGGACCAATCAGCAGGACCTGGGCCAGGCCAAATAAGGGAATAAATGCTGGCCACCTGAGCCAGCCAGCAGTGGCAACTAGGTGGGGTGCCCTTCAGCCCTGTGGAAGCTTTGTTGTTTCGCTTGTAACAATAAATGTTGCTGCTCACTCTGGATCCGCACTACCTTTATGAGCTGTAACACTCAAGGTGAAGGTCTGCAGCTTCACTCCTGAAGCCAGCGAGACCGCGAACCCACCGGAAGGAAGAAACTCCAGACACATCTGGAGACATCTGAACATCTGAAGGAGCAAACTCGGGACACACCATCTTTAAGAACTGGAACACTCACCGCGAGGGTCTGCGGCTGCATTCTTTAAGTCAGCGAGACCAAGAACCCACCGGAAGGAACCAATTCCAGACACATAATGGTTACTATTTTACATCTGCCATTTTGCTTGGTTGATATTAATTACTGGTTGTTTCAGAATGTGATGTAACCAGTGTTAAATTGTCCTATCATCTCCTAAATTATATACTATTATATTCCCTACTCAACCTGTTCACCTAAAATAATATGTCAGTTTTTTTCCACGAATAATTTGAGCAATCTTACATATTCTGTATGAAGAGTAGTCAGGAATGAGTCATACTATGTATGTCATTGATTTTTATGTGCTCTGTCAAATTGTGGAGAAGGCTTTCAAGTGCAAGGAACAAAAACAAGACTGTTTACAGCATGACTGGATCTTTAGCTGGGTAATACCAAGTTATGGTGAGAAGTCTTTCTGTGGTGCTCTTACTCCTCCAGTACTGCCATAAGGCTGGCCCCTGGTATCCCTCCACATCACTGCTTACAGTTTGTGTCATCTGAGAGCATTTTCCACATCCATTTTTTTCGACAATACACATCTCCCATGTATCATCATTTAATGTTCCCACCTTGAATTTTTTTAAGTTGCATTTGTTACTTTAAATTAGAACATCTTTTTAAAACTTAAACTTATTTTTGATCTCATCACCAAAATTTAAACTACATGAAGACATGGACTACTGTATGTTTGGTATCCATACTAATTCCCTGACAGGGTCATACGTGCCTACACGGTGAATCGGTCTTATGTCAAGGCACACTTCTTTTGGTTTCAGAAAATGATACCAATTCAGAGTACAAATCATTTGACTATAAATTTATTTGGATCATATGGTAAGTTAGTTGAATAAAACCCTCCAAACGTGTACTTCCTCATGTTATTCAAAAGTTCAACAAACTGTAAAGAACAATTTTGAAAAATGTAGTCAAATTTATCCCTTACAATGCTAAAGGTTTTTCTTAAAATGAGGAAATTTCAGTATCTGTAAGACTCAGACACAAAACCTGATTACAAGGAGCAGGCAGAATGTAAGATAATGAAATGTAAGACAATGAAATATAAGACAGTGAAACTGGACCGTTAATGCCTTAGCTACAGAGGCAACAGTTGTTTGGAAGTCATACTCACTTGCTAAGTGGGAATGAAGGCTAAATATTGTCTTGTCTTTTGTTTTTGAAAAAAAAAATTAAAACATAGATACCAGTTTAAAGGCCCTGTGAATTCAAGTTTTGGAGGTTAACTTTAAACTTTGTAAACAGGCTAAACAATGAAGAGGAATGTAACCCATAGGTCTTCAATTTTCAGCCACACGGCTACGTGCTCTTATCAATCGACTTAGGGTCTTTTTGGAATTATTTTTACTCACATACACATTATTTTGAGGGTCATAAT
The DNA here is from genome assembly GCF_024542745.1 of Macaca thibetana thibetana. Taxonomy (NCBI): domain Eukaryota; kingdom Metazoa; phylum Chordata; class Mammalia; order Primates; family Cercopithecidae; genus Macaca; species Macaca thibetana. The sequence goes on along the minus strand of NC_065580.1, from coordinate 175,356,853 downwards.
GAGAAATCATATATAAAATTCATTTTTGTGGTTTTTATTGTAATAATTAAGCAGCATTGTTTATAACCTTAATATATATTCTTTCAAAAACTTGGTCCTTAGTATTTTTCCCTTCAGAAATTGATTTTTTTCCTTTTTACAAACAATGTGAATTAAGTAATAATGTTCCACTTTGTGATGGCTGCAGAGAAGCCATCTCTAATAATCTCAATAGCATATATGAATATAATGACAGAAATGTCAGATAACTTTAATGCATTGCATCACTAAATCCTAATTGAACTTGTGATGTACTCCAAATAAATCTCTAAAATATTCTGTTTTCTAACATTCTTCCCTAAAAGATGCATATCTATGTATATAATGTGTGCAATCCAACTATGAAGAAAAGGCTTTGTTTGTTTTTCTCATATTGCATATTACTTGTAACTAGCGAAGTGCCTGGCACAAAATAAGTGCTCAATAAATATTTTTTGAGTGAAGGAAAGAATCCATTAAGTTGTAAATTTGTATACTAAATGTTAAAAACTATACGAAATACCACACATAAAGTTAATTACTTGATAAAAATCCATTTCAATTGTTGATATAAATGTCTTATTCCTCATCTTACAAATGATGAAACTGAGACTCAAAGAAGTTACAAAATCTGTAAATTCTTAGTTACAAATTTAGGATAATATCACATACCTAGGATAATAATTTGCCTCCCCAAAGTGCTATTTCTTTTATCTTAACATTTAAAAAATGACTTTCTATCACACATATTAGATGTTTGTGAAAGTTATTAATAGTTTCTTAAATCTTTTCTGCAAAGCCATGTCTAAAATATAAAGGAAAGAAAAGATTTCTTTTAGAACAATTATTCTTAAAGAACAATTAAATTGAACAAGGTAAGAGAGAAATAAGTAAATAAAGCTTGGATGCTAAGATTCGTGGTAGTAATAATGTATTGTACAAGTGTGAAACAAACCTATATGTTTTCTTTTCAATTTGTATTTTCAATAAGTTGATCAGATTTTTTAATTGATTAAATAAGGAAGAGTAATATTTATTGTACTACTTTCACATTCCTGATGCTAAATATGTTTATAAAATTTCTGTTTCCAAACAGAAGACTTAATATGCTCATATTATATTAATTTCCATGTAGTCAAATTCTAATTAAGGTTGTGGGGAAGGTTTGAACAGGAGTTATAGATGCTAACAGTTGCTTCATAGTGAAGGCTAACATGACAGAGAACGTGTTTGGAGAGAGAAATCCTGATAAAGGCAGTGGGTCCCTCCTAAACCCCTGCTGTGAAGATTTATTACAATGCAGAAAGAGATCCTGCAGCTATAGAGATCTCAAAGTTTTTTGGTTATAGGAAATCTGATGGTGACCTAGACATTAGTTTTACTTTATATTTTTAATACTGTTTCAGGGCTTTGGATATCTTCAAGATGTAGGAATTGTGCAGTATTTAAGAAAAAGCTCTGAATTTATTTTTAGAATACTAAATATAATACAAATTTCATACAGAATACTTACTTGTTGGGATCATAGATATTGCAGAGAAGGGAATTGCTGTCACAGTATTTAATTACTATATGATTAGCATAAAAGTTATTTATTTAAAGATGTACTTTTGTTGTAAACATTTGAAAATTTAACTGCAAAATTTGCATGTATTTTTGTTATAAAAAGAGATGCTATTGCTTTGTTTTAAATTGTATATCTTGCTAGATATTTACTGTGACTTTTACACCTTGAATTGAAAATACACCTTTTTATTTAAAAAATCACGTGATTAACTTTAATAAAAACTGCTTTTATGAAAATAATTTAACATGTGTATAAGATACCTAAATATTCTAAAAGTATTTTTAAAGTAATAAAATTGAATATACTGTTTAAAATATTCATTCTTGTTTGGGGAAGAAATATAAAAAATATAAAAAACTGTATGTATATATGTGTATGTGTGTGTGTGTGTGTGTGTGTGTGTGTATTTATTTATTTATTCCAGAGTCAAATTACTTAAGTTTATATTTGGCTTTGCTGTATACTTACTGTTTGAATTTGGTCAACTTATTTATCACTTCCATGACACATGGAGAATCTGCACAAAGGGTTTATTTGAATATAAAGGAAGAAAGTGAAATAAAACTCCCCAGAGAGGACTTAGAATTGTGCTTGTCATAGAGTAATCATTTAACAAATGTGTCTATTACTCTTAAATCATTCTTCCATTTAAGTACCATTCAGAACCTTTGGTAAAATTCCATTAGATTCTGCAAAGTCCAGTATCAGGGGAACCAGCTCCCAATATTTCAACATAGGTTCTTTCTATTTTCCATAAGTGTTGACTGGTCTGAGAAATAAAGAGAAAGAATAAAAAGAAAGAAATTTTGTAGCTGGGCCTCAGGGGTGTCATCACAAATTGGTAGGACTGTGATGGCGACCTCAAGCCACAAAACCAGCAAGTTTTTATTAGGGATTTTAAAAGGGGAGGGGGTGTACGAACAGGGAGTAGGTCACAAGGATCACATGCTTCAAAGGGCAATACAGATCACAAGGCAAGGCAAAATTAGAATTACTGATGAGGGCCTGTGTCCCACTGTGCACGCATTGTCTTGATAAACATCTGAACAGGAAACGGGGTTCAAGAGCAGACAACTGGTATGACTAGAATTTACCAGGCTGGAATTTCCCAATTCTAGTAAGCCTGAGGGTACTGCAGGAGACCAGGGTGTATTTCAGTCCTTATCTCCACCGCATAAGACAGACACTCCCAGAGCGGCCGTCTATAGACCTACCCCCAGGAATACATTCCTTTCCCAGGGTCTCAATTATTAATATTCCCTGTTGGGAAAAGAATTCAGCAATATTTATCCTACTCACACGTCCATCCATAGGCTCTCTACAAGAAGAAAAATACGGTTCTATTCTGCCTGACCCCACAGGCAGTCAGACCTTATGGTTATCTTCCCTCATTCCCTGAAAATTGCTGTTATTCTGTCCTTTTTCAGGGTGCACTGATTTCATATTGTTCAAACACACATATTTTAAAATCAATCATCACAGGGTTCTGAGGTGACATACATCCTCAGCTTACAAAGATGATGGGATTAAGATATTAAGATAGGTGTAAGAAATTGTAAAAGTATTAATTTTGGAAACTGATAAATGTCCATGAAATCTTCACAATTTACGTTCTTCTGCCTCAGCTCCACCTGGTGTCTCCATTCAGGGTCCCTGACTTCCTGCAACAGTCCAGCACTCTGAAGTGAGATGTAGAGTGGATTACTCACATTCTTTTTCATTTTAAAATTTTTTTTAAATTGACACATATAAATTATGTATATTAATGGTATACAACATGATGTTTCCATATATATGTATACAAATGCACACTCACATATATATATGTGTGTGTCTATGTATACACACACACACATACACACACACTGTGGACTAGCTAAACCAAACTATTTAATAGACCCATTATCTCACATAAGTTTTTGTAGTAAGAACACTTAAAATCTACTCTTACTAATTTTCAAGTATAAAATATATTATTAACTATAGTCACCATGAGATACAATAACTTTCTTGAACTTATTCCGCATTTTAACTGAAACTATGTGTCTTTTGACCAATACCTCTCCATCTATCCACTTTCAGCCTTTAGTAGGCACCATTTTACTCTGTTTCTGTGATTTCAACTTTTTTTAGATTCCATGTATAAGTGAGGTCATGTGGTATTTATCATCTGTTCCTGGCTTATTTCACTAATACGGTGTCTTCCAGGTTCACCCATGTTTTCACAAAGGAAAAATTTAACTGCAAAATTTGCATGTCTTTTTGTTATAAAAAGAGATGCTATTGCTTTTTTTTAAATTGTATATCTCACTAGATATTTACTATGATTTTTAAACCTTGAATTGAAAATATACCTTTTTATTTAAAAAATCTATTTATTTAAATAGAATTGGCTGGGCATGGTGGCTCATGCCTGTAATCCCAGCACTTTGGGAGGCCAAGGTGGGCAGCTCATGAGGTTCTAGATCTGGGTTAGGGGTTCAAGACCAGCCTAACCAACATGGTGAAACCCTGTCTCTACTAAAGATACAAAAAATTAGCCAGGTGTGGTGGTGCATGCCTCTTATCCCAGCTACTAGGGAGGCTGAGGCAGGAGACTCTCTTGAACCCAGGAGGCAGAGGTTCCAGTGAGCTGAGATCGCACCATTGCACTCCAGTCTGGGCGACAGGGCAAGACTCCATCTCAGAAAAAAAAAGACTGAATAGAATTTCATTTTGTGTGTGTGTGTGTGTGTGTGTATCTCACATTTTTAAAATTGATTCATTCATTGATGGACACATAGGTTGATACCATCTCTTGGCTAATTGTGAATAATGCTGCAATGGACATGGGAGTACAGAGATCTCTGTGACATATTGATTTCATTTCCTTTGGATGTATCACCAGAAAGAGATTTCTGAATCATATATAGTTCTATTTTTAATATTTTGAAGAACTTCTATAGTATTTTTCATAATGATTGTACTAGTTTACATTCCCACTCACATTATACAAAGATTATCTTTTCTACACCCGCTTGTCAACACATATTTTTTCATTATAGCCATTGTAACAGGTGTAAAGAGATAGCTCATTGTAGTTTTAATTGGCATTTCCTTAATGATTAGTGACGTTGAGTCCTTTGCCCACTTTTTTATTTTTTATTTTTTATTTTTAGAGACAGATTCTTGCTGTATTGCCCACATTGGGTGGTGTCATATTAGCCCACTGCAGCCTTGAACTCCTGGGCTCAACCAATCCTCCTGCTTCAGCCTCCTCAGTAGCTAAAACTACAGCATACCACCACACTTAGCTTTTTTTAAAATTATTTTTTGTGGAGACAGAGTCTTACTATGTTGCCCAGGTTGCTCGCAAACTCCTGCCCTCAAGCAATCCTCCCATCTCAGCCTTCTAAAGTTCTGGGATTACAGGCATAAGCTACCATGCCCAGCTCTTTGCCCATTTTTAAATCAGTCTATTCTTTTGCTTGATTTTGAGATGTTTGAGTTCCTTATATATATTTTAGATAGTTGCCCCTATTCAGGTGTATGATTTGAAAATATATACTACCATTCCATGGGTTTTTCTCTTCAATCTGTTGATTGTTTACTTGAATATGCAGAACTTTCAGTTTAATAAAATCCCGTGTGTGTATTTTGGCTTTTGTTGCCTGTGCTTTTGAGTATCTATTCATAAAATCATTGCCGAGTGCAAGGTAAGGCAGCTTTTCACCTAAGTATTCTAGTAGTGTTATAGTTTCAGTTTACATTTAAGTCTTTGATCTATTTTGAATTGATTCTCATATATGGTGTGAGATGAGGGTCTAATTTCAATTCACTTCTGGTGAATATCCTAATTTTCCCAGCATTATTTACTAAAAAGATTGTCTTTTCTCCGTTGTGTTCTTGGCATCTTTGTCAAAAATCAATTGGCCATAAATGGGCAGGTTTATTTCTAGGCTGTCTATCCTGTACCGTTGGTCTGTGTCTCTTTTATTTTAGTACCATGCTGCTTTGAGTATAATAGCTTTATAGTAGGTTTTGAAATTGGGTAGTGCGATGCATCTGGCTTTGTTCTTTTTGTTCAAGATTGCTTTTGCTGTTTAGGGTCTTTTGTGGTTCCATACCAATTTTAGTGTTTTTTTTTTTTTAACTTCTGTAAAAAGCATCATTGACATTTTGATAGGGATTATATTGAACCTGTAGATTGCTTTGGTTAGTATAAGTATTTGAATGCTACTATTTTTTCCAACCCATAATTTTCATTTATTTGTGTCTTCTTCAATTTTTCATCAATGTTTCAGTATACACATTGATATGTCTTGGTTCTGTGTCTCCACCCAAATTTCACCTGGAACTGTAATAATCTCTACATGTCAAGGGTGGGACCAGGTAGAGGTAATTGAATCATGGGGGTGGTTTCCCTCATGCTGTTTTTGTGATAGTGAGTGAGTCTCATGAGACTGATGGTTTTGTAAGTGTCTGGCATTTTCCCTGCTCACCTCATTCTCTGTCCTGTCTCCTGCGAAGAGGTGCCTTCCACCATGACTGTACGTTTCCTGAGGGCCCCCCAGCCATGCAGAACTGTGAGTCAATTAAACCTCTTTTCTTTATAAATTGCCTTGTCTCACGTATTTCTTCATAGCAGTGTGAAAACGAATACACGGATATTTCACCTCCTTTGTTAAATTTATTTTTCTGTAACTGTTATAAATTGTTTTATTGATTTCTCTTTCAGATAGTTTTGTGTTAGTGTACACAAATGCAACTGATTGTTACATAGGCATGCATGCATAATGTTGGTAAACAATGGGTCATATGTACAATAGTGGTTCCATAAGACCAAACTAAAAATTTTATTTTGCCTAGTGACATCATAGCCATCATAACATCATAACACAATGTATTACTCACATGTTTGTGGTGATGCTGATGTTTACAAGCCTTCTGTGCTTCTAGTCATATAAGAGTATAGCAAATGCAATTTTGCACAATACATAAGTCTTGATAATAAATGATTATGTTACTAGTTTATGTATTTACTATAATATATTTCTTAACAATAATATAGAGTCTGCTCTCTTTTATTTAAAAAAATTTGATTGTAGCCTGGGCATGGTGACTCATATCTGTAATTCAAGCACTTTTGGTAGCTGAGGCGGGAGGATAGCTTGAGGCCAGGAGTTTGAGACCTGTGTGAGCAAGAGTGAGATCCTGTCTCAACAACAACAAAATATTAGCCAGGCGTGGTGCCACTGCACTCCAAGCTGGGTGACAGAGGAGACCCTGTCAAAAAAAAAAAAAAAAAGTAATTATAAAATGCCTCAGGCAGCTCTGTCAGAAGATATTCTAGAAGAAACTGTTATTGGCAAAGGATATGACAGCTCCATGTCTGTTATTTGATCCTAAGTCTATTAAGTACAACAAGATGTGAAGATGAAGATGGTGATATTGATAATCCTGACCCTGTGTAGACCCAGGTTAATGTGTCTATTTGTGTCTTAGTTTTTAACAAAAAAAGTCTACAAAGTAAAAAACGTAAATAAATAAATAGGAAAATACTTATAGAATAAAGATTTTAAAAAAGAAATATTATACAGCTGTATAATGTGTGTTTTAAGGAAAGTGCTACTAAAAAGAATTAAAAGGTTTAAATAAGTAAGAAAGTATATAAACTAACCTTACAATAAGTTAATGTTAATTATTATTGAATAAAGAAAAAAATTTATAAATTAATGTGGCCTAAGTACACAGTATTTATAAAGTCTTCAGCAGTGTATACTAATGTCCTAAACCTTCACGTTCACTCACCACTCACTCACTGACTCACCCACCCAGAGCCACTTCCAGTCCTGTAAGTTCCATTCATAATAAGTGCCTTACACAGTTATACCATTTTTTTGTATTTTATACCATGCTGTTACAGTACCTTTTCTAGGTTTAGATATGTTTCTATGTTTAGATATAGTTTACATATGTTTACATATGTTTAGATATGTTTACATGCACAAATATTTACCACTGTGTTATAATTGCCTACAATACTCAATACAGTAGCATGCTATACAGATTTGCAGTCTAGGATCAATGGACTGACCAGAACACCTAGGTGTGTAGTAAGCTAAGCTTTCTAGGTTTATGTAGGTATACTGTATGCTGTTCACACAATGACAAAATTAAAGACACATTTCTCAGAATGTGTCTTTAAGCAATTAATTATTGTATATTGAGTTTGTATGCTGCAATTTTACTAGATTTGTTTATTCTAACTTTGTTTATGGTAGAGTTTTAAGGTTCCTTCTATATAAAATTGTCTCTTCTGCAAACACAGTCAATTTAATTTCTTCCTTTTCAATTGGGATACCTTGTATTTTCTTCTTTTGGCTAATTGTTCTGTGTTAAATATCTTGTTTTGATTGGTTGTTGTTTTTCAATTTTTTAAAAAAATTGGTTTCGTGTATTTTCTTAAAAAGTTCACCGAGTTCCTTAAAGCAAATATTTTTTATTTCTTGTTAAGCATATTGTAAATCTCAATTTTTAGGGGTCAGCTAATGTGAAATTATTGTATTCTTTTGGTGGTAATATGTCTCCTTGTTTGTTTTTTATGTTTCTTGTTACCATTTGGTGGATTAGTCACCTCTTCCAGAATTTTTGGCTAGTTTCAGCATAGAAAGACCTTTCCGTATAAGGGCGTGTGAGGGCACTAGCTGGGTGAGGTATCACAGTTCTGACATCTATGAGAATGAAGCTGTGTGTTTTCTGTATAGCCTCTCAGCTGAAGTTAGTATTGGCAATTGCAGGCATCCTTAATGGCCAATCTTGTGGACGTTCTCAGTGGTGGCAAAGGTTGTTGGAGTCTTCAGTGGTGATGACTGCTGTGGTCCTCCTGATCTCTTATTTTCCCACCAAGGTAGCTGTGGCAGAGGGGATCCCTCCTGGCAGTAGGTCTGGCTTGCAGCTCCACTTGCAGTAGTGGTGGTACCAGTGTGTGATGAGTAGCATCTATGGACTGGTCACGAAGCTGCAGTGTGAATTATGGCATAAGTAGAGGAAACTATGGCTCTGGGATCTGCGGTGGTCATGACCCTGGTGTCCAGGGTGCATGCAGCCCCACTGCCATGTTGGTAACTATATGCGGTGTGCATATGCTTATGAAGCAGCCAGGGAGCCAAGAGCAAGAGCACAGTTATGTGCAGAGTTACAGTGACTCTGGTGTTGGGGTGGAGCTAGTTATCAATCCAGGCCTGAAACCAAGGTCTCTCTGAGTATGCCTGTGCTCCAGGCACCAACTCAGCTACTGCGAAGAGCACAGGCATACTCAGGGAGACCTTGGTTTCAGGCCTGGATTGATAACTAGCTCCCTCACCATGTTGATGGCTCTGGTTTCAGAAATGTGGTGTTTGCAGAGCCCAGGTCTGGAGTGTGAGCACTCAAGAGATAGCCACGGCTTTGGGATTGGGCCCATCTGGGGTTGGGAGAGATGGCAGCCCCTTACCCAAAGTGGTTGAACAGTGTCTGCTTCTTGAGGAATTTCAAAAAGATGCCAGGGGCTCCTCGGCAGGAATAGCTGTTGGTTAACTTGGTGGCAGAAGATGCTGGTGTCTTTTGCAGAGCAGGCTGCCGAGAACTATGGTGGTACCCGCTGTGTGACTGACACCAATAGCCTCTGACTTTCTCCTTTCTTCCTATCCATTTTCTGGCATCTCTGGTATGCCAACATAACCAGAAATCATTTTTATGTAGATATTCTCTGGTGATTTGCTCCTCTGTGTGTGTTACAGAGGATTCTTTAATAGGACTTGAGCCCTCTCAAGGTTATTTGGGTTTGAGGATAGCTCTTTGTGTATTTATACGTGTGTATGTACATGTGTCTTTGTGTGTGTGTGGGGGGGGTGTGTGTGTGTTTGTGTGTGTGTGTGTTTGTGCGTATTTAAGGGTGGTAAAGGTTGGTATCTCCTATTCTGCCATCTTGGTGATGTTATACCTCCTTCTGTTTCAAAATGTATGTATATCTTTTGATCCTAATGGGATCAGTGTTTCATTCCACAAGAATGTCTAACCTTCTCAATGTTATTATGTGTTTGAAAAAAGTTATCCATTTGTTTTTTGACCACTATTTTTTGAGCCCCTCACCAATCAAAGCGATTTGTGAGTCAATTCATTTAATCTAAGAAAAACCTCGTAAGTATTATTATGTATATTTCGCTTTAGAGTAAAGCAAATCTTAAAGGAGTTAACAACTTAGCAAGTATTATCAACTATGGGGAGGACAGCCAAATTCTAAACAAGGGATTTCTGACTTGAAAACACATCCTTTTAATCCTCTCCTTACGAAAATGCTGGGTGTCTAATTCAGACCCTGAAGTCCACAACTGCAAATGAAGTTCTTGCTATCCAAAAGGGGATAGACATTAATGGAGACAACAAACTTTAATAATTCAGAATGTGTGTACTGTCCAGGCTGCCTCGTATATTCTTTTCATAACAAAACTATTAAGATTTATGATCTATTAGCCTCCATCTTCTCTATTCTTCAAAACTACTCTGTTGTTAAGATGTTTTCCATGCATTACTTGCCCTAGGTCTCCTGACGACAAAGTAATATCTCATATTGCCTTGTCCTGACCACATAAAGGTTTCTGGTCCATAAGAAGCGCTTAGTAAATATCGTTATTTGCTTATCTGATTCTTCATCTGGCAGATTGCATTATTTTTATTATTTCATTTTCAAAATATCCTGTCAATAATTGAATTGATTTTTGTGTCTGTTCCTGACACTATTTCCATTGTGTCAGGAATTAAAATTTTTAATACAAATGGACTCCTTTATTACTGTGAATTCCAATGAGAGGGAACTTTCAGCCTGATAGTGTTGAAGTTGAGCGCTCTCCCTAAGGCAGGCTGATATAATTACTATCCTCATGGGTCATTGTTGCACTATTATCGTTTTCTGTAGCCTCCCCAGGAGAATTTCAGATGTCCCTGTGGTAAGTTGACCTTAAGTGTACGAATTCTCACTATTATTTTCCTGAGTTCAAAAATGTTAAAACTATGTAGATACTTTCCATTAAACTGATTTTATAGCAAATAGTATAATAGTAAGTAGAATCATGGATGCAACTTTTAGAAAATAATGTTTTGTTACTCATGATTCTATTTTTTCACACACATACTCATAACATAATGTGCACAACTGTCGCTGAGACTCCAAAACACTGATCTAATAAAAAGTTTAACAAATAATAAGATCTCGAAACATTTGAAGCATGTTGTTTAACTTCATTGATTCACTGAAATAGCAGCCACCACTGCCCTCAGAGTATAGATCCAATGAAAGTAATGGCATATCCATGAAAGGTTTAAACCCCCTGCCTTAGTGATTTGAAAAACAAAAAATTCATACAGAATATGTAATACTCTATTTTAGTACCTTATAATCACAAAAAATCATAGGATTTTTCTTCTAGAAGTAACTTATAAAATAGTGAGAAATAATAGATAATACAACTACTTTATCCTAGCTGCCAAACTGTCCTTTAGCCTACGTGGTAATACAATTTGCAATTAAATGTAGAACTTCAAGATGCAGTGCTAAATATTTTAGGACTAGATCAGCTGATCACAAGCTCAAATGCATACGGTGTTATAATGAATATGATCCCTTTAAAGTGTATGGATACTTTAGTTTTAATAGCAGAAACGAAAATAACCTATTGAATAGAATCATGTTTTTCTAACATTCCAGAATTTACATGGCAAAGTACTTTGTAATTTTGCTTGAAATGTCCAGTAAATCAGAAGACAATGACTGAATAGGTGCATTCATATATGTCCGTGTGTGTGTGTGTATGTTAAAAATTTAGATAAATCAACTGTTCTTAAGAATACTAAAGTATGAAAACAGAACACTATATTATAATTTAATACAATCTTTAGCACTTAATAATACATACCAGCTTGAACTTGTGCTGCACTGTAATTTTTTTCATTCATCAGATGACTAACATATATATCATTAAATAAAGAACCTAATGTATGTATCTTCATTTAAAAAAACATAAAAATATTTTAAAGGAATAGTTGTTCAAAGCATAAAATGTATTTGAAATGCAAAACTGAACAAATAAACTCCTTACTTTTGTGGATGAATTCACTGCTTACCAGAATTCAATCAATTGAATACATTTATCTTACAAAAGAAATGCTATAGTAAACAGTGAATAGCTCATTTTAACATTGTAAAGGTTACAAAAGTCACCATGCTGTGCTACAGAGAAACATTTAATATAGTGAAAAAGAAAAAAACAGAAATCATCTTTACCAACAATCACTACAATTTTCATTGCAATGTCAGAGAGGTATTTTGAAATAACATTTTTTTAAATAGGATAAATGCTCATCCCCGCTGAGGTTAGGCAGTGCACTGGAGTGTTACATAAAGAAAATCTATTGGCCTTTTAGTTGTGGGAATGGGCTCTATATTCCAGAGAACTGCAGCTGTAAAATACCAAAAGTAAATTGAACTAAAGGAATTTCTTCCCACAACCCATGTCAAACAAGTAAGAGGCATATTTAATTGCTGTTTGAATCATTTATAACTGACTATTGTCATGATGTAATGTATCCTTTGCAATTACACCCAGCTTTTTTCATTAGGTTTTCAGACTTAATTTCAGAAAATGAATTCATATTTAAAGCACTGAGCACCTGGTCTATGACTAAGCGTTGCATCAATACAAACAATTGGACTGTTTGATGAGAGGAACATGCTTCTGGATTTAGTTGGCATTTGTGACTATGGCTGCTAATTGCTAAATGGCTTGGCTGGTTTGACAAACTGACAATGCTCCATGTATTTAAATTCTCTTTTTAGCTCTGTAGATCTTGCTCTGTATTGAGTGTGAGTTTTCAAAGTTGTTCCAAAGCCCAAATAACAGAAATTTATAGTAATTTAGACTAATTTTAGAAGCAAAATGTGAGTTTTCAAAGTTGTTTCAAAGCCCAAACAAATTAGAAATTTGCAGAGTAATTTAGAATAGTTTTAGGAACAATAGTGTCTAAGGTTTGGGCCGTAAACTAATTGGTTCATATCTTTGTAAGGACTTCAGAGGGCAAAAATTAGGATCAGAAATTCAAAGTGAAAATATCTTCAGAAAGTCTTAACAATAACACAGGAATATTATTATTAGATGGTTACATTAATGGTATATGTCATTTGTTTATCAACAACTTCTATGTTTATGTTTCAACAAATGTAATTCAGTCTTCTCAAGAAAAAAATACTTATATTTACATAGATACATTGATTAAAGTAATTACATATTTATGTTTCTAAAACACTTTCTTACCCATAGTCTCACTTAATATCTACAATAGCATAAAGTAAATATTGGTGTTATTGGTATTCTGTTTATAGATTAGACACAGAAAAAAATATTTTAAATGTCCTCTTGAACTGTTCCTTTATTTATTTCCCTTCTTCTCTAAGTTTAGTTTGAGGGTCCATGGCATCTACATCTCTGGGAAGCTTGTAAGAAATGCAGAATATTGGGCTCTATTAAATAACTACTGCATTAGAATCTGAATTTTTAATAAGACTCCTAAGTGGTTCATATAGACTTTAAAGTTTGAATAGCAGTGATGTAAATTACATAAAAGTAATCTCTTCGTGGTTTGAAAATAAATATTGGTCTCTGATATTAAACCTTCATCCTATGCACAAGGGTACAGACCAGACTTCACTCACAACATATAAATACCCGTATTTTTTCCGGGACGTATAAGAGGGTTACATTTCTTTACTGTGATTAGCATATCAGGAGATACATTAATAATTAGTATTTCTTGAACTACATAATCCAGAAAAGAATATAAAACCATATCAAGTTACGTGAAAAACAGGGATACCAAATTAAGTGGTTTAGAAGTGGTAGAAAAAATTAAGGACTACTGTGTGCTAAGCCAGCTTACCATGCATTGGTTATTGATTAGCAAGTTTTACTATTTGAACAAGCCTGGTAAGACAGAACGTTCCCACACCAAGTTAAGCAAAAGAACTTTATTATTCACAGATAGGCGGCAAGCGACAATGGAATCCTAGGATTTATGGCAAGCTGATCCTGCAAGGCTCAGGAGAACTTCCCAGGGTAAATGGACTCTTGTCTGTGTGTGCTCCATGTTGTACCACAGCTAAGAGACCACAAAAGCAATCAGCTGCGGGTTTCATGCCCAGGGGTCTCTGAATTCATTGGGCTACAGTGTTGAGGTGTATCCCGTTTTAAGGACAGAACAGAGACCAAGCTGTTCCAAATAGCTCCTCCTTATATCAGGATGTTGCATGCCTAGAACACTACATTATCCTGAGAATTACAAGCAAGAAAGGAGGGGAAAGAGCTAGGCTGGTTATGGCCATCTGGGAACCTGTCCTGAATGAAGACACACACACACACACACACACACACACACACACACACACACACGAGAGAGAGAGAGAGAGAGAGAGAGAGAGAGACAGACAGAGAAATTACAATCAGCTGAATTAGAAAAGAATTGTTAAGAAAGCTTAATTTGAATTTGAAATTGAAGATGAATACAATGTCAACAGATACCTAAGACGTGTTTCCTAGGGTGTAAGCCAAAGTCCAGAGATAAGGGAAAGGTATTTTTGTTTTGCTTTTTCCCCCTTGGGTAAATAAGTAGTCTGTTAGCTCAACTATGTTATACAATAGAAAGTTAAGAAATTCAACTGGTAAGCCAGGCACGGTGATTCACGCCTGTAATCCTAGCACTTTGGGAGGCTGAGGTGGGTGGATCATGAGGTCAGGAGTTCAAGACCAGCCTGGCCAAGATGGTGAAACCCTGTCTCTGCTAAAAATACAAAAATTAGCCAGGCATGGTGGTGGGTGCCTGTAATCCGAGCTACTGGGAAGGCTGAGGCAGAGAATTGCTTGATCCCGGGAGGCAGAGGTTGCAGTGAGTCGAGATGGTGCCACTGCACTCCAGCCTGGGAGACAGAGTAAGACTCCATCTCAAAATAAAATAAAATAAAATAAAATAAAATAAAATAAAATAAATTCGCCTGGTAAAGTAAATGGTATAATATTTCACTAAGAGTCAGGAAATCTCCTTAAGGTGTTTCCACTTTATTAGGTATCGCAATTCTTTAATGATTTTCATTAAGAGACTGATACCGCAATTCTTTAATGATTTTCATTATGAGACTGATGTGATTGTAACAAGGTTTTCGCAAGATCTGTGCATTGTTTGTAAAAAGAATGCTACAAAGGATAGAGAAAATGTTGAGGAAACAGTTTTCTCTTGAATCATCCAGGATATGAATGGGGATAGTGGTAGTAAGAGCAGATGAAAAGATTATTAAAAATAAATGTTGGAGATGGAGAACTATAATATTGAGTGCCAATTGGGTAAGATAAATGAAGAAGAACACCAAATAAAAGTTAACTAAATGGATTTTAATTTTCCTTGAGAGATAATGGTCAAGCCATGAACAGAAATTAACAAATCAGAAAAAAATCAGTTTGGGACCTATTGATATAAATTGTTCAGTTTTAGGATATTTAGTGTGTCTATGTTTCTATGATAATGAATGAGAGGAGAAAAACATAACATTTGTGTATCTGAGAGTTATCAATGAAAACATTTAGCTGTTGGCTGGGTTCGGTGGCTTACGCCTGTAATCCCAGCACTTTGGGAGGCCAAGGCGGGCAGATCATGAGGTCAGGAGATCAAGACCAGCCTGGTCAACATGGTGAAACCCCATCTCTACTAAAAATACAAAAGTTAGCCGGGCATGGTGGCGCTCGCTTGTAGTCCCAGCTACTCGGGAGGCCGAGGCAGGAGAATTGCTTGAAACCGGGAGGCGGAGGCTATAGTGAGAGGAGATCACACCACTGCACTCCAGCCTGGGCAACAGCACAAAACTCCGTCTAAAAAAAAAAAAAAAAAAAAAATTAGCTGTAATTGTGGAAGTGGATGATATTCTAGTGAAACCAAAGGGACAGGGTAAGGATACATTTTAGTCTTCTTTACCCTTTTCTGGCTATGATGCTATCAACATCCTAGTCAAAATTTTACTGATTTTGAACTTTATTACATCTAATTATGACATCCTTTTTTTCACAGTTAAACAAGTTGTTAAAAGCAGGCTTCCCTCACTCTAATAGATGTAACAAAACAACAAGGTCCACTGCCACGTCCATTCTTTCTTCTCTCCTATGTATAGAACTAGCTTTCCCTGTGGCATTAATAGCCTCCCCTTACATAGCAAAAAAGTTTCCGCAACTTTCTTTGCAGAAGCTAGTGTCATGTAACACAATTTTTTTACTGATAAGATAAAGGAAGAAGTTCCTGGGAGCCTTTTAAGGGGAATGTATTGATTTGACGTAAGCCTCATTTGTGTTTTACCATCTTTCTTATGAAATATCAACTTTATGGCTGGATTTCTGGCTGCCACCTTTCAAATATAAAAATGAGGACATACCAAATGAACGGATGCAAATGATGGTAAAAGGGACTGATTTGCTTTGAAAATATGTTGATGCCACAGCATCCATCCTAGATTTCCTTTTTAAAATTTCTCTAAATATGCTTTTTGGTTGCATGTATGTTTCCTTTAGAAAAGTGTCTGTTCATGTCCTTTGCCCATTTTGTATTTTTTTATTGTAAATGTGTTTAAGTTCCTTATAAATGCTAGATACTAGACCTTTGTTATATAAAAAGATTGCAAATATTTTCTCCCATGCCGTAGGTTGTCTGTTTACCCTGTTGATAGTTTCTTTGGCTGTGCAGAAGCTCTTAAGTTTAATTAGAACCTGTTTGTTGATTTTTGCTTTTGTTGCAATTGCTTTTGGCATCTTCATCCTGAGATTTTTGCCCATTGCTATGTCCCGAATTGTATTGCCTGGTTGTCTTCCAGTGTTTTTATAGTTTTGGGTGTTACATTTAGGTTTCTAATCCATCTTGAGTTGATTTTTGTATATGGTGTAAGGAAGGGTCCATTTTCCATTTTCTGCATACGGCTATCCAGTCACCAAAGCACCATTTCTTCAACAGAGACTTTTTTCTGCATTGCTTGTTTTTGTCAGCTTTGTTGAGGAGCAGATGGTTGTAGGTGGGCAGCCTTATTTCCGGACTCCGTATTCTGTTCCATTGTTCTATTTGTCTGTTTATGTGCCAGTACAATGCAGTTTTTGTTACTGTAGCCCTGTAGTATAATTTGAAGTCTGATAACATTAAGTTTCAGAAGAAGAGCTCAATATCACTGATCATTAGAGAAATGCAAATCAAAAGCACAGTGAGATACCATCTCATACCAGTCACAATGACTATTATTAAAAAGAACAGATACTGGCGAAGCTGCAGAGAAAAGGGAACGCTTATACACGGTTGATGAGAGTTTTCGTAAGTTCAAACATTGTGGAAAACAGTGTGGCAATTAATCAAAGGGCTAAAAACAGAAAATTCAACCTAGCAATCCCATTACTGAGTATATACCCAAAGGAATATAAATCATTCTTCCATAAAGACACACACATGCATATATTCATTGCAGCACTATTCAAAATAACAAAGGTGCGGAATCAACCTAATGCCATCAATGAATGCTTATACACTGTCGCTGAGAGTTTTCATAAATTCAAACATTGTGGAAAGCAGTGTGGCAATTAATCAAAGGGCTAAAATCAGAAAATTTGACCAGCAATCCCATTACTGAGTATATACCCAAAGGAATATAAATCATTCTTCCATAAAGACACACACATGCATATGTTCATTGCAGCACTATTCAAAATAACAAAGGTGTGGAATCAACCTAATGCCGTCAGTGCTGATTGGATAAAGAAAACGTGGGACATATGCACCATGGACTACTTCACAACCGCAAAAAAGAAGGAGATCTTGTCCTATGCAGGAACATGGATGGAGCCGGAGGTCATTATCCTAAGCAAACTACTGTGGAAACAGAAAACCAAATAATGCGTGTTTTCACTTATAAGTGGGAGCTAAATGATGAGAACACGTGGATACAAAGAGGGAACAACAGCCACTGAGGCCAACTTGAGGACAGAGAGTGGGAGGAAGGTGAGGATCAGAAAAAGTAACTATTGGGTACTAGGCTTAATACTCGAGTGATGAAATAATCTGTAAAACAAACCCCCATGACGTGCATTTACCTGCATAACAAATCTGCATATATATTCTTGAACCTAAAATAAAAGTAAAAATAAGATCAAGTTCCTACAAATAAAACAATTTTTAAACATGGGTGGAGCTGGTGGCCATTATCCATTGCAGACTAATGCAAGAACAGAAAACCAAATATCCCATGTTCTCACTTATAAGTGGGAGATACATGATGAGAACACATGGACACGTAGAGGGAAACAACACACACAGGGGCCTATTGGAAGGTGGAAGCTGGGAGGAGGGAGAGGATCAGGAAGGTACCTAATGGGCATTGACTTTAAACTTGGGTGATGAAATAATCTGTACAACAAATCCCCATGACAAGTGTTTACCTATGTAACAAATCGGTGCTTGTACAGCTGAACTTAAAATAAAAGTTAAAACAATTATGTAAAACACCATTTCTCTTGGCCAAGTTCAATTCTTAACTAATAAAATTAATTCAATGTGTTTTTGACCGTATCTTAGTCAATCTGAATATGCAGACTCTGTATCATTATGGAAAATGTGTACATTTCAAGGGAAAGGAATGTTGGTGTACCACACTGAGCTGCATAATCGATGTGGCTTAACAATGTGTTAAACTAGGTGTAGATTTTAAAGAAAGGTGTGGTTTTAGATGACAGGTGTATTTATCACTTTAGTATTACTTCAGTTTCTATTGCAATTGTCTTATGTTGGTAGGAGCAAGCATGAATTCCATCTTAGCAACCACAGCATCAATCACAGGTACCAGCTGAGAAAGCATAACATCCTAAAGTTCCTTGATTTTATATTCTTATCATGCTGGGCTACTGTGCTGTGAAATGCATGCAGATCTATTAGGGGGTGATAAAAAGCAACGTGATTAACTGGTGATTTATATCCTTTGAGATTGACAGCATATAGAGAATAGTGACAAAAGGGGATCTAGTTGGATTGAGAAAGATTATATTAAAAATGGAAAGCCTGATTACTTATCTTGTGTAATTCATCATTCTTACCTTCATCGGTTATCTCCCCTTCTCCCTGCATAGTAACCAGCCATGCTAACTCCCACCCTCACTCCCAAAAAAGTACATGCTTCACTTACATTACTTATAGTATCAGACAAAATTCAGGTTTTACTGTTCAGGAACAAATGAAAGTCCCCAAATTATACTCTGCAAATGACGATATTAGAAAAATATTCAAATTATATGGGGGAATTTAAAAAGTCCAACTCATATTGCAAGTGTATTTGCTTTATCCATTAAAAACCCCAGTCAAACATAACTAGGAGATGAGACTTCAATGCTTCATACAATCCAGGTGAAAAAAAAAAATCTAACTTTTATTTAAAAATGTGCAAAAATAAAAAAATTCAGATTTTTGAACACCATACTAGACAGACTGTATCAGCATATTTAGAGGTGGTAACTAAACATTTTAAATTAAAGTAAAACAAAATGAAGACTCTTTTAGTTGGTCTTGGTGTTTTAGAAACAGTAATAGCTATGTAATAAACTTTTTTAGTATTTAAAAATTTGGACACTTTGCATTTTCACCACTACATAAAAATTCATTAGTTTAATACTGTCATGAAGGCTTTTCCAAATACTTCAAAATCTTATTTTAAAACTAAGTAATTTTGCAATAATTAGCACTCTTCAGTCTCACATACTAAAACTCGTGAACATAAATATCAGCATCAGCAATTTCTACAAATTTGTTAAACTTACTTTTAACCATCTGAATCAACTCAACATATTCTCTTCAAACATTCCAAACAAATTGATTTTTACTATTTTTATAATAAATGGTATTCAAAAATTTAAGATTGTATTTAAATTGTCAGAAATGAGGGCAATAATGCAAATTCTCAAAGGATATAGAATCTGATAAGCACAAATGAATCTATTTTAATGATGGTTAGTTTGTGGAGGCTTCAGATGATTTCAGTTGTGTTGTTATCTCTGTTGTCTGCATGACCTGATAGCAGAAGAACTTCACTGTGAAAGAAGAAAGAAAAGAAGGAAAGAAAGATGGAAGGAAAAGAAAGAAAGAAAGGAAAGAAAGAAAGAAAGAGAGAGAGAGAGAAAGAAAGAAAGAAAGAAAGAAAGAAAGAAAGAAAGAAAGAAAGAAAGAAAGAAAGAAAGAAAGAAAAGAAAGAAAGAAAGAAAGAAAGAAAGAAAGAAAGAAAGAAAGAAAGAAAGAAAGAAAGAAAGAAAGAAAGAAAGAAAGAAAGAAAAGAAAGAGAAGAAGAAAAAGAGAACAAAAAGAGAAGAGAGAAAGGAAGGAAGGAAGGGAAAAAAGAAAGAAAACTTATGACCAAAGGAACATGATTTCTGACTGGGAACTGGATTCCACACCTCAACTGCATCATCTGCCTGCTGGTCATCAGAATCCACAGGAGTTGGGTATGGAAAATAAGTCACCATCCTCGATATAAACCTAAGAATGTATGTGTATCCCTTAGAGATGCACCTGCAGAATGGGTTGGAACATTTACAATTCATAACATGCCATTGTTCTTACTGGTAATCAAAGCAATTTAACTGCTGAAGAATAAGATCACCACAATCATTATCAAAGATGCAAATAAACAGAAAATTAGAATGGCAGCAATACTCTGTCAAGAGGTTCCATGGTAATATGATTTGTTTTATACAGCAATTCCTGTATCACATCTTGTGATGTTTTCGTGAACCAGTTCTAAAAAGAATTTAATATGCAAATATGCCAGCAGAATTGAGAATACAGCACATACCTAGTGCTTAATTTTAAATATGTATGAAGCATAATATCTTCATGTTTAATTCTATTATAATTTTGGGGGGGTTGTATTTCCACATTCAATTTTTATATTTCTACTTTTTATTAGTAATTTTGGGGGGTTGTATTTCAACATTCAATTTTTATATTTCTACTTTTTATTAGTAACATACAGATATAAGAGCAATTTCCTGAAGAATAACTTTCAAGGCTTCTTCCTTGACAAAAATAAAGTTGTTATTACAGGGCATGGCTAAAGTAATCTCCTTTCTGTTGATTCACTAGCACACAATGTGATTTTCTTTTAAAATTTTTATCAAGATTATTTATGCACAAGACAGGCCTGCAGTGATAAGTGAAAATACAAAAGGGCATTTTACCATGAACATATAAAGGTGTTAAACTTATTTCAAGGTACATGAATAATTTATTTAAGGCCATCTTCATAAAGTTAGGACACTAGTTTTGTTTTCATTTTTCTGTACAATTGGTTGCCTAAAACTCATTTTTACAGGATAATATTGTAGGAGTTTTAATGGAAACATACAAGTGGATTATTTAATTTATTTTTAATTTGTGTACTTATTATTCTACATGTCTTATAATAGAGATTAATCTTTCTCTTTATATGTACCTGAAACATGTTTCCTGAGTAAACTTACGAGATTATTTACACTCCAGTGTATGTTGCCACATGGGGTGTATGTAAGAAAATATTCTTCATCACTCTATTATTTTGTTAATGTTTATAATATAAATGGTCATTAACTTTGGTACCTAACACTAGGTTAATGATGTTCAGATATGCCTTTTATAGTTCCAGTTCAAAGTCTAGCTTATAAGAAAAGAGTTTTAACATAAACAAGGTCATTTAAAAAAGTGAGTGCGGCCGGGCGTGGTGGCTCACGCCTGTAATCCCAGCACTTTGGGAGGCCGAGACGGGCGGATCACGAGGTCAGGAGATTGAGACCATCCTGGCTAACACGGTGAAACCCCGTCTCTACTAAAAAATACAAAAAATTAGCTGGGCGAGGTGGCAGCGTCTGTAGTCCCAGCTACTCGGGAGGCTGAGGCAGGAGAATGGCGGGAACCCGGGAGGCGGAGCTTGCAATGAGCCGAGATCGCGCCACTGCACTCCAGCCTGGGCGACAGAGCGAGGCTCCGTCTCAAAAAAAAAAAAAAAAAAAGTGAGTGCTTCTTGGTGATGAAATTGAGATTAGATCATACTACTTACACATCAAAAGCCTGATTAACATAAAATACCTATAACTATTACACAGCCCAGGCACACAGATCAACTCATGAATCAATATAAACTACTTTTATCAGAACCACTAACACTTTAGGAGTTGTGAATTTATCACTGATTTACTTTTTTAAGAAATTTCAAGTATGACAATTCAAAACCTTAAATTTCTAATTTATGAGGCAGTTGAATATAGTCACTAGAAATTAAGAGCAAATGCATCAAATTTCTCAGTCTACCACAAACACACTTTTCTTCCTTTTATATATGTACTCTTTAGGGTCAGCAGTGGAGTCTTCTCAATTCCCAGTCCCCTTCCCTGAAATCAGAACCTTCCTTCCTATTCAGAATATCAGTGACAATTTTATCTCCCTCCTCTATTCAACCTCTCTCACACCGTAGCTGGTGCGGACCTGTTTTTTTTTTTTTTTCCTAAGCTATAGTAAAGTTGTTTGTACTTTCACTTTGCCATAGAATTTACACTTGCAGTGTTATTACCAGCTACTCTAGAAACAGAATTAAGAATCTGCTATGAGTCAGAGGTTTTAGGCCATTTCCCATCCTCTAGCTGTGTACTGTTTTAGCCTAGGAATGGGGAAATGGAATAGTTGATATTATCAGCTTCTAATCTCTAACTTAGATATTCTCACCCCTCAAAACACATGCACATACACTTACAATTGGTCCCATTTCTCCATGGTTGGGTCCAAGGAAGGAGGATTAGAGAAATTCCTCATGACCATATGGGAAGCATATGCGGGATCTGTCATTGGCCTGGTGGGTGATTAGAGCTGTTTCTTTCTCTCGCATACACTTTTATGGCTTTCTCAGATGTCCCATTCCCTGAACTTTCAACAGAGAGCCTCTTGGTAAGAAAGCTGTTTTTGTTTTTTCAGGGTAAACTGTTTACAATCTCTTTCTATAAGTATTCTTTCTGACACAGTCAGCTTGCACAGCCAACTCCTAGGGCTCTCCCCCACCCTCAAACCATCTCCCCTCACTTCTTGATTCTTACTTTTGCTAAGATGATGGGATAAGGGTACTAGCGCTGGTTTGTAGCATGTATTTGCAAGTCCTATATCAGTTCATTCCTTAGGAAACACTGAGCATTTGTTTACTGCCAGGAGTATTCTGACCACTGAAAATGAACGAAAGAAAAATATCTGCCCTCATTGGGCTTAAAAACTTTTTTAAAAGACTTAAATATATAATGATTTACATGATGATAATTGCTAAGGAAGAAAAATAAGTAGAAAAGACAATATGAAGTATCTATGTGTGCGTAGATGGAGTTAAACTTTTAAACAGGCGCTTCCAGAGCAAGTCTCCCTGAGAGAGTGAATTTGACTGGAGATCTAAAGAGGAGGTAGGGGATAGTATTTCCAGAAAAAGCGATCAACCTGTTCAAGGGGCCATGAAGCAAGAGCACACCTGGATGTCTGAGAAGCATTCAGAATCCACAGCCAATAGAGTGGAATGAAATGGGTTAAGAAGCTAAAGGGAGGTAAAGTGGGGAGGACCAAGAAGTGCCATGCGCCACTCATAGGACCTGTGGGTTCTAAGGACCCTTGGAGTTTTACCATAATGAGATAGGAAGCCACAGGAGGGTTTTGAGCAAGGGATGGGAATAAACTTGTTTGTTATGCCTCATTTTGGTCACTATGATTGCTGTGCTAAAACTACTGTGAAAAAGGCAACGGCAGGAATATGGAGATCACGTACGAGATTCTTGCAATTACCTGGCAAGAGGTAATGTGGCTTGTACCAGGATGGTGGCAATGGAGTTTTTGAGAAGTCAAATTTGGTGTGTATCTAGAAAGCAGAGTCAATCTGATTCACTGGAAACTAGACATGGGTGAGAAAGAGAAGAGTCAAGGAAACCAAGCTTTGTGGCTTTAGCAAATAGAATAAGGGGGCAAAATCTCAGGAGCTGAGATGTTAAGATTGCAGGAGCAGGCTTAAAAGGAGGAGGGGTAGGAGCATATAAATTTTTAGATGTGGATTATGCTCGTATCTACAGGTGTCAGATAAGATATTAAATACATGAATCTGGAAGTCAGTAGATAATTCATCACCTCAGGTTTTTTCCCACCAAATGTTTGATTTCTAACATCTGGATTGCAACAAAAATAGAGAGCAGTCATTGTACATATTCTAATCTAATGCCTTGTACCATGTACATTGTCTCATTTGATTGAAAACCAGAAGAATTCCACAGCTGTTATTTCCCCAGTGTAACAAGCTAGGAGAAGGAGACTCAAATGTTATAGTTATTTTGTCATTTTAGATAATAGATAAAACCACTTACTACATGTTTCTGAGAACATTAATGGTTAAAAATCAAGGTTCTAGTTAGAGCAACTTATGCCATTTTGAAGATCAAAAAGTCTTTTAAAGAGCAAAACTTATGTTCTAGCTTTTCTCTTAAATGAGATACTTTTTCTTTGTCTGGGTCCCAAGTGCCTCTACATTTCTAAGATGTATGACATATATTTGCCTGTGTTTCCAGATTTCCCAGACTTCATGACCACCGTGTTCACACAAATACAAAAACTCAAAGTCAGACAACGCTTATCTTGATTCCTCAAAATCATCTACAAAGAACTTCTTCAGTGGAGGGTGCTTTGGCTTCTCCAGAGGGCTTAGGAGCTTCTAGATATTGGAAGACACTCTGACCCACTCATTCATGGAACAACTTTCATGGGAAGGGCAGAGGAGCACAGAGGCCAGGAACACACCGTACCCTCTGGAGAAGTGGACACAGGTTTGAGCTTTGAGGACAAGTGGCATGAGCACATCAGAATTTACAAACACAGGGAAGTGCCATCCCCATCAATCATTTTAGAATTAATTTATTTAACAAGCACTTATTGAATATCTTCCAGGAAATAAGACTTGTTCTAAGCTAGTAGTTTTTTAAATGGTCCAGGGACCCCAGGAGTGCCTAAGATGCTTTCAGGGTGTTCATGAGATCAAGACTATTCCATGGTAGGAGCCAGGCATGGTGGCGGCTCACACCTGTAATCCCAGCACTTTGGGAGGCTGAGGTGGGCAGATCACGAGGTCAGGAGATCGAGACCATCCTGGCTAACACAGGGAAACCCCGTCTCTACTAAAAGTACAAAAAAAATTAGCGGGGCGTGGTGGCAGGCGCCTGTAGTCCCAGCTACTTGGGAGGCTGAGGCAGGAGAATGACATGAACCTGGGAGGCGGAACTTGCAGTGAGCTGAGATTGTGCCACTGCACTCCAGCCTGGGTGAGAGAGTGAGACTCTATCTCAAAAACAAAACAAAACAAAACAAAACAAACAAACAAAAAAAACTATCCCATGGTAATATTAAGAAATCATTTCCCTTTTTTGCTAAGAAATTTCATTTATGATACTGATGTAACAGCTTCTCCCAAATGTCACAGATCTTTTAATTATTTTTTTCCTTGGGAGTTATATTTCTAAATTTATTTTTTATACATAAGACATATATTCAATAAAGTCTTCCCCACTTTAAATTCTGTATTAATAATTAATAAGCTTTGGATTCCACAAAAACAACCTTCAAAATGTAATAGATTATATATATACTACATGCTTCCTGATGTTAACTGAAGGAAGTGCTTATTCTGCAGCTGGGCTTTGTGGGACTGCCTTGGACCAAAGTTTTCATGTCTGTCTCTTTCCAGGACCCGGGATGAAGGAGCAACTGCTATATTGAGCAAAGTACTGTCCTAGTTGAGGGCAGAAGCTGGAAGGGAAGAAGGATGAGGAAAAGATCCTAACTACACAGTGCATTTAAAGTTCCAATTTGAATGTGGTTTATGGTGTGTCTGTTTACATTCAACTGAGAGAATAAAATCCATTTTGTATTTATCTCTTGGTCTAAAATGCAAATGAATAAGTTAAAAAGCAATTATATTTCAATCACACATATTCCATTTATACTGAATGAGTCAGCTGAGGTTTACATCCATTCTATATTCTTCAGCAGTTGCTTTTGTCATTTTTACGGTATGACCCTGTATTCATGTCCCACCAGATAGCGCTTTTTCTAGATGTGACGATCCCTGGCACGTTGTCAGCTGAGGAATACTATCATGTATCCACGGTTGCCAAGAGGTTTTTTCACAGACAGAAAGGGCCACAAAATCTAAAAAAGCAAATAAACTATTGAAGTTTATAACATAAAGTAAGTTAAACAAATTGGATATGAACTTCTTATGGAAGGAATCTCTTGATATTTTTATATAGAGATGTACAATAGTTTCTTACCCTTCTGAGAGAGATTCTAAAACTTTTCATCTCTGAGATGTAAAAAAAAAAAAAAAAAAAAAAAAAAAAAAAATCATGCCAGGAAATGAAACCAGGTTTTTAAAGTTAGCATGATTACATTTTTTAAGGTACTACTGTGAGGGGAAAAAGTCATTGGAACAAGAAGCAGAACTTTATTTTTTGGATGTGCAGGAAGGGAATTATTTCTGTTTCAAAGTTAAATCAGGAAAGATAAGCTTATAATTTAGGTATAACCAGATTTACTCAAAAATTAAGTGGGGATATTTTTGGAGGGGGTAAAGAAAATTGTACTTGGTGATTAATTAATATAATCCAATTATATGTTACTTCATTTCAAAATTATTTAAGATGCATGTTGTACCATCAAAGTCTCCATCCAAAATACATTTAATCAGTGGCTATCCGTCCTCCCCAACCCTAAGTTCACTTAAAAATAGGTTTTATCTGAGATCCAGGACACATATTCTGGATATGTGTATGTAAACATATGCATGCATACATTAATGTATGTGCATATTCAAAGATGCTTACATATGTGTCATACATATGTGACATACATATGCATATATGTAACATACATACGCATATATGTCATATATACTGACATGCATGAAACAAACGTTTCATGAAACTGTAATTATTGTTTTACTCTGTTATTTCTGTTCTGTTTAATTTTTTAAAATTACATAGTAAATGTATTTTATGACTCACCAATTCACAAAGCACTGCTTTAAACCATTTGTTTCACCTTTTGGTTATAAATAAAGACACATACAAAAACTGCTTTAGAGAAAGCATGGCTGTTGCTGGGCACAACTGCTGTTTGTGTCACAGACACTGGACACTATGCTGCCTTTGAAAGATCTGGCTCTCCTGACACTGAAGAGACATAGGAGGACACCATTCCTTGATATCTCAAGTTTATGAATAAAAGGCTCAAGCAATATATATTTCTGATTGTTGAGGCTTGCATTAGCTTCAGCTGCTAAAACCACATACCACACACTGAGCAACTTATACAACAGATATTTAGTTTTTTGTAGTTTTAGGGGGTGGAAGTAAAAAATTCAGGTGCCTGCAAGGCTGGTCTGATGAGGTCTCTCTTCCAGGCTTGCAGGCAGCCACTTTCTCTCTGTGTCCTCACATGGCCTTTCTTCTACGTGGATATTGAATAAGGAAGAGAGCTCTGGTGACTCTTCTTACAACGACACTAATCCTATGGAGTGAAGGCCCAACCTTTATGACATTATTTAACCTTAATTACCTCCTTATAAGGGCATACATCCAAATACAGTCACATTGGCAGTTAGAGCTTCGGCCTATGAATCTTAGAGGGACACAATTCAGTCTACAACAAGGCTCATATCACACGTCTGAATATTGCCTGATGCAAGCCTTAGAAGATGATTTTCTGGTGAGTTTCTACCCGGGTCAGGCACATACTGTCAATATGGTCAATTTCACAAACATAGGAAACTTGTAAAAACTTTTTGGACCACCAAAAGTGTGATAAATGACATCTGCACTGTAAAACAAGGAAAATCTGCCCCGTATTTATAAATCTTCACAGTAAAGGATTTTCCAGTTCAGAAATCTACAATAAGAAAACCATAAATTAGTTGAAAAATAATATATAGCACACAATATCAATTTGACTAAAATATTTAATCTTGTGTACATTGTTAGGTATTCTTCATAGATATTTTCAATAATTCATTCTAGTTAATGCTTTATTTAAAACAATGGGAGACAGTCTAATCTGATGTATGATAAAGACAATATATTTTCCTGATGACATGTATTATGTCACCCTAAATTACAAAAGACATCTGCCAAATCAATAATAATTCAGTTAATCTGACAAATGCATAACAAATAAAAACAATTATACACTTGAAAATTATGTTGACTCCTTTTCCTTTTTATAAATAACAAATCAAATCTCTGTTAAAACATTTGTTTAACACTGATAGTTTTAATGCAAATTACTTTTATAGATAATCAACAAATTGGAAAATGGTGTCGTCAATTATATATTATTATTTTAGAGCCTCAACATCACTTGGTGATTTATAAAACTGACCTTGTCAATGTTCATAAAAGTGGTGTAAATTGTCTGATAAAAACTTATAACAATCCACATAAGCCTGATGTTTAGCTTCTCATATACATGACATAGGCCTGATTAAGAGAGCAATTTTGGCACTCTTCTTTTTAATTAATTTTTATGGGTACATAGTAGATGTATATGTTTATGGGGTATATGAGATATTGTGATACAGGCATACAATGTGCAATAATCACATCAGTGTAAATGGTGTGTCCATCACCTCAAGCATGTATCATTTCTTTATACTACAAATGTTCTAACTATATACTTCTAGTTATTTTTAAATGTACAATAAATTATTTCTGACTACAGTCATCCTGTTGTGCTATCAAATACTGGATTTTATTAATTCTATCAACTATATTTTTGTACCCATTAACCACGCCCATTCTTCACTCTCCTCTACCCCTCCCAGCCTCTGGTAACTATCATTCTACTTTCTACCTCCATAAGTTCAATTGTTTTAATTTTAACACCCACAAATGAGTGAGAACATGTGAAGTTTCTCTTTCTGTCCCTGGATTATTTCACTTAAATCATGTCCTCTATTTGCACCCATGTTGTTGGAAATGACAGGATTGCATTCTATTTTATGACTGAATACTATTTCATTGTATATATGTTCCACATTTTCTTTGTACATTCATCTGTTGACAGACACAGGTTGATTCCAAATCTTGACTATTGTGAGTAGTGCTGCAATAAACATGGGAGAGCAATTATCTTTTCAATACACTGATTTCGTTTCTTTCGGGTGTATGCCTAGCAGTGGGATTTCTAGGTTACAAAATAGTTCTATTTTTATTTTTATGAGGAACCTTCATACTCTTCTCCATGTAGATATACTAATTTATATTCCCACCACGTTTATGAGAGTTCTCATTTCTTCATATTCTCACCAGCATTTGTTATTGGTAGTCTTCTGAATAAAAGCCATTTTAACTGGGGTGCGATGATATGTCATTGTAGTTTTGATTTGCATTTCTCTGATCATCAATGATTTTGAACACCAATTCATGTACCTGTTTGCCATTAGTATGTCTTTTTTTTTTTTTTTTTTTTTTTTTTTTTTTTTGTGAGACAGAGCCTCACTCTGTCGCCTAGGCTGGAGTGCAGTGAATGTGATCTGTCTTGGCTCACTGCAACCTCCGTCTCCCAGGTTCAAGCGATTCTCTTGCCTCAGCCTCCCCAATAGCTGGGATTATAGGCGCATGCCACCACGTCCAGCTAATTTTTTGTATTTTTTAGTAGAGACGGGATTTCACCAAGTTGGCCGGGCTGTTCTTGAACTCCTGACCTCTGGTAATCCACCCACTTTGGCCTCCGAAAGTGCTGGGTTTACAGGTGTGAGCCACCGCGCCCAGCCAGTACGCCTTCCTTTGAGAAATGTCAGTTCAGAAATTTGCCCATTTTAAATCAGATTATTAGATTTTTTTCCTACAGAGTTTTTGAGCTCCTTACATATTATGGTTATTAATCCTTTGTCAAACGGGTAGTTTGCAAATATCTTCTCCCATTCTGTGGGTTGTCTCTTCACTTTGTTGTTTGTTTCCTTTGCTGTACAGAAGCTTTTTAACTTACTGTTATCCCATTTGTTCATTTTTGCTTTGTTTTCCTGTGCTGTTGGAGTAATACTCAATAAATCTTTGAGTTTTATCTTAGATTTCAATCTTTGATCTTGATTTAGTTTTTGCACATGGTGAGAGATAAGGTCTAGTTTCATTCTTCTGCATATGGATATTCAGTTTTTCCAGCGCCATTTATTGAAGAGACTGTTCTTTAGACAAACTGTTTTCTTGACAGCTTCATAAGAGACAAGTTCACTGTAGATGTATGGATTTAGTTCTGGGTTTTCTATTCTGTTCCATTGGTCTATGTGTCTGTTTTTATGCCAGTACTACACTGTTTCCTTACAATAGCTCTACAGCACAATATGAAACCAGGTAATGTGATTCCTCTTGTCTTGTTCTTTTTGCTGAGGATGGCTTTTATTATTCTGGGTCTTTTTCAGTTCCACATAAATTTTAAGATTTTTTTTTCTATTTTTGTGAAAACATCATTGGTATTTTGATAGGGATTGCATTAAATCTGTAGATTGCTTTGTGTAGTATGGACATTTTAGCAATAATTTATTCTTCTAATCCATGAAAATGAAATATCTTGTTTTATGTGTGTGTCCTCTTCATCTTTTTGTATTAATGTTTTATAGCTTTTATTGCAGAGATCTTGTACTTCTTTGATTAATTCATAAGTATTTTATTTTATTTGCAGTGTTTGTAAATGAGATTACTTTCTTGATTACCTTTCCGAATGTTTGTTGTTGGCATATAGAAATGCTACTGATTTTCATAGGTTGACTCTTTATCCTAAAACCATATTGAATATGTTTATCAGTTCTAATAGATTTTTTGGTGAAATCTTTAGGTTTTTCCAATATAGAATCATATAATCTTCAAACAAGGACAATTTTACTTCTTCCTTCCCAATTTGGATGCCTTTTATTTTTTTTCTTTTGGCTGATTGCCATAGCTAGGACTTCCATTGCTATTTTGAAAAATAGTGGTGAACATGAGCATCCTTGTCATATTCTGGATATTACAGGAAAGGCTTTCTGGTTTTCCTCATTCAGTATGAGATGAGCTGTGTCTCTTGTATATGGCCTTTATATTGATGAGATATGTTCCTTCTATACCCAAGATTTTGAAGATTTTTATGATAAAGGGATATTGAATAATATCAAATGATTTTATAGCATCAGTTGAAATAATCTTATGTTTACTTTCCTTCATTCTGTTGATATGATGTACACATTGATTTATTTGTGGATGTGGAATCATCCTTGCATCCCTAGGATGAATTCCACTTAGTCATAATGAAAAATCTTTTTAATGTGCTGTTGAATTCAGTTTGCTAATATTTAGTTGAGGATTTTTGCATCAGTGTTCATCGAGAATATTGGCCTGCAGTTTTTTTTTATATTTTTTTATGTCTTTGTTTGATTTTGGTATCAGAATAATACTGGCCTCATAGAATGATTTTGGAAGTAGGCCCTCCTCCTCTGTTTTTCTTTTTTTAAAATTTTTTAAATTATATTTTAAGCTCTAGGGTACATGTGCACAATGTGCAGGTTTGTTACACATGGATACATGTGCCATGTTGGTGTGCTGCACCCATTAATTCGTCATTTGCATTAGGTATATCTCCTAATGCTATCCCTCCCCACTCCCCCTACCCCACAACAGGCCCCAGTGTGTGATGTTCCCCTTCCTGTGTCCAAGTGTTCTCGTTGTTCAATTCCCACCTATGAGTGAGAACATGCAGTGTTCAGTTTTTTGTCCTTGCAATATTTTGCTG
The DNA here is from genome assembly GCF_024542745.1 of Macaca thibetana thibetana. Lineage (NCBI taxonomy): Eukaryota > Metazoa > Chordata > Mammalia > Primates > Cercopithecidae > Macaca > Macaca thibetana. The sequence continues at coordinate 175,325,355 of NC_065580.1, read as the reverse complement.
AGAATGGTGGTTTCCAGCTTCATCCATGTCCCTACAAAGGACATTAACTCCTCATTTTTTATGGCTGCATAGTATTCCATGGTGTATATGTGCCACATTTTCTTAATCCAGTCTATCATTGTTGGACATTTGGGTTGGTTCACAATAGTTTGAGGAGGGTTGATTTTAGTTTGTACTTAAATGTTTGCTAAAATTTAACAGTGAAGCCATCAGGTCCTGTGCTTTTTCTTATTGAAAAACTTTTTATTATGGCTTTAATCTCTTTACTTTTTATTAGTCTGTTCCAGTTTTGGATTTCTTCATGATTCAATCTTACCCATTTCTAGAAATTTATCCATTTCTTTTAGATTTTCCAATTTATTGGCATATAGTGCCTCCGAGTACTCCAATGATCCTTTGAATTTCTGTAGTATCAACTCCTTTTTCATGTATGATTTTATTTATTTGGATCTTCTCTGTTTTTGAGTTAATCTGGCTAAATATTTGTCAACATAGTTTATCTTTTCAAAAAGCCAAATTTTCATTTCATTTATCTTTTGTATATTTTATTTCAATTTCTTTTATTACTGTTCTGTTCTTTATTATTTATTTTCTTTCACTAACTGTGTCTTGAAATGTATTTGTCTGCCATAAATATAGCTACTCCTGCTCTTTGGTTTCTATTTGCATGGAATATGCTTTTCCTTCCCTTTATTTTCAGTCTATGTGTGTCTTTATAGGCAAAATGTGTTTTTTGTAGGCAACAAAAAATAGCAAGATTTGGGTCTTGCTATTTTATCCATTAAGCCACTCTGTATCTTCAGATTGGAGAGTTTAGTCCATTTACATTTAATGTTATTATTAATAAGTAATAACTCACTACTGCCTTTTTGTTATTTATTTTCTGGTTGTTTTTTGCTGTTCTGTTCCTTCCTTTTTTCCTTCTTGTGTTCCTATCTGTGAACATGATTTTCTTTGGGGTATGCTTCAATTTTTGATGATGATGATGATGATGATGATTATTATTATTATTATTATTTGAGTTATTGTTTTCCTCTGCTGCCCAGGCTGGAGTGCAGTGGCATAATCATGGCTCACTGTAACCTTGACCTCCTGGGTTCAAGGGATCCTCCCACCTCAGCCTCCCAAATAGCTAGGACTACAGGCAAGCACCACCATGCTCAACTAATTTCTAAATGTTCCATAGAAACAGGGTCTCCCTGTGTTTCCCAGACTGTTCTGAAACTTATGGGTCTAAGCAGTTCTCCTGCCTTGGCCTCCCAAAGTGTTGAGATTATAGGCATGAGCCACTGTGCCCAGACTTTAAAAAGTATTTTGTATATCTGTTGTATTTTTCTGACTTGTGGCTACCATGAGGCATCTTATGACCTGTTATTTTAAACTGACGACATCTTAACTCTGATTGCAAAAACAAACAAAGAAGCAAAGAGAAAACTAATACAAACTCTTCACTTTCTCCTTATGCCCCTGATTTTTAACTTTTTGTTGTTATTATTTATATCTTATTATAATGTCTGTCTTGAAAAGTTCTTGTTGTAGTTACTATTTTTAATAGGTTAATCTTTTATCTTTCTACTTAAGATATAAGTACCTTACTCACCACAATTACAGTGTTAGAATATTCTATATTTGTCTGTATACTTACTAGTATAAGTGACTTTGGGGCCTTAAGATGATTTCTTATTGCTCTTTGAAGTTCTTTTCTTTCAGATTAAAGAACTCCTTTTAATATTTCTTGTAGAAAAGGACTGGTGTTCATGAAAATTCCTCCGCTTTCGTTTGCCTGGAAGTCTTTATTTCTTCCTCATGTTTGAAGGATATTTTCATGAGATATACTATTCTAGGTTAAAAGTATTTTGTTTTTTGTTTTTTTCCATCAGCACTTTAAATATGTTATGCTACTCTCTCCTGGCCTGTAAGCTTCCATTGAGAAGTTGGCTGCCAGATGTATTGGAGTTCCTTTCTATGTTATTTGTTTCTCTTCTCTTGCTGCTTTTAGGACTCTGTCTTTGACCTTTGAGAGTTAATCGTTGAATGTCTTGAGGTAGTCTTCTTTGGGTAACATTTGCTTGGTGTTGTATAACCTTCTGGTACTTGAATATTGATATCTTTCTCTAGGTTTGGAAAATTATCTGTTATTATCTCTTTGAATAAACTTTCTACCCTGATCTCCTGCTCTATCATCTCTTTAAGGACAGTAACTGTTAGATTTTCCTTTTTGAAGCTGCTTTCTACATCTTGCAGATGTGCTTCATTCTTTTTTATTCTTTTTTCCTTTGTCTCCTCTGACCGTATATTTTCGAATAGACTATTTTCAAGTTCACTAATTCTTTCTTCTATTTGATCAGTTCTGCTCTTCAGAGACTCCAATGCATTCTTCAGTATGTCAGTTGAATTTTTCAGCTCCAGAATTTGTTTGAATTTTTAAAATTATTTTGATTTATTTTTAAAATTTATTTGGTGATGTCATGTTTTCCTGGATGGTCTTAATGCTTGTAGATATTTGTCAATGTCTGGACTTTGAAAAGTTAAATATTTTTTATAGTTTTTGAAGTCCAAGGTTGTTTTTATCTCTACTTTTTGGCAAGACTTTCCAAGTATTCAAAGGGAATTGAGTGTTGTGATCTAAACATTTCTTCACTGCAGACATATCTGCATTAAGAGGCATCCCAAACCTAGCAACACAGTGGCTCTTGCAGACTCATAGAGGCAACACCTTAATGGTTTTTGGTATGATCCAGAAGAATTCTCTGGATTATCAAGCAGAGAGTCTTGTTCTCTTCCCTTTCTTTCCCCCAAACAAATAGAGTCTCTGTCTCTGTGTTAAGCACCTGGAGCTTGTGGAGGGGTGACACAAGTACTTATTTTGCTACCACCACTTGGACTGTGCTAGGTCATACTCAAATCCAGCACAGCACTGGATCACACTCAAGGCCTGTGGAAAGTACTGACTGACTACCACTGCTATTCACTCAAGGTCCAAGAGTGAGATTGTGGTGAATGATGTTAGGCCTGGATCTTTCCATTTAACGCAGCAGGCTCTGCTCTGGCCCAAAGTGGATCCAGAAATGCTGAAGAGGGGCCAAGACTTGAAACTGTTGTCCCCAGGAGAGCCCACTTGTTGCTCCATCACTTTATCATCGAGCTGGTACTCAAGCTGTAAGATAAAGTCTCATTTACTCTTCCCTCTCCTTTCCTCAAGCAGGAGTCTCTCCCCATGGCTACCACATCTGGAAATGCTCTGGGGCACCCCCAAATCCAGTTATACGCTGGGTGTCACCCAAAGTCCACAGTGAATACTGCCAGGTTACCACTAAGGTGTTTTCAAGGCCTAAGGGCTGTTTAGGTAGTGGGTGATGAATCCTGTCAAGACTGGATTCTTCCCTTCCAGGTGTGGGTTCCTTTCTGGGGCAGGGTGTGTCTATAAATGTCATCTAGGAGCTATGGCCTAGAATAAGGGCCTCAGGACTTTGTCTGGTGCTCTATTCTGCTATGTCTGGGCTGGTCTATAACTTGAAAGACAAAGTCCTTCTTACTCTATCCTGTTTTCTCCACACATAGAAGAAAGGAGTCTCTCCTGGAACTAGGAGCTGCAATGCCTGGGGTTGGAGGAGGGGTGGCACAAGCACTCCCTTTGACTCTGGCTGAAGTGTCACTGGGTCATGTGCTCCTCACACCTGCTGGCTCTGAGCCCATCACAGCACCAAGACTTGCCCAGGAATTGCAGTCCTTTTGGCCTAGATCGTCTTTCAAGTTTATTTAGGACCCCAGAGTACTTCAGCTCATGAAGGTTGGGCTAGCTGTAACTCAGGTTCCAACTGCTGGGATGGATGATTCCCTTCTGGCTAGGGCTTGTCTAAAGGCTCACTCCCTGTGTGCCAGCTCAATTTGCCCTGTGTTGTTTTCTGCAGTGACAGAGCAGCACTGAGTTCCAATGCAGAGTACCACACTCACTATGCTGTCTTTTCCCCAAGCACACAGATTCTCTTTCTACACTATGTGGCCACTGCTGGGGCATGAGAGAGGGATGAGGGAGGGATGGGGTAGGCAGCTCAAGACTATCTCTCCTACACTCTTTAGTGCCTCTTTCCTTGATATCATGTTAAATTTTGGCATTGTGATTGTTACTTGATTTTTGATTCTTATAAAGGCACTTTCTTGTGTGAATAGTTGTTCACTTTGATGTTCATGTTGGGAGGACAATTACTGAAGCGTTCTGTTTGACCATCTTGTTCTCTCACTCTATCTTTTAAAACCAAAGAGTATTCATTCTTATGTAGCAGATGCAATATGCAAATGTAAGGTTCTCCCAAAATGTAAGCTCATTACAGGTAAAGGAAATTTTTAAAGACAGAGATCCATAGAATGCTAGATTTCTTTGTTGGTAAACAAGAGAATAAGGATGAAAGGAAACATTCTTGGATGCATTTTTTTCATATAGCTATCTTGTCGCTGGGGTCCCACAATTATTGAACAAGGAAAGATATTATAGGAATGTTGTTTTCCATTGGCACATGATTGGCATGCAATGACCAGCAGCTATTGGCTTATCACTGCATTCACAAGCTTCCTTTGTGGCATGGCAAAACAAGTTTATAATCTTGATTTTCAGTTATTTGCCATAATTTATTATATTGATACTTAGCATTTTGCCATCAAAGATGCAGAAGAGTGAGCAGTAGTTCATGCCCTTACTTTTGCTTTATGAGAAATTGGGATCATTTACAAATCTTTGATAAAAGGATACTGGGTTCTATTTTGTTTTTCCTACTTCATCTAATTGCCTCATAAACAGACACTCAAAATTTCTAGGACTTAACCCACCCAGGCCTGTGCTGGGCCTTGCACCTATTGGGTTATCAGAGTAATTGTTAAATTTTCAAGGATCTTGTAAGCTCTTCGATGTCACATTTACAACTTATATTGGCAATGGTGGGATTATTTACAGGATGGAGATTAGTAAACGCTAACAGGAGCTCTCCATTTCCTCTTTCAGAAAGCCAGGTCTTCCAGCACACGTTGAGCCTAACACATCATATTAGATTTACAAGGGATCCTTTGACACATTTATTTGACAGAGAGAAGTCAAAATGTGTGTTAATTATTCACTATCATTATCCAGTTCCTGCTTATGTAGTTGGGTACAGGTTTAGTTAATGTATCTATTAGCACTAAAAATCTTTTCTTTGTTGGAAAAATACCTTGAGCTACCAATTTATATTTGGACAATGAGAATCACAATGGTCTGGAAAGAGATAAGTGAATTAAAGCATTACTAAACACCTGTACTTATGCCAGTGTGACAGTTACTGAAACTGGAGACTGAAAGAATGACTTGGGTTAAGAGGAGATGACTGTGAGGAGGAGGGGGTCACAAATAATACAGAAGAGTTACTGTTAAGGAATAAGCACTTTCTAACATATCCTAAGATTAATATTACACTGAAAATGTAGAGTATCTTTTGTATCCTTCTCTCTTATTTTGTTCCCATTGTGATTATTCTACCAGTCAGGTTAGTAGATTTGTTCTCTATTGAGAGTAAACAGAAATTTTCAAGGCTTAATAAAATCAAACAAATATATCATATCAAATCAAAACAAATGTGTGTGTATGTCTGAGAGAGAGACACACACACAGAGAGAGAGAGAATTTCAGAAGTTAATCCAGTAAAAATTTGTATGGGTTATATAAACTAATGCATTGTGTTTAGGGTTTTTGATTTCTGATCTAGTATCTAATGGTTACTTTACCTTACTAAGTATTTATTTGATAACTTGGTAAATAATATCATCAATATGATCTCTGAATTCTAATCTATAAAATAAAGTTAGCAAAAAGTACTTTTGTAGCTTACATTGACATTCTAATTATATGGAAGGATACTCTGAATGGTTTCATTAATATATTAAGTCTTCTCAGCAAATAATTCCCCATGATGAAAGCTGACATTTATAATCAACCTCTAATACCACATTTCTACAGACTTATTCCTTTGCTTACATTTATTAGAGGACATTTGATTCATAATTTATCTCCTAATTTTTCAACTAATATCTGTGCAAAAAAAAAAATCTTAATATGCTAGGAGAAGAAAGAAAATAGCCACCAAAATAGATCACCTCCTTTAACACAAAACACTGTTTTAGAGAAGTAGCATATGAGAAATTATTGTGAAAAGGACATAATCTCACTATTTATTGAGTTTTAAATATTCTAAGTTGTAGTTCATGTATAACATAAACAGTTCTGTGAAAGGAAGAAAAACTATATTTCAGATACTTGAGAGGTTATTAAGCTCAGAAAACCCTGGGAAAATGAACTTGAATCTATGGAAATATTTGTTAATCTCACAAATCTACCAGTTCTTTTCTCCACTTAAAAGTTAATTCATATACACCATGAAATACTATGCAGGCATAAAAAAAGAATGAGATCATGTCCTTTGCAGGAACATGGATGGAGCTGGAGACCATAATTCTTAGCAAACTAACACAGGAGCAGAAAAGCAAATACTACGTGTTCTCACTTATAAGTGGGAGCTAAATGATAAGAACACATGGATACAACGAGGGAAACCATGAACACTGGAGATTACTGGATGGTAGAGTGTGAGAGGAGGGAGAGGATCAGGAAAAATAACTAATGGGTACTAGGCTTAATACCTGGGTGATCAAATAATCTATACCACAAAGTCCCATGACTTAGATTTACCTATATAACAAACCTGCACATGTACCCCGAACTTAAAATAAAAGTTACAAAAAGAGCTAAGCATCCTGGGGGAAAAAATTCAAAATTTTTGAGTAAGCTTCATACAATTTTCCACAGCATTTTAACCATTTTACTTCCCAACCAACTTGCCAGCTCTTACCTTTGTTTCCCTTTACAACAGCCATATTAATAGATGAGATGACATCTCACTATGGTTTCGATTTGCATTTCTCGAACAGTTAGTGTTGTTAAGCATCTTCTCATATACCTTTTGGCAATGTGTATGTCTTCTTTAGAAAAATGTCTGTCATATAATCCAACAATCCCACTTCTGTGTATTTATCCAAAACAGTCGAAATCAAGATCTCCAAGAGATATCTGCTTTCATGTTTATTGTGGCATTGTTTATAATACACATGATATGGAAACCATCTAAATGTCCATCAGTAGATAAGCAAATTTAGCAAATGTGGCATATATATACAAAAAAATATTATTTGGCCTTAAAAAGAAGAAAATTCTGTCATATATGACAACATGGATAAACTTGGGGTACATTATGCTAAGTGAAATAAGACAGTCACAGAAGGACAAACTGCACTATTCCCCTTATATGAATTATCTGAAATAGACTCATGTAAACAGAAATGAGGATGATGTTTGTCAAGTGCTGAAGGATGGGGGAAATGGAGAGTTGCTGTTCGACAGGTATAAAGCTTCAGTTATGCAAGATGAATTAGTTCTAGACCTCTGTTCAACATAGCACCTATAGTTAATATTACTGCATTGTGTATTTAAAATTTTGTTAAGACCATAGATCTCATGCTAATGTTCCAACTACAATAAAGAAGTCAATTCACAGTGAATGTATCATTATAAATATTTACATTTTCTCTGTGAAGCTTCATGTACTATTAACTAACTTCTTAAGAAAATGTAATGGTCTTCCAGCTGCCTGCTCTGTCACATTCTTAAGTGCTTTATTTGGGGACGTTACAGCCACCACCACAATATGGAGGAGCTACTGTTAAGTTTCATTATATCCGCAAGTTGTATATTATGTATAATTTTTTTTAAATTTCACTCTTCTAACAAAATAACTGTATTGAGAGGATCCAGTGATTATAAAAGAAACCTCAGTCAGAAATCCTTAAACTATTTTTAGCGAAGATCCTCTGGTATATTTAATCGGTCTATAACATGGTAGTAACAGAATCAGGGTAATATCAATAAGAAGAATCCAGTACAACAGAAATAAGTAGACATCAGCTGTTTTCTCAGTAATTATGTAGGAAAAAGGGACCAAGACTCTCAGTAACGAAGGCAATAGATTTTATATTTAAAAACAAGGAAACTTGGTGGTATATTCCTAATCCTGCCTTGAAAAACTATGTCTACTGTGTTACTATTATTAACTGATTGACTAGAATCCTTAATGATACTGTTTGTCATTAATGCTTTGCATTATTCTCGTTTCCACTAGATATTTTGATGGTGTACAGACACATATACCCATACACAACTCACAGCATTATGGCTTACTAAATAGAATTCCAAGCTAACAACGGCTTTGACATTATTGTTGCATACTTTTCCTTGTTAAATATATTAAGGAGAGAAAAATAGTGTGGCCAGACTCGTAATTATAAAGCCATAGTCAGCCGGGCGCAGTGCCTCACGCCTGTAATCCCAGCATTTTGGGAGGCCGCGGCGGGCGGATCATGAGGTCAGGAGTTCAAGACCAGCCTGGCCAACATGGTGAAACCCCATCTCTACTAAAAATACAAAAATTAGCCAGGCGTCGTGGCAGGCACCTGTAATCCCAGCTACTACATCAGGTAAACTCAGGAGGCTGAGGCAGGAGAATCACTTGAAACCAGAAGGTGGAGGTTGTAGTGAGCTAAGATTGGCCACTGCACTCCAGCCTGGGCAAAAAAGCGAAACTCCATCTCAAAAAAAAAAAAAAAAAAAAAAAAAAGAGAGAGATAGTCTTAGATTACTTTCCATCACTTTTGAATCAATCAAGGCTATCTCACAAATGTTACTTTAGAAGTTTTACCTTCTATTATTTTATGGAACTCTATTTAGCATCATGTAACTGAAGAAGGTGTGTATCTGTGACATGCAGGGAGAAATACAAAAAAAAAAAAAAAGAATTCTGCATTTGAAGACAAATATGTTTCTAGAAAATAATTTTGTACATCCTGGCTTAATTGCTAACCATATTTCAGGACTTTCAGTTCTCCCTTTGACATTTAGAATTCAGCCTTGAAATAATAAATATGAATTAGAGTCAGAAAATTTTTCCTGTTCTTGCCCTTGAGGTTTCTGTTACTTCCCAGAGTTTAATCTTCTCCGGGAGAGAAATGTTACATATTATTCTCCCTTCGCCTTGGATCCTCATCTATTTGGGTCAAGTTGAGGTAATATTGGGTCTTTCTGTACAGTTTTAATCAGGTTTTGTCCTGATGTAGTTGTGTCACATGCCTGCTTCACTTTCTCCTAATCACAATTTCTGGGCGCTACCAACCAAATGTCGATTAAAGTATACTTAGAGTCCACCCCTTTGTAATCTACTCCAGTTGGATTCTCCACGGTTATGTGGTTATTGCTGGTAGTCATAACAAACTTCTTTTGGTTTTCACTGCAGCTGCTTCAAATGTCACCATTTGCACTTCATCTTGCTCTAGTTCCATGCTCTCTTTTCCCACATTTCTGGGTCTGCTAATGGCCATATTCTAGTAAAGTCTTCAAATCCAACTTTACCCATAAGAGTCTTGGACCCCTGATTCCAACACAAATTGTGATGGAGCTCTGCTCTGAGTATTTTTTTCTGCTTTGGCTGCTTTCTCTGGTTACAGCCTTGATTCTGTTGACAGTACACAACTTCTGATAGATTGTTTTATGTCAAATGTAAATTTAGCTTCTTAGGTCAGTTCACCAAATATCATTAAGCATTTACAATAGTGCCAGCCATGGTGCTAAGTGTAGGGGAAATAGGGACAAGTCAGACACCATCCCAGCCCTTAAGAAACTATTTATTTGATTAGGAGGAAGAAAGGAAATTGCAAATCAATGTAAAGGGTAGTTAATAAATCTGATGATTTTGCTGTTGCTTCTACTCTAGCCCGCTCCAGCCCCCACCTTTACTATTACACAATCTACAGAGAGTCAATGTGGACAACCTTGACTACAGACATGTTACATGTCTGATTAAAACAGGTTTGTGAAAATACAGTCTGGCTTCTGGTCTCTCCAACAGATCATCTGTGTATCATCTTGTTCCCAGTCTTATAAATCCTACACAATTATTTATATCATGCCTAAAGTAGAAATCATTAGACTCTAAATGGCAAAGCAGACTTTACTTTTATGCATACAGTACTTTAATCAAGTGGCTTTTTTATATGCTTTATGTAATAAACCAATAAAATCATCTGAGTCCTATCAAACAGCAAAATACATGAGAAGAATCATACTTTTCTTTTTTTTTTTTTTTTGAGACGGAGTCTCACTCTGTAGCCCAGGCTGGAGTGCAGTGGCCGGATCTCAGCTCACTGCAAGCTCCGCCTCCCGGGTTCACGCCATTCTCCGGCCTCAGCCTCCCAAGTAGCTGGGACTACAGGCGCCGCCACCTCGCCCGGCTAGTTTTTTTTTTTGTATTTCTTAGTAGAGACGGGATTTCACCGTGTTAGCCAGGATGGTCTCGATCTCCTGACCTCGTGATCCACCCGTCTCGGCCTCCCAAAGTGCTGGGATTACAGGCTTGAGCCACCGCGCCCGGCCATACTTTTCAATGTGTATGTTTGTTCTAAATATTTGCCTCACCTGTATAATAAAGGGAGAAGTCATAAAATAGAAGTGACAGACTTTACATTTCAATTCATTTCTGAAACATATGTCATCCTTAAATTTTTTGAGCAGAGTAATAGCGTCAGCTAAATTCTTCATTATCTATAATTTACACTCAAGTCACAAACTTGTATTCAAGTCAGGAATGTTTTCCAGTTCTTTGCCCTGAATAAGTCTATTATACTTTCTACACAATAATTTTTGCTTATGAATTTTTATGAAAGCAACTTGATAATATATTATAACTGAGTCTATACGCACATAGGGAATTGGAGAACTGTCCCTCTCAGACATACGCAAATTGAATAATAGTTCCACCTAAGATACCTGCCTATTTCAGGTCAATAGTCTTTTGCCTTGGATTACAAATACTTTTCCAATACTCTATTTGGCATGTATGGGCATAGTCTTAATCTGCCCTATCTTACCTGGTTTCAAAATGCCAGTGCTTTTTTGGTACTGAATAATTAAATATGGGTGATAAAACATTCTCTGGCATTAAAGTGGTACATAGGACGGTAAAATTCACAATAAGGCACTACAGTTTAAGGTGATAGTCAGTAGCCAGATGGCTTTTCTGATGTTCTAAAATACACATGAAGGATTTTATTAATTTAACCACCATATGGGATGGAGTTGAAATTAGTATCTATGGGCAGTTAAATCCAGATATAACCTGGATATAACAGTGTGTACTATTCCAACTTTTGCTGTTTTTCTCTCTGTTGACACTGCATGGAATCATTTTATTTCTTTTCCATGTGGTTGCAGGAGTAGAATACCTGCCTCCTGTCAGTTTTATATTGTTAAAAGTACTTGAAATGGAAATATGAAAACACTTAGTTATACATCCAGAAGGTGGTAATTGACTCTTATGCAAATTCTACACTATTGCCTCATGAAATCTATCAAGGAACATGTTTTCAACAATTAACATTAACTTTATATTTTCTTTACTGGCTCCTGAAATATTTCATATCAAATATAATGTTCAAATTTAAAAAGTAAAAGTATCAATTTTCAAAGTAACTGTACATCCACAGAAGAAAATTAGATGTGGTTTTTGAAATGCCAGTCTGGACTTTTTTTGGTTGGTAGGCTATTAATTATTGCCTCAATTTCAGAGCCTGCTATTGGTCTATTCAGGGATTCAACTTCTTCCTGGTTTAGTCTTGGAAGAGTGTAAGTGTCCAGGAAATTATCCATTTCTTCTAGATTTTCCAGTTTATTTGCGTAGAGGTGTTTATAGTATTCTCTGATGGTAGTTTGTATTTCTGTGGGGTCGGTGGTGATATCCCCTTTATCATTTTTAATTGCGTCGATTTGATTCTTCTCTCTTTTCTTCTTTATTAGTCTTGCTAGTGGTCTGTCAATTTTGTTGATCTTTTCAAAAAACCAACTCCTGGATTCCTTGATTTTTTGGAGGGTTTTTTGTGTCTCTATCTCCTTCAGTTCTGCTCTGATCTTAGTTATTTCTTGCCTTCTGCTAGCTTTCGAATGTTACTCCTTATACGAAAATTAATTCAAGATGGATTAGAGACTTAAATGTTAGACCTAATACCATAAAAATCCTAGAGGAAAACCTAGGTAGTACCATTCAGGACATAGGCATGGGCAAAGACTTCATGTCTAAAACACCAAAAGCAACGGCAGCAAAAGCCAAAATTGACAAATGGGATCTCATTAAACTAAAGAGCTTCTGCACAGCAAAAGAAACTACCATCAGAGTGAACAGGCCACCTACAGAATGGGAGAAAATTTTTGCAATCTACTCGTCTGACAAAGGGCTAATATCCAGAACCTACAAAGAACTCAAACAAATTTACAAGAAAAAAACAAAGAACCCCATCAGAAAGTGGGCAAAGGATATGAACAGACATTTCTCAAAAGAAGACATTCATACAGCCAACAGGCACATGAAAAAATGCTCATCATCACTGGCCATCAGAGAAATGCAAATCAAAACCACAATGAGATACCATCTCACACCAGTTAGAATGGTGATCATTCAAAAGTCAGGAAACAACAGGTGCTGGAGAGGATGTGGAGAAATAGGAACACTTTTACACTGTTGGTGGGATTGCAAACTAGTTCAACCATTATGGAAAACAGTATGGCGATTCCTCAAGGATCTAGAACTAGATGTACCATATGACCCAGCCTTCCCATTACTGGGTATATACCCAAAGGATTATAAATTATGCTGCTATAAAGACACATGCACACGTATGTTTATTGCAGCACTATTCACAATAGCAAAGACTTGGAATCAACCCAAATGTCCATCAGTGACAGACTGGATTAAGAAAATGTGGCACATATACACCATGGAATACTATGCAGCCATAAAAAAGGATGAGTTTGTGTCCTTTGTAGGGACATGGATGCAGCTGGAAACCATCATTCTTAGCAAACTATCACAAGAACAGAAAACCAAACACGGCATGTTCTCACTCATAGGTGGGAACTGAACAATGAGATCACTTGGACTCAGGAAGGGGAACATCACACACCGGGGCCTATCATGGGGTGGGGGGAGGGGGGAAGGATTGCATTGGGAGTTATACCTGTTGTAAATGACAAGTTGATGGGTGCGGCACACCAACATGGCACAAGTATACATATGTAACAAACCTGCACGTTATACACATGTACCCTACAACTTAAAGTATAATAATAATAAATAAATTAAAAAATAAATAAGTAAAAATAAAGTATTTTAAATGTATAAACAAAAATTTTATTTCATAACTGTAAAATATTATTCTTTTCTTCTGTCAATAGTAATATGTCCTTCAACTATTAATCTGTGTACTCAAATAAATATTTTTACTTAAAAAAAAAAAAAAGAAAAGAAATGCCAGTCTGCTCTTGGATAAGCTGGTCAACCTCCTTCAAGTGTAATCTAATTTATCACCTGTTAAATTAAGGTGATGCCGCTCTAGATGACACTGGACCAGCAACTGGCTAACTGTGACCCATGGACCAAATCCAGTTCACAGTATGTTTTTGTACTGCCCTCACACTAATTTTTAAAAAATATTTTAAAAGTTTGTGAAAAAAATAAATAAGCAAACAAATATACAAATAATAATAAGAAGAATATGCAACAGAAACCATACACTACTAAGGTACTTACTATTTGGCCCTTGACAGAAAGTATGCTAACCTTTGTACTAGATAACAAATGTTTATACAGAATTGGATCTGTGGGTTTCAACACAGATACTGGAAGGCAACAAATTCACAACTGTAAACAATACACACTAAAAATCACCCTATATAAATATGGCAGAGTTTTCAGTTGAGTAATATTAAAAGATGAAAGTTTAATTGCTGAATACATGTAAGCAGAGACAATGTTTGTCAGAACCAGGTTCTATGAAATCCAACACAACAGATATTTGGAAAATTCAAATCAATTGTCAATGTTAAGCTATTTTAATAAGCTTAGTTTTTCACAATACTACAAAAATAATTACATTTCTTTCTGAATGTGACAGTGAACAATTTTGTAGTGACTTTGTATTTTATAAACTATATTCATCTATGTCTTCTCATTTGATATTTGAAATATCAGGTGTGTTTTGCTTAAAGATTTACATAAAATTACATAGCTACTTAGTGATAAAATGAGATTTTCTGTGCCCAAGCCTCATGCTCTTTCGCCTACACAGGGTTGCTCCTCCTCAAGTGAAAAAATATATATAGGTTAAAGAAAAAATAATCATTAATTATGGATATAGTTGTATCTATTTTTGTAAAAGAAGAAACTGCAATATAACTAAATACATTTTGTCAGAGGGGAAAAAGAGTCTCCAATGCATGTAGACATGACTAGAATTAACCATATACCAACCTCCAATAAACAAGTTGGTTGCAAATTTAAATAAATAATTGAATTCATTATATTTTAGATGTACTGCGTTTTTCGTTAATGCAAATAAAAGCTGAAAGACATGAAATAAAAATTCATAACCACTAGGTTATAAAATAACCGTCCCTTTTTAAGGTAGTTTAAAACATCTTTAGTAAAACTGTGTTCTACAGAACTCTACTCAGAGATGGAACAGTTCAAAATCAAGATGATTGTGAAACTGCAGAATTGAAATATTTGTATAGCCCTTCTAACATTTCATAAAATGGTAAAATGCAGAATTACAATACTGGTGATATAATAAACACATTTTCCTTCAAGTTTACATTGTTTTACTAAACATCTTCCTTCATACAAATAAAATATAAATATATCATTTAATTCAGAATCATAAATATCATATGTTCTAGTAAAGTAAAAGACAAGAGATTGCATTTCCTTATTGATGTTCATTAACTTAATTTAAAGTAAAAGTTATAGTATTTCTAAGTCATGTAGACATCGTTTTTACCATAACCATTAGTGTTGGTTTATAAAACTATAGCTTTATTGCTCTACTAAAATCTTTTACACAGTATTATAGAATATGAAACACTCCAGTTTTCCCTGTGGTATATAATCTTTCACACTTTTAGGTTTTTCTAACCTCACTGACTAAAACACCCTCAAAGTTACTGACTTTTTAGTATAAAATTTTAAGTCTCAATAGCAAATACATTTGATAAAATAACCAGGCTTTTTAATAGGCTATTATAGATACAGTGTATTGCATCAATTTCAAACCGCAATTCTCAAAAATTAAAGTAAGGTCTATTGCTTAGACTTGCAACTAAGGAAGTCAGATCACTGAAAAGGTTTGCTTTTATCTGTGGTCTGATGGTATTCGTCACAAATTTCCTACTTGGAGAATTTATGATTTTATATTTCAACTTTACATTATAAGACAAAAAATTCAAAAATTATATTTCCCAAGCCTCTAATTGTTTATGTGGTCCAACCTTCATGCTGTGTTTGCCACATCATAAATACCTCATGTATTACAGCGTGAGAGAAGCTTTTAAGTAGCAATTTTGAAAACCAAAACAGAAAGTGCAAGTCAATTTCTAACCAAGTTCAAGTGTGCCTATTAATTTCTGTGACTTATTTGAACCATAAAGACCTTTTCACTTGAACATAGTGGAGTCATTACTGTGACTCTGCTTCGCAAAATTAAGTGGAGAATAAAATTAAAACGTGATGCTATCTGTATAACAAGAGAAGGTCAACTCTGTTTTCTGTTTTTGTTTAGGGTTTTGGGGTGGGGGGTGGACTGTTCAGTCTTTTCGAGCACAACAGTGCTGCCACTGTACATGGCATTGGCTTAATTTTCTTACTTGTAGAGAGAAAATTATAGTTTAAATAATTAGGTAATATTCCTAAAGGATTTAACTCCTTAGGGAAAACATAAAGCAGGATAAAGGTGTTTAACTATAATTTGGTCATGCCTAGACTATCACGCCCTGCTTATATTTTTTCTTTATTATAACTTTAACTTCCAAAAATTATAGCCAAAATAAATGAACACAACCAAAATTCCAAATCATTCCAATCACATAAAATGATGCATTGCTCTGCTGGGTTTAGCAATATAGCAACTTAGAAAGATGAGCATGTATTTAAAGAGATGATACATTCAATTGTATTAAGTCCACATTTTCACAGAATTTCCTACAATGTATAAAGGAAGTTTCCATTCCCACAGCTTTCAATGTGTTTCTTCTCTAGAGGAAAATGGATTCTTCATAATATTCACAGGTAACTCAATCCCTCAAGCATCTGCACATCTGAGAAGATTGGTCCTCTCCAGTTCATAGCCCTAAGACTGCCAACTCTAGTACTAAGAAAAGTACATTCAAAGTACAACCCTACCATTTTCCCACAGTTTAATCCCATGCATAATTAGCTCATCAACCTCAGCTTCAGTTTGCTCGTTTATAAAATGGGTTTGAAAATGTCACACTCAAAGTGTTGTTGTAGACTTATATAACATGATTCATGTGAACTATTTCGGGTAGTACATGTTACAGAGTATGAACTTAGAATATAAATGTTTTCTATTACTCATGTTTTTGGTGCTATTTACAAGTCTATTTCTCCCTATCCCCGGATGTGTGAAAATTTAAACTAAATCCAAGCGTGTTCATTTTTAAAGCAATGTTGAATTACCCACATGAGAGCTTTTGTTACCCAAATTGGCTTTTTTCCTGCTGTCACTTCCATTTTTTTCTCTTTTGCAAACTCTCGATGTTATAGAATGACATGTTTAAGGTTTAGATAAAATTCATTCTTTAGTCAAGCCCACTTTGGATACGTACATATCTCCCATTATAATATACTCTAAAATACTATAATTAATTATCTCCCAACTTCCCCTCTCCTGGTTTTCTACCATCAATCAGCATTAGAGTGCAAATGATGGACATACAGCACCCTTGTGGATATGCCTTTATCAATCAAACAAATAAGTTGGTTAATTTATACAATGCTTAAATTAAACTAAATTGCTACATTTCTTTAGACACAGTGAAATAAGTGTTGAAAATACTACCTTAGTTTTAGTCTAATATGTAGTATATTGTGGGAATTCAATTACATTTAATTTGATTACAATTTATGTTATTCTGTAACTTAGATATAAAATCTTTCTTTTTGATGTTTTGTCTTAAAAATGTTTATTTTTTAAAAATCTTTCATTTATTTGTTTTTGCATTTTCTTTTCTTTTCTTTTCTTTTTTTTTTTTTTTTTTGACGGAGTCTTGCACGGTCGCCCGGGCTGGAGTGCAGTGGTGAGGTCTTGGCTCACTGCAACCTCCGTCTTCCAGGTTCAAGCGATTCTGCTACCTCAGCCTCCCAAGCAGCTGGGATTTCAGGTGCCTGCCACCATGCCCGGCTAATTTTTTGTATTTTTAGTAGAGATGGGGTTTCACTATGTTGGCCAGGCTGGTCTCAAACACCTGACTTTGTGATCCACCTGCCCTGGCCTCCCAAAGTGCTACCATTACAGGTGTGAGCCAGCACACTCAGCCACATTTTCTTTTTTCAATTGTGTATTTCCTTCAAATTTATGTGTGATTTTACCAAATACTATTTTTTATAATTATATTCTATCTATTAAATGCAATTAAAATACTATTAAATAGTATAAACTTCTTTCTTGGTTCAAATGAAATAAAATGATATCGTTGTGTATACTCCGGACCCTGGCAACATTTCCAAAGAAAGTGGTAAACAACAAAATATGTGACTTAAATTTTCATCATTTGAAAAATAGTTTTAATAAAAGTAGTAAAAATTCTACTACCCTAGTAGTATGTTCCAGAGATTTCTAGACTAAGGAAATTCTAAGAAAGTAAAAATTACATGCACAAAAATGCCAATTACTACAGTATCAAAAATAAATACAGGGAATAATAGCTTTCATTAATTGAATATTCATAAAATTGATGTAATATTATGCAGCATTTACAATTTTATCTTAGAGTACTATGACATGTAACGAATGTTTACAAGTTTAAACACAACAATGCAAACTGTAAAATTATATCTTCTCTCTGATTAAAAGTGCCCAAGTTATATTGCTAATAAATATTCAGAAGAATTTATTTTCCAAATTTCTAAAAGGGTGCTGATTTTCCCATGTGTAGAATCACTGTGCTCCTGACACTACCAACACCGATTATCTGCAAAAGGGGAACCCAGTTTATTTTGCTTTACAGTAAGAGATGGGAAGGGATGATCCCCAGTCTCTCCTGCAAATAGAACAAGCAAGCAAATTTCTTTGGAAGCAATCAGCTGAAAAGCAACCTGGCCAAAGTGTGTATATCTTCATGTTAGGTTTACAGGGACTTATTATTATTTTTTTTGACATTTATTTGTGTTTTTCTGTCAAGGAGTTTAAAGCATGGCCATGAGGTAACAAAAAATTTGAGTTACTAAAATTGTGTGAAATTCATATTAATGTTGTTTAAACCATGCATTAATGAATAAATCTAAATCAGACAAAGGAGATGTTGGAAGCAATAAGTCCTCATAGCAAAGATGCTGGTTATCAATGGAGTATTTTTAAAAGAAGCTAATTTCTTAGCTCTGGTACATGATTTAAAATTATTACAGACATGCACAAATCCTTCAAGGAAGGAACACTGGGGTTTTGTAAAACCATTCCATGTTTTTTTTAATGATAAACACAGAGCTCATATAATAATATGATAGCTAACATTTCTTATATCCTTACTTTTGCTATTCACCAGCTAAGTACTTTAAGTCTCACAAAATCTTATTGCAATCAGTAATATTTTTATCTCTATTTTACTTAGGTAGAATCTGAGACTGAAAGAGAAGAAATAACTTGCCTGATGTCAAACAGTTTCAGAAAACCAGATTTTCTTTGTAGGAGGGCAGTCTCTCTAGTAAAACATTGTGCTTAATTGTTATTGTTTATAAACGTATCTACCTAATCAACAAGGGTGTGCAGAGTTGGAATTTTATAAATACAATAAAAATGTACTTAGATCAAGATATAGGAACTCATAAAAGTATCTAATATCTGTCCCAAATTTTCTAAGAAAAATCCTGACATCAAAATATAAGATCATTGATGTCACATAATATTTTTTAAAGGTGTTCTTCATGAACATACTTTTTTTATATTACTAAGTCTTGGGTCATGTGTAATACCTTTCCATAAATGGATAATAAAATTAGGATGTCACAAGTTTTGTCATCATGTTGATTTCATTTATTCCTGAAGAATATCCAAATTTGTAAAACTGAGAGAGTTTTACAGATGTCAGAGAAGATATTAACAAAAAAAGGCATAGCATGAATGGGTCGTCAATAATTATAACAATATTATATTATTATCCTCATTTTACAGATAAAGAAAATAAGCAATTTCTCATAATACCACAGCTAATAAATAGAAAAACTGGTATTTAAATCTATGCATGTTTGATTTTAAGCCTGTGCTTTACCTAGTCGTAAGTTAAAAGAAACTATCCCTAAAGGTTCATAGAAAGAAGTATCAGCAGTTGTCCATGAATTCAATTGAAATGGTTCAGTAACAGCATTGATCACCAGAGACTACCAATTTGGGGAATGAAAAACGAAATCATTTACTTTTGTGGTTAGATGGTAATGGGATTAGATGACAATTTTAGCCAATGCATTAGGAGCCTATTTTGGGCAAGGTTTTTGCTAGACCAAGAGATGTGGCTTTGTGATTCTGGTTTGTAATGCAGTGAGAACCTGTACCGCACAGAATAGAGCTATCAGTAAGGATTTAGGAAACCTCATGAATTTATGGATGAATTATAACAGAATCCACAAAAAAAAGATAACACCTTCAAGATAGAAAGAAAAAAATGAACTCAAGAAGATCTAGTTTTACACATACATACTTTCTCTCTCAAGGAAAATATAATATCTTGTTAAGCCGTAAGGTTTGTTCAGATAAGCTCTAATATATTGCTTTTTTGTACCAGGATGCAAAGATCGTTTTATGTTCTTAAGATAAAGAAATCTAAGGACTCAATGTTTATTTTAATATATCATTTTTAATAGAATTTTCTCCCCTCAAAAACTAAGGATCTTCATACCACTGTTAGAGCAGATGATTCAGAATGTCATTCTATGAAAATCAACTTTTATACCACATTCTTTAATTGTGTGATTATCATCCAATTTTTATTTTAATGCATGGGCTTAAAATTCATTTTCAAAACCTTATGAACCAAATGAAAGTGCACTTTCCCTTGTTTTGACAAAATATTTATAAATAGAGTGTAAGCATCTTAAAACATCATAGTTTCTAATTCCATGTAGTATGGAGAAATGAGTCATCAGGGATTTGACCCAGTGGTGAATAAACAATGAAGGGGTAAGTTTAAATGTAACATTTCTGAAATTAAAAGCAAGCCAAAGGACGTTTTGGTTTAATGTATCTGCATTTCCTCAAGATTACATTTGTTTCTGGTAAATCTGAAGAAAAGCAGGTGAAATTTGCCGCTTATCTGTTCTTGGTTAATTGGGGACCAGGAACTAAACAGATGACTAAGTGTCTCTCTTCTTGGGTATTTGGGAAATAGAGAAATTGAACTGACAGATGTCTCAACTTATATCTGAACATATCAGTAGGACATACACATGGATTCCATTGTATTCATCACTGTGTTACTTTGTGTTTTGCCTTTATACAGGTCTTATTTTAATATATTATTAACTGAGAAAATTGGCATTTCATGAACACTATCTTTGTGACAGATATTATTTCAAGTACTCTACATATATTGATTGATTTAAATATAGTATTATTTTTTCCTGTTTTGAAGAAAAGAAACCTGTAACACAGAAGGCTTAAATAAAATGTCTAAAGTTGAATAGATAATATGTGGGAGAACTGAGATTCAAACCCAGCACAATGGTGATGCTGGAACACACACACACACACACACACACACACACACACAAAGACTTTTATACACACATATATAATTTATATGTGTGTGTTTTGCATACGTATCTCAACACATGTTTTTTCTTTACTTAATGAACTGTGTGTGTGTGTGAACATTTCTTTGCTATGGTAGACTGTCACATAAGATTGGTTTCTTCAGAGAAAGAGAACCAGTAAGTATATGTGTGTGTGTGTTCGTGTGTGTATACAATTTTTCTCTATATAGGAATTGGCTTATAGGGTTGTAAGACAGGCAGTTCCAAAGTTTGTAGAGTAGATCAGCCGGCTGCAAACTCAAGTCTGCTACTGCAGACTTGAGAATTTCTTCTTCCTCAGAGAAACCACAGTTTTGTTCTTCAGGCCTTACAAATGATCTAATGAGATTTACCCAGATTATCAAAAATAATTTATTTTACTTAAAGTCAACCGATTATAAATGTTTACCAAATCTACAAAATACCTTTACAGTAACACCCAAATTAGTGTTTGATTGATTATCTGGGTACTATAGGCTAGACAAACTAACACATAAAATTAACAAACGTAATCGGCAATAATACAAATAAAGCAGAATGCAAAGAATTGGAAACTGCAGATATGGAGCAGAGGTAGAGTATAATACGGCAAGACTCAGGCATTAAGTAGATTACTCTTTCATAAGTCACATCGAAGTTTTGTATTGACTAGGATTTTCAGTTCTATTTTAATCAAGTTTGGGCGGATTTCTGACGTAACATGCTACAAATGAAGAACATAGCAAAGAGTGCAGAGACCACCAGTTTCAGGAAACAACTAGCGTGAGCATTAACTGACACTCAAATGACTTGGCAGGTGTTAGTAGTTACGAAAATATCCAAACATATTCATTAATTTTCTTTGTGATGAAATCCCACCAAACTGTAATTATCCAAAAATGAAGAACACCTAGGAATGAAGGGAAAACAGTAAGAACAAGATGACAAAAATCAAGATAAAGAAGGTAAGAAATACAAATAGAGGAGAAATAAACACACCAAAAAGCCGGAAAATAGGAGCAAAGTGGTAAACAATGAGTCAATAATGAAGAAGCAAATGGAGGAGAAAAATAAAGTTCAATGCCTCTGTTAACAAATAGAGACACATAAAAATGACAGAATTTCTGAAGAGGAAGTGATCACCATAAACCTTAGTACGTTTCTTGAAGTAGCAAATCAGCTAAAATGTTTAGAATGGAATGTATATGTCAGAGAGGGAAGTAAGGATTCTGCAATTATGTTATTATCTTGATCAATACCCATAACCAGATAATTTAGCACCACCTTCACCTCCAATTCACTTTAGTGCTTATAATCTCCTATTGATTGTCAGCTAATCAAATAATTACAATAGCTTCACTTTTCTCTCCATTAAGTAACCATGATCTCAGTGCCAACCTTGGCTTATTTAAGATGGATAAAAGCTGTATTAACAAATTGTATTAGGTAGAGTATGATCGCTTTGAAAATGTAGATGATATTTGATTATTTAAACAGAATTATAATGACTAAGTGTTTATATAATCAATGAAATATTCAAAATAGCCTTATTGACTGTATCAAAGTCTACTCACATTGGGACATATCTGCAGAAATGAATAAAATAAAACTACTATTGTTCAATCTCAAGATTAGCAATAATCGTTAAAAGAGTATAAATTACCGAATGTGCTATCATATTTAAATAGGGTGCAGTTTAGAATATACACTGTTGGTGGAAATGTAAATTAGTAGAGTGTAAGTGTATAAGCAAGTATTTGTTCATAAGCATTCCCTTTTCTCTGCCTCCTCACCAGCATGAGTTATTTTTTGTCATTTTAATAATAGCCATTCTGACTGGGTTAAGATGACATCTCACAGTGGTTTTGATTTTCATTTACCTGATGATGGGTGATGATAAACATTTTTCCATATACCTGGGTCATTTGCATATCTTTTTTGGGAGATGTCTAGTCATGTCCTTTGCTGACTTTTTAATGAAAATGTTTGTTTTTTTGTTTGTTTTTTTCTTCTTACTGTTATTTGAGTTCCTTGTACATTCTGAGTATTAGGCCCTTGTTGGGTGAATAGTTTGAAGATATTTTATTCCAATTAACAAGTTGTCCCATCACTCTGTTATTTGTTTCCTTTGTTGAGCAGAAGCTTTTCAGTTTAATATAGTCCCATTTATCCTTTTCTGTTTTTGTTGTCTATGCTTTTGAAATCATAGCCATAAAATCTTTGCCCAGAGCAATGTCCAAAAGTTTTCTTCTATAATTGCTTTAATAGTTTTATAATTTTGGGTCTTGTTTTTAAGTCTTTGATTACATTGATTATATCTGGAGGTGTTTTTTTTTTAATTTTATTTTCATTTTTTGAGACTGAGCCTTGCTCTGTTGCCCAGGCTGGAGTGCAGTGGCACAATCTTGGCTCACTGCAACCTCTACCTCGTGGGTTCAAGCGATTCTCCTGCCTCAGCCTCCTGAGTTTACCTGATATAGGAGCTGGGATTACAGGCACGTGCCACCACGCCTGGCTATTGTTTGTATTTTTGGTAGAGAAGGGGTTTCACCATGTTGGTCAGGCTGGTGTCGAACTCCTGACCTTGATAGATATCCAGTTTTTCACCATCATTTATTCAAGAGACTGTCCTTTCACTGATGTAAGTTCTTGGTCCCTTTATCAAAAATAATTCACCGTAGGTAGATAAATTTATTTATGGGCTTTCTACTTTGTTCTCTTTGTTAATGTGTCTATTTTTATGCCAATATCATGTTGTTGTTGCTTTTTGATTTTTTTTTTTTTTTTTTTTTTTTTTTGAGACGGAGTCTTGCTCTGTGGCCCAGGCTGGAGGGCAATGGCACTATCTTGGCTCACTGTAACTTCCGCCTCCCAGGCTCAAGCGATTCTTCTGCCTCAGCCTCCTGAGTCATGTTGTTTTTGTTACTGTGGCATTATAATATATTTTGAAGTCAGGTAATGGGATGTCTCCAGTTTTGTTGTTCTTGGTCAGGAATGCTGTTGCTATTGTGAGTCTTTTGTGGTTAAATACCTAATTTAGGATTTTTTTTTCTATTTCTTTGAAAAAAGTCATTGGTACTATATAGAGATTGCATTGAATTTGTAGATTGCTTTGGCTAGTATGGTCATCTTAATGGTATGAATTCTTTTGATACATGAGCATGAACCCTCTTTCCATTTTTTGTGTCCTTTTCACTTTCTTTCATCAATGTTTTGTACTTTTCCTCATAGAAATCTTTCATCTCCATGGTTAAGTTTTTATTAGTATTTTAATTTTTTGCAGTCATTGTAAAAGTGATTGCCTTCTTCATTTTTTTCTTAGCTAGTTAATTATTAATGAACAGAAATGCTACTGATTTTTGTGTGTTGATTTTTATCCTAAAACTTTACTGAATTTGCTTATCAGATCTAAGAGTTTTTGTGGAGTCTTTAGGTTTTTCTGGATATAAGATCATGTCATCTGCAAACAGGGACAATTTGACTTCCTCTTTTCCAGTTTGAACGCTTTCATTTTTTTCTCTTGCCGATTCCTCTGGATAACAATTACAATATCATTTGAAATAGGAGTTGTGAAAATGAGCATCCATCCTGTTCCAGTTCTTAGCAGAAAGGATTTCAGCTTTTCCTGATTCAGTAAGATGTTAGCTGTAGGGTTTTTTTTTTTTTTTAAATGTATGGCCTTATTAGATTAAGGTATATTCCTCACATATCTAGTTTTTTTTGACGGTTTTTATCAGAAAGGGATGGAGAAATTTATGAAATGCTTTTTCTGCATCTATTAAAATGATTATGTGATTTTTGCCCTTCATTCTGTTGATATGATGTATCAAATTTGTTGATTCGTGTATGTTGAACCATTTTTGCACCCCTGGGGTAAATCCCATGTGATCAGTGTGTATTATCTTTGTGACTTGTTGTGGGATTCAGTTCATTGGTATTTCATTGAAGATTTTTGCATCCACGTTCACCAGGGATATGAGTCTGTAGTTTTTCTTGTTGTGGTGGTTGTGCCCTTGTCTGGTTTTGATATCATGGTAATGCTGACCTTGTAGAGGTGAGTTAGTGAAAATTCTCTCCTTTTCAATTTTTGGGAATAATTTGAAGAGCACTGGTGTTTTTTTGCTAGAACAGGATGCCCTTTAATGATTAAGCATAGCATGTCATGTTTCTCCAAGGTCATGTAATCCAGGCCAGGCTGCTGTCCACAGCCCTTCAGCTGTGGTGCAAGTGGAGCACACACTATTAGAACTTCATCTGCCCTGGGCAGCTTCCCTGAGCCTGGGGGACTGGTTCCCAATGAATCTTAGGCTTCTGTTGTCCCTTACTATCTCTAAATAATAAATCCTCTTCATGTAACTTGTTGTAGATAAGTGTAACAAGTTCTGTCTCATTAGCCTCCCACAAGTTTGTAACCAGTGTGTAATGAACCTCCTTCACAGCATGAGGCGAAACTGCCGTTTCACTTTGCATTTCCCTAATGATTACGGATGTTGAGCATCTTTTACATACCTGTTGGCCATTTGTATGTCTTCTTCGGAGAAATGTCTATTCAAGTACTTTTTAAACAGGTTTTTTTTTTATTGAGTTGTATGAGTTTCTTATGTATTTTGAATATTAACATCTTAGATAAGTGATTTGAAAATATTTTTCCCATTTTATAGGTTCCTATTTCATTCTTTTAATGGGTTAATGCTAATTCTAAATAATGTCTAATTTCCAGTATACATTTTTGTTCAAAACATAAATATGTTGAATTATGTTTTTTGAAAGTCTTTAACTTATTTTGGTATAGTTACATTTTTGTAAATTTTTAATTTTAATTAGATTTTAATTTAATTAAAATTTATGGTAGACAACTAATTATAGTAATTATTCAAAGCTTGTTTAGGTTTACTTCATGGCTTTGCACATATGTATGGTTAGTAAATGTTCTGTGTTCACAGGAGAAGAATATTTATGTTATGTTTCATATTCTGCAATGTCCAAATATAATAATTTTTCTATGCACATACTTCATTTCTGTCTTTTTGCTGGATCTATCAATTACTGAAAGAAGTGAGTTAAAATATCCTCACACAATGTGGAATTTATGGATTTTCCCTTGCAGTTACTTGATTTGGCTTTATGTAATTATGGCACATTGCTTGCATTTGTAACCTTGATACTTCACCTCTCCCTGAATCCACACCCTTTGTTTAACCTTCTAGTGCTTTCACATTTGACTCTACTCTTTGTCTTTAGCAAAAACATGGCATGAGCTTGAACAGTGCTTGATCAATTGTGCTTGTTTCTTGCCATCTGCTGATCACAATAAGTTCATGCCCTGGCTTGTCTTTTGCAGATATGCCGCCAAGATTATTCAAACTAGCTGGCAGCTAGCTGATGAGCAGTTATATGAGTAAAACTAGGTGAGCCAGAAAAAGTAGATTGTCAATGCAAGCCTAGAGAACTGACCTGCAGACTTATGAGCAAATATGTATTTTTAATATCCCTGACATTGTATGTGCTCTATACGTGTGTGTTGGCATGCGTGTGTTGTCATTTAAGGATTTCATTGCAACAGAGAATTATACAGCATTTTAAGTTTTTATAGGTAGACACATGCTATTATATAATTGGAGGTTAACAATATTTTATTATAAGACAACTCGCTTCAAGACAAGTAATATTTTTTTTCCTCCTTTCTTTTAGATTGGTTTTTTACTCGCTAAAACTGTTTTACTCATTTATATTTAACTTTTCTTCATCTCTGTGTTTTTTGTGGCTCCTTTACATAACGCAATAGAGTGTCTTTCATAATCAATAGAAAATTTTATGGTTTATGTTGGCTTACTTGTGCTACTTGTAAGATGAAAATAGCAAATACATACAGAGTAAAACAGAAGTTGGAAGCCTGCTACTTGCAATTTAATTTTAGATTTTATTCTCAAGGATACGGAAAATATCAAAATATTTTTAATGTATTTCCTGTCTGATAGGTATAATGGTTAATTTTAGAAGTCAGCTTTACTGCATTAAGGAATACGTCCATAACTGGTAAAGCAGTACTTCTGAGTATGTCTGTGAAAGTGTTTTTCTGAAGAGATGGTCATTTGCATTGATGGATGAATAAGGAAGATCTACCCTCAATGTGGGCAGTTATTTGAGGGCCCAGGTAGAAAAAAACAGGCAAAGTGAATATGCTTTCTGTTCTGGAGCTGTGACACACTTCTTCTCTTGTCCTTTGGCATCAGAACTCCAGATCTGGTCTTTGAACTCTGGGGTTTGCACCAGTGGCCCCCTAGTTTCATAAGCTTTTGACCTTGGATTGAAAGCTACACGATCACCTTCCCTGGTTCCGAGGTGTTTGGGCTTGAACTGAGTCACATTACGAATTTTCAGGGGTCTCCAGCTTGCAGAGGATCTATCGTGGGAATCATCAGCTTCCAAAGTCACATGAGCCAATTTACCTAATAAATCCTCTATCTATCTATCTATCTACCTACCTACCTACCTACCTACCTACCTACCTATCTATCTATCTATCTATCTATCTATCTATCTATCTATCTATCTATCCACCTACCTACCTATTGTCTATCTATCTATCTATCTATCATCTATCTATCTACTACCTATCTATTGTCTATCTATCTATCTACCTATCAATCTATCTATCTATCTATCTATCTATCTATCTACCTATCGTCTATCTACCTATCGTCTATCTATCTATCGTCTATCATCTGTCTGACTATTATCTATCTATCTATCTATCTATCTATCTATCTATCTATCTATCTATCTAATTGGTTTTGTCTGTTTGGAGAACCCTGACCAATACAATATGTTAAAAATACAATATGTTAACACTGGACTCCCATAGGGTCTAATGTTATAGCTTCAGAACTGAATATATGTAAAGGAATTTAAAAATAAATACCTTGCCAATGAGTGGTTCAGGCCCTAGGAAGTTCTCTTGTGAGACTCTAACATGTATATTGCAATGGAATTTTCTGGATACTCACATTATATTATAAGTCTGCCTTGTCCCATGACTTTGAGTTAGGAGAAACATATAACAAAACCATATGACATCCACCATCACCCACAATAAATTTAACTCCTCAGTATTTCAATGATACTATCTGAGACTGTGCAGCTTTGAAATGCACATATATGTCACCACTACTGTGTGGTAGCTTTAACCTAGCAGGAAAGAGTAGTTAACCTGCAGCATTCATAAGTAGGACTAGAAGGAATGTGAAGCAAGTGAGGGAATAGAATGAGGGTGAAAGTCTTAGAAAACATGAAAAAAATTAAATAAACTCTTTTAACTGGATAAATATTTAATGCTATACATGTTTAAACATCAAAATTGATACAAATGCCTCAGTGCATTCTGTGTTGCTATAGCAAAATTCTGAGATGGGATAATTTATAATAATTTATAAAGAAAAAGAAAGTTTGGCCAGGCGCGGTGGCTTACGCTTGTAATCCCAGCACTTTGGGAGGCCAAGGTGAGCGGATCACAAGGTCAGCAGTTCGAAAGCAGCTTGGCAAATATGGTGAAACATGTCTCTAGTAAAAAATACAAATATATATATATATAGGCCGGGTGTGGTGGCAGGCACCTATAGTCCCAACTACTCAGGAGGCTGAGGCAGGAAAATCGCATGAACCCGGGAGGCACAGGTTGCAGTGAGCCAAGATTGCACCATGGCACTCCAGCATGGGCGACAGAGTGAGACTCTGTTTAAAAAAGAAAGAAAGAAAGAAAAAAGTTTATTTGGCTCATAATTCTGGAGGCTGGGGAGTCACCGAAGCATAGTGTCAGCATTTACTAGGTTTCTGGTGAGCGCCTTATGCTGAGTCATAACATGGTGGCGAAGTAAAAGCAAAACGGCAGGCAAGCATGTACGAAAGAGCCAGACCATGAGGGGTAACCTCTTTTAATAATAACTTGCTCTCACAGTAAAGAATCCAGCTCCGTGACAAAAGAACTCAGCCCTGTGAGACTACATCAATTCCTTCATTAGGGTGAATCCTGCATAACCCGAGTGCCTCTTAATGATCCCACTACTTCTCATTCAGTAACATTATATTGGCTTTCTTCTTTACTTTTTTTTTTTTTAATTATTATACTTTAAGTTCTAGGATACATGTGCACAACGTGCAGGTTTGTTACATATGTATACTTGTGCCATGTTGGTGTGCTGCACCCATTTGAAATGGAGTCTCACACTGTCTCCTGGGCTGGAGTGCAATGGCAGGATCTTGGCTCACTACAATCTCCACCTCCCTGGTTTAAACGATTCTTCTGCCTCAGCCTCCTGAGTAGCTGGGATTACAGCATGTGCCATCACTCCCTGCTAATTTTTTTGTATTTGTAGTAGAGATAGGGTTTCACTATGTTGGCCAGGCTAGTCTCGAACTTCTGAGCTCAGGTGATCCATCCTCCTCGGCCTCCCAAAGTTCTGGGATTACAGACGTGAGCCACCGGCCCCGGCCTACATTGGCTTTTTTCAATATGAGTTATGACAGGGACAAACACATCCAAACTATAGGAACAGCATATCAAAAATTTTTAATTTTAAGTAAAAAAAAAATCTGAAAATGCTGTGAGCACTCAGAATTCTCACTTTTCCTGCCTGAATATCAAGATTCCTTGATTGTTACCTATAGGAGAATTTTTGGAGAGGATATTAAATTGTTCTTGAATACAAAATAAGACCTGACATTGTGATATATTAAGGATATGAAGTCAGATGTTAGCAAACATCTGGAAGTGAGGATAGCTGTATTTTTTAATTTGTTTAAATTCTTTTGACTTTGGAATACTTTCCCACAGAGGCTTAGCTAAATTTTCAGCCAGGCGCCGTGGCTTACTCCTATAATCCTAGCATTTTGGCAAGCCAGTGTAGGTGGATTGCCTGAGCTCAAGAGTTCAAGACCAGCCTGGGTAACATGCTGAAACCCTGTCTCTACTAAAATACAAATAATTAGCCAGGTGTGGTAGCCCGCGCCTATTGTCTCAGCTACTCGGGAAGCTGAGGGACAAGAATGGCTTGAACCCGGAAGCAGAGGTTGAAGTGAACCAAGATCCCATCTCTACACTCCAGCCTGAGGCAACAGAGTGAGACTCCGTCTCCAAAAACAAAAATAAAAATAAATAAAACAAATAACAAGTTAATGTTCTTTTTATTTACATTCTGAAGATCTTCCTTTTAGTGTAACTAGTTGAATAGTGTAACTAGTGTAATAAGTTTAGTCTCCTTATTGTTTTGTGATTTCTGATCTTTGATTTTTAAAGTTCATTAACTTTGAATTTGCTTTTGCTCTAGGAATCCTGCTTTTATTTTAAAACTGGCCTCAACAGATACTTTATTTTTTTTAGCCAATCAGTAATTCATTTCAAAATGTCATTTAAAAATATGTTATCTGACAACTTAATTCTCTTAAAAGTTGTTTCAGCTGTATGCGGTGGTGTGTGTTGTAGTTCCAGATACGTGAGAGACTGTGGCAAGATTTTTTGTAGTAATAAAAGTAGATTATAAAGGTTTAATACTTGTTGTTCATCATACTGTTGTTAAATTGTAAACATTTTCTCTATTCATTCAATTAGAAAAGTTATTGGCTAGGCACGGTGGCTCACGCTTGTACTCTCATCACTATCGGCAGCCAAGGTATATATCGCTTGAGCCCAGGAGTTTGAGAACAGCCTGGACAACATGGCAAAACTTCTTCTCTACTAGATATATATAAAAAATATATAATTTATATTATTTTTGTGTAGATATATATTATTTATGTACCTACAAATAATAGCCAGGTGTGGTAGCGTGCACCTGCCGTTTTAGCTACTTAGGAGGCTGAGGTTGGAAGACAGATCCCTTCAGCTTAGGAGGTGGAGGTTCTGTACTCCAGTCCGGGCAACAGAGCTAGACCCTGTCACAAAAAAAAAGAAAGAAAGAAGGAAAGAAAGAAAGAGAGAGAGAGAAGAAGGAAGAAAGGAAGGAAGGAAGGAAGGAAGGAAGGAAAAAAAAAAGAAAAAGAAAGAAAAGAAAAAAGAAAAGGAAGGAAGGAAGGAAGGAAAGAAAGAAGGAAGGAAGGAACAAAATCTTGCTACTAAAAATTTTCTATTAAAAATTTCTTTGCCTTTTTCAAAACTTGTATGCAATAACTGATACTATTTAACAATATGCTAAATATGGTCAGCAATAAAAATAAACCAAAAACTTTGCTGATGTAACATATTACATATACCAAGAAAAAAATGACCTCTTAGAAAAAGTGACATATGAAGTCTATGGTACATGAACTCTGTCTCTTTTCATTTATCAAAGTCTAATTATTCTCTAGGTACAAATAGATAACTCTTGTTTCCCCAGGGCATAGGTATGTAAGCAGAGCACTACCTAAAAACAGATGAAAAATAAATAGATCTATTCAAGTGAAAAAGTTTACCAAGTGTATCTCTTATTTATGACACCAATTATTTTATGAACTTGATGCTTTGTATTCAGCACAGACATGACAAACGAGGACCCTAGTACATTTCTATATAGGCCTTGTCTATGCATATAAATCATATTGGAAACTTGAGAGATTCATGATACTAGTACAGCCCAAATGTGCTATCTTACCTGGGTAAATACAAGTTAAGAAAACAATTTTATCATCATGTGACTTGTTTTTTAATCTTTAAATTTATAAATAGGGATATGAAGCCTATCCCTGTTTCGTGTGCTTTCAGAAATATTATGTAAGTTAATCTTTTTTTTTTTTTTGAGACAGAGTCCCACTCTGTCACCCAGACTGGAGTGCAGTCTCTGCTCACTGCAAGCTCTGCCTCCTGGGTTCATGCCATTCTCCTGCCTCAGCTTCCCTAGTAGCTGGGACTACAGGTGCCCTCCACCATGCCCGCCTAATTTTTTTGTATTTTTAGTAGAGACAGGGTTTCACCATGGTCTCGATCTCCTGACCTCGTGATCTGCCCACCTCGGCCTCCCAAAGTGCTGGGATTACAGGCGTAAGCCACTGCGCCCGGCCTCTGTAAGTTAATCTTTACAAACACACACACACTCGGAGAATATGATATCTGTATGAAAATACAGAGCCTCAGAAAAGATGATTGTACAAAGTCATAGGGTAAAAATATACTGCTGAAACATAAGAGCATTTCTGCTGGATTATAAAAACACATTTGTCTTATCATGTTGTATCATTAAAATGGAAATTTTAGATTAGGTGATAGTATATTGCATTACAAAGGATGGGGCTTTCAAAATAAAATATACTTGATGAAGTATAAAAATTATTTTATTATGACACTTTCTTAACATATTTCAATATTCAGGCATTACTCTAAGATTTAAATAATACTCTACTAAAGCTTACAAGTTTGTATTTTTCACCTGATCTTTTATAATTAATTAACCTTAATGTACATGTAATTTACTTACATTATGTTGACTAACAGTCTAGCTCACTGTCAGAAAGAAGTCAAATCATTGTGTGTTAGGAGTTAATTTTTACAAATAATATTTCTATTTATACCCAAAATGTCTTGTATTTAACAGTGTTTTTTAAAATTTTTGCTGCTATAGATATAAAATAATTTTTAAATACTAAATATTTCCAAAATAGGGTCCTGATAAACTAAGAGAATGTGGTGTTCTGTATGTAATAATTGTCAGGTTATTTTATTTTTTAATTTGTAAAAAATTATTAATATGAGATACTGTTTATGCATATAACATATAGAGAGGGAGCAAGACAGAATGCAATATATCAATTAATTGTTTATATAAAATAAAATAAGTGAAACAGATTAGTGTGTTCAATCTTATTCATGCTATTCATAATACATAAGTCCATTTCCTCAACTACATTTAAAATAAAACCAGTTTTCTGGTCTAACATTCCTCATTCTGGTGCTTTGCCTCTCCTCATACTGCGCCATCTCTCCATATTTAAAGTGACTTTAACTCCAACATGCATTTTCTGTAAAAGGCGTTTAGAGTTTCCTGAATGACACTTCTTGTTTTTATAGAAAAGTCAATTTTTCCATTAGTTGGTATATTTGCAAATTGGGAACTGACGAGCAAAATGATCACTCATGGCCACTTCTGGATTATACAATCGGTGGAGTAAATATGAAGAGGGACCATAGTTGTTTGGAAAATTTTGTATTTCTTATCCTACTAAACATCAATGTGCCGTTATGAGAAATGTCGGAATTCAGTTGTACTTCCTGTCAATTTCATGTATCAATATAATTACAACTCCAAAACGACAGGTATTTGTACATAACTTTTACTTGCACTCCTTGCACATAAGTTCAAGTTCACAAACTATTTTACCTCTTAGTTTACGTTTCTATATTTTATTTATATCATTGTAACTATAGTTAAAGGTGTTACAGTACAAGTTTTGGAAAAGGTTGAGAAATTTTAAATACATTTTTTTGCAGGATTTTTCAATTAAAGAAACAGTTCTGTGATTTATGGGGGCATCGTTACTTTTAATGAACTCAGGGCCTATAAAGTGTTTAATACAGGGATGAAGAAGAAGCAGTGAAAGTGAATTGACAGCCCCACCTCTAAGAGAAAACCAGAGAGTTTCTTGGTAAAGAACAACAAAGTCAAGGGAAGGAAGCAAGGGTGGGTGACTGCAGACCTCTTGAATTATTTTTTTTTTCCTTTGAGATGCAGAATTTAGGGTAGCTATCCCTCTAGGTTCTGCCTGCTACAGCAGGTGTTTCTTTTAAATAAACAATTGGTTTATGCACAACTCCTTTCCCCTAATCACAGGGGAATTGTGCACTAATCACAGTAGTCAGTTTCTTTCTCCTGTTCCTCTTTGGCACACGTTTTTTATTAAGAGCACCAGTGAGAAGCCAGTATGTGGTCCGAATTCTTAACCAGATAACTAAACAAATGTAATTCTTCAGACTTTTCTAATATGTAGTGAGACTATGCTTTTTAAAAATACCACTTTCTTTTCAGTCAACACTTGGGGACAACCTTCTGTACTTTCCAGCATGATTGGTATACCTCTCTGCTGTTAGAGAGAAATAACCCCTAGATACCTTTTCCATTTCAGTGGAGATAACGATGCACCGAAATAGCTCTCGGGTGTACCTGAAACCATGACATTGCAAGGGAGTTTATATTTTAAAGCAAAGAAGTTACATTTCATTAGGTGTTAGTGTCTAATAAATATGCAGTGCACTGAGAGACTTCCTAGAAAGACAGAGAGTTTGTACACATTTCGCAAATTGTTTGACAGACATTAAAAGTTCCATAAATCACAATAAAATAGACGTGAAAACTTCATCTACAGTAAAACTAGACAAGTTCCCATCGTCATCCCACACATTCTGAAATGGCAAACTGATTCAATGAAATTTAGATGAAGCTGAAAAATGACACAACCAGCTAATACTCCATTTTCTGGCAAGTGAAAGTAGTGTAATTGTAGGACTACATACAGTTAAAAAAAAAAAAAAAAAAAAAATAATAATATTTCTTATCCTGAAGGTGTAAGAGCTGAAGCCCTGGATAGAATATAGAGAGCAAAATGAGCAAACTATTTAAAGATCAGGCTTGCAAGTCAGCCTGGAGTAGAATTCCATCATTGAAAGCAGTGATTCTCAGATTTTAGTGTGCATAAGAATTACTAGGAAAGCTTGTTAAAAACAGATTACTGGATCCCTTTCCCAGAATTTTGAATTTGATAAATCAGCGCTGCTTGAGAATTTGTCTTTTAAACAGTTCCTAAGTGATAGAGAAGCTGCAGGTCTGAGAATACACTTTGAAGTATAAATGACTTTTTAAAATGTTTTTTTTTTTTTTTTTTTTTTTTTTTTTTTTTTTTTTTGAGACGGAGTCTCGCTCTGTCACCCAGGCTGGAGTGCAGTGGCCGGATCTCAGCTCACTGCAAGCTCCGCCTCCCGGGTTTACGCCATTCTCCGGCCTCAGCCTCCCGAGTAGCTGGGACTACAGGCGCCCGCCACCTCGCCCGGCTAGTTTTTTGTATTTCTTAATAGAGACAGGGTTTCACCGTGTTAGCCAGGATGGTCTCGATCTCCTGACCTCGTGATCCGCCCGTCTCGGCCTCCCAAAGTGCTGGGATTACAGGCTTGAGCCACCGCGCCCGGCCTTAAAATGTTTATAATGTGTCTTTGACGTTAACTTTCCAAAGAGAAAGCAAATTGTTTGTAGACATGGAAACAAGCCGCCTGTAATAGCTGTGGGATGTGGGTAGGGGAAAGACTTGGGAGTGGCACACAGAAAAAGCTACATTGCTTTCTCAAAACCAGAATCCAGTATCATGCTGTCATGGCTTCCTGCTGTGTGACCTTGGCCAGGCTACATTTCCTGTCCGACAATTCCCTATTCAGCTTCCACATACGGTGGGCTATTTAAAAAAAAAAAAAAAAAAAAATGTATTGACAAAATCATTCTATAATTTAACCTAGATATTTTCAAATATAATCAATTTAATTATTAGATTATACATTTTAAGGGCATCAAAATCCACAAAATATCTTAATCCTTTATCCAAAACTCTGTAGTAAACTTTTATGCTTTTAGAGTAGTCGATGCAAGGAAGGAAATCAGCAAAGTGAAACTAACCCAATACTCCCATAGATAGTCTTTTTGGATAAACATAGAAATTGACTCTTCTGGTTTTAAAGCTTGAAAATTACATTTTTTTTTTGGTTTTTATTTTTTATTTTTATTTTTTGGTTTTTATTTATTTGTTTTTATTTTATTTTATTTTATCTCTTTTGAGATGGAGTCTCGCTCTGTCACCCAGGCTGGAGTGCAGTGGCGCGATCTCGGCTCACTGCAAGCTCCGCCTCCCGGGTTCCCGCCATTCTCCTGCCTCAGCCTCCCGAGTAGCTGGGACTACAGGCGCCCGCTACCGTGCCCGGCTAATTTTTTGTTTGTATTTTTAGTAGAGACGGGGTTTCACCGTGTTAGCCAGGATGGTCTCCATCTCCTGACCTCGTGATCCGCCCGTCTTGGCCTCCCAAAGTGCTGGGATGAAACTTACATTTTTTAAATCTGAGTTCCATTCTCAGAAAAGGATCCCCAGACCTCTCAAAAAGTATCAAACAATTGAAACTCACCAGATCATCCCATCCAGACAATGACATGCCAGGCCCCTCATTCATCATGATTGCTTCCTTAGGCCTCCCTAGTTCCTGTTTTGTTACACATAGTTACATTTCTTCCCTGATAATATAAATCCCTAATTTTAGTTGGTCAGGGAGATGAATTTGAGACCGATCTCCCATTTCCTTGTCTGTACACCATTAAAGCCTCCTTTCTTGGCCATAATCCATAATCGTCTCAGAGATTGGCTTTCTATGATTCGCTTTGTGTGAGCAGGAGGACCTAGATTGAAACTCTTGTGTTTTGGTAAAAAAAAAGGGAAAAGAAAAAATAAAAGAGAAAAAATTACTATAATTTTCTCATACATTCTGCTAGGTAGAATACAAAAAACATAAAAGTGGGTTTTTTTTTTTTTAAACAAAAAGCTTACTTTGAAGACTAGAAAGAGTTAAAGTCTAATAGTTTCAACTCAATAAATAAAGCTTCTGTTTTTAGTATTGTATACTAATAGAAATTAATATTGAAGAATCTGGGGATGAAGTTTTAAGGGTATTGAAGCCCATTATAAAGATATTGCAATAATCTAACCCTGATCAACTGAGGTCATTAAGGGAGACAAAATAAAATGAAACTTTATCATAACATTGGAGTAGAAAGTTTTAATCACATTTTGTATTGATTTCACAGAAAAGAAGATTGGATTTCAAAGGTGAGTTGTCATCAATTCATGCAGTGTGGAAGTAAACACATTTTATAATTTATTACTAACTTATAAAAGTCTTTAAGAATTCTTATTTTATGAAAGGGGCAGGGCAAATCAGATTGTCTTTAGTTAACACAATGTTTCATTCTTTCTCCTTGACATTGGCCTCCTCTTTAAAAAGCAAAAGAAGTCACAGGGAGATTTTAAAACTACATCAGTTCGGTAAGGTGGCATACACTTTTTCCGAAGGGGTCTTGGCTAATACCCTTTTATCTTTTTCTCTTCTTTCTTTCTTTCTTTCCTTCCTTCCTTCCTTCCTTCCTTCCTTCCTTCCTTCCTTTTCCTTCCTTCCTTTCTCTCTCTCTCTTTCTCTGTTTCTTTCTTTTTTTCTTTCTTTCTCTCTTTCTTCTTTCTTTCTCAAAAGGATTCCTTCTGCTTTCCACCGACATTGTATATTAGTGATTTACTTAGACTAAGTGAGAAAACTGAAGCTTTAGGTTGCATCTGCAAAACACAGTTTGAGACGAATTTGTTGTTTATCCTCTGGCATACACACACACAGACACACACACACACATATACAGACTTATTTATCTAAACGGCATGAAGAAAAAAAAATTGGTTACTGTTGGGAACCATCACTTAAGGGACCACATTACACTAGAATCAGCGAAGACGTGGGAGAAAAATTTGGGGTAGGTTAACAACAAAATACATTGATGTTTGGGACAAAGTGCAGGTGACAGAAGATGAAGCTAGGATAAAGAATAAGATTGGGTAAGGTGCGGTGGCTCACTCCTGTCATCCCAGCATATTGGGAGAACAAGGCAGGAGGATTGCTTGAGGCCAGGAGTTCAAGACCACCCCTGAAAACATAATGAATCTCTATCAAAACAAAAAAGAAATTAACAAATTAGCCAGGTGTGGTGCTATAGACCTGTATCCCCAGCTACTCAGGAAGCTGGGGTTGGAAGATGCTTTGAGCCCAGCAGTTTGAGGTTATAGTGAGCTGTGATTGTGAAACTGGAGAGTTCCCTGACCCCCCTCACAGGATGTGTGATAGGCGTGTGGCTCGTCTTTTTGGTCACCACTGCTACTCAAACCCCTTACAGGATGGGGAGCACACAGACGTTCAGGTGCAGGAGCCAGAGTGAACATCCCTGGGCACCGGCACCACGGAGCCTGTGACTTCCAAAGCCCAAATGGGCGTGTGTTACAGTGACTCCTTTAGTTGCTGACGGCTTAAGTGTTCAATGGACCCTCTGCCTTTTGGCAAGGGCAGGGGGCCAGTGTGACTGCCTTCTATATCCTGAGATCTTGTCCAGCATTGCAGAAGAATTGGGTCACGTGTACTTGAAGGATGGCATATGAAAGGGTTTTACTGCGTGGTGAAGGCGGCTGTCAGCAGGATGGATGGGAGCTGGGGAGGGGACAGAGTGGAAAGATACTCTTTCCCTGGAGTTTGGTCACCCAGCGGCCAATTCTCCAACTGTGCCCGGCTGAACTCCTCCCGACGCTCCTTCTCTCCCCTCCTTCTCTGCCTCTCTTCTGCTCTTCTGTTCATCTGCTGGTGTCCTCTCATCTCGTCTCGTCTCTTCCGGAGCTGGGGGTTTGGGGTTTATATGGGTATAGGATGGGCGGCTTGGCAGGCCAGAGGGCAACTTCTGGGCACGAAAACAGGAATACCTGTTCCCATTTAAGTCAACGGGTTTCTATGGTTTGCAGGCTTGGGAGTGGGGCCTCTGCGGGCGACCTGACCTCTTTTACCCAGTATTTCCCCGACTCCTGTTCGTATCTATTGCACCACTGCACTCCAACAGAGTGAGACCCTATCTCAAAAAAAAAAAAAAAAAGAAAGAAAGAAAGAAAGAAAAAAAAGAATAAGATTGATTATGGCTCTATACACTTTATTTTTTTAAGAATATAAATACTAAATAGAATACTATACAGTTTGAAACTACAAACATTTGCAAAGAATGGGTTTATTGCTGTTGACTTACATTATACATACAGATACATACACCAATTATGTAATCTTAGGAGATGCTTTATGTTCCACTAATTCTATCATTTTGGCAATGATCTCTCATACATTACAATAATTTTAAAATGATCAGACAGATCAAATCTGTGATCTTTAACTTTTTTCGGACAATATATGCAACTGATGTGCCTATTATTCCTTTGGCCCAAAACTCACTGATGAATTAAGAAATGGCCATATGGGAGTGTTTGTTTTCACATTTGTAACAGTTTGTTTATAATTTTTAAATCCTTATCTATCACATTGCAAGAATTCTTTCTCTCAGGCTAGTAAGTTGGGGAGGAGCTGGTTCTAGGAAATGTTTCTAGAACAGAAGAAGAAAAGGCAAATTTTTTTCAATATATATCTTGGTCAACTGAAAGCCAAATGATTTATGACCTTTCATTTTCTCATTTGCAGCTCTTCAAGTTG
Source organism: Macaca thibetana thibetana (assembly GCF_024542745.1). Classification (NCBI taxonomy): domain Eukaryota; kingdom Metazoa; phylum Chordata; class Mammalia; order Primates; family Cercopithecidae; genus Macaca; species Macaca thibetana. The sequence continues at coordinate 175,286,142 of NC_065580.1, read as the reverse complement.
TACCTGAGCTGTATGAGCTTCTCTGACAACCTAAATTGCTTTGAGAACAAAGACTATTTAAAATAAAATCATACGAAGACTGATTTGACACAGGCATGTGAGTATGACAGGGACATCAATAGGAATTGGTGGCTGTACTGAGAAGCTAGGTCTCTCATTCAAAATAGCACAAGTCATGGAGAACAGCCTCATTCGATCGAAACTTTCTCAGAATCATAACTATACTACACATGTCCACACCTACATAGGAACTGGATAAATCTTCAGTGTGGGTATAGCTATTTATCTTTTTTTTCTGCATTGGGAATTCAAGTGAAGCCTTTGCTAAAACACTGTTAATCATTGCACTCCAAATGCTGTTATACTAGTTATATATTTGGTTGAAGAGGTTGTTCGTTGTAATCAAATCGGCATCACTCAATACAAGTATGAAGATTCTCCTGAAAAAAAAAATACAAATGCTTGAATAGAAAAGTAAAAGAGGACATTATAGTGTTCCTTCTCCAGGAAAGGGTACATTCCAGTGATGCTCGTACTAAAACCATGTTATTGTTTCAACCTATGCATTAAGTATATTTGGAGCATTCCAAACCCTAATAGATATTCACCATAAATCCAAATACACTGACAACCCCTCTCACATCACCTTTGTTCAATTAATCTGGAGACTGATCAATTGTTCGATCGGTCTCAATCAATTGGAATATGTTTTAGCAGTTTACTTACAATAGAGACTTCAGAAATGTAAAATATCACACACACACACACATACACACACACACACTCCCACACGACAAAATTTCTTTGCTTGACCAAACTTTGAACAGTTTTCTGAACCTTCTTCTAGGTCCATCTGTGCAGTTCCTTATAAATACAATTTTAATAAGAACCTAGCTGAGTCAGTTTAGCAAAAACCCCCAACATTGAGAACTGATCACCCTCAATATCTGATTTGGTTCCTTATTTTCTACTTCCAGGTGATGCCTGCCTTTGGCAAGAGTCCAGTTAGGGCTGTTTAGCCAGAATAACCCTTACCTCTGATGTTTTCTCTTAGTAATTCCGTGTCCACTCACCCTCACACTACTCCTTAGTAATTCCGTGTCCACTCACCCTCACACTACTCCTTAGTAATTCCGTATCCACTCAACCTCACACTACTCCTTAGTAATTCCGTGTCCACTCACCTTCACACTACTCCTTAGTAATTCCGTGTCCACTCACCTCACACTACTCCTTAGTAATTCCGTGTCCACTCACCCTCACACTACTCCTTAGTAATTCCGTGTCCACTCACCCTCACACTACTCCTTGGCTATAAATCCCCACTTACCCCGGAGGTGAGCCCAATCTCTCCCCCTCACAGCAAAATCCTGTTGCAACAGCCTCAATACCTATTGCGGTGGTCCTGAATAAAGTCTTTCTTACCATGCTTTAACAAGTATCATTGAATAATTTTTTTGTTCATCACACACAACTCGCATAATAAATATATATTAGCCTGGACACATACCCACGTTGGAAGGGTAGTGGATATATCATATGTTTTTTGTTTAAAGTCAAATTTTTTTCTAGCCTAATAAATTAACTGCAATTTAGAACACACTTTATGGAAAAAAAATGTCACATATGAAAGGAACTTACCTGCCTAGGGTTTTCTTTCTTTCTTTTCTTTCTTTCTTTCTTTTTTCTTTTCTTTTCTCTTTTCTTTTTCTTTCTTTCTTTCTTTCTTTCTTTCTTTCTTTCTTTCTTTCTTTCTTTCTTTCTTTTTTTCTTTTTTTCTTTTTCTTTCTTTCTTTCTTTCTTTCTTTCTTTCTTTCTTTCTTTCTTTCTTTCTTTCTTTTCTTCTTTCTTTCACTTTAGACAACAATGCATATATTTTGGAGACTGTCAGTATTTAATCAGCCAACCGATCTCAATCACTGATCTTTTGTATGAAAGTCTTCACATCACCATGTGGGCTATAAATATTTTTCAAGATAAATTTGGCACAATGGCTGCCTTTGATGTACTCACTCAACAAGTGTGCATTGGGTACCCACCATGAATCAGGCACTTTTCTAAATATTATGCCTAATGAATTTCATGGATAGGATCCGTTCCTTTGAGTCTCCATCTAATGGTAGAATTGAGAGTGCAAAAAAAAAAAAAAAAAAAAAAAAAAAAAGATGATAAACACTTCAGTATGTAAGGCAAAAGACACGGTTCTGACCACTCTAGAATGTGTGTCAATATAAGTGTTTTCAAAGAGGAAAGCTTTTAAAATCTTCCTGATGAAAAGGGAATATGTCAAATCTGATTTCTGCTTCCTTTCAACCCTGTGCTATTTCCATAGTATTTTAGCTTTGCTTTTCTCCCAGTAAAACGGAGATAAGAATGCCTGTACTTTCTGCCTGCTGCATAGGATTGTTGTAAGTATCAAGTATTTTTGCTGTTGTTGTTGCTGTTAGTAGTGGTAGTAGTAGTAGTAGTAGTAGTAGTAGTAGTAGTAGTAGAAGTAAGTAGAAGTATCACTAATGTAACTTTGGGCAAGATCTATTTTAAATAACTCTAAGCCTTTTAACAAGTTAATCCACTTTTTTTGTTTGTTTGTTTGTTTTTGAGATGAAGTTTTGCTCTTGTTGCCCAGGCTGGAGTGCAATGCCGTGATCTCAGCTCACTGCAACCTCTACCTCCCGGGTTGAAGCGATTCTCCTGCCTCAGCCTCCCTTGTACGTGGGATTACAGGCACCTGCCACCATGCCCAACTTATTTTTTGTATTTTTAGTAGAGATGTGGTTTCACTATGTTGGCTAGGCTGGTCTGGAACTCCTGACCTCGCCCCAGCCTCCCAAAGTGCTGGGATTACAGGCGTGAGCCACCACGCCCTCAATCCACAGATACATCAGTGAAGAGGGAATGGGCCAAAGGATAAGAGAGAGAGAAGGGTAAAGAAAAATCAAACAGATATCAAAGATTGAACAGGCAAGTTCTGAATTCAATGCCAGATCAAGAGCCTGTTACAAAATTTTCCTGTGCTACTCCATTTCCTCTACAACTAACTTATTTTCCAGTTCATTTCATTGAGATAGTAAAATAACTCAATCTAATTGAGACTGTTAGTAAAAAATAATTTTCACTGGATTTTTATAATGCATACAGTGTGCATTGGAAGGAATAAGAGTTTTCTTTAAGTGGATAGGTAGCAAAGCCAGAAATCGCAGAGTATAGCATTTATAAACCACTCATCATATGAGGAGCATACGCCCTGGAAACCAGAAACAATTGCATTTCACCCTAACACCCTGGAAGCCAGAAACAATTGCATTTGACCCTGATAACTGAATGGGTTCTGTGCACCCAAACCTTACTGTTTTAAACAAGATAATAAAAATGTGCTTCAGGGGAGATAAATGACTCCCCAGAGAGGGGCAAAAGATGCACTCCTCTGTAAGCTTTAAAATGTTAGTTATAAGAGGGAGAGATTGTTATCCCTGTAATTCCCCCAGGAGGAAAGGCACGGGGTGTAGAGAAGACTGGCACAACGTGAGTTCAGGGAACATTTTCATTTCGGTGAGCATCTGCTGACAGGTAGTAAATCTAATGGTAACTGTCATGCAGTGTGGGTGCCTTTCTTTGTAGTAAGCATGGTGAGAGCACCTTATACCTCCTGGCATAATTGCTTTTGTTGTATTTAAGCTTAATGGGAGTTTAAAAACTATAAGAGAAACTAAAAGAAAAAGATTGGCTATATTTAAAAAGAGAAGCTCTCTTTAACAAAACTATATTATTTTGATGCATATCTCAACCTTATGATTTTGTATTTTCTCAATGTTGCATAGTATATTTTATAAATACTCTGAAAATTCTTAGTCTGGATTTAGATGGAGACTCTATATGTGTACTGTTATTGTCAAAAGGGAGAATGGAAGAGCTTAAGCAGCAGTAGAGACAATAATGATGTGGCTTTGGCTGCCAAGGACTTGATGGACAAGTATTGCTTAGAGACAAATGTAATTGCTTGTTTCAACCTGCATGTATAAAAGGAGGTCATAGATGTTTTAGATTTACAGTTAGATTGAGGCTATTTCTGAAGAACAAAATAACTACTTCTCTCTTGACTACATTTATCATGTTTGTTTCTTAAACAAAATTTTGAATTCCATAAAACATGTATTTAATATAGTGGGTTATATAGAAGCAATAAATTATGTTAAATACAGTGAATTAATGTTAAAAGGTTTATGAGAATGATTAATTACAAATATAAATATTTATTGTCAGGACAGTTACAAAGTAATCTAACTATACAATAAGAGCAATGAGACTTGATACTGGATTATGCAATTTCCTATAACCAGGAACTGCCCAAATTTATTTACCAGGAGTCCTCTTGGATCTCATCAAATGGCATCATTCCAATATGTACAATATTATTACACGGTTATGCTCTGTCAAGGACTGTTCTAACTGCAATTTGATCCTGAGACACCTCTGAGGAAATCTCTCTATCTCAATTCCAGCATAACATAATTTTCCCCTTCTGGTAAAGGTAGTTCAAGTTTATTGATTCTAGCAATTGAAATATGTGGCTTCAAAAAACTTGGAATAACTAAGGGTTGTCAAGGTCACAAAGTGTTTTATCAGAGGAAATTGCAGGTATACTACAGAGATTTGCTGTCAGGGTTAATTTTTCTCACTGAATAGCCACAAAAAATTATTTAAATATTTTACTTTGTCATTACCATACTGCACAGTATCATTCAAAACTCACAACTGGCTCTATTTTTGGAAATTTTCCAAAGCTTGAATAGCATCATCGATAAATAACACTTGTTAACTGATCGCACACTGTCAGGTCATGTGTCTGAATAATTTGCTGTGTAATTTTCTCACATTAGTCAAATTAAAATGTGGAAATGCATATACTTTCCTAGCCAGTTAACTTAATGATAGGTGATGTGCTAAAATTAATTATCTGCCATGTCATATTATTCTAAATTTGAATGAGTTTCTCATTTGACCCAAAGATTTGCAAACGTTGTGTAAATATAGGACACCAACTAATTTATTCCATGCATGTTCATATATATTATATGGAAAGTAATGTCTTCCAAACCTTATACAAATTTTGTTGCATATTAGTTGTGGGGATTTGAGGTGGGTCAGGTATAAAGACAACTAGATCCAAGTAATACAGATATGACCCAGGGTTTACTGGGGACATGGACTAGAAAAGCAGTAGCAGAATGGACACTGTCTCCCAAACTCTGATTGTTCCACAGCCTAGGCTGTATATAGATGTTCTGTGTGCACCACAGAGATGCTTGCCTCAACTGACAAGCTGAACATGCAAAGAAAAAGCCACTCCATACGTCATCCCTGCCTCCCCACCAGTTTTTCATGTCTTCAGGTTAGGCTGAGAGGGAAGAGAACATTTAGTTTCTGTAAGCAACAAGACATACATCAAGGGAACAGTCTTGTGTGCCAGGAATGCTGACATCAAATAATTTTCTGTCCCTCCGCAGACTAATCAGTCATGATGAGCCAGCTTTGAGCAAAACAACAGGAAGGGGAAAGGAAGTGAGCCTCCAGGCCACCCAAATCGTTTCCTCATCAGCCCACCCCTTGGTGCTTGGGGTATCATTCAATATAAGCTTCACAATTAGTTCTGATTGATGCTACATCTTAATGGGTTCCACAGTACTGTCTGAGAATAGTGTAGTTTTCTAAGAGTAGTCTGGTATGCTTGAGAGGCAGGAACACCATCTGAACAATATTAAGGAAACTACAAAAAAACTGGATTAGATGCAAAAGGATTGATCCCACTTTCTGAAGAATTTGCCTTATGAGTCATCACCAAGATTGCTTGTTATAAAACATTTGGAGAAAAAGAGATGACTATTTACTCTCAACCCACTCCCCTGTCATTTCCCAGGGATGAGCATGTACATGCCCACAGGAACTTAAGTCTGTCATGACCACCTGAGAATGAGGCAGCTGACTGATCAGTTTTCCGAAGTGATAATTTCTTTGTTTAGTTGTGGTTGTCATCCTAAGTGACCTCTGGGGGCAGAGGAGGGTGGTCTGAAAACCAGCTGAAACACAAATTTACCTTTGCTCCAGGTACCCTTGATATGAGAATACAATCTGTCTATCCATCCCCTTAGATCAAAACACCTACTGGATAAAACTTTTACCCATTTTCTGACATTGCAGATGACACATACACACAGAAAAAAAGAAAAAAAAAACAGAACTGTATTATTATGAAGAGAAATGAACTATACAATTCCTCCTCAAATAAGGAAGGGAAGGACTCTACTTTGAAAAGGAGTGGAGTATCGCAGGAGCTCAGCTGAGTCAGAGGAAGCCACACTGCCAGGTGTGGGAGTAGCCAATGAAGACAACATGCCAAAATGAGAAACAGTCAAGCCTCCTATGACTTATTGCCATAATACAAACAAGAGGCTAACCTGGAGAAATCACCATTTCCTCCTCTGTGTTCTCCCCAGAAATGGCACCAGAAGAGGGTCAGGAGAAATAGTTAAGGCGTGAGAATTCTATCAATTCAAGTCAGAACTGTAGAACTCTCAACACATAATGATTCGGCAATACCATCCAAACCCCTGCACTAAGAGATGACCAAACTCCAGAATGGCTTCTGTAACAGCAGCATAAGGCTGTGTTCCTAGGATGACCCCAGCTCTCCCCCAACTCTACATCCTCCCCTTTCCCCTTAAAATGTCTGTCTGAGAAAGCTCAATGTTGCCAAATGAATTTACTATTTGCTCATCAAAAACCTGCTGACGAGCAGAGAGGCTGTGGAAAACCGTCTTGGAGCAGCTACTTCAAAAGACCGTGCTCCATTCAGGCTGCTATAACAAATACCATCGACTGTGTGGCTTTTAAGCAACACAAATGTATTTCTCACCATGCTGGAGACTGGAAGTCTGTGATCACAGTGTCTGCATAATGAGGTTCTGTTGAGAGCCCTCTTCCAGGTTGCAGGCTGCTATCTTTTCATTGTGTCCTCACATGGTGAAACAGATAAGAGGTTTTCAGGTGTTTCTTTTATAAGGGTTGTAATCCAATTTATGAGGATTCTACCCTAATAACCTCATCACCTTCAAAGACCCCACTTCCTAACACCATCATGATAGGAATGAGGTCTCAACAAATAAATTTTAGAAGTATACAAATGTTCACTCTATAGGCAGTTTACAATTATAAATCATTTTTTTAAATCTCTTGTGATGGACGTGAAGCTGACACTCTAAACTGTTTCCTCAAGGACCTGAGAACCATTTCTGAAAAGCAAACGTTCAGGGAGATAACTTGCTCTTTCACCCAGTCTCTGTGGGAGGACAGGGACTAACTCCTGGGGGCCCTTGCCTCCTTGTCACCTGTCATTATGCCTAGGTGATAGGATGGCTCAGTAGAATTATCTCCAGAAAGCAAAATTAAAAACCAAACAGGGCACCAGGATGAGTAAAACACAGCTTATCTTGGGTTTCAAGTATCTTCTGAGGGAGTAACTGAAACACACTACTAATGCCTCATGATACTAGATAAAATTTATTGGGGGAACCTTCAAGCAGTGATGTAGCACAGTGCATGGCTTCCCTTATTATTCTACAGCCTTATGTTGGGCATAGTTGTTCTTTATGCAGTTTCACTGAGACCACAACTGATATCGTTTGGCTTTGTGTCCTCACCCAAATCTCATCTCGAATTGTAATTTCCATGTGTGGAGGAAGGGAGGTGGTTGAATCATGGGGTTGGTTTTCTCCATGCTGTTCTCATGATAGTGAGTGAGTTCTCATGATAACTGATGGTTTTATAAGTGTGTGGAAGTTCCTCCTTCACTCCCTTCTTGCCTGCTGCCATGTAAGACGTGCCTGCTTCCCCTTCTGCCATGATTGTAAGTTTCCTGAGTCTTCCCCAGCCTTGAGGAACGGTGAGTCAATTAAACCTCTTTTCTTTATAAATTATTCAGTCTCAGGTATGTCTTTATAGCAGTGTGGAAATGGACTAATTCGCCAGCTGAAAAGAGTATATTTGGACCAGCAGGAGTGAGAGTACCTCAACAGAGTGAGCAGGCTGTGTTCCCACCCTATGTTGCTATCTATAGCACGAGCCAAGAGGTCCCAGGTAACACCTATTTTTTTCCAAGAAACCAGAAATTATATCAAGAAATTCCTAGACTCAGAAACATACCTAGGAAATATGCATAGTGAGTATCATGTCTATTCACAGAGGCCCTGGAGAGCAGCTTTGCATGGCAGGAACACACAGATGAACCAGAGGTGTTGTCTGTCTGCAGAACACTTATTCTAGTGGAGCCATGTCTCTGCTCAGCTTCCAACCTGGCAAGAAAATCATGTTCCAGGGCTATTACAATTGTTTTTCCTTCATACAACTACATTTCTTCCACATTTTTTACTATATCCAGGAAAAAAAAGTCAAGGTTTAAAAAATGATATATTTTGTTTGAGTTTTGATTTATTTTTAGTAGGTTAAAAAGAAGTTTCGTATTGTACTTGACTGTGGTGTGTTTATGTAAAAAACAGGGCTCTTTCCATCTTTCTTTTATTTATTTATTTATACACTTATTTATTTACCAGTTCAAGGTCTTCTGGTATGTGTGAGTTTACTTTGAATGGTGTTGGGGACAAATATAAATAAAACAAAGTTTTAGACACTGAGAATTTTAGAATAATGTGGAACTCAGTCCATAAGGAGGTAAGAACCACAAACTCTATAGGGAAATATAAACATATATTAGACAAGTAATTTCAATACTTTATTACAGTAGAAAGGCCTAGACAATGAAGTTGAAAACCATGAAAGAGAGAGCGATGGACCTGCTTGAGGAAGGAGGGGGTGTCAATAAAGTCTTAAAAAGAAAATGTGACACTTGAAAAAAAAATAAAGGAAGCAAAGGACTTTATGGATGGATGTATTTGGAGGTGAAATTCGAGGCTGAGGAAGAGAATTAATAAAGACTTGGAATTAAGAGAAAACATATTATTGGAGAGGTTAACATACTTCATAGAATGTCTGGAACACAGAGTGCGCAGAGAAGAGAGGGTTTGAGGTGAGTTTAATGGATATGCATGGCCTCCATCTTGCCTCACTAAGATATTTATCTAGGAATTTTATGTCATAGTCAGTCACTGGTAGATTTCACGCAAAGGGAGACCAAAACAGGATTGTATTTAGAAAGAACACATGGCAAAATATGGAGGATAGATTAAAGGAAAGTGAAATTAGCATTTGAGAGGCCAACTAGGAGATGACTCTAGGAAACCAAAGAGGTGACTCTTCCTTTGAATAGCTTTCCATTTTTAACACAAATTCACAATTTTTTACCTATTTGTAATTTTACATCTAGTCACAATTAAATTCAACTGTAATAAACAGAACTCAAGAGCTAGGGTTTGGCAGTGAGATTAAGAAATAAACTGAAACAGAGCAACAAATATATGAATATATAAATAAAGGGAAAGGTCAGAGTTAAAAAGAGTATGCAAAGTGGCTTGGAGTTTTAAAAATTCAAAGGGAAATTCAGTCAATGAAAATAAATTGAAGCCAAAAAGGATTACGAGCAAACACTCTGAAGTTAAAGAACCCGCCCTACATGAAACACCACACACTCACCATATTTATAACATTCTTATCCTTTTATTACAGCAAACATTCAAATGAAACCATTAAAATCACTGCCACAGTTTGATTGCAAGACCTTATCAAATAATGGATTTGACACTATTTATCTTCAAAGACTCAACATTCCTTCTAAAGCCCCGAGGCCTTCAGTCTCCTCTGAAGCTATAGATCATCTTCACAGATACTACTTTGATCTGATGACCATCTTTGTGAGAAGATTTTCCTTTAACTAGTGTGTGTCCTAATTAAAACAGAGGTATCTGCTGCGATTAAAAAAAAAAAAAATCAAGGCATTTCTTACTAAGATTTCATCTGAAATATCTTCGTGGTCAGTGGAACTTCAGAGATCCAGGTGCATTATACCTGCACACTAATGTTTTGGCTCCCCCTGGAGGATCTTAGGATGTCACAGAATTTCCTAAGTGACAGAGTCAAAGCTAGTTTCCCGCAAGCAATATAAAGTTGAAAAGATGAAAGATGAAAGGAAACAACAAGAAAAATTTTAGGGACTTCTGATGAATAACTGGTACTGAACTTCCCATCCCACAGTAAATGACTTTAAAGCTGGACAGGGCATTTAAGACTAATGTTATTAGTCAAAAGAAAAGAGGCAACAAAAGACTGATCACTGAGGGAAGGGAAAATTGGAAGACAAACCTCAAAATCATCCTGGCTCCTTGTCTGGTGAAAGTATCCTTAAAAGAGGCAGAGCGGCCGGGCGCGGGGACTCACGCCTGGTATCCCAGCACTTTGGGAGGCCGAGACGGGCGGATCACGAGGTCAGGAGATCGAGACCATCCTGGCTAACACGGTGAAACCCCGTCTCTACTAAAAATACAAAAATATTAGCCGGGCGTGGTGGCGGCGTCTGTAGTCCCAGCTACACGGGAGGCTGAGGCAGGAGAATGGCGGGAACCCGGGAGGCGGAGCTTGCAGTGAGCTGAGATCCGGCCACTGCACTTCAGCCTGGGCGACAGAGCGAGACTCCGTCTAAAAAAAAAAAAAGAAAAAAAAAGTGGCAGAGCAAGCTGCAGTCTTAGTAGGGCAGGGTGGTACTACTGGACCCAAGAGCAAAAATCAGAGTTCAGACCAGCAATCTTGGATCTACAGGGCAGGACACTGGAAAGGAGGTAGTGTCAAACGGTTGGTGAGGAGGAGGCAAAAATCTTTATGAGGGCTTCCTGTGATGAATGGCTTGACTAAGAATGTGCAGAGCAAGAGTGCATGAAGCTTACAGTGGAGCAGTTTCAGCCAAATGTAGAACAGAGCAACAGATATAAGAGAGGTCAAACAGTGCTAATGGGACATCAGAGGTCTAGCTCAGGTGAAAGTGAGAGAGATCATTAATCATCCCTCAATCTCAGGGCATCAAGTCAGAGACCATGGGAGTGCTAAGAGTTTAGAGTAGAAACAATACCCAAATAATACATAGTAAAATGAGAGACACCATTAGATTAGAAGTAAAAGGATGTATTACACAAATAATAAGCATAAAAATCCCAGTGACTATCTTATTATTATACAAAATAGACTTTATAAAAAACAATGAGTCAAGAAATAAAAACATTTCATCATCATAATAAAGGAACAATTCATTAGAAAGACAGTAATTTTTTAAATAGGTATACACGTAAAAACAGAACTTGAAAAATGCATGAAACGAAACTAACAGATTTAAGAAATAGACAAATTCTTAAATTTGAGAACTTAGCATTTCTGCATCAGTAATTAATAGAGTAAGTAGAAAAAATACAGTGCGCATACAGGAGATCATAACAATAGTATCAACCTACTTGACCTAACGAAGATTTACAGAAAATGTCCAACAATTACAACTGTACAGGCTTTACAAATATACACAGAAAAAAAAACATATTTTGGTTCATAAAACAAGGTTCAATGCATTTCAAATTATTAAAAAAAATACACTGTGTTTAGCCTGACTGAAACTGTATTTAGCCTGACTGAAACTGTATTTAATCGACAATCAATAAAACAAGAAACATAAAATTCCCAAATATTTGAGAATTCTATATACATTTCTAATGTATACAGGTCAAAGCAAACATCCCCAAATTATTTTTTAAATATCATTAAAAATAAAGAAAACTCAAAATATTTAAATATATAAGATAAGGCCTAAATCGTTCTTAGAAGCAAGATTGTAGATTTAAATGCCTATATTTTAAAAAGAATAAATTTTGAAAACAATTTTAGGAGCTCCTACCCAATAAGCTCGATAAGAACAAATTAAAAATAATGGGCAGAAAATAATAAAATTAAAAACAAAAGTTAATGAAATAAAAGACAAGAATAACAAAAACAAAAATAAAGCAAAGTAAGGTAGTTCTGTCGAAGGTTTAATAAAGACGGTAAATATATAGTGAGATTAATAAAGAAATATTTTAAAGAGAAAATTACCAAAATAAGAAGTAAAAACCAGGATATCACTACTGATCATTCAGATATTAAAAGGTTAAAAGAAAACTTTATAATAACTTTGATTACTTGGATGAAATGGACATATTTCTTGAAAAACTCAACTCTACAAAATTAATTACAGAAGAAATACAGAATCTAAAATGACATATATCTATTAATAATATTGAATTAATGATCAAAACCATCTCAAATATACACATATATATATTCCAAGCAGAAAGGGTTTCAAGAAGTACTTCTTTATAACATTTAACACTTGGAGTGCAGTGTAGAAAACTTACTTCCCTTCAGTTTCCTGCACTTTTACTACTTTCAAATAACATTGTCTTGAGTATAGGATAGTATTATAATTTTTCTTTTAATAATAAAATAAGTTATAAAACTCATGAGGAGAATGATATACTGAGTTCAATAGTGTCTCTCAGAAACCAAAAACCACAGAATGTGATCATATTTGGAAATTTAGTCTGCTGATACAATTCATTTTAAGTAATAATGAGGTCATGTTGGGTTAGAGTGGGCTCTAATGTGATAATTGATTATTTTCAAAAGAAGAGAAAACAGAAACACAGAGGCACGGACACAGGGAGAGTGCCATGTGGCTATGGAGTTGGAGACTGGAGTGATACCCCTACATGCCAAGGAATCCCAAGGTTTGCCAGCAACCATCTGAAGATGCAAGGAATAAGAGAGAGCATAGCACTGCTGACATATTTATTTAGGGCTTCTAACCTCCTTCTCTCTGTGAGAGAATATGTTTATGTTGTTTTACCCCACCCATTCCATGGACTTTATTACAGCAGCCCTAAAATCCAAATACAAAGTTTTGCACATGTACGATATGGCTGTTATACATACCTAAAAATGTGGAAGTGGCTTTGGAATTGGAAAATGGATAGAGGATACAAAAGTTTTGAGGTGCTTGACAGGAAAAGCCTAGATTCTCTTAAAGGAATATAGATGTTAAAAGTGATCTAGTAAAGACTCCAAAGGAGATGGGTACAGCTACAGAGAATGTTCTCACATCATTGAGCATGCATATATTGTCACGAACAGATTGTTGGTAGAAATATGAATGTAAAGGTGCTTCTCGTGATGCCTTAGAAAGCAATGAGGAATGTCTTATTGGACATTGCAGGAATCCACACTAAAAAGTGTCAGGAATGTGGCTAAATTATGTATTATTTTTGAGTAGAAAGTAGAACTTACAAGTTATAAACTTAGATACTTAGTTGAGATTTCCTAGCAAAGTGTGGAAGGTACAACATGGTTTTTCCTTGCTGTTTATAGTAATACATGAGAAGAAACAGATTTGTTGAAGAGGGAACAGCCAAGCCAAAAGGAGCAAGCATTTGGTGATTTGAAAAGTTCTTCACTTATTCAGACAGCATGCGCCAGAGGCAGGATCCAAGTACAACCATTTCTTAAAAAGGCCAATCATGGGACTTACGTTGCCAAACACTGTATTAACCTCTCCTAGTTGAACTGGCATCAGTTCAGAAATGTTGAATCCTAAATTATTTTCCCACAAGTCCAAGTCCTTGATGTGCTCTTCATTTTCCTTTCAATCTTTTTATCTCTCCATTTTTCAGATTGGGAAATTCGACTGATCCGTCCTCTAGTTCAATTATTCTACTCCCTATTATCTCCAGTGTACTGTTGAGCCCTTCCATCAATTTTTGTTTCACTGTTATTATATATATATATTTTTATTTCTGTAGTTTCCATTTGCTTGTTTTTATATTGTCTACCTTTTTGCTATATTTTTAAATTTGTTTCAAAAGAATGTATAATTGTTGAAGCTTTTTTTATTACTGCTGCTTTAAAATACTAGACAGATAATTCTAATACTTGATTAATTTCGACATGGATGTTATGTGAATGCCTTTTCTCCTTCAAGTTGTTATTTTCATGACTCTTGGAATGATGGGTGATTTTTTTGTTGTTTTATATCTTGAACATTTTGGTTATGTTAGGAAACTCAGGGTCCTAGTTAATATTTTATTGTAGTAGGTATTCACTCTGTTCAGGTTTACCACACAGGTTCTGGTCTATATTGTTCAGCTGTGCATCCCACGATCATTTAAATTTTGGTGGTCATTATCGGTGATGCCTGAGAGGACAGAAGGTGTTTACCAGGCTGAGCCATGGTGGGAAAGTGAGGATCTGGCCTGGGAGAATGAAAAACACTTTCTAAGCAGGACCACTTTGGGGATGCCTACTGGCTATTCAGTATCTCTAGGTGAGGGAGGAAAGACTTAGGCCCATAAGAACAAAAATAGTCTTTCTGGGCTCAATTCCCTGTGGTGGGACCCCTTGCCAGCAGGGGACAGAGAGTTCTGCCCTGCCCTGGTGCTTGATTTGTTGAGATCTCACTTGCTAACGACACTAGATACCTGGTATATCTGTCATGAGGAGAAGAGTCTCAGGCCCTGTGCAGAAAGGTAGCACTTTTCCATTTGATTTTTGTCAGTGAGGTTTGATCAGTTCCTCTTTCCAGTGCTACTAGGTTCAACTGATGTTGTTGGCAGGACTCCTGTTTGATCCAGGTGAACAGTGAGCCAACCTGACTATATTTTCTTGCTAACTTGAAGGTTGGGGAATATCAGGCCTGAGACACATTTTTGTGTTGGCTGAGGCTTCACAAGACATCCTAATATTATGCTATTCCTCCCGTCCTGTAGCCTCTAACATTCACTTTTCTCCATTCCCAGTTCTCCATTTGTTGTCTGTTGCATTATTTCCAGGGTGTATTGCTGTACTTGGCAGGGATGAGCAGGGAGAAATGAGTCTATGTCATCTTTTCTAAACGATAGTTTTATGTTTATATTTTTACAACATGTAAAAAGGAAACAATACCAAAACTTCACAAACTCTTCCAAAAAATAGAAGAAGAACTGCTTCTTTACTCATTTTTACAAAAACAGCATAATCCTAATAACAAATGCAACAGAGAAATCTAAAAAAAAAAAAAAAAAAAGACAGTTAAAAATATCCTTTAAACACAAATGGAGACATTCTCAACAAAATGCTAGCAAACCAAACTGAAAAACATGAAAATTTAATAAATTCTTACTAAGAAAGTTTTATTTCATGAATTCAATTTTCAGCATTCTAACATCAAGCGCTGTATTTAATACATTAGCAGAACTGAAAAAGAAAATACAACATAGTTTCAGTGGATGCAGAGAAGGGAAAACATCACAAAGACACATACAGTTTTGAAGATGAAAGGGACACAATGGGAACTATTTTAACAGTTACCTTACATGCAACTGGTTGTCTGTTGTTTATTCAAAAATAGAATTATTGTATTTTTAATGGAGATCTTTAAATACATATTAGAATTAATGAAACCTAGAATTCTGTTATCCAGATGCTGTTGTTTAGGAGATTTGTAATATTGACATCATACTCTCTTAATTTCACTTTTATTTGTAAAATCTCTATAACAAGTGTTTCACTCATTAAAAGATTTTGTAACAATTAAGACAAAGTGTATGCAATGTTCTTAGTACAGAAAAAACACTTGCTCAACAGTTAATGTTGTTATTTACTTCCATCCTTAATGTTAAATTTATAGCAGGTGATTAGTTATATTTATAGAATAAATACAGGCATAAATAATTAAATGAACAAATAATATAATTTAATCTCAACACAATTGCTATTTTAAAATTATTCAATATATATTTAACAACTTTAGAATGTTTTTAACTCAATGAAGATTTTGTAGAGATAATAACTATATACTGAGTTCAGTCATTGTGCTATGTTGTGAAGATAAAAAAGCATTTCCTGCTTTCTTTTTAAAGCTTAAGTGTCTAGCAGAGAAAAAGGAATAGTAAAGCAGAAAACATTAATAACAAGTGACAAATGGTATGATACAGTAGGAAAATCTAAACTAGTCTGAAGGTTCCCAAAATCACTTTTTGAAAGTGTGCTGAAAGGTGAACTCTGAAGTCAGGTAAGAAGGTTTCTCCAAGCATTGACATTCTTTTGGGTCTCTGCATGTGGAACTGCTTTGAAGCAAAAGAAGGAATAAAAAATGCAAAGAACTGAATAGTACTTAGTTATTGATGGAGCATCTGTGACAACAAAGGAACAGCAAGATATTTCCAAACAGGTCAAGGACAAATAAATAAATTGCAAAAGTTGCCAATGATCTAATCACTCCAAAGCATTAGAAACATTACAGAAATATGGGCCACACACATGAACAGGGAATTCATGAATTATTATAAAATATGTTCATTATTGAAAAAATGAAAAGCAAACTACTGATCTGGTAGTTGGCCCTTGAACAACACAGGTTTGAACAGTGTAGATCCTCTTCTATGTGTAGCTTTTTCCCACCTCTGCCACTTCTGATACTGTAAAGACCAACACCTCCTCTTTATCCTCCTCCTCAGCCTATTCAATGTGAAGATGATGAGGATGAAGACCTTTATGATAATCACTTCCATTTAATAAATAATAAATGTTGTCTATTCCTTATGATTTTCTTAAGAAATGGTCTCTTTTTAGCTTACTGTATTATAACAACACAGTATATAATACATACAACATACGCAAGATGTGCTAATTGATAACTTATGTTATTGGTAAGGCTTCCAGTCAACAGTAGGCTATTAGTAGTTAAGTTTTCAGGGAATCAAAGTTACACGTGGATTTTCAACTGTGTTGGGGGGTTGGGTTCAGTGCTCCTAACCTCCTCATTGTTTAAAGGATCAGCTTTATATATAATGTATGAAATCTCAAATTATAAAGACATGATATTTGATAATGCTAAGTGTTAGCAAGGGTACAATGAAATAGTCACTTTTTCACAGTATTCATAATAGTGTAAAGTAGTACAAACCTTATATTGGACAATGTAATAACATCCATGAAAACATAAAATATGCCTAGACATTAATTCAGATTTTACTGAATACTCCATATTACATTACATTTCTGTAATATAGAGTTATATGCATGTGAGGGTCACATCTAAATAAGTCACCAGGAGATAAATAGGTAAATAATTACCATATATAATGTTTTAAAGACTTGGGATATTATATTATCATCAGAATAAGTAAGATAAAATTATATATGCCCATGGGGAAAGATTTTGAAGATACATGATTACCTGAAAAAAAGTACATATGTAAATATGCAAATACCATATATGTTATATATATTATATCATATATATAAATTCTATATATAATTTTATATATTTATATATTATAATATATAATAATAAATATATATTTAATTAAATATATACTTAAAATATTGTATATATTATATATGTTATATATAATATATATTTTATATATATCTGCTTTCATTTGTGTGGTTATACACACACTGATGAGTATATTTCTCTGTATATACAATCATATAAAGACACAAAATAAATTTTTAGGACTGTTCACTTCTCAAGGAGTGAATCTGATATCTTTGTGGTAAACAGAAAACTTATTTTTACTTTAAAATATACCTTTTCACATGTTTATGCTTTACTCTTTGTAAGAGAAATGATTTTAACAATGAAAAAGAAGCTGAAGAAATTAGGAAATGCAAGTATACTTTTTAATAGCTCTGCTTAAAACATTGATTTTGACTTTCTATCTGGAATTTTCTTTGACCCGATTACAGTGGCTTCTTGGAAGAATACTGAAGAATTTGATTACATTCCGCCTAGTCCCTGGAATTAATATTCAGAAGATCTCATAATATTTTGAGTCGAACATTTGAGTCAAACAAGAAAATGAATTTAATCATACCTCTGGCTGTTCACTGGGCCTCAAGATTGTTTACTTACTCCTTAGTGATCTTGGAAAATCATGTAACTTTTATGGTTTTCTGATTGCTTCTATGTAAAATAGAAACAGTAATCCAATGTACTCTAAAGTGTTACCAGGTTTATTGTATAAACCTCTGAATTTTAAAACTGCTTTACAAAACTGACTACATAGTTCAACTGAGCAGAGAAAGTCAAGTTGATAGCTGGAACTCTTTATAATATTTTTTTGAGTTGTCACACTTGGCACAATTGATACTATTGATGCTAATATTATCTACAGGATACGGGAATCCAAATGCATTTTTGTTGTAGGTTTATTGTGTACTTAAAATGAAGAAAATAACGTAGAACAATTTCAATGCTATGCAAAGTTGTACTAATTTGTATAACTAAGCCAAACGATGTGCTATGAAATTAACTTATGTCATGCTAATTAAATAAATCATATTAGTTTTTAAAAATTACACTATTAATATTTGTGTTCAACTATAGAAAATACTTATTTTATGTGCAAGGGAAGCATAGCCTTTTACTGCAGAAGGACACAGTTATTACTGCATCTGCGGGATTAAAATGCCTCCTACAAAATGACCCTTCCTTCTTTCCTCCATACTTCACTTTGGAACTTTCATCCAGGGCACTCCTGAAGCCATAGATCTTTACTGCCTCATTGAGCAGAACTGAATCGGAATGGTGCTTGGACACAAGCTGATCCAGACAGGGGTGATGAATTACTGCTGCATGGGCACATGTAAACATGAAGGAGGAAGAAATCAACATTTTTGGATGGGAGGTCAACAGAAAAGTACGAAGGAATGGCTGTTTTTGTCATTCTTGAAAACAGTAATCAAAGGAATGTTATATAAATATTGCATTATTTGTTTAAAGGGATTTAAGAAAAAATAATTCCTTATTGCTAAATTCACAAACAGTACTAACCAGACCAGAGAAAGTCAGACAATATTAACAGACACCTTTCCTACATTTTTTATTATTTTGTCTTCCAGAAAGAACACAAACATAAATAAGAGGATAATGAAATCTCTTATTGAGAATATAGTAAGACATTTACAATTATTTTGAAACACCTGCCTTTGCAATCTAATTCTACAAAAGTCTACAAGCTTCAACAAGGTTGTTATGACTTTGTTTTGAGCCCTGGACTTGCTGACCTGAAACAGAACAAAGATGTAGAAATGACATTCACACCTCTTAATTGGTATCATTAAGAGAATTTTTTTTCATGCCAGAGGACAAGTGATAGACCTCCTTGAGATTACTATGCTCTTGGGAAAATGGAAACTGTCTTCTAATGAGAACACAATGCTGTAGCTCTTATAAAGGTACCAGTTAGCGTTTGCTATACAGAATTCTTTAAAACAGATATTTTGCTCTGAAAGGACTCTAAGTAGTTCTGGTGACCCAGAAGGGGAAAAGAAAGAGCTGTGAGAGGTGTTAAAATGGTTCATGCTATTTGAAGAGATAATAGAAATTTGAAGGAGAAATTGGGATTGTGTGTGTGTGTGTGTGTGTGTGTGTGTATGTATGTGTGTGTGTATCTGTACATGGGACTTGGAGAGAAGTTTAATGAAACTCTTGTGATTATTGTAATGCATGTCACCGTGGAAACTTGTCATGAAATTAGTAAGATGGTAAACATCAGAAATCTAAAGTTTATATTTTTAGTAAGAATAATTCCTGAAGGTACACTCATGTAAAAATGGCTTTATTATATCTGTAAATATCTTAACAGATATTGAAAGGAACTTATTCAATCTGTTTAGGACCTATTAGATTGTTCGTGTGTGTGTGTGCACGCACACATGTATGTATTTAAAACATAGAGTGAAAGAGCCAGGCGCAGTCGCTCACGCCTGTAATCCCAGCACTTTGGGAGGGTGAGGTGGGTGGATGACAAGGTCAGGAGTTCGAGACCAACCTGACCAACATGGTGAAAACCCGTTTCTACAAATATATATATATATATATATGTGTGTATATATATATATATATATAAATAAAAGCTGGGCATGGTGGTGCGTACCTGTAATCCCAGTTACTCAGGAGCTTGAGGCAGGAGAATCACTTGAACCTGGGAAGCGGAGGTTGCAGTGAGCTGAGATTGTGCCATTGCACTCCAACCTGGGTGACAGAGTGAGACTCTTGTCTCAAAAAATAAAATAAAATAAAATAAAATAAAACATATATAATATATATAATAATGCAACATATATAGTACATATATATATAGAGAGAGAGAGAGAGCGCGCAAACGTCCTTACCCTTCTTCAAGCAATTATGTTGTTTCAGATGTATGTGTAGCAGCATTACCCAGAGGGTTTGCAACCATTGTGTTCCATATGTAACTAAGGATCCTCACCTATTGCTGGCTTTTGTTCTTGCACTGTACCACCACAGTACCAGTTCAGCATAATAAAAGGTATGTCCCATTTTAAGGGTCAGTGGAAATCTTCAGAATTAAGACTCTCTGATTCATAATGATTTTCCTCTTCTAACATCTCAATAACACAGGGCACATTAAAGACTTTCTCTGGATTTAATTTTCATCATCTGCAAAATGAAAGCATTTTAGATACCTGTTTGCTCAAGTCTCCTTCACCCTAGCCATCTATAATTACCACTAGTCTAGAGTTTAGAATCGAGTACCCAAAATAAAATAAAATATTTACTTAATCTGTACTTATTCTCCCCTCTGCATCTGTAAAGGTACACTAATAAGAAGAGTTTTCCCTAATTTTTCAATTCAACTAAATTTGATTTTTCAGAAGACAGAAAAGAAATAATCCTACTAAACTCAAAGCATTGACCAAGTTAAACTCTCAGCAGGAATTGAACCAGAACCACTCAAATGGCAATATTGTGCTCTTTTTCGTCTTCCCAGAAGCCTCTGTTATTCAGTGTAGTCTAATGCATGATGAGAACCAAGACAAAATAGTGGCAGTGAGAATAAAGAAAATGTAACAAAATTGAAAAAAAAAATCTAATTTGAAGGTTTAATCAGATGGAATAATGAGTTTCATGAATTTGAAGATGAAAAGATTCTAGAATAACTATGAGATTTTTTATTTAGATAAGTCAATATATCTGGATTGGTATTAAATATGTGTTTCCTATTGAACTCCTATGATAATTTATCATTCTCTTTTTTATTTTAAAAGTTAACAATCCACTGTGATAATGACCCAGGAGTCAGAAATATGGAAATCAAATGTCATTTTTATTACTAGAGTAGTCCCACCATATCTGTAGGAATACATTTCAAGACGAATAGTGGATGCCTGAAATTGCAGACAGTACCAGATCCTATATGATCTGCTTTCTCCTATATATATTTACCTATGACAAAATTAAATTTATAAATTAAGCACTGTAAGAGATTAACAGCATAACTAATAATTAAAATATAATAATTATAATAATATACTGTAATAAAAGTTATATGAATGTGGTCACTCAAAATATTTTCTCATACTGTTTTCATGTATTTTTGGACTGCAGTTGATCATAAGTAACTGAAACCTTGGAAAGCAAAACTGCACATAAGTGAGGACTATTCTAATTAAAATTCAAATTTAAATATGGGGTCAATGAATTTGCTGATTAATATCTCCCTGACTTAAACCGATCACCCAGAAATCTTGTCACAGGTCCAGTTGGGCAAGAAACAGTTTCCTCTGCCTCCTTGCAAGCAAGTGCCTTACTACATAGCAAAATAGCAGAGCAAAACACCCCTTCTCCATGGGCAAGCAAGATTCTGAAAGAAAGAAGTTCAATATTTGTTAAAATTTGCAAATACGTAGAGACATATACACATATAGACACAAATTCATATATAATAGTTATAGGGACTCATTTTTCCTATGCTTTTGGACTACATATCTAAATTTATTTTATTTGTTTCATTGTTTTATTTTTGTGCCCGGGCTTGTGGTTACATCTTTTTAATATGACATTTTGCCTAATATTAAAATAAATTTTAATAGAGAATGAAAAATTTCTTCCTAAGAGTGAGTTTTGTTTTCTTGCAGATTGTAAAGAATTTTAGCAAATTATATTGGGTTTGAATTTTAATCCTTAATACAAGTTTCATTTATTTCCTGCTGTAATAGACACTTTGCTCTAAGGTTATTTGGTTGGTCCACAAGGGAATACAGACAGAGGAGTGGGTCAAGGATAGTAGTGACAGAATTTTACCAGTTATCCCGAACTTGGAGGAAGGTGGACAGCAGAGATCTCCTAATATACCAGAATGAAAGTGGCCAGCGAAACTTCTGGATCTTGGGATGGTTTGAGCAAAGATTTTACCCCTATATGTGAGGAGTGACCTGAGGTGTTTGCTCAGTGAGGTCTGACCATTAGCTCCAGTATAGAATGGATGTCTGCTCTCTTCATCTGATTTTGGAGTCAAAGATTATTTTCTACTCTAAGACCCCAACTTAACTGATCAGGTTGATCTGGTTTTAGAGCTAAAATCACCTCAGCATGCTAGTTCACTGTTCTTTTTTATATTTTGAGTAATTCTGAAATTGTTGTCTTTATATCCCTATAAATGAATATGCAAATGTCTAATTTTTACATTTAACTGAACATACTTATAAATCAAATTAACAATGTTCCACAATTCATTCACCTTAATATTATAATTGACTATCATATTTAACATTAAATTTAATGTTAAATTTCTCCATACTCTGGTAATTATCTTGGCAGTAGGAAAAAAATTTAGACAAAAATATATTCTTGCAACTTTGGATATATCACAATATTCAAATGCTCTGTAGATGGGTTATGTTTAATTCTGAGGAAGATTACCTTGATGAGGAAAAAATGTCCAAATGAACTTTTCAGGATCTTAATTTTTCTGTAATTCAATTATTTTAAATCAAGAAAATATTCTGTTTACTGAAGAAAAGTTTTAATAAAAGCGGATTAGGTGTTGTGGCATACATTAAGGCAGGTAAGATTAAAATATATTTCTTCCTTTAATAACCAAAACCAATAGTGTCTGCTTCTCATGTTAGTGATCCTTCATTCAATGAGAAAGAAATATGCAGATATTTAAAATATTTAAATGTTTTCTGAATTATAATTTGGGAGATACGACAAAAAGTTGCATCCAGCATTGCATACAGTAAATATCCTAAAAATGTTTAAAAGAATGTAGCCTTTAAATTCTTTGACAGATAATAATAAGTCCTAAAATTGGTTGAATATCCTATTCTCCACCTTCTGCATCACAATTGTAATAACTTGCAGTTTCTTGTTTCTTTTTTGGTTTTGATGTGTTTATAATAGGATAATGAATATTCAATATGAAGTTTATAACTTGAGCAATTATGTTCCTAGACTCTATTTCTGATTTTTACAGTGTATGTTAAATATTTCAATTACTGAGTCAAATATCCTAATCTTTCTCAAAGACTTTGATAAAATATAACAACAAAAGCAAACAACAACAAAACTGAGCTATCTTGGATGTCAAAGGCATATGGCATATTTTTTATCAAGGAGGAAGAACATTGTGGATTTTGTCACTACTAGGCCTGCCTTACAAGAGACCCTGAAGGAAGCACTAAACATGGAAAGGAACAACCGGTACCAGCCATTGCAAAAACATGCCAAAATGTAAAGACCATCGAGGCTAGGAAGAAACTGCATCAACTAACGAGCAAAATAACCAGTTAATATCATAATGGCAGGATCAAGTTCACACATAACAATATTAACCTTAAATGTAAATGGACTAAATGCTCCAATTAAAAGACACAGACTGGCAAACTGGATAAAGAGTCAAGACCCATCAGTCTGCTGTATTCAGGAGACCCATCTCACACGCAGAGACATACATAGGCTCAAAATAAAGGGATGGAGGAAGATTTACCAAGCAAATGGAGAACAAAAAAAAGGCGGGGGTTGCAATACTAGTCTCTGATAAAACAGACTTTAAACCATCAAAGATCAAAAGAGACAAAGAAGGCCATTACATAATGGTAAAGGGATCAATTCAACAGGAAGAGCTAACTATCCTAAATATATATGCACCCAATACAGGAGCACCCAGATTCATCAAGCAAGTCATTAGAGACTTACAAAGAGACTTAGACTCCCATACAATAATAATGGGAGACTTCAACACTCCACTGTCAACATTAGACAGATCAACGAGACAGAAAGTTAGCAAGGATATCCAGGAATTGAACTCATCTCTGCAGCAAGCAGACCTAATAGACATCTATAGAACTCTCCACCCCAAATCAACAGAATATACATTCTTCTCAGCACCACATCGTACTTACTCCAAAATTGACCACGTAATTGGAAGTAAAGCACTCCTCAGCAAATGTACAAGAACAGAAATTATAACAAACTGTCTCTCAGACCACAGTGCAATCAAACTAGAACTCAGGACTAAGAAACTCAATCAAAACCGCTCAACTACATGGAAACTGAACAACCTGCTCCTGAATGACTCCTGGGTACATAACGAAATGAAGGCAGAAATAAAGATGTTCTTTGAAACCAATGAGAACAAAGATACAACATACCAGAATCTCTGGGACACATTTAAAGCAGTGTGTAGAGGGAAATTTATAGCACTAAATGCCCACAAGAGAAAGCAGGAAAGATCTAAAATTGACACTCTAACATCACAATTAAAAGAACTAGAGAAGCAAGAGCAAACACATTCGAAAGCTAGCAGAAGGCAAGAAATAACTAAGATCAGAGCAGAACTGAAGGAGATAGAGACACAAAAAACCCTCCAAAAAATCAATGAATCCAGGAGTTGGTTTTTTGAAAAGATCAACAAAATTGACAGACCACTAGCAAGACTAATAAAGAAGAAAAGAGAGAAGAATCAAATCGACGCAATTAAAAATGATAAAGGGGATATCACCACTGACCCCACAGAAACACAAACTACCATCAGAGAATACTATAAACACCTCTACGCAAATAAACTGGAAAATCTAGAAGAAATGGATAATTTCCTGGACACTTACACTCTTCCAAGACTAAACCAGGAAGAAGTTGAATCCCTGAATAGACCAATAGCAGGCTCTGAAATTGAGGCCATAATTAATAGCCTACCAACCAAAAAAAGTCCAGGACCAGATGGATTCACAGCTGAATTCTACCAGAGGTACAAGGAGGAGTTGGTACCATTCCTTCTGAAACTATTCCAATCAATAGAAAAAGAGGGAATCCTCCCTAACTCATTTTATGAGGCCAACATCATCCTGATACCAAAGCCTGGCAGAGACACAACAAAAAAAGAGAATTTTAGACCAATATCCCTGATGAACATCGATGCAAAAATCCTCAATAAAATACTGGCAAACCGGATTCAGCAACACATCAAAAAGCTTATCCACCATGATCAAGTGGGCTTCATCCCTGGGATGCAAGGTTGGTTCAACATTCGCAAATCAATAAACATAATCCAGCATATAAACAGAACCAAAGACAAGAACCACATGATTATCTCAATAGATGCAGAAAAGGCTTTTGACAAAATTCAACAGCCCTTCATGCTAAAAACGCTCAATAAATTCGGTATTGATGGAACGTACCTCAAAATAATAAGAGCTATTTATGACAAACCCACAGCCAATATCATACTGAATGGGCAAAAACTGGAAAAATTCCCTTTGAAAACTGGCACAAGACAGGGATGCCCTCTCTCACCACTCCTATTCAACATAGTGTTGGAAGTTCTGGCTAGGGCAATTAGGCAAGAGAAAGAAATCAAGGGTATTCAGTTAGGAAAAGAAGAAGTCAAATTGTCCCTCTTTGCAGATGACATGATTGTATATTTAGAAAACCCCATTGTCTCAGCCCAAAATCTCCTTAAGCTGATAAGCAACTTCAGCAAAGTCTCAGGATACAAAATTAATGTGCAAAAATCACAAGCATTCTTATACACCAGTAACAGACAAACAGAGAGCCAAATCAGGAATGAACTTCCATTCACAATTGCTTCAAAGAGAATAAAATACCTAGGAATCCAACTTACAAGGGATGTAAAGGACCTCTTCAAGGAGAACTACAAACCACTGCTCAGTGAAATAAAAGAGGACACAAACAAATGGAAGAACATACCATGCTCATGGATAGGAAGAATCAATATCGTGAAAATGGCCATACTGCCCAAGGTAATTTATAGATTCAATGCCATCCCCATCAAGCTACCAATGAGTTTCTTCACAGAATTGGAAAAAACTGCTTTAAAGTTCATATGGAACCAAAAAAGAGCCCGCAGCTCCAAGACAATCCTAAGTCAAAAGAACAAAGCTGGAGGCATCACGCTACCTGACTTCAAACTATACTACAAGGCTACAGTAACCAAAACAGCATGGTACTGGTACCAAAACAGAGATATAGACCAATGGAACAGAACAGAGTCCTCAGAAATAATACCACACATCTACAGCCATGTGATCTTTGACAAACCTGAGAGAAACAAGAAATGGGGAAAGGATTCCCTATTTAATAAATGGTGCTGGGAAAATTGGCTAGCCATAAGTAGAAAGCTGAAACTGGATCCTTTCTTACTCCTTATACGAAAATTAATTCAAGATGGATTAGAGACTTAAATGTTAGACCTAATACAATAAAAATCCTAGAGGAAAACCTAGGTAGTACCATTCAGGACATAGGCATGGGCAAAGACTTCATGTCTAAAACACCAAAAGCAACAGCAGCAAAAGCCAAAATTGACAAATGGGATCTCATTAAACTAAAGAGCTTCTGCACAGCAAAAGAAACTACCATCAGAGTGAACAGGCAACCTACAGAATGGGAGAAAATTTTTGCAATCTACTCATCTGACAAAGGGCTAATATCCAGAACCTACAAAGAACTCAAACAAATTTACAAGAAAAAAACAAACAACCCCATCAAAAAATGGGCAAAGGATATGAACAGACATTTCTCAAAAGAAGACATTCATACAGCCAACAGACACATGAAAAAATGCTCATCATCACTGGCCATCAGAGAAATGCAAATCAAAACCACAATGAGATACCATCTCACACCAGTTAGAATGGCAATCATTCAAAAGTCAGGAAACAACAGGTGCTGGAGAGGATGTGGAGAAATAGGAACACTTTTACACTGTTGGTGGGATTGTAAACTAGTTCAACCATTATGGAAAACAGTATGGCGATTCCTCAAGGATCTAGAACTAGATGTACCATATGACCCAGCCATCCCATTACTGGGTATATACCCAAAGGATTATAAATCATGCTGCTATAAAGACACATGCACACGTATGTTTATTGCGGCACTATTCACAATAGCAAAGACTTGGAATCAACCCAAATGTCCATCAGTGACAGATTGGATTAAGAAAATGTGGCACATATACACCATGGAATACTATGCAGCCATCAAAAAGGATGAGTTTGTGTCCTTTGTAGGGACATGGATGCAGCTGGAAACCATCATTCATAGCAAACTATCACAAGAACAGAAAACCAAACACCGCATGTTGTCACTCATAGGTGGGAACTGAACAATGAGATCACTTGGACTCAGGAAGGGGAACATCACACACCGGGGCCTATCATGGGGGGGGGGGGATTGCATTGGGATTTATACCTGATGTAAATGACGAGGTGATGGGTGCGGCACACCAACATGGCACAAGTATACATATGTAACAAACCTGCACGTTATGCACATGTACCCTACAACTTAAAGTATAATAATAATAAATTAATTAAAATAAAATAAAATAAAATAAATTATTATAATACTAAATATTGCTAGTGGTGAATTGAGCTTTTGCAAACAGGAGAAAACATTTTTATATTTGCTAGGTTTAGGATATGCTACCCCAAAATATGATACTTTAACATATTGGATACTTTAAGCTGAATAAATTTGAGAAATGGCCGGTGCAGGAAGAATTTTCCTACCTTGTATTGAAGCAGATCATAAGATCCTCATGTGAGAAATGTCCTCACACCAGAGGAAAGAAGTGACATTATCTGTGAAGGTGGAAGGACACCAAGAAGAATCTGAAGGAATAGGTATTGCCAAGTTTCCACTAGTTTACTACACTCTACACTTAGCTTAAACCCTGTTGTCTTATTATGTTACCCCATGACTCCACTTTTCATCAAACTTGGTATACAAACACTCAGTTTGACAGTTCATTTTGGTCTTCATTTCCTCATCAAGGCCCTCATGTCATGTAAAATTTGTATTAAATAAATTTTTATGATTTTCTATTGATAATATGTATTTTGTTACTGGGGCTTCAGCTGAAAACCTAGAAGGATAAAAAGAAAATATTTTTCCTCCTCTATAATATTTTCCACATTTTTCTCTAATCAGTTTTTCTCCACTGTAGACTGTAATTTGGTGACAAAAAGAATGGCCTTGGTAGTATATACAGTCATGCATCGCTTAATGATGGGGATGCGTTCTGAGAAATAAGTTGTTTTGGTGATTTTTGTCATTGTGCAAGCATCATAGATTATACTTACACAATCTAGATAGTGTAGCCTACTACATACCTAGGTTATAAGCCTATTACCTGGTTTGTAGCCTATTACCTGGGCTACAAACCTCAACAAGATGTTACTGTAGTGAATATTGTAGGCAATTGTAACACAATGGTAAGTATTTGTGCATCTAAGTATAGAAAAGGCACAATAAAAATACCATATTATACTGTCATATGCCATCTATTGTTGAGCTGAGACATCATCATTACATGGTACGTGATTGTATATATTTCCCAAAACAGTTATGCTACATGTCATAATAAATTCTGATTATTGGTGTTTATAAAATGTAAGTCCAATAAAAGTATTTCCTAAGAACATACAATGTGACAGGCACGGCTCTAGGTATTTGGGTCTCACCACTGAAGAGAAAACAAAGGTCCCAACCTTGAGGAACTCTAGAAGATGAAAGCGTCCACAAGCATACACATAAGTATGCAGCACACAGAAGGATGAAAAGAGTGATAGGGAAAGGGGTGGGGTGGTAAAGGAGAAGTTCTTTGGCCCTAGAAAGAATGGTTGGCATGTAGTGGGTAGTGGTGGTGGTGGTGGTAGTTGTGGAGTGTGTGTGTGTGTGTTTGTGTGTGTTGGAGAGAGATGGTAGAGCTCATTGGGTGGGTAAGATGTGAATCAAGATCTGAATAAAGTTAGAAATTCGTTTTTTGCAGGCAGAACAGCTGGAACAATGCTCTTATCTAGAGAAGTTGACTGTCATATCTGAGGAAGAGCAAGAAGGTCACGGTGACCAAAATCCAGTGTGCAAGGGTGGGATGATAACAGATAAAGTCGAAGAGGTAAACAGGGTGGGCTATTGTAGAGAACTGATTATCATAATGAGGACTTCGGCTGTTTACTGTGATTGAAATAAGGAGCATTTACAAACTTTTGAACCGGTTTACACTCAAAAAATTCTCACTCTAGCTGCTATAATGGAGATACAATTTAGGACAAGTGTAAGTAACAGAAAACATGTTAGGAAACTACTGCAGATATCTAGGTAAAAGAGTACTGTGGCTTGTGGATATGGGTAATCAGAGATAGAAATGGTCAGAAACTAAGAGCTGGGCCAGCATGGTTCCCTAATGCAGAAACGTCTTAACTCCATATAGACGCAGCTTTAAAGCATGAAACAGGACACTAAAATAATTAAAGTAACACATTGAGATATTTATTAAGTAACATATTGCTATTATTTGACTAGTGTCCGTATATGATATTCATATTTAAAATACTAAGTGAAAATTTCTTTTAAATAAATATAAAAATCTGTATATGCTAAACTAAAATTTAAAAATATGTATATTGATTATCTGAACATTGAAACATAATATAAGCAAAATAATTATTCTTCATCCATTTCTACATATCGTAATCAGTTTTTAGCTATATTTTTTCTATAGCACTATGTCTCCTGTGTTTCTTAAAGCATATTTTAAAAAAATACTGTGTATTTTTTTTTATTTTTCTATAATTTCCTGTAGTCTGGTATAAATAATTATTTTTATCTTCTAATAATTTTATCTTCAGTCCTGACATTCTGCATTTTTATGGTTAATACATTTAAAATCATTGCATGTAATTGATTCTACTCTCTACAACAAAACAAATTTCACTGAGAAATTATTCTGTAGAGACTTTGAGAGACCTGATAAACTAAGAGAAAATGCTGCCAGAGGATATTGCCTGTTCTACTTTTTTCATTTTACGACATTAATATTTCCATCAAAATATTGTTATATAGGCAATCCTGCCATTACTCATACTATCATTTTCTAAGAAAGTTTTTCAAGTTAAAGCTTATCAAATAATCTCTATTATTTGAATATATTACAAAAAAAGTATTAAAATTATTGTCGATTTTATTTTATCCCAAACAGTACATAAATTAATCCAGACAAAAAATAAAAACTCTAGACAAATATTCTTGCCACAAATATATTCTCTTTTAGTTTGTTTTTTTAGTTTCAGTTTTCTTGTTTGCCATCCCTTTTAATAGTGACTAAATTATTCTAACAGTTTTGAAAGTGGAAATTTTGTGACATTACATTTAGTGAACACTTTGATTAGCGATGTACAACTAATTTAGAAAAATAAAATGAAATTTAAATTAAAGGACTCATTTGCAATAATACTCAAAACCATTAGTGGGACATTTGGGTTGATTTTAAAATAATTCTTCAGATTTTCTAATGTCTGCTTTTTAATGAACATCAAAGAAGGAAAGCAATTTGTAATGCTGAAGACTATTTTGCATTTAATATCAGCATTATCAAAAAATTGTAGCCCAGAATCATGAATGTCTATTTTTTAAAAATTATATACACTTTGACAAGCACAGCTTTTATTTTGATTGGCAACATATTGATGCTTGCTTGGGCACAACATAAGTTAGGTGTCCATCATCCTCAAATTTAAGTTCATTTTTCTTGCACTGATTTCTTTTCTGGTTTTTTGCTTTGTTTTGTGTTGTTTTTGTTTTTATTTATTTATTTATTTTGGGGTTTTTTTGAGACAGACTTTCACTCTTGTTGTCCAGGCTGAAATGCAGAGGCATGATCTTGGCTCACTGCAACCTCCGCCTCCTGGGTTTAAGTGATTTTTCTGACTCAGCCTCCCAGGTAGCTGGGATTACAGGCATGAGCCAGCACACCTGGCTAATTTTTGTATTTTTAGTAGAGACCGTGTTTTACCATGTTAGTTAGGCTGGTCTCGAACTCCTGACCTCAGGTGATCCACCCACCTCAACCTCCCAAAGTGCTGGGATTACAGGTGTGAGCCACCACACCTGGCCTCTTGCATTGATTTCTTACTCTAGTATTTGTACTATTAATTCAAGAACTAATAATTTTGTCTTCACTCCTGAAATTATAAAATTGTTTACAATTTACAATAACATTCAATATGTCAGATGGTTCATCTTTGATAGAATAAATTCTAAAGTTGTACTTTTACTCACTTAAGTGAATTTAAAAATATCAATCTATTATTGGAGTTTACTTAACCGATTTCCTATTTGAAGCACCCTATAACTCTGAGGAAGTCTTCATTTTACTGTTTGTAAGTTCTTCCGCTAAAGAAGCTACCATATTAAGAGGTATTGCTTCTTTATGTGCAAGAGAATATTAGAATTAAATAATGATAAAATTAATTTAGAAGATCTGTAATTTGATCTAAATGAAAATTCTTGCTTCACAGGATGCTATGCAAACGTATCTCCATGGCTAGAATTTCTTTGTAATTGTCTCTTTTGGGCACAAACTTTTTAAAAATACCGACTTTAAAATAGAAACTGGGGATAGACATCCGATTTTTTTTTTCTGCTTTTATGTAGTTAATGGTATCAGTATAGGACTGGGTGCGGTACCTCACCCCTGTAATCCCAGCACTTTAGGAGGCCGAAGTGGGTGGATCACAAGGTCAGGAGATCGAGACCATCCTGGCTAACATGGTGAAACCCCATCTCTACTAAAAATACAAAAAATTAGCCGGGTGTGGTGGTGGGCGCCTGTAGTCTCAGCTGCTCAGGAGGCTGAGGCAGGAGAATGATGTGAACCCGGAAGACGGGTTCACGCCAGAGCTTGGGCATCTTTTTCCATTTGTGAGTGAGAGCTGCTTGTTTTTCCAGTGAGCATCATGCGTGGTATGCTTGAAAGAGAAGTGTTAGTTACTTTAAATCTGGAAAACTTTGAAAAAAGAGAGATGGATTATCACTACACAAATGTCAGATATAATACATGTTCAATTGATAAATCTGTTCATTGCACATACATCTCAATCACTAATAAAGAAGATCTGGTGAAGAATTTGTATTGCAGTGAGCCAAGATTGTGTCTCTGCACTCCAGCCTAGGTGACAGAGCAAGACTCTGTCTCAAGAAAAAAAAAAGTATCAATATAGCACCCAAGTTGGATAATAAACATGAATGAAGATACTATGCAGGTTGAATGTTTAATATTGACTTTGTTAAGAAACAAATTTGGTATCTAAGTTTCCATTTTGCATGTACCTTGACTTTTTGGAGGGCTAATTGTTGCCTAAGAATTTCCTTTTAGAACAAATTTTAGAAGTATTCCAAACAATAAAATGGTGAACGTTTAGAATTTGTAATAACTGAAAAAAAATGTAGCGAGAGTGTTTAGACTATTCTCTTTGCATTCCACAGGAAAACAACTCATTCTTTATTTTCTGCACATATTTTATGCTCACTTAATATACAATATTTTTTTCCTCCCTGGCCTTCATCTGGTGGCAACCTGAAGGCTTGTGCAGCACTAGACAAACCATGGCAGATTGGCTTGGACAAGTGGCTAGCAAGGGTATCCTAGTAGCATAATTGGACCTCTACAACCAGAGCTTGGACGTCTTTTTCCATTTGTGAGTGAGAGCTGCTAGTTTTTCCAGTGAGCATCATGCATGGTATGCTTGAAAGAGAAGTGTTAGTTACTTTAAATTTGGAAAACTTTGAAAAAAAAGAGATGGATTATCACCACACAGATTTCAGATATAATACATGTTCAATTGATAAATCTGTTCATTGCACATCCATCTCAATCACCGATAAAGAAGATCTGGAAGAACTTGTAGTTCAACAAAACCCAGCATGACTAATTTTAACACAATTATTAGGAAGCTGACTTCATTAAAAATGAAAAATCTTAGTAGCTAAATTGGAAAAGACCTTGGGAAAACATGGATAAACCTAGCATGCCCCAGACAAAACAGTTTGCATGGTCACACTAGAAATAAAAGAAAATAAAAAGGTCAAATTTTACTGTCCCTACCTAAAATAAAATTAAAAAAAAACTGAAGTCAATGGGCTCTAAGAATAAAGCTAGACCACGATTCTGTCAGAAAGCCTTTGTTGATTAACTCGAGAAATAAACAATGCTGAAACCAAGTAGCCTAACATCTGTAAGGCGAAGATAGAGACAAAGATGCTGGATGTCCTCTGGCCCAGAACACAGAGCACTTGGAATCTGTATTTTTAGTGGAGTTATAAAATACATTTTCATGATTTCTTACACAATGGGAGGAAAAAACAAAAGAAGACCCAGAACAAAGAATCTGATAGGCAGCAGATGTCCTGAGAAGCATCCACAAGGCAGATGGCAGCAATGTGTCAATAACAAACAGACCTATGGGATCGAAACAGCATGACAAATATCATGTGGAAGAGTTTAGTGAACTAATTCACATTTTCTTTAAAAAAGTCATGACTTGTGGTTACCTAGATAGCATACAGATGTCATAACCTGTAAGGGAGGAAGGAAGAGAGAGAGATAGAGACCACTGGAAGGAATACAGAAATAAAATTCTATATCGGATGCTGTACTGGTCAACATACACATGACCAGCTTTAAAATTTGATCTATGATCTATGTAAAGATGAGGTGGAATTTCTATGTATGTTATTCATTGTTATAAAAGCTTATATTGACAAATATATTTTAAATATATTTTAAGACGAATATCCCCTTTCACTTATTAACAAAATACATTGTGTATAAATATATGGCCCAGGCCTCTACAAAATAACCTCCTTTCCCCACCTTGCTCACAAAAGTACAGAATCTCAGTATCTTCTGAATTTCATTTTAAAAATGTCCTGTCTTGAAAAGTGAGATTTAGAATGAGGAACCTATTTTTTGACTTACAAGTTCAGAAAATCACCCACTTAAATAGCTTGAAAAAAATCCACCTGCTTGAAAGAATAAGCCAAATCTATTTAAATATTGAAAACTGATTAGATCATGAATAGCTGGGCAATAGAACTCAGTGAAGAGACAGGGTAAAATGTTTAGAAAACGGATTCACCATTTATCCTTACACACAGACTATATGAAACATTTCATTTGCCTTGAAACAAATGTATTTGCCTTTTAAATTGTTTCACCAGTTTTCGTGTAGATACATCAGAAATGTTATAATTATTTAATAATCATGAGTCCCCTTTGTAATTTTAAAACCTTTTATATCTTTCAGTTGTAACACCATTGCAATTATTTAATGTTTTAGCTTTATCCAAAATGCCAATAATTTCACTGCATGAAACTACGAAAGAGCATGGTATCCACATTGTAAATAGAACATTGGCATTTTGTATTAAAATGTCATCACACAAGTTGTCTAAATACTAAATTGCTCAGGACAAAGATTAAATCTTTATTGTATTTTGGCAAGTGGCAACGAACTGATCATTCATCAGGACTTGCTTTCTTCAAATATTAGGATTGACTACTACTGAAAATATGATGGGCTAATTTTCAAGCCAACTGCCTAAAATGTACGATTCATTGAACAGAAAATGTGACTTTTTGCATTTCTTCTTTAGCTATCTTCATTACCTTTGTTTTAAAGAAAGCATATTAAAAAAGTAGGATGATTACATGGTTTTATGCATTGTATAACTTGTTAGAAACCTTAATTTGCTGACATAGAATTAAGTTTATGCTGTATTTACAGATAAAAACTACCAGCATAAATTTATATTTTCAATAGTTTTAAAATTTGGCTATTTGCTTGAATAGTTTATAGGACTGGTCTACATTTTATTATATAATAATAAAATATTTAATAACATTTATCAATAAGTCACATCATATTCTAATAAGATATTCTGAGAAGTAGTGTCATTATTATTTTGAAAAATATATTTTATATGAAAATATTTCAGCTAAATATAAAATTTTATTTACATAATGATTAATATTAAAGAATAAACAGGTCTCATAACAAGAATTTCTCTAGAATAGGATTTATCTTCCTTTGAAAGGTACAAGCATTATTTGGAAGTTTAGACAAAATGGAGTTTCATTTTAATAAAGTGGGTAAGGTACCTTGTTTACAGTTTTAAAAACATCAAGATTTTAAAACACATTATAGATGAGGACTAAGTTCCGTGAGCATAGGGACAGTGCTGGACATTGGTTATTATTTTCATTTTATTGTATTAGTGTGAACTTGGTTTGGCCTTGACTAATGGAGACTTAATAGTGACTTAAATAAAATTAAAGTTTATTTGTGTCATAAGCAGCATCCAGGTGTGGTGCATCGCTTCCATGAATATCAGGGTCTCTGGTTCCTATTTTCTTTCTGATGCCATCCACCGAATGCAGCTTCCACCTCATGATGCAATATGTTTGTTTTTACTGAAGTTGTAATTTCAGCATTCCAACTAACGGGAGGGAGGAAAAGGCTATGCCCTCTCTCTTTTCCAGATGCTTCATAGAATTTATATTAAGTGATTTATGTGTCTCCCTTCATAGAATTTATATTAAGTGATTTATGTGTCTCCAGAACCACACATAAGTCCAGGGCCACACAGCTAGCTTTGAGAAAGACTGAGTAATATAATCTTTATTTTGGTATCCAAGTTTGAAATAAAAATCAAATGTTTTTACTATATTGGAAATATTGGAAACATAAGTAATTAAAAATTAAGTATTTTTTAGACAATTTCTAAAGCCTAAAATAATGATACTAATAGAAATGTGTATACAGATATTAAACTCATTCCTTGAATCGACCAGATTTGGTTTAATTTACATTCTTAATATTCTCTGTAATCTTTTTCTTATGTGATTTGAATTAAAAAAATAATTTTCACATGAATTTAATGTTTAACCAAACTTTTACTCTATTTTCCCTCAATTCGATTCATTTTTGTCTTGAAGCTGTTTATAAAATTAAATCATTAATACTTCAGAATAGGTCAATCTTTACTCATAACATGTTTCATCTAGTACAGTGTGGTCATTCAGGAAATAAGTTAGGTGCCATGGCTGATGCCTATAATCCCAGCACTTTGGGAGGCCAAAATGGGAGGATTGCTTGAGGCAACATTCAAGACCAGTCTTGACAGTATAGCAAAATCCTGTCTCTACAATTTTTCTTTAGAAACATTAGCTAGGTGTGGTGGCAAGCACCTGTGGTGCCATCTACTCAGAAGGCTGAGGGAGGAAGATCACATGAGCCCAGAAGTTTTAGGCCGCAGTGGACTGTTATCTTGCTACTGCACTCCAACCTGGGCAACAGGGTGAGACCCTGTTTCTAAACAAACAGACAGACTCAAACTCTAGTTAATGTAATTGAATTTCTTAGAATAGTACTATGGCAGACAAATCCTAAGGAAGTCCCAGTATCCAGACTTCCGATATTCAAGTTCTTATGTAACCTCCTTCCCTTCAGTGTTTGTGGAGCCTGCGATTGGCTTCTAACCAGTAGAAGACAGCAAAGTTAATAGTAGGTATATGATTCTGTGTATGTTATTATTTGATTACCTCACTAATTTATAGACAATTGCAATCCCCTTCTTACACCGAGACTCTCTTTCCCTGTTGACTTTGAGGAAGCAAAAGGGAATATTGGGAAGGCCTACAGGGCAAGGAGATAAGGATAGCTGGCTTTTGGTGCCAGCTAACAATAAACTGCAGCCCTCAGTTTGACAGTCTACAAGGAACTAAATGCTGCCAATAACCACACAAGATTAGAAGCAGATCCTTTTCCAGACAGGCTTCAGATAAGACTCTCACGTTGGCCAACACTTTGGTTACAGACTTGTAGTAGGAGCTCTTGATTTGGAAAATCCAGTGAAGTTCTACCATAACTGCTGACCAACAGCACTTGTGTGTTAGTAAGCAGTTAAGTTTGTGGCATTACTGTTATGCAGCAAGAAATAATTAATTCAAGTAGCTAACATGCATGAAGTGCTGATACAGTGTTAGCTATTATTATTACATGTGGCAAGACAATAAGCTTTGAAATCACAAAAATTTGAGTGTAAATATAAACTGTCCATTACTACTGTTAAGTCTGTAAAGACACTTTCAGAGTTCAAATTCCTTCGTCTGAAAAATAGAGGCAATAATATCTACCCAATACATTTGCTTTGAGGGATAATAATAATAAAATAAACTTGATAAAAATGATAACTAATATTTATTGAGTATATACCATGTAATTTTCCTATATTATCCTATTTAATTTAATATTACTATATTATCTTATGTGCCATAGACATTCACAAATAAGAAACTGTAGTACAGAAAAATTAAGGAGCTTCAATCAAGTGGCTATCGATAAATATAGTCAGGGTCGAAACGTTGGTAGTCTGACTTTAGAATCTGAACCATACAGTGATCCTCTGCCAGATAAAATAATTATTTCAACAGATGTAATTTTGATCGCTAATTATGCTGTATCCTTTATTTTAGGTTAAGTGATATAACAGAATGAAACAGACATTTAGATGTTAGGTGAGACAAAACTACCAAAAGGGAATGAGAAATAGCTGCCAGATAAGTAGCATTAAAATCAATTAGGTGTGATAGTCTGTAAGCCTAGAGCAATTTTAGTTAACATTTTATATGTTCGTGGTAGAAAATCTTAGATGAGAACTGGACATTATGCAATTGACCGTTGCATACTAAAGGGGTCTTGTTGAGAGCAGATTTGCCCTTGTTGAGAGCAGATTTGGTAGAATGGTGTGGGTAAAAGTCTAATTGAAACTAGTTTAGACAAAGCCAATGAAGAGGATAACACAGATAACCCTTCAAATGAATTTGTATATAAAAGGTGCAGTCGTTGGAAGGGAAAAATAGTCATGAGAACAATATTTTTGTTTGATTTAAAATGGGAGAGATATAAACATGTTTACATAGTCAATTAGTCAGGGTTCTCTAGAGAAACAGAATCAATAGGGTACATACATAGACATATAAAACGGGATTTATTATGGGAATTGCCTGATGCAATTACGGAGGCTGAGAAGTCCCACAGTCTGTCGTCTCAAGCTGGAGAACCAGGAAAGCTGATGGTGTAATTGAGGCTGATTCTGAAGGCTTGAGAAGCAGAGGAGCCAACACTGTATCTCTCAGTGCCACGGCAAAAATTTGTGCTGTGGTTGAAGGTTATGTCCCCTCAAATAATCATGTTGAAACTTCATACCTAATGTAACAGCATTAAGAGAAGGGGTCTTCAGGAGATGGTTAGGCCATAGGGGCGCCACCCTTATGAATGAGATTAGCAATGCTGGAAAAGGCTGGAGGGAACTAGTTAGGACCATTTCTGCCCTTCTGCTCTCCTACCAAGTTACAGCTGCTTCTCCTACCAAACGTGAGGATACAGCAAGAAGGCCTTCTGCAGACACCGGCTCAATGCCGGGTTTACGCCATTCTCCTGCCTCAGCCTTGAGTCTTACAGGCGGACATCCCAGACTCTCGAGAACTGTAAGGATTACAGGCTTGAGCCAATATATATTTGTCATTTTTTAAATAAATTATCCATTCTAAGGTATTTGGTTACAGCAGCAGAAACAGATGATGACAGGCCAATAATCAAGGGACCTGTTGATGCAATAAATATTGGAGTCTGA
This sequence comes from Macaca thibetana thibetana, assembly GCF_024542745.1. Classification (NCBI taxonomy): domain Eukaryota; kingdom Metazoa; phylum Chordata; class Mammalia; order Primates; family Cercopithecidae; genus Macaca; species Macaca thibetana. The sequence continues at coordinate 175,247,342 of NC_065580.1, read as the reverse complement.
ATGACTGAGAACCAGGAGCTCTGATACCCAAAGGCCGGAGAGGATGCATGTCCCATCTCTAGAGAGAGAGCAAATTTTCACTTTCTCCACCTTTTTGGTCTGTCTGGGCCCTGAATAGATTGGGTGATACCTGCCTACATTGGTGAGGGTGGTCGTCTTCTTCACTTAGTCTGCTGATTCAAATGTTAATCTCTTCTGAAAACATCCTCCTGGACACACCCAGAAATCATGTTTTACCAGCTATCTGGGTATCCTTCAACCCAGTCAGGTTGATCCATAAAAACTATCACATACAGTAAATAAATAATCCAGTAGAGAGGAAATGTGGGCAAATTGCTATAGAGTATTGTCTTTGAATAGTTGAAAGTAGATGGGTTCTAATGTATGAGTGAAGAGCTGGCTTTGAGTAGAGAGAAACTTACAGTTCATGGACCATAACATGAAAAAGGGTCAGATCGTATAAGCAGACTATGCTAGGTGCATGGAAAGGCAGGTTGTAGCTTAGAAACTTCTGATGATTTGCAAGTCAAATTAGAAGCATGACTGAAGATGGAGAGAGGGAAGGAGAGATTATAAGAGAGAGTAGGGGGTATGAAATTATCATTTGGAGAGCAAATCGACTAAGTAATATGATTTCCAAGCAAGATTAAGGAGACACGTCAGATTATCAATCATGAATTCAAAGTGCCAAAAGTCAAGTACGTCGGTGTTTTTCCTCTAACTGTATACAGCTCTGCCGATGTGGTATGTATTAGGAGGGGGATTATATTTAATCTTGTTTGGGATTTTTCTAGGTAAGGACAATAAAAGGAAGTTGACACGAAGAAGTTGATAGTTTATATAATAATAATTGACCATAGAATTTAAGCTGGAGAAGTTATTGAATATATGACAAGGATGAAGGACTGTGAAAAGATGGTGACATCAGTGGAAGATAGGTCCAAAAGATTGTTAAGAGTGTGAGCATTAGTAAGTAGAAGCTGGAAAAATGAGAAGTATTGATCTGTGAGAGGGCTGTACAAAACTGAAGTAATGGAGATGTTGCAATTATTGCAGATAGCATTTTCTTTTTAGGGTCATTCAAATGAAAGTTTGGGGTACTGTGGGAAAAATACTTACTAAAAGTATGCAGTTGCCTCACGTCCTAGGCCAGAGAGTTGCAAAGGCCATCTGTGTGGCTATTTATATTATGAAGAATTATGTCAATGTATTTTATGGAATGAGTAAGAGTGAGGCAAGAACTAAAACCCTCAGGAAATGAGGAAAGACATGGAGGTCCATAAGTGTCTGTTTTAACACTGAGTAATTGTGCGTGCATTAGAAAAATGGTTTCTTAAAGTGCAACTTTCAATGGCTGTTGCTAGAAATGCAAATTTCCAGGCAAATTTCTTGTTAGAAATGCAAATTTGATAAACAATTCTGGTTAGGGCTCAGCAATCTCTCTTTTAACAAGTCTTCCAGATGATTGTGACATATTCTAAAATTGAAAACAACTGAATATAGTAATATAATGACATGAGATCTAAAACTGGGATAGAATATAATGGCATGAGATCTAAATGCCATTTAGATGGCATTAATATATAATAAATGGCATGAGATCTAAAACTGAACATTATAATATAATGGCATGAGACCTAAAACTGGGGATTTTAGGGACAATTAGGAAGAATGGTCTGGAAGCTACAAAGAAAAACAAGGTTGAATCCACCCTACTTTTGGGGCTGGTGAACAAAGAGGTGGGACATACCTTTATGATGTTTTGGTTATTAGCTTACGAACCACTGACTATATACTAGAAAATATGATAGAGTACATGGATGATCTAATTTAATCAAATAACTCTCTTTGGTAAGTACTATTGCAATCTCCATTTTACAAAGGAGAAAGCTGACATAAAATTATGTTAAATGACTTGCTCAAGCTCATATAGCTAATACATTTTTATTCCTCCTTACTTTTATATATTTTATAATCCAATCGAATATTTATTTCAGCAATCCTCCACCTCAGGTTGTAGTAACCCTCATATATTTTACTACCATTTCAGACCTACACTGACTGGTTTGTATGTTCCTCAGGAAGTCAGGTGGTCAATGTTAAAGCTGCCCTAATTCATCCTGTCTGATACTTCCAAAGACTCACTAGAATAGAATTGAAAGGGCTCTTCTAACTTGCCTGCTGTAACTTTTCTCACTTACATAAGGCTCAGAAAGTTACTACTTGACAGACAAAATGTCAGCAGCAGAGTTTTATGAAAATCTCTGACCCCCATTAAAATTATTTTTTATTATACACCCCAGTTCTTCAGTTGAAGGATATTTAGACTAGACACTCATGCTATGATTTATTTCTTCTTGCTCAGCCTTGCTGTTAATCAATGGCTAAAAATGTAATTTCCCAGAAATGTGCCACCCCCAAATTCCTTCCTACGCACAGGTGCCAGAGTCATCCATCCAAAATGTGCAACTGATCATGTTACTTCTCTGATTAAAAGTCCTTTAAAATCTCCTATTGCTTACAGCTGCGTGGCGTTTTTTCTTTTAGTTTTAACACAGAGGAAAGTGACAGAGTGCTACGTAATCTCTGAAAATAAGCTCTCTCTCTCTCTTTCTCCCTTCTCCCCTCTCCCTCTTTCTTTCCCTCTTTTCTCCCCCTTCCTTTCTTTCTTTCTCAGACCTCAGCCAGATTTCACTTTCCAGCCTCTCTTACAATTAGAGATGGCCAACTGACTGGATTTTAACCATGGAAAACCAAATGAATCAAGGGTGTCACTTCCAGTCCATGCTTGTTAGGGAAGCAGATATGTCATTTTACCCACTCTCTCTACTTTTGTTACAGTGTTGAAGGCTGTAGTTCTTGAGTGACTCAGTGGAGTAGAGCACTTCCCCCCACCCCCGACTCCTGCAGGCACTAATCAGAAACACCATTTTTGATATTTATGTGAATGAAAAATAAATGTATTATTTGAACACATGGATATTTCCATGTTTACATTTTATAGCCACTTGTGCTACTTTAGCTTACATTGTGCCCTAATTTATGACTCTATGATGTTCTATGAACATTACACATTTTTTATTCAAATTACCTGTTTATACATCTGTTTCAACCATAAGACTGTGAGATCTTGATTAAAGGGATGACGTCTAGATTTGTCTGAAAGTATCCACTGACCAATACAGCATAATTGTGGCACAATATCTAGGGTTGAACTACATACTAACATGTTTTGCCTGCTTGTATCAAATGGATCAGTGAAAACAATCAGACTGCACAGTTTAAAAATGTTTTGACTTGTGAAATGGAAATTACTTATACATCTATGAAGAAAATAACATCTACAAATTCGTGTAAAGCTTTTGAAAATATTACTAGAATATAACTGCCTATTGGGGAAGCACCATTGCTTTAAAAGCTATTGGAAATTATGTTTTATTTTGTTGTCTTAAAGGAGGCTTAGGATGATACGGAAGGTTATACTTACATTTTTAAGATGCAATTATGTTATCCACTTCTCTTGGTTTCTTTTGGTGGTTAACAGTATATCTACGGAGATGAATTAACCGACGTAGCAATTAGTGTACTGTGAGATGTCATTTGCTAAATGGGCGAGCAATCACATGGACAAACATTTTACACTGAAATAATGATTTACTTACAGAAATCAATAGCTATGTCTTCTTTGATTCTAAGTGGTTTATGGAACATAACCTCAACAAATTGTAGAAATATCACCACAGTGCATTGTGCCTTTCTTTAATAAAAGCAATACACAGCTGGTGAAACTAAGGTTTTGTTGAATGATATTTATATAGAAAATTTAAGTATAATAAATTTGAGAATTACTAACATGAAATAGAAATGAATCTTTTTATAATTTGTTGATATGATTTTTATTAATTTGACATTATCAAAAATCATAACAGTAGTAACTATCTTTCATTTAACAGATTAAGTGAGATATTTATTGCTATTTAATAGAATCTAGGAACCAGAGACCAGGTACTTTGATTTCCATCATAGTGACCCCAATACTAGTAGTTTTCAGTGTGTATAACACTGCTGGTAGGGAATGGCTTGCACATGTATGCAATTTTTCTAGTTGTCACAAGATTGCAGAATACGCCGGGCGCGGTGGCTCACGCCTGTAATCCCAGCACTTTGGGAGGCCGAGACGGGCGGATCACGAGGTCAGGAGATCGAGACCATCCTGGCTAACACGGTGAAACCCCGTCTCTACTAAAAAAATACAAAAAACTAGCCGGGCGAGGTGGCGGGCGCCTGTCGTCTCAGTTACTTGGGAGGCTGAGGCAGGAGAATGGCGTAAACCCGGGAGGCGGAGCTTGCAGTGAGCCGAGATCACGCCACTGCACTCCAGACTGGGCAACAGAGAGAGACTCCGTCTCAAAAAAAAAAAAAAATTGCAGAATACCTCTGTCCCTTATTGTGCCAGGGATAGGAAAGATAGAAGGCTGCCAGACAGGCATCTTCAAATGGTGACTGGACATTCAGATACATGAAATACATGTTTATCATTATCTGTCTTAGAATATATTTAAAACAAATATCAACATAAACTATTTTTTGAAGTTTCAAGTTATAAAGAGTTTTCCTCAAATTAGAATTTACTTTAAACCAAGGGATGACTCAAAATTTTGTCAAGAATGTTTTATCCTGGAAACTCGTATCCTAAACAGCAATATGGTTCTCTTGGTATTGGAGCCACCCTTCTTATATAATTTCTTCTTTATATTATGATTATACCATTATTTTGATTTTTCAAATGTGTGTTTAGATAAGTTTCATATATAATTTTAATTTAGAATAGTAGAGGGAACATGATTAATATTTAAATAAGGGTTTCCCATATATGTGGTAAAATCTATACACTGAAAATACTATATAATGATGTGGTACTAAACATCTCTTTCCAACTCCATCTTTGGTGACATCCCATCATAACTTGAAATTGGATATGGTGGGTGTATTTACACTATGGGATTTACAGTTGTACAAATCATTGCTCAACCTATCCCATCTTTGAGTAATCACCAGCACACAACTTTCAGAAACATAGTCCTGTCCATTATAGATAACCAGGATCTATAAACCCTGTATATTGTGCTAGTCATTAACTAGCAGTAAGTAAAGTTACCTGTAAGTTAAAAGAGGTAATGACTATAATATCATACAAATGTTCTTATTATTAACTCTACAAAACTGATTTCTTTTTTATTTTTTCCCCATTTAGATAGTATATAGAAGTCCAAAGGTTTCACTTACTTATTAGGTGTATTTTGCCACAAATATTTCCAGGAATCATTAAGACACAACATTGCATAATATTAACCTTCAATAGAAGAATTACAGATCTCTTCCACCCATATGCTATTGCAAGCAAATGATGATGATATGCATTTTGAAATCATCAAGCTAAAATGATCCTGACCATGTTGTACAGTTTATAATTTCATATATCTAGGTAATCAATCTTTCATGTGCTAGACTAGATCCACATTTGTTATGAGAAAAAATAAAAGGCTTGCTCTGTCTGAAGGCACGTCTTCATCCAAACCCATATAGCTTTGGGGTTAGCGCTCCTTGGACTCAATTCTGAGTGAGATGACTCCCATCATTCACACATTATGGTCTCACTCAACAGCTAATAGTACTTTCACTCCAGATTATCATTAGAGAATACTATTAAAAACTGTCTTCTATCTAGCTTCTTAAAAGCATTAATAAAAATGTAGACATGGTGTTAACAGATAAGTTTTTCAAGTAGTATACACTTTTATCTAAAGATAACTGTATTTTTTTTCACACCAAAAAACAGTTTCCTAAAATAATATGATCCAAAACAGTATTACAGTTGATATGGTTTGGCTCTGTCCCCACCCAAGTCTCATGTTGAATTGTTGCTTCCATAATCCTCATGCGTAGGGCAAGGGACCCGGTAGGGGGTAATGGAGTCATGGGGCAGGTATTTCCCATGCTGTTCTTGAAATACTGAGTAAGTCTCACTAGAGCTGATGGTTTTATAAATGGGAATTTCCCTACCTACACTTTCTTGCCTGCCGCCATGCAAGACATGTCTTTGCTCCTCATTCACCTTCCACCGTGGTTGTGAGGCCTTCCCAGACATGTGGAATTGTGAGTCAATTAAACCTCTTTCCTTTATAGATTATCCAGTCTTAGATATCTCTTTATTAGCAGTGTGAGCACAGACTAATAAAATAGTAAATTTTTATGTCATGAAAAATCATATTAAAAATAATGTAAAATGTATTCCTGATTTGGACACCAACAGTTTTTATGACATTATTCAATATACTCCTCATTGTAAACATATCATATGTACTGTGGTAATATTATTTGAGATCTTTGCAATAGGTTTATTACTTGCTTTCCGTAAAGTATCTGCACTCCTGTCTTTTCACTGACTATAAAATGTTTGTTTCCATTTCTCTTTGGCTTTTAGAAAGCTAAGATTCAAACTGAAGGTTAACTGAAACAATTATGTAATCTTTATTCTCATAATTATGTCTTTCCCTAATCCTTAACTTCATTTACGTACATATATATATTTATTTGCACTGATGTTTTATTGCTATTCATAATCCTTTTTCCTCCTTTTTTTTCAGTTACTGCTCTTGATTTTAGTGTACTAAAAATCATGTGCAGCATGACAGGCTACAAATAGGTAAAGTATAGATACAATTATATAAAGCTTTATTTTCATATTCCTACATTTTACACCAAAATGAAGTAAAACAAAACAAAAAAAATTAAGGAAAAGAAAAATTCAATGACCATTTTAGTACTTATTTTATTTCACCATTGTTAGATCTCACTATATCTTGCTGGTTCAGAATATCATAGAGATTGATAAAAAGTGGTTGCATAATTAGCAATAGCCTTTATTTTTACCTTGCCAAATGGCTTTGAAAGAAAAAAATAAATAGATGTACACAAAATAACCACTAACATATGTATACATACATACACATATATACACATATATACATATATACACACATGTATGTACATATATATATATGACTTCATGATTAGAAATAGGGCTCTCTGAAGTACATTTCATAGGTTAAAAAAGCATGTAAAAATGCTTTTCATTCTCGACTTGCAATATCTAAACAATAAACTTACATGGGGAAAATGTATTGCCGTTGACAATTACGCAGGCATATTCTGAATTCATTCTAAAAACTTCAAGAAGTGGCTGGTCTTTTCCATTTTTTTTTCCATCATCTAAGATATCCTTTGAGAATATTCACTTAGGTGTTTTCCAGCCAGACAGTTAATGTCATTGCTGTTATTCCTTTGTTTAGCAGAAGCAAGACTTTATTTATGGCCCTAACTATTGCTACTCTAGAGTAGAGTAGTTGTACTGTGATATATTAGGGCAGTTTGTCATTTCTATATAAAAATATTCCCTTTATATGATAACACTTCCATCAAAATACTGGGCTTCAGCCACAGTAGGAAAATGAGAGGCAGTAATTAAAGTTGCTCAGGTGAAGAAAGAATCAGTGTATGCTGTATTAATAGAGCATCAGTGTATCACAAAGTAGTGTAACAAATGCATCTGATAGTGTAATTTCTTTTCAAAAGACAGTTTTAAAAGATTGATTCACCAACATTCATCTTACAGTCAAGACTGAAGAATTTGATTTGTTGTTGCCAATTCTCTTTATTATGATAGTTTGTTGTATCTCTCTTTATAAAAATGTCACATTAATACTATTTCTACCTTAGATAGCTCATCATCTCAATTCTATTATTTTCATATGACTAGGGTTACAGCACAGCTGCTACTTGGATGAGTGTTGTCAGGCTCAGAAAGTGATATTTTCTTCTGGAGGAACATGATTTGTAAATCCACTCGACACTCACGAAAATCTTTATTTGGTGTTAGTAGATTGTTGCCCTGATGGTGCCATGTTTACAAAGGAAGTTTCTAGTTTATGTCACATTTCCTTCAACAAAGGTTTAATAACTTTTGCTGTATTGGTAAATTACTTGATTTATTTTACCACTTACATAGTAAAAGCTTTGATTTAGAAAACACCTATGTGTTATATTGTGGTACAGAGGATAGGGAACTTATTGAGAGGCTCTCTAGATCTATAAAATACACAATGTTTAATTTTAAACAAGCTTCCATTATTTTCTTGTAACCACAATTACACTTTGGCAGTTTGATGAGGCCATTGGAAGTTATAAATTATTTATTTCAAAGAATAAGAACTGCTTTAGCCAGAGAATACATTTTTTTTCAGTAGCAGCTTTAAAATACATTCATTAAATTAACTAATATTAAATTGCGTTGGCATATCATCCTGAACAAGGACAAAATAATTAAATATTAGAAATATTGCTGAAAAATAAAATGTTATTAATTTCATTCAATCATTACACATATATTAACCAACCTTCTACAAGTCAGATACTATTCTGAACATTGAGAAAACACACGATATTCAAAATAATATTGGTGTTTTTATAGCTAGCTTATATTTTGTTGTGTGAGACAAATTAAAAAAGGAAATTGCATGTAATGTGTCAGGTGGTGAAAAGTGTTCCAAATTAAAATAAATGAGATAAGGACCTAAAGAGTGACAATTTTGATGGGTCAGAATGAAGAAGTTCTAGTTTAAACAATGTAGTAAGAGAGGATCCCTCTGAAAGTGAAATTTAAGCAGAAAATTGAAGAAGGTTGAGAAATAAAGCACAAATACCAGACAGCAAAATCTTTCTTGTAAAGAGAATAGTAAGTGCAAAAGCAAAGCAGGAGAGAACTTAGAGGGGCATCGAGATGGTTGAAGCATAGTGGGAAAGTGAGGAAGCTACAGGACACAGGTTCAAGTCCAAGTGAGATGTGAAGTTGTGGAGGGTACAGTTCTAATTTTTTCTTAAAAAATGGCACTAATGTGTAAACTATTTCAGATGTAATATATTTCAGGATGTAAGCTATATGTCTCAGCTCATTAAATTGTTAATATGACATTTAAAAAGTCATCAAAACACATCAAATCGCCTTGACAAGTGATACTTAGAAGCTTTTTTAATGTGGCATCTGAGTTGAGCATAAAAGTCACATCGAGCACACTAAAATGCATAAAAACAATAGGCAGCATTTTTAAAACATCATATGTTCTCATTCATATGTGAGAGCTAAGCTATGAGGATGTAAAGGCATAGGAATGATACATTGGAATTTGGAGACTCAGGGAAAAGGGTGTGGGGTGGTGAAGAATCAAAGGTTACACATTGGGTACAATATATGCTGCTTGGGTGTTGGTTAAACCAAAATTTCCAAAATCACCGCTAAATACCTTATTCATGTAACCAAACACCACCTGTTCCCCAAAATCCTATTGGAATGAAAAATTAATTAATTAATTAATTAAAATGTCAGCTTCTATTTTAGATACGTGGAGTACATGTTTGTTACCCCCACTTCTTAATCGATATATCATAGTTTACATATTTATGGGGTGCATGTGATATTTTCATACATGTATAGAATGTTTAATGATCAAATTAGGGCACATGGGATATCTATCACCTTAAAAATGTATCTTTTCTTTATTTTGGGACCATTGCAATTCTTGTCTTCTAGCTTTCTGGAAATACTCTGTATATCACTATTAAATATAATTTTCTAACTGTACTACCAATATTAGAACTTATTGCTTGTATTTAACTGTATTTTTGTACCCATTAACCGACTTCTCTTAATTTCACCCTGTCCTCTTCCCTTTCAAGATTCTGGTGAACACTATTCTACTCTCTGCTTCCATGAGGTCCATTTTATTAGTTCCCAGATAGGAGTGAGGACATGCAATATTTGTTGTCTGTGCTTCTTTAACCTAACATAATGACCTTCAGTTTTATCCACGCTGCTGCAATTGACAGGATTTTATTCTTTTTACAGCTGAATAGTATTCTATTTTGTATATATACCACATTTTCTTTACACATTTATTTGCTATTGGACACCTCCAGTGATAACAAACCTTGGCTATTGTGAATAAAGCTGCATATATCTTTTCCAAATGCTATTTTCCTTTATTTTGGATACATACCCCTAAGTGAGATTGTTTAATCATTGGTAGTTCTATTTTTAGTATTTTTGGGATCCTCCATACCTCTTTCCAATGTGGCTATGCCAATTCACATTCCCACCAACACAGTACAAGCGTACCTCATTGTTCACATACATCCTTTCTAGCATTTTTTTTTTTTTTTTGGTCTTTTTGGTAATAGTTAACCTAACTTGATGAGATAATATCTCATTGTGGATTGGATTTCCATTTCCCTGATGATTAGTGATGTTGATAATTTTTCTTTCATATGATGTTGGTTATTTCCATGTTTTCTTTTAAGAAGAGTCTTTTCAGATCCTTTACTCATTTTAAAAATTTGTTTATTTGGGTTTATTCTTTTTAGGCTATTGAATTGTTTGAGTTTCTTGAACATTCTGGTTATTAATCCCCTGTCAGATGCATAGTATACAAATATTTTCTATTATTCTGTAAATTATCTCTGCACTGTGTTGTTTCCTTTGCTGTGTAGAAGCTTTTTAGCGTGATGTAATACCATGTGTCTATTTTTGCTTTTGTTGCCTTTACTTTGGAGTTCTTGCCCAAGCATCTTTGCTCAGATTGATGTCTTGCAGCATTTCTCCAGTGTTTTCTTCTATTATTTTCATAGTTTTGGGTCTTACATTTAAGTCTTCAGTCCATTTTGAGGTGATTTTTGCATATGGTGATAGATGGGGATCTAGTTTCTTTCTTCTGTATATAAGTAACCAGTTTTCCCAGGATCATTATTTTTATTGTGAATAATGCTGCAATGAATAGTACATGCATGTGTCTTTGTGGTAGGACAACTTATATTCCTTTGATTGTTGGGTCAATAGTAATTCTGTTTTAAGTTATTTGAGGAATTGCCACACTGCTTTACACAATAGCTGAACTAATTTACATTCCCTCCAGCAGTATGTAAGCATTCTCTTTTCTCCATGATCTCACCAGCATCTGTTCTTTTATTTATTTATTTTTTTTTTGGCTTTTTAGTAATACCCATTCTGATTGGTGTGAGATGGCATCTCACTGCGGTTTTAATTTGCATTTCTCTAATGATTAGTGATGTTGACTCTTTTTTTCATATGACTGTTGGCCACGTGTATGTCCTCTTTTGAAAAGTGTCTGGTCATGTCCTTTGCCCACTTTTTTAATGGCATTGTTTTTCACTTGTAAATTTGCTTAAGTTCCTTATAAATTCTGGATATTAGACATTTGTCATATGCATAATTTGAAAATGTTTTCTCCTGTTTTATAAGTTACCTGTTTACTGCATTGATAGTTTCTTTTGCTGTGCAAAAGCTGTTTAGCTTAATTAGGTCCCATTTGTAAATTTTTGTTTTGGTTGCCATTGCTTTTTGTGTCTTTTTGGTTGCCTGTGCCTATATCCTGAATGGTATTGCCTCAGTTGTCTTCCAGGATTTTTATAGTTTGGGGTTTCACATTTAAGACTTCAATCTATCTTGGGTTAATTTTTCGATATGGTGCAAGGAAGGAGTCCAGTTTCAATCTTCTGCATATGACTAGTCAGTTATCCCAGCAATATTTACTGAACAGAAAGTTCTTTCCCCATTGCTTATTTTTGTCGATGTTGTCTAAGATCAGACAGTTGTAGGTGTCTGCCATTATTTCTGGGTTCTCTATTTTGTTTCATTTGTCTTGCGTCAGTTTTTATACCAGTTCTATTCTGTGCCGTTTTGGTTACTGTAGCCCCGTAGTACAGTCTGAAGTTGGTTAACGTGATTTCTCCAACTTTGTTCTTTTGCTTAGGATTGCCTTGGATATTTGGGCTGCTTTTTGGTTTCATGTAAATTTTATAATTTTTTTTCTAATTCTATGAAGAATGTCAGTGGTAGTTTGGTAGGAATAGCATTGAATTTGTAAACTGCTTTGGGCAGTATGTCTATTTTAACTATACTGAGTCTTCTTATCCATGAACATGGAATGTTTTTCCATTTGTTTGGGTCATCTCTGATTTCTTTTAGCAGTGTTTTGTAATTCACACCTTTGGCTAACCAGGGTGAAGAGCTTTGAACAGGATTAAAGCATGCAGACTGCACTTTAGTTAACACTATTTTTCTCTCAGAGTCATGCTAAACTTTCCATTTTGGGGAAGTATAAATGCTATTAGTCATCTTCATTTTTGGGGATCAACAAGGAGTTCCTCTTTCTACATCTTGTTCCGAAAGATGAACAAAAGCTTGAGGCATATGTATCAGTACATAAACCACAGCATGAAAACCCCCAATATACACCCAGTCTGTATTTGTCTTTTGCTGTACATATCACATTCCAGATAATACCTTGGTAAAGTATTTCATATCCTGAGTAAGTAGTACAGCTCAGCCTGTTGTAGTCATATAGACACAGATTATCTTCCATAGGCAAGATAGATAAAGGTTCTGGTTTCTCTTCTTGGATCCCATCCTTTTTTCCAAACGGCAAATCCATTACAATAATTTCCACAGAGCCAGTTCTCAATGGCATACTTCAGATATCCCATTGACCAGCCTCTATGGGCAAACCCCAGGATGGTTTGCCTTCTTTAATTTGTCTTCTCTTGGTCAATAAAGATTCTATGTTATTTGCTGCTTTATTCACAGCCAGTGGATTACTATCACCAGCAATATGGTAGTAGTCAGATTACTCCGTAGCTCCCTGCATTGGTATTGCTCCTCTTCCACAAATTGAATTGACTATTATATCATAAGACAGAGGATCACAGATCCAGAGCCTATTACAAGCAAGAGTTGATCTAAGAGTAATAGGTTCAAAATGTATGATATTACTTCAGTGGAGACTCTCTTCAGTAAATGCAATGTCCACAATAATTTCATTATCATGGATGTTTAAAAAAACTTTCATGTCAAAGTTGGTCGTATCAGCCTTCCACTTAAAATAATCTTGAACAGCACCCTCAAAATGTTCTGTGGCCTCATTTGAGGTAAAGTAATATTTTCTCTTGCCCTGTTGCATGTGACTCTAAACTGTAGCTCTTGAGGCTCAGGTTCATATTTTGAGCTTTCGTTAGTGTCATCTTTGCAAGATGCCAAACAATCACCTACTAATATTGATACCTCCTCTATTGGTAGCTGGAGTTTCATAGTAATTGAAGATATGTGAATCTAAAGCATTGTTAGTGAATCTTTTTTAACATCTCTCTCATCTATTTTGACTTCTCGCCCATTTCAATCTTACTTCACTTAAATTCTAATTTATCTTTTTTGTCGTATTTTTTTCCTTAGGACTGGTATTAATTTTTCATACTTTTAAAGGGTTTGACCATATGAGTTTTCTGGCCAAGTCTTCAAAAAAAATCCTTTAGAACTTCATCTACTGTTTATTTGAACTGGTAATCTTGAAACTCCTGAACAACCACAAATAAGATATCAATTGACCTCAGACAATAAATTTCTGAGGTCACTTTCTGTCACTTCTACAGACTTCTGGCTCTCATGAAAGTTTACATCTAGGATTTGGTTAGGGGTTTCTTCAATATAAGACATGTTGGCAGTGCTTCCAAGATCCCTAACACTGTCCCAGACTCGGATGCATGGATAGACATGATGAGAGATGTGGGAAATATTGGTTACCAGTGCAGACCCTTTCAACTCCTGGGATTGCTTTATTAATACTTTTCAGACTGATTTGTTAGCACATATATATGCTACCAATTTTTGTATGTTGATTTTGTACCCTGCAACTCTACTGATTCATCTATTATTTGTAATATTTTGGTGGAGTTTTTGGGTTTTTCTAAATACAAGATAATGTCATTTGTAAGTGAAGAAAATTTCTTCCTTTCTAATATTGATGTCATGATTTTTTTTTCCTCTTGCCTAATTGCTCTGGCTAGAACTTCCTGGACTATATTGAATAAAAGTGGTGAAAGTGGGGATTCTTTTTCTTGTTCCAAATCTTAGAAGAAAGGTTTTCATTTTTCTCATTACCTGTTCTTCCATTCTCATTTTTTATTTCTCAATAGTATGATATTCATTGTGGGTTTGCCCTACATAGCTTTTATCATGTTAAGTCAATTTTTGAAAGATTTTATAATATGGGAATGTTGAATTTCATTGAATGCTTTTTCAGCATCTATTGAAATAATCATATTTTTTTTTATCTTTGATTCTGGTGATGTGATGTGTCATTTTTATTGACTTGCATATGTTAAACTATTCTTGTCTCCTCGAGATCAATTCTACTTAATCATGATGAATGAACTTTTTAATGTGTTGTTGAATTCTGTTTGTTAGTATTTTGTTACTAATTTTTGCATCTAGGTTCATCACAGATACTGGCCTATCATTTTCTTTTTTTTGTTGTGTTTTGATATTAGGATGATTCTTGCCTTTTAGAATGAGATTGGAAATACTATCTTCTCATTTTTTTCCAAATAGTTTGAATGACATAAGGGTTTTTTTAATAGAATTCAGCAGTGAATTCATCAGGTCTTCTATTTTCTTTGATGGAAAATTATTTTATTGCTGCTTCAATCTCATTGCTTATTTTAGATCTGTTCAGATTTCTTATTTCTTCATGGTTCAATCATTATATGTTGTGTGTGTCCAGGAGTTTATCCCATTTTTTCCAGGTTTTTTAATGTGTTGATATAATTTGTTCCTAACAGTCTCTAATGATCTTTTGAATTTCTATGGTATGAGTTGTAATGTTTCCTTTCTTGGCTCTGATTTGATTTATTTTGATTTTCTCTCCTTTTTTACTTAATTAGCCTAGCTAATCATTTGTTGATTTTGTTTTTCTTTTCAGAAAAGCAACTTTTTCATTTGTTGACCTTTTGTGTTTTTATTAGTCTCAGTTTCCTACATTTCTGCTCTGATCTTCATTATTTATTTTCTTGTACTACTTTTAGCTTTGGTTTTTTCTTGTTTTTGTAGTTCCCTTAGTTCCCTCAGGTGCAATGTTACATTGTTTACTTGGGGTCTATTTTGTGAGATATGTACTTATTGCTATAAGCATTTTTCTTAGTACTGCTTTTGCTATATCTCATAGATTTTTGTATGTTGTGTTTCCATTTTCATTTTTCTTAAAAAGTATTTTAATTTTCTTCTTAATTTATTTATTGATCCATTGGTTATTCAGGAGCATTTTGTTTAATTTTCAGGTAGTTACATAGTTTTCAAAGTTTCTTTTTTTTTTTTTTAATTTCTAATTTTATATCACTGTGATTAGAACAGATTCTTGATATGATTTCACCTTTTACTCAAAGTTGTTGTGACTTCTTTTATGGCCTAAAGTATGGTTTATCCTGAAGAATGTTCCATGTGCTAATGAGAAGAATGTATATTCTACAACAGTTGGATACAATATTTTGTAAATGTCTTTTAGGTTCATTTGGTTTAGAGTATAGTTTAACTCTGATGTTTTTATGTTGATTTTATGCCTGGATGATCTGTTTATTGCTAAAACTAGGGTGTTGATGTCCACTACTATTATTGGATAGCAGTCTATTTCTCCCTTTAGATGTATTAATATTAGCTTTATATACTCGGGTGCTTCAGTGTTGGGTGCATATATATTTACTATTGTTATATCGTCATGCTGAATTGACCTCCTTTTTTTTTTTTACAGTTTTTGACTTAAAGTCCATTTAGTAGAGACTCTTATAAGTATAGTTATTCCTGCTATTATTTTTTTCCATTTACATGGAAAATCTGTCCTTCTCTTCACTTTAAGTCTAGTATGTCTTTATAGGTAGAATGAGTTTCTTTTAGGCAGCATATAGTTGGGCCTTGTTTTTAAACCCACTCAGCCACTCTGTGTTTTAATTGAACAATTTAGTCAATTTACATTAAATGTTATTAAGATTTTATACATCTCTTGCTTTCTACTTTGGAAATTGTTGAATAAATGGTTTGAAATTTAGGAGGATTATAATTTGAGTTTATTTTAATTGATTTTGAAATATATTTAGAACTATCACATCTATTATTTTTAAAAAATATTGTATTCTATTATTGTCAACATATTAGCAAAAGCATTATTGTTTATCATAATCTATATTCCAGAGTAATGCAATAAATAAGGAATAATTTCTATGGTAAGTAGGAAAAAGCAAAAGGAAAAATGTTTCTGAAAGTTTAGTAAAAATAAATTTTAGAATTTAAGAAAAATAGCTGTGTTTGGAAACTATTGATCCATGCTTTCAGAATTAACTTAGGTTGCTAATTGATTTTTTAAGTCAATAAACATTTTTTGACCATGTTATATATAAATTAGACCCTGAAGATACAATACCAGGCATGTTCACTACTTGCAAGAAGTTTATAATACAAGGACAAAAATCTGTGCATACCATATAGCGATTCACAGAATTGAAGGAATAAGTCAAAAGTCCCTAAAACTGAGCAGATGTTAAGAAGAATAGCTTATTGTCATATGAGGGCATTATTTTGAACTTCCAGTAATAAATAGGAGTGAAAATTATAATTTGGCCTGCATATAAGAATAGCTTATTGTTGTATGAGGGCATTATTTTGAACTTCCAGTAATAAATGGGAGTGAAAATTATAATTTGGCCTGTATATAATATAAGGAGGTGAGTTAACTATTAGGGAGTTTTATTTATAATTATTCTGATTACCCAGTGAGTTATAAAACATCAGGGTTGTTTCTAAATATATATTTATTAGATTATGTTGACACATGAATAGTACTTCTTTATGAGTTTAAAAATATGCAAAACATTAAACACAGATGTGGATAAGAGTAAAATAAAAGTGGATGATTGGTGGATCACGTCATCCCTGAAAATTGAATACTAAGGATCTTTTGTAACTTTAAAAAATATTTTCCCTCCTTAAATAGAAGAATCTTCCATGTGAGTTCAATTCCATAATTTATAAATGAGATACTCTGCAAAATTTCAGTACTTTTTAGCAGTAAATATGTTTCACATTTGTTCTAACACATTGCTTCACTTCCATATTAAGTGAATTACAGACCAGTTGTGGTGGTCCATGCCTGTAATCCCAGCACTTTGGGAGGCCAAGGCAGGCATATCACGAAGTCAGGATATTGAGACCATCCTGGCCAACATGGTGAAACCCCACCTCTATTAAAAATACAAAAATTAGCTGGGGGTGGTGGTGTACGGGTAATCTCAGCTACTCGGGAGGCTGAGGCAGGAGAATCACTTGAATACAAGAGGCAGAGGCTGCAGTGAGCTGAGATTGTGCTACTGCACTCCAGCCTGGTGACAGAGTGAGACTCTGTCTCCAAACAATATAATAAAAAATAATAATAATAATAAGTGAGTTATGAACATATTTTCAATAACATTATTATAATGCTTATTGAATGAACACACAGGTAACTTGAATCAAGAGATTTTAATCTTGTTTCCTCATGCCTGGGTTTTCACTGCTGTTTGAGGCTGGCCCCACTCCTTCAACTGTCCTCTTCATTAACTTTATCTGAGAAGTCTTTCTTTCTTGCTCCCCACTTGAGATATTGAGACACAACTACAACATTCGATTTGCTGGGCTTCTTCCTAGCATTAATCTCCTCTGAATGTAGTTATACAATTCAGTTAGTTTTCTGTCATCATGTCTTTGCAATCATACTGACAAAGAGATTACTAAAAGTAAAACTAATATTGCCCATTATCTGTCTTGACATCCAAATTCCTTAGAGATATTTCTTTAAGAAAACACCATATTATTTTATTCCAGAGGATATTTATGTGTTTTTGAATATAGCAGTTTCTACATATTACAAATTAAACTGAAATATAGATGTAATATCCATTGTAAAAAATATTTGAGCTTTATCAGAGCTGATAAAAAGAGGTTAAAACCTTGAAAAATATCATAAATTCAATGCCATTATGTTGTGTTTTTTAACAGAAATCTCATTTAAATTGTTAAAAGAAGACTTGATAATTTATCTTTTCCCCATTAGGCTCAGTGCATTTTGGTAGATGAAGTTTAGAAAGAGGAAGGGAGCTCAGACTTAATAGTTGGAGCCAACTAATGTACTGCCATTCTAGTCATTATGTTAAGATACTAGTGACAGAGTATTCAATCTGTGTGTCATTAGTAGTAGTATTGGCAATGAGAAAGTGTAAAGCAATAATTCTCAGCTGTGGTAAGACAGGCACAGCAGCCTTCAGAGCTACCTCATATATGGTTCTCACATTCCCCTAAATTACCTTAACCTATAAATCACTTTTATTCATCACTTTTTTCCCATGAATCACTGGGAAAAGCTTTGAAGAACATCCTACTACTGCGGTGAAGACAAAGCCTGGGCTATCCCAGGCAGTTCCTCTCTAACTCAAGATGTCACATTTCTTAGGAGGCATAGGAATAAGACCTTGGTACTTTCAGGCAGTTCCACCCTATCTCAGAATATTGCATTCTCTGCACATGCTACAGTTACTCTTGAGAAGTACAACCATAAAATCATAAATAGTTGGATGGGTTCAAGGCCACCTAAAGAATGGTCCTACAGTTGAGAGTAGAATAATAGCTTTCAGAAACTGTTGGGGAAGAGGGTGTATAAGGAAAGCGGAGATACTAGTCAGAGGGTACAAAGTATTAGTTAAACTGACAAGAGGAAAAAGTTCTAGTGATCTACTGCAGAGCACGGTAATTATATTTAATACTAATAATATAGTGTATATTTTAAAATTACCAAAAAAGTAGATTTTTGTTGGGGTGATCAGACCCAATACCAGATCGTGGGGGCGAAGAAGTCTGGCGGAGTCAAAGGAATGAGAAAAAGACAGTTTGAGAAAGAAAATGGGACCAGCGGGCCATCGCGAGTTTGGAGGCTGCAAAGGCTCTGAACTCTGGGAGCCCAAGCTATTTATTGGTGATCAAACAAAGAACAGGTGGTGAGGATGTAGGGGTTGAGAGGAAATGGTGTATCAAGTGAATGAGAAACATATGGCTACTTGAGATGATGGGAGTGCTAGAAGCAAGGAGTCAGCAAGTCTAGCAGACATGCAAGCCCTGCCTCAGTTTCTCTCCCAACACTTAGCTTTTCTCCCAACAATTTTAAATGTTTTACCAATAAATAAATAATGATAATGAATATTGTAATTAACCAGATTTAAGCATTCTACAATATATATGTATGTTAGAACATTATTTTAAAATATTTACAATTATTATTTGTCAATTAAAAATAAAATTTAAAAAGAAAATATGGTAATATGGTAGAAATGAAAAAATAAACCAGACTGACATGATATCTCTCTTTAAGTAACTAATTATTTTCTATAGAAATATATATACAAAGACCTAATTACATTTATGATAAACACAATGAGATTATACCGTACAATAGGCAGGGATTATATTCTTGGGAGTTAGACTTCTCTAAGAAGGTGATTTATTAGTTGAGATAAGAAAAACAAGTAGGAATTAGATATAAAGAACAGGACGTGATAAAAATTAGGTTTAAAAAAGGAAAGCTGGTTGTTCTCTGGATGAAAGGAGTTTAGTATGTTTTTAAAACTGAGAGAAAATGGGATGGCTTTATTGTAAATATCTTGAAGACAGTGGTTCACTACAGCTTGAAGAGGTGATCACAGGCAAATTCCTACAAGACCTTATTCTCCAATCAATTGAATGTCATTATTCTTTTGGGTATATAACCAATAAGGAGATTGCTGTACCTGGGCGATGAAATATGTACACCAAACTAACATGGTGTACAATTTATCTATGGAATCAACCTGAACATGTACCCCTGAAACTAAAATAAAAGTTTTTTATAAAATTTGAGTGTCATTAAGGAGTTCTTCTTTTAAAATCAGGTTTGTTATCTGATCAAAATTCTATTGAAGACATCTTTGACTGCTGTGGGCATTAGGGAGTGGCAACAAAAGTGGAAGCAGATAGACTTGCACTAGTGCATGGCCCCTTGTAGCAATCAGCCAGAAATCAGAAGCTCCTCTGTATTCATACATGAACGGCTTAAATGGAAAGAAGTACAGGTTTACTCAATCATTGCTGGAACAAAAAGGAGCAAAGTCATCACTCATGTTTTCAGTCTGCAACAACAACACAGCTGCTCTCATGGTTCTCAGAAATTATTGTAAATCTTAAATTTCAGAGCTCCCAAATATCTCAATCTGAAGCATCAATATAAATGCTCTCGTCAAGTCTGATGTGAAGTCATAGTGAACCCCACTTCTGCAACTGCCTCCAAACGATGATGACCTCTATTTCTCTTCTTACTTCTAAATCTCTCTCTTCTGACTTCTAAATCTTTTGTGAATGCCTCCCATAAACTGACTTTGTCTAGAACTACAGAAGAAAGGACTCTGGGAAATGAAGCTTTCAGCTTTACCCATGAAAGTCATAGGATATCTCAGGGGAGAGGTCGAGGCGATGATGAATTGACAACAGGCAATATAAGAAAACCCACCCCTTTATCAGTGGAGGGTTCATACACACCCCTTTTGCCAATTCAAAATTCTCAAGTAACAGCAGTTATAAAATCATTCTTCAGCCTTACACGAGGCAACTATTTCCTGTCCCTCTTATGGGATGTTATCCGTTTTCTATAATAAAGACTTGATCATTCTCTCCTTCCAAAAAGGAAGAGTATTGCCCTGTATATCATAATATGCATCTTGGAGTGACATTCGCTCCTTTTCTAGTGATGTCTCAAGATTTTTTGATACAATGTAACATAAATACTAAATTATGTGATATCTTATCTTGGATTCTCTCTAAAAGCAGAGGTTAAGACAAAGATTTGGCTGTAAGTAATTTGTTTGGGATATTGTCTAAGGAAATAAGAACGAGGCTTCTAGGAGAATGAGACAGAGGAGAAGAAAAACAAAATGTGTGTCACTGAGCTAGAAGCTACCGTGGAGAACGGGAGTCACTCTCAATGGACACTCTCAGTGTCAGTGTAGATTTCATTAAAGACTCTGCCGTGGATAAAAGACTAGCATATTTTCCCACTAATTCCCATTCTCCAATTATTGAGAATAAATTTCCCTCTCTGAAAGGCAATAACGTCCTTGTATTTCCCAACGGGCCCGTTTGTGGGCTAGGTGACTTCAGAAAAAAGTCTTTAAAGCACAACAGTGAAGAAAATGGGCAGAAACTTGAGGTGAGGTGCTTTAGCCTGCACAGGAACTTGCTAACACAGCAGAGGGAATTAGAGACCTGGGCAGAGAGTATATTGTCAAGGCACTAAAGATTCTGACACACACCACATGGACCACTCACAGCCATTCATATCTCACACTGTATCAACCCAATCACCAACTTCCTCTTCCAGCCAAGACAGAGTAACAGAGACCATATTTCTAATTCTACTTGAAACAAACCAAGAAACAAATGGACAAAATATGAAGCAACAGCAGGCAATAAAGGGCAGTGATCCATGGGAGAGAGATTAGGTGAGACCTATGATTGCTACAACTTACTGGCTGCAGAAAATTTCCAGGACATGAGACAGGAAGGAGTAGAACCCAGGCACAATCCTGAACACTCTGTGAGCTAAGCAGATCAAGCTGTGAGCCTGGGAAAGTCAAGGCGCCTACCTAGCATTCACAGGGAGGGATACTAGGGAGGAGAGATTTCTACAGAAAGCAGACTGCAGAGATCTGTTGAGTCTCACTCAATTATTCAGTTGAGGGCTTCTTAGCACATGTGTGTAGGGAAACTGGCTGAAATTAGGGAATTCAGTGTTGATATAATGGGGTAACCATCATAAGTCTTTAAGGGTATCACTGATCTCTAAATTCCTCTATGGGTGCAGTAATGCTTCTGATTTACTCTTCCATCTGGGGAATGAAATGTCAGGTGCTGCTTCACTTAGCTCGTCTGGACATAACTGTCACAAGGTAGGGATCCTTGTGAGAGTTTAGCCAATTGCTAAGCAGACTAATACCAGTTATACATCTAAGAAAAAGGTAAATAGCCAGAAGGTAAGACCACTGGCCCATTGAACCTATTGTGAGATATACTAGAACTAGGAATCTGTTTATCACCTGACCTTCTTAAATCCTAAATCAAACAGGTCAGGAGCAAGGAGTGCTATGATAACATTTTGGAGACATTGGTATCTGTGTCCATTCATCAAAAAAAATAGGTATTATTCTTTTTCTAATGGACAGTAGTCAGGTAAACAGTCAAGTCACAATTTTCTAGAATACATTAGAGGAATGTTTATTGTACAAGAGTTTCTTGAAATAATAATCCTTTGCAGGTGATAAATGGTAGTGATCATGATTTTTCTATTGAAGCAACAATAACAGATACTGAGTTTCTTTTGCTTGTATAAGTTAAACAATAACATGTCATATCAACATCTATCTTACCCTCAGAGCACTATAGTGTACTAGTAATCACTATGGATCATTGTGGACCATGGCACCTTGGTTGCTACCCCGGCAGTTTCTCTTTGGAATATTATTCTAATTCTTCTCTGATAGGTAAGTGTATAAGATATGCATCAGGGAAGTGTGTCTAAGGCCCTCCAGGCAAGAGGAGGCTTCTGTCTTTCAGCAATGAGGTCTGTGTTGTTTGTACCAGCACTAAGAGTTTCAGGGGATCTGTGGATTCAAATGACTCACACGCAGTGATCCAAGTCTGTCCCTCGTTCCCTACCAGACCCTAGTTTCATTTTACGAGATGTGTCAAACCTCTATGTTTTAAAAAAAATTTATGATTCTTTATCATTATGGTTAAATCTGCAGGCTGATTTGTAGTACTCTGCTCTATGACTGCCAAAGTTGAATGTCTCATTAAACTCTGCCACGGAGGCCTTCTGGCTTCCACAGCATGCCTTGAGTTGCTATTTGGCCCACAGAAACCGTTTTATTTAAGACTTTCAAGGCACACAGAAGCCAGTCAACCACTAAATCTTCATAATTACTAGTTGCTGCATTCTGTTCAAGTGCTAAAAGTAGAGCATAACACAATCATTCCTCTTCCACCTGTGCCTCATCCCAGTCCTTCAAAAATTATAATATCAGGTTCATTATGCTGTGGTAGGCCCTGTGTTAATACTACCCTGCTTTCCTTCAGCAACAAGAATTGTTGCCAACTGACAGATAAATATCACACATTGTGGGTCTCTGGGGCCACTCTGCTATAATTGACTTTGTTTAGTAACTTCTGGAAAACAAAATCTGTCAATTGCTTCTGTAGAATCTTTGTTCCAACAAGTGACTTATTGAAATAGAAGTCTAAAGGTTAATTGGTGACAGAAGGGTATGTGACAGCCTTAAGAGCTCAACATTTTGTTGTTTTTCAAACACATCTCTTTTTTTTTTTGACTTGTGGCCTTTTTATTTATTTATTTATTTATTTATCTATTTATTTTTTATTATGCTTTAAGTTCTAGGGTACATGTGCACCACGTGCAGGTTTGTTACATATGTATACATGTGCCATGTTGGTGTGCTGCACCCGTTAACTAGTCATTTACATTAGGTAAATCTCCTAATGCTATCCCTCCCTGCTCCCCCCTCCCCCCTCCCCCCTCCCCCCTCCCCCCACCCCACAACAGGCCCCAGTGTGTGATGTTCCCCTTCCTGTGTCCACGTGTTCTCATTGTTCCAATTCCCACCTATGAGTGAGAACATGCGGTGTTCGGTTTTTCTGTTCTTGCGATAGTTTGCTGAGAATGATGGTTTCCAGCTGCATCCATATCCCTACAAAGGACATGAACTCATCCTTTTTTGTGGCTGCATAGTATTCCATAGAAAACACATCTCTTTTCCTTTCCTCTTTCTCTCAACTGTTATCAACCTGTTTACTGTCCTTAATTGCATAATCATATAGTCGTCTTATTTGCATTATATTTCCTTTCACATATGTTTCATAGCTCACTTATACAAATTATATATGATGTCTTCAGAGTAAATGCCATATTCTGGAGAAGAAGGGTTATGAACTAATTTCTAATATATAGTAAAATTATAGATCATGATTCATGTAACAAACACAATTACAATAAATAACAACTCTGTACATATTTACTCTTTATCCATGAAATTCCTGATTCAGATGTATTGTATCTAAGGTATTGTAATGTATGTAAGGTATTGTATGTAAGGTAAACATACTTTTATATACTTATATAATACATACTTATATACTTATGTTTCAGGTTATAGTGAATGAAAGTATATTTATTTTATGCATTTGTATGTGGCTTACTTTTTAATAAAATGTAAAGATCCACAATGGTTTTCTCCTTTTATTTATTTATTTATTTATTTTTTGAGACTGAGTTTCACTTTGTTGCCCAGGATGAAGTGCAGTAGCACAATCTCAACTCACTGCAACCTCCGCCTCCCAGGTTCAAGCAATTCTCTTGCCTCAGCCTCCCGAGTAGCTGGGACTACAGGTGTGCACTACCACGCCCAGCTAATTTTTGTGTTTTTAGTAGACATGGGATTTCGCCGTGTTAGCCAGGCTGATTACTCAAATGATCTGCCCACCTTGGCCTCCCAAAGTGCTAGGATAACAGGTGTGAACCATCGTCCCCAGCTTAGTTTTCTACTTTTTATACATTTAATACAAAATAGCTGTATTCCATTGTCTATGAATATTTTGAATAAAGATATATTTCTATTTTTAAAAACCTCACTTTTACTCTACAACAAGAAAAATGTACCATATTGAGAAACTTTCATTTATCAATAGCAAATACCATGAATACTTATGAGAAACATTGATTGAGATAATACATAACCTGCTAAAATTCATCATTCACATTTTGTGAATATCACATAAATACGAATCCATTATGCTTGCTACTGTGTTGTATTGTACAATTCATAATCTATAAGAAGACAAATTTTTATGATTAAATACATATATTATGTTTTGATATATATTTATGGGTATCTAAACTGAAAATAATGTGTAATAGCTTTTCCTAAAATTGTTCTGATATCTAATGCATCTAGATGCATACTGAATTAAATTAACAAATAAATCTAACTTAAAGATGAGCTATTACATCAGTCTGTGAAAATCCAAGTCTTTAAAAAAGGAAATTAGGCAGTGGCATAGAAACCTCTTTTCTTAGCTTTATGTTTCCAGTATATGTTTAGTCTAGTACATACTAATTAGAGGTGAGATGATAGGTGTTCCATTCTCTTGGAATAACATCAGAGTCAATCCATTCCCTAGGATCTGAGTCCTCACAAATATACTATCTGCAGTCTCCCTTGATCAGAAGAGACCATTCAGCTTGCCCTTGTCTGATCTGGCATTTTTGTAGAGGACACTTTCTCTCATAGACTCTGCTCTGTTTGTTAGAAACATAGTGAGGGAGTGTATGATGTCTCAGAGGTCATCAGATATCATTAGAGGTTCCAACAAGTTATAATTAACCTTGTGTTTAAAGAAGAGAACAACAGGGTCACCAATAATACATTCTGGGAAGGCAGCCAGGGCACTACACCATGGGAGTCATGATGCCTAAACGTAAATTGAGTAGGCTGGACTTGCAATGTATACTGATCAGAAGTGAGACAGCGATTAACGTGGCGAGGGAGAAAGGAATTTCTAATAAGGTGAGCAGATGTCTTGGAAAGACGGGAACATTAGCCTTCAGTTTAATGGTTACAGCATGTATGCTTTCAAATAGACAAGACCCTCTTCTAGAATCAGCCTCTACATATGCCAAACACTGGTTTAGACCCGAGGGTCAATAAGGCGGCTGCGTTTCCTCTGGTCAGCATGAAATTGGGTGGATAGTGAGAGTTAAAGACAATGAAATATAAAAGTCTTAATGTTTAGTCTAATCTTTTTTAAGTTTTAGGGACTAAATCATTAAACAGTCTCCTGCAACCAGAAGATGTTTTATTTCATTTAAACCTTAGATACAAATTATATTTTAAGAAAGGAATGACTTTTTTTTTTTTTTTTTTTTTTTTTTTTTTTTTGCAAAACTCTACCCAAATAGTTTGAGCTCCCTTTTCTCATTTTTTTTTTTTCCACAGGACTACTCTGGGCAGTAGTGCAACAAGCATTATTTTCATCTTTTCTAAGGAGGCAGAATGGAGTCAGTTGTTGCTACTTGAAAACAAACAGACAAATCAATGTTTATACAACCTTACGTTTTTCCCCTTATTTTTGTACTTTTTGAATAGTCGTTTTCCTTCTCTCTATTTCCCCAGCTCTCCTTTAATAGAATCTCTGTGCTTGGCTTTTTGGCTACTGTTCCACTTTCTCCTGGGTTCTCAGTGACTGAGCTGGTATATTATTGTCATATAAGATAGGATAGGCGATTTTTAATACACACATTCCGCTTCTTCATTTCAACCAGATGACCGCACTGGACAGCAATATTTAAAGGCAAGAAAACCCTCGATCTGAGGATACTTGCCATGAATAGTTTGCATTGTCATTGAAAAAAATGTATTTACTCAGAAGCTGGTGTCAGAAATTCAAGGATAGTTTTGCACAGTTCTGCATTAGAGGAAACACCTCTTATCTAACCTGGAGTTATTCAGCTACCCCCAAATGGTAGCAAACTCATCTGGAATATTCCTGCCTCATCTTTAAAACATCTTTTAAATAGAAGTCTCAAATGTATGCAAAAGTAGAAAAAATTTCCATGAACCCCAGTGTACCTGCCATGCAGGTATCACTAATCTTCAGGACAAAGTTAATCTTACTTCCTCTCTACCACCATCCCCTCCTCCTCCATGGTACTATTTTGAAATTCCTGATATTAAATCAGACTTTCCATAAACATTTTGACAGAATGTCTTCGTTTAATATCCACACAACAAATGATATTTATTTATTTATTTATTTATTTATTTTTTTTTTTTTTTTTTTTTAGACGGAGTCTCGCTCTGTCGCCCAGGCTGGAGTGCAGTGGCCAGATCTCAGCTCACTGCAAGCTCCGCCTCCCGGGTTCCCGCCATTCTCCTGCCTCAGCCTCCCGAGTAGCTGGGACTACAAGCGCCCACCACCTCGCCCGGCTAGTTTTTTGTATTTTTAGTAGAGACGGGGTTTCACCATGTTAGCCAGGATGGTCTCGATCTCCTGACCTTGTGATCCGCCCGTCTCGGCCTCCCAAAGTGCTGGGATTACAGGCTTGAGCCACCGCGCCCGGCCAACAAATGATATTTAACCGCAGATTACCATGATACTTCCTACTGTTTTATGAAATAATTAATTTTAGTTACCTAAAAATACAAAAGAAAGACCTTGTCCTAAATTAATAACATGTATATCATATAAAATAGCCACATTATGCACTTTTAAAATGACAGACTTGTCCATAAAAGGCAGTCACTATCATTTAATGCTCAGTTCCTTCTCTGCCTGAACTTTTACATACCTTCTGATGCTCACAGCAGGACACACTATGTAATTCATATCGACATTTGGGGCATCATGCAACTAAGACAGGAATGTTAACATTATATAGCAAACTATCTCCTGTTTTGACTGAACACAGAATCTGTAATTCAAATGACAGGAAAATAAACAGAGTTTACAGCCAAGTTTACATGAAGTAATTGTAGAAAACTCAAACACACCCTATCAAAAAGTCAATGTTACTGTGACTATTTCCCCCCTCTGGAGAACTATAATACCATTGTGTTTATTCTACTTGTGACAAATTGCTCACATGAATTTTCATTAGAGGGTTCAAATTTGTTTTACTCTCTGGAACATTAGCTTGAAATCAGAATTAAAAATATACAAAGATTCTTATATGCAGATACAACACAATTATGAAGAAACAAAATAAATGATGTCTTGAAGAAATGCTAATAAAAACATAATGAAGAAAAAGCCTATCGTAGATACAGTAGTGTGACTGAGACATGCCCTGCATTCTCTTGTTTTCTCATATAAAAA
Source organism: Macaca thibetana thibetana (assembly GCF_024542745.1). NCBI lineage: Eukaryota > Metazoa > Chordata > Mammalia > Primates > Cercopithecidae > Macaca > Macaca thibetana. The sequence continues at coordinate 175,219,396 of NC_065580.1, read as the reverse complement.
TCAGAGATTATCAGAAAATGAGAAAGATCCCCATTTTGTTTGTGAAGGAGTAGAGTCAGTTCTTTCTAGAACAGTATATTATAATAATGACACAAAGACAAACATAATTACAAGATTACATTTTACATTGATTAATATTGATCATGTTGAATATATAGTTTCTAGATTATTTTTTAAATATATTAAAATCCTTAAAGGAAAAAAAAAAACCTCATAGAATTTCTGCTCATTCAGGTTCTGACTATTTATACTGCGGTTTCTGGGGTTTCTAACCTTCCCTGACGGTACTGCATCTGAAGAGTTCACAGGACGCAGAAAAAAACGTGAACCATGGCAGAGGACCCCAGCATGAGGAATGCAAAGCACACTCAGGGGGTTAACTCAGCAGCTCTCACACTGGGGGAAGAAGTCAATTAGCAACAAATTTCATATGTTTTTCCTCATGTACTCTTAGTGAAGTTAAAGACTGCTTTTAAGTAGTGACATTTTCTACTAAGGAGTGACAAATTGGGTTTTCATACAAGTCTTTCTTAAACAAAGTAACTTAGCTGTCAGAGGGCACTATAATTTTCCTTTTGCTTTGTCTCGTCTTGTTTTATTTTCATTAAAAATGTGTTGGAGCACAAAATGCAAAAGTCTAATAATAAAAGAAATCTGTAAGAAAGGTTCTATATTAGATTTAATTGCAAGGTAGTATAAATTGGATCTATCTGCTTAAAAAAGGAGAGAAAAGAAGACACTACAACAACAAAGCTGTAAAAGAAAGATGATAATATTGAATAACTGAAGAAATTTGGATCTAGGCTTTAAATTAGATAAGAGTTCTGAAATAGCTTTAAATGTATATGATGATTTTGTTGTGGCTATGTAGGATAATTTAATTTATTCCTTATGAGAAATGCTCCAAAGTATTTAGGGTTAAAGTGTAATAATGTCTACAACTTACACTGATATGGTAAGTCATAAAATATGTATATGCGAAAGAGAGACATATATATGTAGCAGACTGATGCAAATATTCTTGCAAACTTTCTATAAGTTTGTAGTTTTTAAAATATAGAAAAAATAGTGTTTGTTTAGCAACAAAAAATGAATATTAATTAAGATAAATGAAATTATTTAATGCCATAACTTCATTCCATTTAATACTATACATGAAAAAGAATGAGGAATATATTGCAGTATAAAAAGACACACACATACATTCACACAAAGGGATAAACCTCACAAAAATAAAATTGATCAAGAAAAGCTATGCACTAAATAGCACTGACTATATTATTTCAGTTACATACACTTCTAAAATAAACACAACTGTTGTATCAGGACATGTCAATGTACTGGTAACTTTAAGATATAAAAATATAGAAGTAAACAAACTACCCACCTATTTATGAAAACTGAAGAATATTTCTTTAGCATTGAAACTAATTATGTTGTGGGTAAAAGCCAATAATAGGGATTTTAATTAAGAAAAACATCAGGGACTTTACAGAAATGAATAAAATAAGGAATATATAAAATGATCTTACATAGTGAACTAGTATTTGTGAGCATATGAGTGAAATATTAGATAAACCTCAAATGAATTGTGGGAAGGCAGGTGCTTAAATTTGGAGAAGATGCTGTATTAGTCCATTCTGGCATTGCTACAAAGAACTACCTGAGACTGGGTAATTTATAAAGAAAGAGGATTTAATTGACTAACTGTTCCTCAGGCTGTACAGGTGGCATGGCTGGGAAGGCCTCAGGAAACTTACAATCGTGATGGGAGGTCAAGGGTATGCAAGCAAGCCTTCATATGGTGGCAGGAGGGAGAAAACAATGCGGGAAGTGCTACAAACTTTTAAACAAAAGCAACCAAATCTAGTGAGAACTCACTATCATGAGGACAGCAAGGGGAAAATCTGCCTCCATGATCCAATCGCCTCCCAACAGGCTCTTCCTCTAATACTGAAGATCATAAGTCAACAGGAGACTTGGATAGGGACACAGAGCTAAATAATATCAGATGCCTAGAAGAATAAAGAGAAGAAATAGAATCCATAGAGCTACACCACTAACATTTGTATCACACTTATGCATCTTCTCCCCAGTATTGTTTTCCAATATGCCTTAGCCTTCAACTCTTTAAATGTCATAAAATGTTTGCTAGGGAGCCTCTGTTTTCCAACACATGTGTATTAGTTCATTTTCACACTGCTGGTAAAGACATACCCAAGACTGGGAGAAAAAGAAGTTTAATTGGACTTACAGTTCCACTTGGCTGGGCAGGCCTCAAAATCATGGTGGGAGGCAAAAGGCACTTCTGATATGGTGGCGGCAAGAGAATATGAGGAAGAAGAAGTGGAAACCCCTGATAAACCCATCAGATCTCATGAGACTTATTCACTATCACGAGAATAGCACAGGAAAGACCTGCCCTCATGATTCAATTACCTCCCGCTGGGTCTCTCTCACAATGCGGGGGAATTCTGGGAGATACAATTCAAGTTGAGATTTGGGTGAGGGCACAGCCAAACTGTATCAACATGTTAATTACTTCATTGTTCTTTAAATGTCTGTCAAGGCTCTTTTAAGGAGTAAAGGGATTAGGTGGGGGAAGAGAAGAGAATGTTTATGAATGCTTTACCATGATTTATCAATAGGAAATGGGAACAAACCATGCAATTCTGCTAGGCTATTATGGCATTTTATTTCAATTTCATGCAAGTTAGAAAAAAGTTATATTACATTATAAAAATGGGGACCACTCATATTCTGAGAAAATTAGTTAACTAAAGTTACATGCCAAGTTTGAATTGCAATGTCTACCTTCTCTATATACATACTTCCATGAGAAGTAGGAGTTTGCAACATCATCAGTATATAAAAGAGTGCTTATGTTTAATATTACTTGGGACTTTCCATTGATTAAACACTTCCCTACACATTTGATGAAGAACATAGGGAATTTCTATTACTTAGGTGTCTTTCATTTGTCCTGTTCTAGAAGCTTATTCCTACTAGGGAGATTAGCTTTGCATGGTTTGGTTCACTTTCATAGCGGGAGCCATAAATCCATCAAAACATATAAAAGAGACTGATGGCCTCCTAATTAAAGCATGAATTTATGACAGAGACACTCTTCTCAGGGTAATTCTTTATGGAGCAACAGAGTAAGCAATGCTTATATGTTAAAATCTATTAAGAGGTTGTAACATTTATTTTAAAGGCATAAAATGAAAATATAAGGAACACATATGTAGTTACTATATTAACTGTATAGCAAAGAGGTAGTAAGACACCACATTTAGCACAAAAAGTGGGCCATTTAAACAACTACTAAGAATGGCTTTGTATTAAAAAGTTGGTGCAAAAATGATCCAAAATGATAAATGGAGGAGTGTTCTTAGTGATAGAACACAGATGTTGACTTAGAGGTGGAGTGTTTTGATCAAAGAAGCTCTATTTTGAATAACAAATTACTTATTTGTTTTAGACAGATATGAGTTAGGGAATCCATGGCAATATTTTAACTTCTTGCTTTACCATTACTTTCATCATATATATTCTCAAAAAGACTCTTTCCTGAAATATAATATCATAATCAACAAAATAATAATAATAAATGGAAAGTAAGAAAACTAAGTCTTATGAAACTATAAGTTAATTGTAACATCATTTAACCAAGATTAAATACCATGTCATAGATGTGGGGTTAACTGAAACTGCAGTATGTGATGTGTTAATACAGCTCTAGAAAAATAGGGAAAAAGATCCACAGATACAGGTTTCTTTTTAAAATCTGATTTATACTCCTTCAATTTATTGGTAATGCCTATAATCACACCTCTATAGCCCCCTGACAAAAATAAACATTTTTAAAAAGAGGAAAAAAGTATAGTTAAAATCAGCATCAAATAAAATTATTCGACTTACCGTGATTAAATATTTAGAAAAGAATATTCTAGAACCCTAAACATTTCCCGGTTCCAAAGCCACTTTCACATTTTTTGGCATTTGTTACTTCAGCAAGCCTACTTCTGAGTGCCAATTTTTGTCATAGTCCACTCAGCTAGCTAAAACAAAATGTCGTAGACAAGGTGGCTTATAAACAACTGAAAATTCTTTTTCTCAGTTCTGGAGTCTGGAAAGTACAAAATTGTGGTTCCAGCAAATTTTGTATCTGATGAGGCCTATTTCTCAGTTCGAAAAGAACCATCTTTTACTCAGAAGATACAAAAGATACAAAGGACACAAGGCTCCCAAATGAGCTTTCTTGCACCTCTTATGTAAGGGCACTAAACTCATCCACGAGAACCCTGCCCTCATGACCTAATCAACTCCAGAAGTCACCACTTCCAAACACCATCACCTTGGAGATGAGATTTCAACATACGAATTTTGGAGGGGGACATAAACATTCAAGATACAGGAAGCATTGAAATGCAGTTTCCCTAAAATATGCATTTCTTGAAATTATTAGAATGCACAAGACTGTGTGCAACTGAAATCATTGTAAGGGAATTTTTCAGCCTATTTTCACATATTCTGGTACGTTATTCTTCTATTTGTAATGTTCTTTCTATTATACAATATTCCTATTTGTTACTAAAGTACTATATAATTTGAAAAAAGTATTCAAACATGCATGCACATTTCAGTGTTCTATATTTGTAATGTTCTCTATTTTTTTTACTTATTTATTTATCTATTGAGACAGTGTCTCACTCTGTCACACAGGCTGGAAGTGCAGTGATGTGATCTCAGCTCACCGTAACCTCTGCCTCCCAGTCTCAAGCGACCCTCCCATCTCAGCCTCCTGAGTAGTAGGATCATAGGTACATACCACCATGCTTGGCTATATTTTGTACAGACAAGGTTTCACCATGTTGCCTAGGCTGGTCCTGAACTCCTGGACTCAAGCAATCTGACTGCCTTGGCCTCCCAAAGTGCTGGGATTACAAGCGTGAGCCACCACACCTATCTTGTTTTCCATTTATTTTGAAGAAATCTGCATTGAGTGCCTTTTTAAATGATACATTTTGAATGTTATTGATTAACTCATAGAAGTTGCTCATATAGTAAGGACTTCAAAGTAAGTATCAAATTATTTGGCAAAAGAGTATAGTAGCATGATTAAAGAAAAATGGACAACAACATGGTCCTACGTAAATTCAAAAAAATAGTAAGAAAGTGAATTTATACAGGAACACAAAGCATATTTTCTTATTTTCTATTTTTCATTCTTTTTTGCTATCATGTAAAAATAAACCAGGTTGCTTATTTTCATTTTTCATTAATTAAAACATAAATTAATTAACTAATCTCAAGAAACGCAGTGTCAGTGTTGAATAAATGTAAGTAATGTGAAATTAAATTGAAAGTAGCCTGATTTCCAGATACCAATTTAAGTTAGTTATCTATTTATTTATTTTTCTGATGTGTGATAATTTATAAAGTCTTCTGTGAATTAAAGAGCATAATACCACATATGAAAATTTTTTGTACACTTTATTGTGCTCTAACCTATAAAAGAAAGACATATTTTTGAAGTTAGTTGCATATTGCATGTCTAAGAAAGGCCACGTAAAGTCCAATGAAAGAGTACTAATTATTTGATAGAGATGCATATATTCAAAATGCCTTAAAAATGAAGGTGCATTTGTTAAGTTCAACTCATATTTTTTTAAAGACTGGAAATTGTATATATTAAAGTAGGCCAATTAAATCCATTAGTGACAAAATCACTGATTACTGTAAGTCAGACAAGTAGAGCTTGTTGCAACATGAGATGTTACAGTTACATTATAGAGCTGAATAAGTGAATCCTTAGTATATCCTTTTATTTCTAAAATTGAACTTGAAATTTAATTTTTATACTCTTAATGTAAGACATGTTCTAGAAATATTTTAAAATTCAGAAAGATAATTCATTTGTCAAATATAACATTTAAATATTCTGTGCTTAATCATACTAACAGTTCTTGTTATAAATCACATTTAGTGCAATTGGTTCACGTTTGTTTTGAATGTGTTGTTAGTATTACCTAGCATTGAGTGTGTTTGCATGTCTGTGGTCTGTACATGTATGTATGTTGGAGAGGATTGGACCCCTCTTCATAGAAGAAAATTATCATAATTATTGATTGAAAATACATTCTCCTCAGTCTATGCACAATCTGCTTTTTTGTTAGTTATTTTAGTAACATAATAAGAACCTACAGAATCACCGCGTACTCCCCCACCCACAAACACAAATAGACACACACAAGCTAAGGCATCGGGGCCTTAGGAATGGAGTGGAAAGGATGGATATTCCCATTTCGTCCATTTCATTCCTTGCTTCCTCATTTTACTCCATCTTTCATAAAACTATTATCTAAAAGGCAATGCTAATAGTTATCTTTACTTTTTTTGAAAATATAATTTATAGCATTAACATATATAGTTAAGTACATTTTTCTTATTTAAATTATTTTAGCTTTCTAAACAAGAGATGATTTTATACACACATGTTATGATGAAATTTAAACATTACTTTGCTATAATTTATTTATCTTAAGTAACATATAATAGAGTATGGCAGAAATATAACATACTTTAAAGATACTATAGTTTAAACATCTACAGTCCTCATGAGTATCTGCGTTTTTTTTACTGTTTACTAATTCTGAACATTTCTCTCTTAAGCATTCTTATAACTGTTTCTTATAAATGAAAATCAATTTCCTTTGGAGATATGTTTAAGATTTCTTTAGAGATATGCTGAATCTTATGTTTTATGTGAATTTCCTATTTTATAAGTTAGCGCCAATTTTTTATAATCAATGTGTAAAATAGGTGGATACATGATAGAAAGATAGATTAGATAAATAGATGATAGATAGATGACAGAGAGATAGATAGATAGATGATAGATAGATAGATAAAATAGAGTGACCATATCATTGATTGCCTAAACTGATATAGTCTTGTAAGTGAAAGGGGCTCTGTTATTAAATGTTTTAGCTAAACAAATACAAACTTGGAATTTTCTAAAATCAAACAAAGTAACAATAACCAAAAAACCCACAACAAAACAAACAACAAAGGTGGATCTGTGGCTAATTTAATTTTGGAATTATCTTTACCACATTTAGATAATGCACTTGAATATAAACTTTCATAATATGTAAATGTTTTCTAAATCGGAGAATGATGATAATTCAAATTTCATTGGAGGAAATTGAGTTAAGTTATATAAAAGAACACTAAATTTATTCATTTATTAATTCAATATTTTTTGATAGAAAGTAAGTACTGGTTTTAATTTTTTTTTTTTTTTTTTTTTTTTTTTTTTTTGAGACACAGTCTCACTCTGTCGCCCAGGCTGGAATGCAGTGATACGATTTCGGCTCACTGAACCTCTGCCTCCCAGGTTCAAGCGATTCTCCTGCCTCAGCCTCCTGAGTAGCTGGGATTACAAGCATCTGCCACCATGCCCAGCTAATTTTCATATTTTTAGCAGAGACGGGGGGTTTCACCATGTTGGCCAGGCTGGTCTCAAACTCCTGACCTTAGGTGATCTGCCTGCCTTGGTCTCCCAAAGTGCTGGGATTACAGGTGAAAGCCACTGCGCCCGGCGTACTTTGACAATTTTTTAACTCATTCATTCTTGCAATTTTTTTCTTTAAAAGAAGATTCCAAAACAGTATTTTTAATACAGGAAAAATATGAAAATATAAACGAAAAAATTTCTGCTTATTCATGGCTATTGGTAGATCTCGCTATAATCAAAGGAACAAAATCTTCAATTCTTTCTAATCATTTCTAAATTTTTATAGGGTTAAATTCTTATCTGAATTGAAGCGTTAATGTTGTTTTTAATAACTAGGCTGTTCGTGTAGTTATCTCTTGTACTTTCTTCTAGAGATCATAAAGAATTCTTAGCTTTTAATTCTTAGTGTTGGATTTTCAGAACCATGTCCTTGGGGGAAAGACATTTGTATTAATCTACAGCCTCTGTCACAAGTAATTTAATGGCGATGTCAGTGTACTTCCAGTTATTCTTAGACAAATAACTACAACAAAAATATCACACTATGATTGAACTGTACAGGAAAGGCAATAAAATTATTAGTTAGGGCTACAGAGAGAAAAGTATAGCACTTCATAATTTTTACAAATGTGAATATATGCTTTTGTATGTACGGTCTTAAAAGTCTATGGAAAGAAAAATAGGCAGACTGCTAGTTGCAAGGCTAGTGTGAATTCCATAATAATGCTATATTTTCTTCAAATGCCCTTGTTCTATCAACCTGGTTTAGAGCACATCTGTCTATCATAGAGACACATCTTTGTAACTTTTATAATTGTCAAAATAACAGGCAGTATATGAAGCATTTAAATCTAAAAAAAGCAAATTGGTCAAGCTCTGAGTCGAAATCCTACCTTCGCTGTGAGTTGAGCTAGTCATATGAACTCTCTATGACTCGCTTTCTATGTATTACTATGATTTCAAAGGTGATTATAATAATTCCTACCCCACATGGTCTGGGAGTATGGCATAAACTATTTTATATAAATACACTAGTGTAATAGTAAATTTCACTATATATGAATAACTGGTAAATAGTATTCATAATGTGTTAAATTTTATTTTAAGCATATTCAATGATTTATTTAATATTCACAGTTTCACAGGCATTTATGAGGAATAAAGAAAGTAAGTACGTCAGGCACGGTGGGACATGCCTGTAATCCCAGCACTTTGGGAGGCAAAGGCCGGCAGCTCATGAGGTCAGGAGTTCGAGACCAGCTTGACCAACATGGTGAAACCCCACCTCTACTAAAAATACAAAAATTAGCTGGATGTGGTGGTGTGTGCCTGCAATCCCAGCTACTCAGGAGACTGAGGCAGGAGAATTGCTTGAACCTGGGAGGTGCAGGTTGCAGTGAGCCAAGATGGCACCACTGCACTCCAGCCTGGGCAACAGAGGGAGACTCCATCTCAAAAAAAAAAAAAAAGAAAAAGAAGGTAAGTAACATTTGTTCTGCTCTACACAGAACTATAGTAAAATAAGTTCTGATGCCAGTTTCCACGTCTTTCTCATTAAAGTAATAATAGTAATATTAAAAAAGTAATTTTGTACTCTTTAGCCAAGTTGGTTTATATCATAGCTATGGTTTGGCTTGGTGCCCCATTTGCTCTCAACTGTCATCAAGTATTTCCAGTCTCCACAGTACGATAATTATTCTTTAGAACTATTGTGATGAGTCTTCCTCAGAGCTTCTGCACAGCAAAAGAAACTATCATCAGAGTGAACAGGCAACCTGCAGTATGGAAGAAAGTTTTTGCAAACTATCCATCTCACAAAGGGCTAATATCCAGAATCTACAAAGAACTTAAACAAATTTACAAGAAAAAAACAAACAACCCAATCAAAAAGTGGGCAAAGGATATGACCAGACACTTTTCAAAAGAAGACATTTATGCAGCCAACAGACATACGAAAAAATGCTCATCATCACTGGTCATTAGAGAAATGCAAATCAAAACCACAATGAGATACCATCTCACACCAGTTAGAATGGTGATCATTAAAAAGTCAGAAAACAACAGATGCTGGAGAGGATGTGGAGAAATAGGAATGCTTTTACACTGTTGGTGGGAGTGTAAATTGGTTCAACCATTGTGGAAGGCAGTGTGGCGATTCCTCAAGAATCTAGAACTAGAAATACCATTTGACCCAGCAGTCCCATTACTGGGTATATACCCAAAGGATTACAAATCATTCTACCATAAAGACACATGTACACGTATGTTTGTTGTGGCACTATTCCCAATAGCAAAGACTTGGAACCAACCCAAATGTCCATCAATAATAGACTGGATAAAGAAAATGTGGCACATATACACCATGGAATACTATGCAGCCATAAAAAAGGATGAGTTCATGTCCTTTGCAGGGACATGGATGAAACTGGAAACCATCATTCTCAGCAAACTATCACGAGAACAGAAAACCAAACACGGCGTGTTCTCACTCATAAGTGGGAGCCGAACAATGAGAACACATGGACATAGGGAGGGGAACGTCATACACCAGGGCCCATTAGAGGGTGGGAAGGTAGGGGAGGAATAACATAAGGAGAAATACCTAATGTAGGCGACGGGTTGATGGGTGCAGTGAACCGTCATGGCACATGTATACCTATGTAACAAACCTGCATGTTCTGCACATGTATCCCAGAAATTGAAGTATAATAAGTAAATAAATAAATAAAATAAAAATAAAAAATAAAAGAATGTATATATGGTTGTTAAGGCAGAAATATTTCCTCAAATCTGGTTGCCATTTTATAGTGTTATGCGAATTCCTGTTTACTTTTTAATTTGTTTTACATTTTTTACACATTAAAAATTATTGATACATAAATAATAATTGTACATTTTCATGGGGTTCATGTGGTGTTTTGATACATGCAATGTGTGATGACTAAATTAGGGTATTTTGTATATCCATCACATCAAAAATTAATTTATGTTGGAAGCATTTGAAACCTTCTAGCTATTTTGAAATATGTTTTTTTTCACTATAGTCACCCTGCTGTGTTACTAAATACAGAACACGTTCCTTCTAGCTAACTATATGTTTGTACCCATTAACCAAACTGTTTTCATCTCCCTCAGCCAAACTTCCCAGTCTCTAGTAACTATCAGTCTACTCTATATACCTCCATGAGATCAACTTTTTTGTCTCCCACCCATGAGTGAGAACATGAGATGATACTTGTCTTTCTGTGCCTGCCTTACTTCACCTAAGAGTAACCTCTAGTTTCATCCATGTTCCTACAAATCACAGGATTTTATTCTTTCCTATGGCCAAATAGTATTTCATCATGTATATATATCATATTTTCTTTATCCATTTATCCACTGATGGACACTCAGGTTGATGCCATATCTTTACTGCCGTGAATAGTGCTGCAATGAATAGGGGGATGCAGGCATCTCTCTGATATGCTGAGGCCAATGGAACAGAATAGAGAACCCAGACATAAGCCTAAATACCTATAGCCAACTGATCTTTGACAAAGCAAACAGAAGCAAAGTGGGGAAAGGACACCCTATTTTACAAATGGTGCTGGGATAATTGACAAGCCACATGTAGGAGAATGAAACTGAATCATTTCTCACCTTACACAAAAACCAACTGAAGATGGATGAGGGACTTAAATCTAAGACCTGAAACTAAAATATTCTAGAAGATAATGTCAGAAAAACGCTTCAAGACGTTGGCTTAGGCAAAGACTTCATGACGAAGAACCTAATAGCAAATGCAACAAAGACAAAGATAAATAGATGGCACTTAAACTAAAGACCTGCACAGCAAAAGGAACAGTTAGCAGAGTAAACAGACAACCCACAGAGAGGGAGAAAATCCTCACAGTCTATACATCTGACCAAAAAAAACTATAATATCTATAATATCCAGAATCTATAATATCCAGAATCTATAAGAAACTCAAACAAATTAACAAGGAAAAAAAATAAAACAATCGCATCAAAAAGTGGACTAAGGACATGAATAGGCAATTATCAAAAGAAAATATACACTTGGTCAACAAACATATGAAACAATGTTCAACATCACTAATCATTAGGGAAAGTCAAAATAAATTTTAATTTTCTGTAAAAAGTTTCGCTTTGTTTTTTTGGATTCTCTTTTCCTTTGAAAACCCCTTATTTTTGTTGGTATTTCAATTTTGCATAAACAATTACATGTAACTAACATGTGTTTTTTACATTTCCTAGTGAATGCTATATATTTGAATCTGTTAAGATTTTGTATTTCAAATATTAGTTATACTATTTGCAGTGACAGATGTTCAAATTGATAAAATGTAACAATTATGAAAATATTTTATTATGTTTAATCTCCTCGGTGTAATTTATGCAACATTAGAATTATTTGTAAAGACAAAATTGAAAAGTAAAGAATCTCAGAATCCTGTTTTTGCAAGTTCCAAATATAGTTTTTAAAGTATTATTTTTTATCATTTGGACTTATACTAAGTTGGGAAATAAAAGAACATTAGGATGTGTTTAGCACAGGCAATATTCCTTTTTAGTAGCATTAAACTGTGTTTTTCTCTTTTCATTTTGTAGCATTAAATTGTGTTTTTCTCTTTGCATCTGGTTCATTAGTTATTCTTTTCACAACTCTGTCAGTTGCACTTACAGATCTTAAAAGGATCTTCTGTGATCACCTAATCAAACACTCAGAGAAAGTTCCCTGTAACTCTTCTGTCATGTGAGCCTCTTTCCTTCCTTCCTTCCTTCCTTCCTTCCTTCCTTGCTTCTTTCTTTTTTCTTTTCTTTTCTTGTCTTTCTTTCTTTCTTTCTTTCTTTCTTTCTTTCTTTCTTTCTTTCTTTCTTTCTTTCTTTCTTTCTTTTCTTTTCTTTTCTTTTCTTTCGGGGGAAAATGTATTAGTTAATTCTGTTTTTAAAGGCATTTACTGCTAGAGTACTTTTCTTCCATAGCCAATTTTCCTCTACTCTTCTGTAATAATACACTTTCCACATTTCAGTTCACTAGTAGAACTAGAAAACAGCTGAGAAGAATGATGCTACCATTTAGTAACTCTATATGTATAAGGAAAAAGCTACAACAATATCCAGATCTTTCTTTTTTGAAGACTAACTAGTACCAATGTTTTTTCCTAGTAGAACCTTTTTAAACTTTATTGCTCACTAGCGACATGTTCCAAAGCCTATTTGGAAATTTTAATAACAAAACGTATTAGGCCTTTGAGAAAGTTTTTGAAGTTTTTTCGTTTTTGTTTTTAACTCTCTCTCTCTCTCTCTCTCTCTATATATATATATACACACACATATGCATTTTTTTGGCATTTCACTTTACAAGAAAAAGCCAGGCCTTAGCACATAGAAGCAACACAGCAAATGAAAGCTACAACCATACTCTTTAAGTCTGTAGTATCTCTAGGAATGAAATTAAAGGTTAGAAATAAAGTTTGACATTAGCAGCCCCTGTGGTCTTCATCAGAGGCAGACATTTCCTTTAGGCCTCAAACATATATTGGGTTTAAATTTAAAATGTATTTTTCCATATTGGCCCTAAAACCAGTGTTCAGGTTAGTGTGGCCTGCTCAGTATGTTGCTATATCTCACTGTGACTGACCCTACGTACCTCATGCTGTGTGGCTGCCTGATTCTTTTTCCCAAAACTTCTCAGCTGTCTCAGCTAGACTTGACATCTGCCCTAGCTAGACTCAGAATGTTTACCTGATACTTTCCTTCTATTACGGTACTTGAGATCTTGATCTTAACTGACCAAAAATCTAGCAGAAGACAATAATAGATGTAGAAAGATACAAAATAACTCTATGTAAAAATAACTGTGTTCCAAATGAATCAGAAATACCATGAGATAAGCAAATTGGCAACCAAATGCCAGGGCTCCGGAGACCTGCCAAGCAATCCATCTTTATTATCAATAATAATTTCCTCAGAATTAGAAAGCCATCTCATTGACAGTTTATTTCCCCTTGAAGTTATTTATTCATATGTAAAGATTTATTGGTACCTTAGAATACACTGGTACTTTTCTTATCAAGCTTATTACCCTGACTAATCTCAGTAGCACTAATCTGCTGCCACTCATACATTAGACTGAATTAATGTATTGAAAAGTCAGGAGTTATATAGGTACCAGATATAAAGACAAAGCAATGGTGTCAATGATTACATGAATAAGTTAGATAAAAAGATACATGTCAGTGAAGACAGACCCTGAAACTGCAAAACCTTCTTTCTCACAAAACAAACTACTATCCACATTCTCCTGAGTTCTGATCAGAATCAGTGGATAAAATTAGTAGGTCGAACTAGAGTCTGCAACAGAAACTTGCCCTGAAAAGCAAAATGTGGTATCTAAGGGCAATAATTCACATTAAACTCTCTGCTCTGATAATATATTTTATTTCCCATCCTAGATTTTCAAGAATTATATGAAATAACTCTTAGATTCTTAGATTTTAACCAAAAATAAAATATTGTCTATGGTTTTAAGAATTCTTTATCCATAAACATCTATATGTGTGTGTATGTGTGTGTGCGTGTGTGTGTGTGTGTGGGATACAGTTGCTTATATAGGATAGACGGATATAGAAAGATAAAGATAGATTGCTAGACAATTAAAAGCTGATGGATAGATGACAATGTATGTTAGATCCCATGTACTATATGTGAATATATGGTTATTAACAACATGGTCTCATAACAAAGGGAATAGACAATCTATTCTAATATTCATCCTATTTGCAAAGGAGAATCATGAAATCCAGCTCAAAATAACACTTAGAAGGAGGAATTAAAAATGTCCATTTATAGTTAGGTTATAGAAGACCATAGAAAACCATTCATAGAAACAATAAGAAATCATAGAAATTTTAAAAATTATATTTTTCTTTAAAATCATTATAAGGGGCTGTGGACACAGAGAAATGTAAACATGGGAGAAGCCCTTCATAAGTGAACAAGAGACAGGAGACACTTCATACATGGGACTAATTGCTAAAGTTGAAAAAAATAGCCTATGGAAAAATAGCAATTTTTTAATCAGCTCTACACTGGCATGTTAGATTAAAATCTGAAAAAACATCAAACACAAAATTACTTCTCTTGCAGAAGTAAATCTCTTTCATGAGAACTTTCTGAGCAAGTAGAGGTTAAGGTTAGAAATAAAAAATGGAAAGAGATCTTGTGTTCTTGTAGTTTAGTGTAATCAGAGTCACACTCTTGATATCTCATCTTATCATAGTCTCTCAATCTTACTCTTTTGCAGCCAAATGTTCTATCATATGTCCTACAATCTAAAAACCTTAATGTTTAGAAAACTCATTCTCAGTGTGACAGCCTCAAAGCTTTCTGGATTCCAAATGGACCAAAAGAGAAACTCACAGATATAAAGAAATAAGCAAAATCAATTTATGATAAATAAAAATGTTAAATAAATTAAGGACAAATGCAAAAATAATGCATGATCAAGAAAAACGTGGTGAATACAAATTTTTTTATTCAAGGCAATTTCTTAATGAACAAATATTGAATAAAAAATTCAGACGTAAAGCTGCAATCATTTGTTTCCAGTTTATCCACATAACACAGGCTAAGGAAAGCTATCCAGGTAAGCAAAGGTCATACCAGACGCTATCGGATAAAATGAATACCAGACAGAATAAAAGTGTGGGAATACATAAACATTCATTTTATCATGCGTCTATCTACCTTTATTTTATTTAAGGAATTATTGGCAGTTTAAAGCAAGATAAAAACAGTATGTTATTTGGTTTATAACATGTAGAATTAGAATATATGACAGTAGAAGCATGAAAAGCAAGCAGTACACTCACTGTTTTATGAAGTAGCATAATGCTCTTTGAGAGTGTATATTGATTTGTTAAAGGTGAATATTGTAATCTCAAGAGAATCTACAAGATTTTAATGCAGATGAAAATGTCCTATTCTGGAAAATAAAAAAGCTACACAGGATATTTATTAACAAGAAATAGAAGCATACACCAGGACTTAAGGCAACAAGGAATAGGCTAACTCTAATGTTTTGTGCAAATGCAGTTGGGTTTATAAACAGGCTGCCTTTATCTATAAAGTTTGCATCCTCAAATCTTTAATAAAATATTAATTCCAGCCGCCAGTCTTGTGGATGTACAACAAGGACTTGACAAAAATATTTTTTTTTTCTGTATTGACCCCATAGATACTTTGTCCCTGAAGTCAGAAAGTACCTGGCCAGTAAGGCACTGCCTTTTAAAGCTTTTTTGGTAGTTGACAATGCTATTGGCCACCTAGAACTCCATGAGTTCAACAGTGAAGATGTCATCATAGTCTACGTGTCCACAAACACACAGTCTGTCTAATTCAGTCTCTAGATTAGAGGGTTATAAGGAACTTTTAGGTTCATTTCACGTGGTTCTCTATGGAAAGAATTGCCAATGCTATGGAAGAGAACTCTGATAGAACATTATGAAAGTCTGGAAAGATTACTTCATTGAAGATGCCATTATTACAGAAAAAGCCATGAAAGCCTTCAAGCCAGAAACAATACATTCCTGCTTGAGAAAACTGTGTCCGGAGAGCCAATCAAGGAAATCATAAATCTGTGGCTATAGAAAAACATAGGAGGTGAAGGGTTTCAAGATATAGATGTTGGAGAAGTTCAAGAACTGATAAACACCACACCAGAGGAATAAACAAAAGATGACTTGATGTAGATGAGTGGTTCCAAACCAGTGCCTCAGGATGAAGAAGAAAATGTATAAGAAGCAGTGCCAAAAAGCAGGTTGATTTTAGACAATCTGAGAGAAAGATTCTAATTATTCATGACTTCATTTGACTTCTTTTATGACGTAGGCCATGCTATGATACAGGTGCTGAAACTAAAAAAAAAAAAAAGATAAAAATAAAAAATGATGGCAGGATTTGTGCCATATGGAAAAAAAAATTAGAGAAATGAAAAGTAACGCAGAAATTACAGTGCATTTCTGTAAAGTTACACTGAGTGTGACTGCTTCTTCTGCCTTTGCTTTCACCTTTTTCACGTCTTCAGCCTCTGTCGCCCCTGACACAGCAGGACCAGTCCCTCCTTTTCTTTTTCCTTCTCAGCCTACTTAACAAGAAGATGAAAAAAGTGAAGACCTTTACAGTGATTTATTCCCATTTAATGAATATTAAATGTATTTTACCTTTCTTATAATTTTCTTAATAACATCTTCTTTTCTGTAGTTTATTGTAAAAATGCAATGTGTAACACATAGAGCATATGAAATGTGTTAATCGGCTGTATATCTGTAAAGTTTCTGGTCAACAGTAGGCTATTTGGGCTTAAGTTTTAGGGAGGCAAAAGTTATACAAGAGTTTTCAATAGTGCAGGGCATCAGTGTCCATAACCTCCACTTTGTTCCAGGGACAACTGTGCTTGCAAAGTCTCCATAAATGTTTCATTGTTTTCAAAGAATACTAAGAAAAGGAAATAGGAAGATGCAATGGAATAGTATAGGAAAGTGAAAACATGAGAATTTTGTTGGGTGAAGAATGCAGAAGGGCCACTTCAGGCAAAGGAAAACATGTGTGGGAAAGTACAATAATAAAATAAATTATGTAACTAGCAGCCGGTGAGTAATTTACTAGGACCATATTGTGATAGTGATGAAGTGTTGAGTAGAGCAGAAAATGAAAACTGAGAACTTGGTTGGGGTCAAATTGTGATAAAGCTTTTATGCCATGCTAAGTTATTTGCAATTCAATCTAAGAACACTAGTAAATTTAAAAAGATAGGTAATTATTATTGTGGCATATCCGGGGTTTGTTCACAGAATGATTCCAATGTGTGGGGGAGGTATGGTAGATAATAAGGTCTGTGAGTATGGGTAAAACAATGCAATATTGATTGTTAACAGTTTAGCATAAAATTCAAATCAGGGGATGGTGAAAAGTGCATTTAATATAGAAGAGTTAGAGAAGAAAGTGCGTATTTGGAAGAAAATCTACCGAAATCCAAAACTGATTACACAAAGAAATGATGAAAATAAAAAAATCAATGATGTCTACAAGGCCTCCAGTTTGAAGGTAATGGATTATACCATAGATGTGTCACTGAATTCAAGATAAGAGCAAGATCCATGCAGGAGACATGAAGATTTTAGTTCAGGCCATATTTGATTTGTGTTACATGTGACATGATAATGTAATAATGTCTGAGGTTTTAATATATCTGTTTGGATATTAGAAGGCCTAAAATTTGAGTATAATCACCAGAGCTGTATAACTATACTGGGAAGCATGATAATGACTAAGATCACAGAAAATTTGATATTTTTCAGCAAAAAGAGGAGAGAATGTTACAAAATATTTTCAAATTATTCAATCATAGTATAACTTTAAGCAAATCAGTCATCATAATATATCTTAATAGGTCAAGGGGCAAAAGGGTAGAGAAGCCAAGACTTATGAACAATGTTCATTCCCACCACGCCTTCATTTAGATTAGTATTTCTAAATGTTTTAAGTCATAAATATACTTAAGAGCAATATCTGAGCACAGGTAATCAAGAGATAATTATTTTTCTACTTAATATATCCATAAATGAAATATTCATGCATATTTTAGATAAAAATTACTTGAAAAGCCTTGGGAATATTTTTCTGCTCTCTCTTTTGTAATTAAATATGCAAAACTTGTTTCTCTTGGTCTCTAGGATTCTTTACACTTTGCCATTTTGTGACATTTGGAAAATAGTATATCAAATAGAAAAGGCATGATCTGCCCTTTAGAAAACAATGGCACAAAATGCATATATTTTCGGGACTGAACAAATGACTTGAAATGGATAAAATCTGTTCTAACAGAAACCAATATTTCATAAGTCACAAAACACTAATCTATTTGCTTTTGAAATGGTTCATTTTCACCGTTTTAAAATAAATACTATTTTTCCTTGGACATGGTAACTTTTAAATGCAAAATTCTTATGTTAGCTGCCCATTACCTGAAGTTAACCTCTCTCTGTTTCAAAGAGTCAGCGCACATGACAAGCCTCTCCAATGGAAAATAAATTTTAACTGATGTTTTGCTTTATGATTTAAAGGACATTAATAAGCCAATGCTCATTCAGAAATTCACAAAGTGCTTATTTGTATTTAGAGTAATAACTGGGTTTATTTTTCCATTATTTTTCCTCTACATAATGTAGCTCTAATGTAAATATTCCATTGGCTTACAAACTGCAAGGTAACTGATTGTTGTATTAGGATACGATGTGATAATGTACATGAAACACTCACATATACAAGTTATTTTCATTATTGTCTCAGCTTCCACATTTTGGAAAGCAGTCAGCCTGGTTAGTATCAACACCAATTACAGTGATATTTGATGTAATCTCTTACCTTTTCAACTATAATGTTCAGACCATAATCCAATTTATTTTGTGATGTTATTATAACAGCAAATTGTAGTTGTAGATACAAAACCATTTAGAATGTATTCCATTCTTAACACACACTATATATATGTTTTTTATTTCCAAATGCCTTGAAGTTATTTTGCATGTATCTAGGTTCTAGAGACAATGAAACTAAGTATTTGTGAAACATCTAATTATTTAGTTTAAAATTGTCCTTTAACCATACATGGTTACTTAAGTCATATTTTACATTCTAATTAAAGGTAGGTTTATGTAGAATTAGTATACTGGTTTCTCAGTTCTTGAGGAAAAACATCACTGTATATGATTCATAAAGTATTAGCTCTTTGTCTGTCTTTGAGAGACAAACACAAACTGTGACCTCTTCCTATAGTGCAGATACTGGGCATGTAAGTCCTGCATAATTCTGTTTTCTCTCTGTTACATTTGTAACATATTTGAGTACATTTTTTACCCTCAGTTATATAATTTGAATTACATATAAAACTGTTTCCTAAAGATATTCCAAAATTGGAAGACGGACTTATATCTCCAACTTTTTCACAATTAAAAAGTTATATATTATTCAATTGGTCTTTAAGTGAAATGCTATGAATCCATACTTGGTAAATTGCTTCATTATTTCTATGTTAGCCATTCTTGAATAAATATGCTAATATTTTGATGGATTTCACTAAACGGGCATTAGTAATTAATTAACATCTCATAGGGTTTTTTCCATTTACACAACGGTTTCAAATGAATGAGTAAAAACTCAAAAATAGTTACTAAATATGCTATATTCCACAGAGTATGATAAAATAATTTGACCATCAATTTTATTGTACAAGTAGGTTGGTAAAGCATTATTGTTCTACCTAATAGATGGATCTTGAGATACTAAATAGTTGGAATATTTGGATAACAATTTATAAATAAATGAAAAATTCAAGATATATTATCCTAACTTAGGTAATTTTCAAAAAGTAATACTGCAAGAAGTAATATTCTAATTTTAAAATATTGCATTCTACTGATTTTTAAAAGCCTACATTTTGTAAAAGAAGTGTTCACTTCTAAATGGAAGTCTAATAATTTAAAATGCTATGTGAGCACTACCATTGAATGTTTTCAACAGTAAAAACAAAGTAGCTTATTATGCTCAACATTCTTAATTTATGTTTAATCAAGAAGACATGATCTGTGATTGTAATTGTTCACTTGAACCCAGAAAAGGATTGAGATATATGATTTCAAAAAGTAATATTTATCTTAGCAAGAGAATATACATGTATTTATTATCAGAAAGAGAAAACATCTCCCTCAGCCCACAGCCCCATCAGGATTATTATATCCATAATAATAATTTTAACTATAGGTTTGACTATTTCTTAATATTTCAGATTAACACATATCTACTTGCTTTTGGTTTTGAGAGATAAGAATGCAACTGACTTAAATCTTCATTGCTTCTCTCCTACCCCATCCCCAAGTTTCTGTTGGTATTATAGTTCCAAGATTATTAATTATACAAATTATAATTTTTTTTTCTATTTCTATTATTATTCTTTTTCCATTCTCTAAAGTTTCTATTTCCCCAGGAGTCCTAGACTCAGTTGCTCATTATCATGCTCTTTCCTACTGATTTTACTTACAGTTCTCCTCATTCTTAGCTATCTACGTCTTGAAAAGTTGTTGGAGTTATTATTTTTGGTAGGTCCATATTTTAGTCTTTACACCTGAGTAGTTAACATATTAAAATTACAGTGTTATAACATTCTGTGTTTTTCTATGTACATAGTATTACTAGTGAGGTTTCTACCTTTGGATGATTTTTTTATTGTTCATTAATGTCCTTTTCTTTCTGATTGAAGATCTCCTTTCAGCACATATTGTAGGACAGGTTTTGGTGTTGATGAAATTCCTCAGCTTTTATTTGGGAAGGTCTTTATTTGTCCTTTATCTGTGAAGGATATTTTTGATGGAGATACTATTCTAGGGTAAAGGGATTTTTTTTTTTTCTTCAGAACTTTTAATATGTTCTCCTGATCTGTAAGATTCCCCTGCAAAGTCTGCTGTAGGGAATATTGGCACTCCATTGTACGTTATTTGTTTCTTACCTCTTGCTGCTTTTATGACCCTTTCTTTATCCTTGACCTTCGGGAGTTCGATTATTAAATCTCTTGATAGTGTTTTCTTTGGGTTAAGTCTACTTGGTGTTCTATAAACTTCTTGTGATTGAATATTCCTTTTTTTTTAGGTTTGGGAAGATCTCTGTTATTATTTCTTTGAATAAGCTTTCTGTTCCTTTTTCTCTACCTCCTCTTTGAGGCCAGTAACTCATATTTTCTCTTTTGATGCAATTTTTTAGAAACTGTAAGCATGATTCATATTTTATGCCCTTGACTGTGTATTTTCAAATAACCTGACTTCAAGCTCACTAATGCATTCTTCTGCTTGATCAATTCTGCTATTAAGAATCTCATGCACTCTTCAGTATATCAGTTGCATTTTTCAGCTCCAGAATTTCTGCTTGAATCTTTTTAAGTATTTCAATCTCTATGAAATTGATCTTAATTACTATTCTGTGTTTTCTTTAATTTCTTTGAGTTTCCTCAAAAAAGCTATTTTGACTGGTCTGTCTGAAAGGTCATATTTCTCTGTTTCTTCAGGATTGGATCCTGGTGCCTTATTTAGTTCATTTGGTGACATCATGGTTTCCTGGATGGTCTTGATGTTTGTAGCTCTTCATTGATGTCTGGGCATTGAAAAGTTAGGTATTTATTGTAGTCTTTGTAATCTGGGCTTCTTTGTACCTGTCCTTCTTGGGAAGTCTTTCCAGGTATTCAGAGGGACTTGGTTGCTATGACATAAGCTATCTCTTTTTAAGGGCACCTCAAGTCTTCTGCTGCAGCTTTTGCAGACTTGTAGAGGTACTGTTATGGTGGTCTTGGATAAGATCTGAAATAATTCTCTGGATTATCATGTAGACATTCTCGTTCTTTTCTCTTGCTTTCTCCCAAGCAAATGGAGTTTCTCTCTCTCTCTCTTTATTGAGCCATGTGTAGCTGGGGGTGAGGTAACACAAGCACCCCTGTGGCCAACACCACTTGGATGGCGCTGGGTCAGACTTGAAGCACAGAACTGGGTCTAGCTCAAAGCCTGCTGTGCCCACTTCCTGTCTACCACTATGTTTGCTCAAAGCCCTAGGGCTTTACAATCAGCATGTGGCCAAGCCAGCCAGGCTTGCTTCCTTTCCTTCAGGTCAGTGAGTTTCCCCAGGTCCCAGGCCCAAGAGATGCCATCCAGGAGCCAGGGACCAAAGTCCGAAACTTAGAAATCTCCGTAGTGCTCTATACTACTGTGGCTCAGCTAGCACTCAAACCATGAGCCAAAGTCCTTTCCACTCTGTACTGTCCTTTCTACAGGCAGAAGAGCCTCTCCCTGTGGCCACCGCTACTAAAGGTTTATGTGTACTACTGTGAGACTACCACTGATACTTACTTAAGGCCAAAGCAATCTTCAATCTGCTTGTGGAAAATGCTGCCAAGCCTGGGTCTCACCCTGCAGGACAGTGGGCTCCAAAGTTCCCTTTACTTTTCCCTCTGCTTTTCTCAGGCAGAAGGATTCTCTCACCATTGCCACCAAAACTGGGAATCTGCTTCATCTCACCTGAAGCTAGTACATTTCAGAGTCTCACCCAAAACCCACAATGTACCTCGTGGCCACTGCCAGGGGATGTGCGAAGGGTGATGTCAATGATTCTAGAGTGTCTTTCCTGACCTGCTCAGTACCTCTTCAGGAATATAAAATTAAAACCAAGTATTGTGATCGCTCACCTAATTTTTGGTCCGTCTGATTTTTTGTTGTTGCTTTGTGGTGGTGGTGTGTGTGTGTGTGTGTGTGTGTGTGTGTAAATAGTTATTAAACTTACTGATTCTTCAGGGATGATAATTAGTGGAGGCTTCCATTTGAGCATCTTGCTCTACCCTCTCTGATTTTCATTTTATGTCAATTGTACAGGGAAGAATTTCTTTTTTTATTGACAAATTATCATTGTATTTATGGGGTAAAAAGTGGTGTAAAATTTTTTAATACAATGTAGAATAATTAAATCAAGTTAATTAACATACTCTTTACTTCAGATATTAAAATTTCCATAAGAACATTTAAAATGTACTTTCTTAGTAATATTTAAATGTATGCTACTCAACTAAGAGGATAATCAACATGTTGTGTATTGATCTCAAAAAAATTAAAAAACAGTTATTCCAGCATACTCATATACTTATATAAGAACGTATGTTTATTTGCTTTTCTTGACGTTTTCCCAAGTACAATTCTGAAATGAGAAATATTTTTAATTACTTAAAATATATGCTGTCAGTAATAATGAGGAATGTGGTAATCTGTGTAATTTACTAAGTTGTTGGTCATCCCATTTATTAGAAAAGCCTTTCTTGTTTTTTAATTTATTATTTATTATTATTATTATTATTATTTTGAGACAGAGTCTCACTCTATTGTCCAGACTGGAGTGTAGTGGCACGACCTCGGCTCACTGCAAGCTCCGCCTCCCGGGTTCCCACCATTCTCCTGCCTCAGCCTCCCGAATAGCTGGGACTACAGGCGCCCAACACAACGCCCGGCTAATTTTTTTGTATTTTTAGTAGAGACGGGGTTTCACTGTGTTAGCCAGGATGGTCTCGACCTCCTGACCATGCAATCCGCCCGTCTGGGCCTCCCAAAGTGCTGGGATTACAGGCGTGAGCCACCACGCCCTTGAAAAGTATTTCTAATGCAATAAAAAACCCTTAAGTCAAAGCAGTAAAGAAGAATTTGAATAGTCAGAATTGTGGGTTTTTTGCAATATAATGGAGTAACTTTATGGCCATAGAATCCAATAATTTTTTTAAAAAAGGAAATGGAGTCTGAGTTTTTATATTTATAGATTTTTCCTTTCCTTTTTTTGTAGTTTCTCATTTTTGTTAAATTGTACTCAAGTAATAGCCTATGTGGAATTGAAAATTAAGGATATTTGCTCTCCACTACAAATAATTTGAAAAGCGATGGTTTAGCCAGTGTTTTCAATAACTGTTAACTGACAGACTAGATCATGAACTCAAACTTAGCAAGATGCCAACATATCAGCAAATAGGTGAGGTGTCTAGAAAAGGCACAGGTTGCCAAAATTTAGGACTGCTGGTTTAACTTGATTAATCCTTTAAGTCCCTTCTTTCATGTTGTGTGCAGATGGGTTTCGTGTTTGGCTCACTTTTAAAAAGATCTTCTCATTATCTATTATGCAAATATGTATGAGGAATTTTTTTTTTTTTTTTTTTTTTTTTTGAAACAGAGTCTCGCTCTGTCACCCAGGCTGGAGTGCAGTGGCGCACTCTCGGCTCATGGCAAGCTCCGCCTCCCGGGTTCCTGCCATTCTCCTGCCTCAGCCTCCAGAGTAGCTGGGACTACAGGCGCCGTCACCACATCCAGCTAATTTTCTTGTATTTTCAGTACAGACGGGGTTTCACCGGGTTAGCCAAGATGGTCTCAATCTCCTGACCTCGTGATCCACCCGCCTCCGCCTCCCAAAGTGCTAGGATTACAGGCGTGAGCCACCGTGCATAGCCGATATTTTTTAAATAAATTTATATTTATAGGTTTCAAATATTTCCTTTTCTTAGTCATTGTATTAGTCCGCTTACATGCTGCTGATAAATACGTACCCAAGACTGGGAAGAAAAAGAGGTTTAACTGGACTTACAATTCCACATGGCTGGCGAGGCCTCAGAATCATGGTGGGAGGAGAAAGATACTTCTTACATGGCAGTAGCAAAAGAAAATTAGGAAGAAGCAAAAGTGGAAACCCCTGATAAACCCATCAGATCTCGTGAGACTTGTGTACTATCACAAGAACAGCAAGGGAAAGACTGGCCGCAATGATTCAGTTACCTCCCCCTGGGTCCCTCCCACAACATGCAGGAATTCTGGGGAGCTACAATTCAAGTTGAGATTTCCATGTCTTCCCTTATAAAACTGAATGCCTTTAACGGCACACAAAGCACCTCTTGAAAGCTTTGGTGCTTAGAAATTTCTTCTGCCAGATACACTAAATCATCTCTCGAAAGATCAAAGCTTCACAAATTTCTAGGGCGGGGGCAAAATGCCACCAGTCTCTTTGCTAAAACATAACAAGAGTCACCTTTGCTCTAATTCCCAACAAATTTCTCATCTCCATCTGAGACCACCTCAGCCTGGATTTTATGGTCCATATTGCTGCCAGCATTTTGGGCAAAGCCATTCAACAAGTCTTTAGTTGGTTCCAAACTTTCCCACATTTTCTTGTCTTCTTCTGAGCCCTTCAAACTGTTCTAATCTCTGCCTCTTACTTAGTTCCAAAATCACTTTGACATTTTCAGATATATTTTCAGCAGCACCCCGCTCTGCTGGTACCAATTTACTGAATTAGTCTGTTTTCACACTGCTGATAAAGACATACCCGAGACTGGGAAGAAAAAGAGGTTTAATTGGACTTACCGTTCTACATGACTGGGGAGGCCTCAGAATCATGGCAGGAGGCGAAAGGAGCTTCTTACGTGGTGGTGGCAAGAGAAGAATAAGGAAGAAGCAAAAGCAGAAACCCCTGATAAACTCATCAGATCTCCTGGAATTTATTCACTATCACGAGAATAACACGGGAAAGACTGGCCCCAGTGATTCAATTACATCCCCCTGTTTCCCTCCCACAACGTGGGAATTCTGGGAGATACAATTAAAGTTGAGATTTGGGTGGGAACACAGTCAAACCGTGCCAGTCTTCTACCTATTTCATGAGAATAGTTGATACACAAGTGACATTATTCAGTCTCAATAATATAATGTTACAGAATTAACACCACTGTTGATCCTTTTTTTTTTTTTTTTTTTTTTTTTTTTTTGAGACCGAGTCTCGCTCTGTCGCCCAGGCTGGAGTGCGGTGGCGCGATCTCGGCTCACTGCAAGCTCCACCTCCCGGGTTCACGCCATTCTCCTGCCTCAGCCTCCTGAGTAGCTGGGACTACACCGGCCACCGCGCCTGGCTAAATTTTTTGTACTTTTAGTAGAGACGGGGTTTCACCGTGGTCTCGATCTCCTGACCTTGTGATCCGCCCGCCTCGGCCTCCCAAAGTGCTGGGATTACAGGCGTGAGCCACCGCGCCCGGCCCTCTTATTATAATTCCACGGTTAGTTGCAGTTTCTTTGCTCATACCCTAATTAGAAGAAAGTACACTTTCTTCAGTATCTATCAATGCATTACAGAATGGTTCCCATGCATGTCATTCCTGTGGTCTTCTTGGTGAAATTCTAACTCAGAAATTACTTGTTTTTTTAAAAATGTGGATAATAAAAATACTCTTTAAGATTGAAATATTGTATTGATTTCTAATGCTGAATCACTTAAAATTCAAAAAAATTAATTAAGTGCTGGGATTACAGGCATAAGCCATCACACTGTGCCACTATTTATTTTTTAAGTAACTTTTATGTGATATAAGTTGCTTTTATGCTTCTCCAAGACTGAAATCCTAAATAAAATAATATGTTATGGTCTGTAATCCCAGCAGTTTGGGAGGCCGAAGCTGGCGGATCACCTGAGCTCAGGAGATCAAGAGCAACCTGGGCAACATGGTAAAAGTTCATCTCTACAAAAAATTAGACAGGCATGGTGGCGCAGGCCTGTAGTCCCAGCTACTTGGGGGACTGAAGCATGAAAATTGCTTGAACCCGGGAAGTGGAAGTTGCAGTGAGACGAGATTGCGCCCCTGAACTCCAGCCTGGGAGAGGGAGTGAGACTCTGTCTTAAAATAAAAAAGAAAATAAGTAAATAATAATAATAATTACAACTTAAGTGGTACACTTATTTTGTTCATATATTATTTTAAATCACACATTTAATCCTTGAAATGGAAAAACAATCTTTGTTTTTTGATTCCTTTAAACCTCTCTGTATCTTTTTTGGTATAAGTATCTTTAAGAATCAAAGATTTTTTCTAATTAACAGACTTGTGTCATCAACAATAGATAATTTTTACATGTTTTTAAAGTTCAAAATAAGGAATACTCTAAATTTGTTGATCTATTGTCATTATTTACTGAGTTATACAGTAGCAATGAAAAAATAATTAAAAAGTACAAGA
Organism: Macaca thibetana thibetana; assembly: GCF_024542745.1. Lineage (NCBI taxonomy): Eukaryota > Metazoa > Chordata > Mammalia > Primates > Cercopithecidae > Macaca > Macaca thibetana. The sequence continues at coordinate 175,192,247 of NC_065580.1, read as the reverse complement.
ATAAGAGTAGCTGAGGAATTCCATCAAATTGACAAAATTTTTGAAAGTACAATTTTGGGAACCTATAAATTTAAAGGAAATTCCTTTATATGTAATGTACTGGGACTCCAGCCAAAATAGCATTTTTATTTTTCTTAGTCTAGAAAGAACCCCTTGCTCCAGGAAAGTAACAGAGGCAAAATTGGTGGAAATGGAAGGTAATGCAAGCAAATCCCTTTTTTTCTCTCTAAAACTGTGACATTTCTTTGAAGTTTTGATTTACACATTTTTCTATCTTTTCAGTATCATGGTTATATGTATAAAGTTTATATTTTGTACTGAACACTAAGTCACAGTAGAAAATTTACATTCAACAACATTTAGACTAATTGCTTATTTTAACCCTTTACTCATTTGCCCAGAGAATACTCTCCAGCAGCTCTTGCACTGGAGGTAACTTTTGCTACAATATATCTCACTTTTATTGTTACTTTGGCATCACTCTAGTTTACTGACTTTGGAAACAAAAGACATCATTCTATTTATAGCATTCTGTTTTTACTAGTGATATTTCAATTTACAAAATATAGTAATTCTCAACTGCTGAAAATGTCAACTCCTAGAAAAAGTAGCTCCTTCGCGTGCTGTTAACATCGTTCTCAAACAGCTGTTCGCGGAAGATTCATTTGATGAATCTGATTTTTCCAAAATAGATGATTCTCATGATTCAGATGATTCTGATGTTAGTTCTGATTACGAATAACTCCAAGAACAGTTTTTATATTCTATTTCCTCATTGAAAATCCGTTAGGTTTGGTTTAGCCTCAAAGAGCATGTTTATGTAAAATTAAATGAGTGCTGGCAGTGAGCTGCACTTTTTTTTTTTTTTTCTAAACAGGAAAAGGGTGAAATCTTATGTAATTCAAGTTTCTTGGTAGTATCAACAGTACCGATAGTGGTCATAGTAATCATAGGATGGTGGCACTAATTATAAAAAAGTATTGTTAATAATAGCTAAGGATTACTGAGTGCTCATCCTGTGATTAGAATGATGCTAAGCTCTTTGCATTTATAATCACTTTTTTGCCAATCACAATAGGTGAGAGGCATTATTATTTAAGTGAGAGCCATAATATATATTACGAGATGCATTTAGAATGAACAAGAATGAAGCTGGCAACACCAAAGAAGAGACTCTGCACTGGGTAGATATTGAGGGTTTGGTTAAGGCTGGGTGCTAAGAATATTTTGAGAAACAGGTCATGCAGATAATGGGTGATCAAGCTCATTCAAATGCAGGTCTCATGATCTAAGGTCAACGTGTCTAACTGTTCAGGACCTTTTCATTGGTTCTAATAAATGATAGTACGTGCAGTAGCTAAGATTCTTAATTCTGGGGTCAGACTTTCTTGCTTTAAATTTTCTTTCAACCACAGCTTTCTACTCACTAGGCTGATGTTGGATAAATTACTTAATTGATCTATACCTTTGTTTTCTCATATGTAAAATGGAGATGATAATAGGGACTCCTTACTAAGATAGGTGTAAAGATGGCATGTATTTATAGCTACTATATATCTGAAAGGTTTCAAAGAGTGCCTGGCACATAGTAAGCACTGAGTGTTGGCTATCATTTCTTAAGAACTAATTCCCTGTTGGGAAGGTTGAAAGCTTTATAGATTTATAGTTTATATGATTCTTTGACACTTCTTTTTTAGCAGTTTGTTTTATTGGTTACATAATTATATTTATTTAGACATAGCTAACTAATATTATAAGACATCATAATTGCATTTTATCCAGGTAGAAACAATAATTATACAATCATATCTTTTAATGCCATCAGCAAATAAAGGTGGAATGCAAGTAAAAATTTTTTAAATGCTGTGTCTAGATATTTATAACATGTTTTTCTAGCCAGATGTGGATTTGAGATTTTAAAAGCACACATATAACTTGGTATAGGAGATTCTAAAAAAAGCAGTTGTCAGTATTTGTAAAATTATCAGTTGTTAATGTGTAAAATAAAGTATTCAGAAGAAAGAAGAGGAGATGGCATAGACATTCTCTTCAGGCCACAGAACTGGCAGGTTTACTATGAGTTTTACAACCCAAAGCAAGTATATTTCTAAAATCTTGCATATGGCTTTACACATGAGTAAGTGAAAATGTGATGTTATAAAGTGGTAGCAGCTTTGCATTCCTGTCCAAAATAAACATTTTAAAATATATTGTGTAGATGTGCTCCTTGGGGAATGGAATTCAATAATTTTCTTTAGCAGTCAACCAGTAAAACTGAGACTCTGTTATTGGAACAGAGAGTATCTACTGCAAATTTCTAGATACTTCCAGTAAAATCTATTTATGATATAGGGCATTTATATATAGAATTGATGTAGCCATTGGTATGAGCTGAAAAATGTATGTGTTGAAGTCCTAACACCAGTGCTTCAGAATGTGACCATGTTTTGAGTTAGGGTCTTTACACAGGTAATAAAGTTAAAATAAGGCCTTTGGAGTGGGCCTTAATCTGGTATCACTGATGTTCTTATAAAAAGAGGAAATTTAGACACAGATGTACAGAGGAAAGACAGTGTGAAGACACAGAAAGAAGACAGCCACCTACGAGCCAAGGAATGAGGTGAGGCTGCACAAAACTTTTCCTCATGGTCCTCAGCAGGAATCAACTCTGAAAATACCTTGGTGTCTTATTCATGTGTGCTTGTATCAGAAAATACCTGAGACTGGGTAATTTATAAGCAACATAAACTCATTTCTCACAGTTGTCGAGGCTGAAAGTGTAAGTTCATAGAACTGGCAGTGTCGGTGCCTGGTGAGAGCCTGGTCTTTGCTCCAAGATGGCACTTTGTTGTTGCATCCTTTGGAGGAGAGAAACACTGTATCCTCATGTGTGTGTGTGTGTGTGTGTGTCTGTGTGTGACTTTAGAAGTCTGTTATAGCATGGTATAAATTAGCTGCATAATAAATAATCACTATAATTTTTACTCATTGTAGTAAGTATAACTTTGGATTTTTTAAATGTATTTTTATAATATATGTCTCACTGAATGAAATATCAGAGAAAAATTAGAAACAAAAACACATGAAAATTCCTGAGAGTAGACACTACTTTAGTTAATATAAGAGGTACTGTTTCCCTGAATTCAAAATAAGATCATGTCTCTAATGTAGGATAATATGATAGAAAGAAGCAGTGGACTGAATGCAAATGACAACGTTTAGTATTCTCTGTGGTAGGAAAAGGGATTAGGGAATATTTCGTTCATCTTAACAATTTTTTTAAATCTCATTATCTGTACAATAAGAGATTTGAACAAGATCTTCTCTAGGGTCTATTCTAATTGCAAACTTTTGTAATTTTAATGGAAAACAATTTAAAAATAAATCAAAGTTTGTTTCTAATGAATGCTATTTCAAGTTTAATTGAATAGTTTAAATGAATAATATCACATTGGAAGGATCCCAGAAGACCTTAATAACAAAAAAAGGTGGTTGGGGGGGAACACCACTGTGAGACAGTAGAACATTTTTTCTTCTCAGTTATTACTAAAAATCTTTAATTCCTATTTCCCATTTGATGTGATTTTATACAGATCATTATAAATGTCTCTTTGCTTCATCATTTTAATTTCCCCAGTATTATAAAAAAGTAACAAAAAAGTCAATATATTGGGCAGTTCTGTAATACGTATTTTGATAATTCTGAATCTACCTGCATGCATAATTGTTTCTGACAATAAATATTGGTTGGTTGAATTGATAAGAATTCCAACAATTAACCTGGAAAGTGTTTAATCTGATTTGACTTAGTGAGATAACTTCTTTACAAGTTGTTACAATGGAGAGGGAAATTTCTGGGTAAAAGATTATTATTATTATTATTATTATTTTTGAGACAGAGTCTTACTCTGTTGCCCAGGTTGGAGTGCAGTGGTGCCATCTCAGCTCACTGCAAGCTCCACTTCCCGGGTTCACGCCATTCTCCTGCCTCAGCCTCCCGAGTAGCTGGGACTACAGGCACCCGCCACCACGTCCCGTTAATATTTTGTATTTTTAGTAGAGACGGGGTTTCACCATGTTAGCCAGGATGGTCTCAATCTCCTGACCTCGTGATCTGCCCGCCTCAGCCCCCCAAAGTGCTGGGATTACAGGCATGAGTCACCACACCTGGCCGTAAAAGATTATTAAAAGGAAAACAAGCAAAATCTGTAGTGTTAAATAATTTTGTTGATGAAAATTTAAAAGTCCCAGAAAATGTGAGTAAAAATCAACCATAAATCATATAATTTATATGTGTGTGTGTGTGTGCATGTATATATAGCCATACTCTAAATCTCCATTATGAATTAGGAACACACATTTCTTTTGAATGCATACATTGTTTCACTGCTTGTGCAAAGTAGTGAAACACAGATGCCAGCTATTTTAATTTATCCTTTATCATCAACACCAGATAGATTTGGACTTTACCTGTAAGAAAACTCTACATCCTTCTCATTTTTTCTATGAATTTCATGAGGTTTGTGTGTTCATGTACACTTCAGACCTCAATATTTTACTTTGCAAAATTCTAAGAGGGAGTCATTCATGTTATCATATGACTATGACTCAGACATTGTACTTCTTGGGTTTTCTAAATCTAGAAGTGTGACTGAGACCATTTCTCTGACTTCCACTGAAAACAAGAACACAATAATCAAGAAAGAGAGAAAAAAAGAAAGAAAATAGACAATAAATATTGGTTGGTTGAATTTATAAGAATTCCAAAAATTAACCTAGAAAGTGTTTAATCTGATTTGACTTAGTGCGATAACTTCTTTACAAGTTGTTACAATGGAGAGGGAAGTTTCTGGGTAAAAGATTATTATTATTATTATTTTTGAGAGAGAAAGAAAGAAAGAAAAAAGAAAGAAAGAAAGAAGACAGATTTTTTTTTTGAGACAGAAAGAAAGAAAGAAAGAGAGAAAAAAAAGAAACAAAAGAAAAAAAGAGAAATTAAAAAAAAAGAAAGAGGCAAATCAAATCCAATGAGAAATTTGGGGTTTTATAATTAATAATAGAAATGAAAAAGATCTTCAAAGAGAATACCTTTTCAAGAATTGTGAAGTGTCTGTCATGTTGCCTTACTTGCAAGCAATTTAGCTTGCCTTACAGTTAATCGCATGCTGGAAGAAGACAAAATCTTATTGGTTCTGTGAAACAGACTGTATTACTCATGGCACAGCACACAGCCTGAGATTCATGTTTGTTTAGATTCTTCTTGCCCCACGAGTCTCTCTGGGGCAACATGGAGGGGAGAGATATTCCAGCTGAATGGTACACATCTGGTGGCTTTAAGCCCCAGCTTAAGAAAGCCCAAGCTTAAGAAAGGCCATCTGCAATAAGTGGGCTGCAAGGAAGTCAGCTCGATCTTTGCAACAGATGGAAACTTTATCTTTCTTAACCTAGACAACAGACAAATCAGTCCTCCGCTCCGGAATGAGACAGTATCTCTCTTTTCCGCGGCACTTCGTTATACAAGTAATCTCAAAAAGATAGTCTAGAAGAAAAGCTGTCAACAACTCTGCTCAAAACAGATGGAGAGGCCGGGCGCGGTGGCTCAAGCCTGTAATCCCAGCACTTTGGGAGGCCGAGATGGGCGGATCGCGAGGTCAGGAGATCGAGACCATCCTGGCTAACACGGTGAAACCCCGTCTCTACTAAAAAAAAATACAAAAAACTAGCCGGGCGAGGTGGCGGGCGCCTGTAGTCCCAGCTACTAGGGAGGCTGAGGCAGGAGAATGGCGTAAACCCGGGAGGCGGAGCTTGCAGTGAGCTGAGATCCGGCCACTGCACTCCAGCCCAGGGGACAGAGCGAGACTCCGTCTCAAAAAAAAAAAAGAGAGAGAGAGAGAGAAATGAGAGAGAATTATGAACAATAGTTTTCTGATTGTCTCATTGTATGTTATTTCTATAACATGGTCTGGGGATGATGCTTCTTGTTCCTTATCCCTTTCTTTTTCTTTCAGAGTTTGCTTTATTCTATTCTCCAAGTGCCTTTTATTTCTAATGCTAAGAAGATCAACCAATCTTGCTTTCAGTGGCTTGTATTAAACAATATTCTGAAAAACGTATATTCTACTACAAGGAATAAATGAATATTTTTAATTAAAATGATTCTTCTGTTTTAGAGTGGAATTAAATTCCTAGCTAACAGGAAATTATTTTTCCATACTATTTCAATAATTATTTGCCAAACCTAGAGATCACACATTTTGTATTTATTTCTGTTTCATTTCAAGGAATGACAAATAAATCTATAGGTACAATTCTGCAAAGATTATACAACCAAAATAATTTCACATGTAAATTAATGCTAGAGGCCTTCAGATCCAGAAAAGGAAAAAGATGTTGCTAGTTTCTAATCCCAAGATTCAAGCTAGTGCTTATGTTTCTAAAATTATTTACCTTTACTGGTAGAGTTAATAAATGAAAAAAAAATTGAGGCATCTATACATTAGCCTGAATATTTCAAATATAGAGAGAAAATGTCAAAATTGCCTAAATTACAAAGAAGAAGAACTCCCTTGAGCAATTCAAGTGACTTGCATGAGGAAGTAGACATGTATAAAAGAATAAGAAAAAGAGAAAAAACTTAAAATATGTAAGTAAAATGTAAATGGAACATAAGTGAAGTCAAATGTATGCTTGAAAATCTTAATGGAAACAATCTGACACAATGTGGCAAAGCAAAATTTTAATGAAAGTCATATAATATATAAACACAAATATATGTATATTTGTGTGTAAATACAAAAATATGTTTATAAATAAAATACAAATAATAATTTGTATTTATAAACAAATTATATATGCATATATCATATAACATATATACATACAAAGAGAGAGGGAGAGAAAGAAATCATAGTATCTGAATTTGGTAGCTGCATTATGAGGAAATAATTATATCTATGAAGATAAAAATATGAAAGAAAAGCAATAAACAAATTATTTTGCTCTCTGTAATTTATTAATTGTTTTGAGATAATAAAAAAGATCCATTTTAGTAATAATATAAATATTTTAGTTGTCCTCTGATATAATGTCTGGCACATCCCTACATTTCACATATTTAAATCATTTAAAGATATAAATATATATTAAGGTCTGATTATATAATAAAGGTCTGAATCACCTTTAAGTAATTGACTATTTCATTCATGTAAGGGATGCATAAATATGCTTGCTGAAACTCCCTTTTAGTACAAAGTATACTGACTGGTCATGGGTATAATGGCTACATTCCAATGCTTCTGAATGGCACTTTGTTTGTTTGTTTAAGATAAATATTATCCATAAACTACTAAAAGCCATAGAAGAAATGGAATGATAAATCTGAATTTCTGTATTCATAATTTGGCCATGTTAATGACAAGCTCTATGATCCTGGCCAAGATAGTTCCTGATTACATTTATACACCTTCACAGCAAGCCTATTAGCGAACATGATGTCTATGTTATATTTGGGTTTCAAAATTCTATGTTAATAACAGAATCCTGCTCTCTAAAGCAAACCTCGCTTACAGTCCATTGCAGTCCCGCTTTCATGTGGAGTGTCCACTTCTGCAACATCAAGAGGAAGTCTCCCATTTCTAACTCTTGATTTACTGGATGAGTCAAATTTAACCAATAAAACAAAGACACGGTTGCAATGTTTTACATGAAAAACATCTGAGTGTGCTATGGTTACAAGCAACAGTTCATTTTGATAATTTTTAAAAGGAAAATATAAGCAAAGAAATGACAGAGAATAGGATGGTTTTACAAAGGTGAATTAACCATGGAATCACAGAAAAAAGATAAAGTATCTAAATATACAATTATTCGAAGTTTCTTGGGAACTTTAACAATTTTGTTTTCAGATCTACTTTATTTCTTTTTTTTTCTTCATCTGTTTTCCATGTTATTTTATATTTTGTAGATCCTTTCTGAGGCATCTAAAAGATTCTCAAAAATGGGAGATCTAAAAATATCTCTGCAAAATATAAAGTCCTTGCTAAATTAAAAAAAAAAAAACTTCAACCAAATATACTTTTGAAGGTATAATACTACATAATGCAAATTTGAGGCAACATTATTTATGAACAATGTGATACAAACAAACAAAACAGACATTTTAATTCATGATAGTTAAGATATCAGGAAAATTAATAAATGATCTATGAATATCAACTAGTATTTTCCTTAGATTTAAGAGATACATTAAATATTCAGCTAACATACACAATTCCAATGCTATTGCTGAAGAAACTGAGATAATGGAGAACAGGATGTTATTACTGCAAGATTCAATATTTGCAATATCTAGCATTTTGTTCAGCTTTATTTCCTCTGGTACACTTGAATGTCTAAAATCTACTCCCATATTTTGAATCAAAGACCTTAAGAAATTTTAAATATAAGAAAACTGTCCATCAAAATGGCAGTTTTTGGAAAAAAAAAAGTTTTACAAGAAAATCAACGTTGAAAATTGTACTTTGAAAAGTAACTGAATTTCCAATTACATAGCAACACTAACAAGATAATTAAAGAAAAACATGCCAATTGAGTTTTAAGAATCACCAAAAATTAAGATCAAAAGAAACTTCCAGAGAGAGTTTTATTTCATACTATAAATCTTATGATGGGAAGAATTTTTGCTTATAACTCTTTTTTCACCCTTAGAATCTAGAACTTTGAGGAACTTATTAGCAACTAATGATGACATTTTCTTGAATAGTACAATCAAAATGATATTAGCTTCTTTCCCCCCAAAAAGGGCACCCTTGATCAAATTGGGATATATAACTTTTTGTTTTATTTCTAGAAAAATATATGTTGAAGTATTCTAATTGAGGAAATATATTTATTATATTTTAACTTTCTAAAATATTTTTCTCAAGTAATTTTCTCTTATTATTTAGTTCCTACTTAAAACTGAGAACATATGGTATTCGGTTTTCTGTTCCTGTGTTACTTTGCTAAGTATAATGACCTCCAGCTCCATGCATGTTCCTGCAAAAAACATTAGCTTACTCTTTTTTTATGGCTGTATAGTTTTCCATGGTATATATGTACCACATTTTCTTTATCCAGTCTATCATTGATGAGCATGTAGGTTGATTCCATATGTTTGCTATTATGAATAGTACTGAAATGAATGTATGTGTGCATGTGTCTTTATAATAGAATGATTTATATTCCTTTGGGTAGACGTCCAGTAATGGTATTGCTGGGTCAAGAAGTATTTCTGTCTTTTACACATGGACACGTAGAAGGAAATGACACGCACTGAGGCCTTCTGGAGGGTGGAGGGTGGGAGGAAGGAGAAGATCAGGACAAATAACGAATGGGTACAAGACTTTATACCTGAGTGATGAAATAATCTGTACAACAAATCCCAATGACACAAGTTTACCTATGTAACAAACTGCGCTTGTACCTCTGAACTTAAAATAAAAATTAAAAAATAAAATAACTAAAACAAATGAAAAGAGTAAATTTCTCTTATTTTCCTTATGTAGTTTAAAATAAAGTCTTTCACTTAGAGATGGTGGATTTAACATGTATTTTCCTTAATGCTTTCTGAATTCTCAACAATAAAAAACACAATAAAAAGATCTGAAAAGGAGGAAAGCATACAGTTTGCAAGAACAAAAGGAACAATAGAAAAATGGCAGGTTAAATCTTTTTTCTTGAAAGCTGAAAAGCAAATAAATTCGTGATAATTGACTTAGACTGAGAAAGCAGAGAGAAAAACCAATAGGAAGCTCAGATGTCATTTATGTGTCTTGCCAAATCTAGGACAGGCTTAGGTTCTTAGGACACCAAGTGCACTCAAAGTGGCTGCAAGTTTTAATAAAGGAGAATGGTTTGAAAGACACAAATAGGCTTCTAGAAAATTACCCACCAGAGGTAACATCTACTTAAGGAAACCAGGCACAGCTGAGGTCAGACTACCATATGGAAAATGGAAAGATGGAAAGAGAATATGTTAACTTAATGATACAGCCGTTGTTCCAGCTCTATTCTCCTACTTTAAATCTAGCTTGCAAAAATTCAAGCTTTTGCCAGCTAGTAAGATGGATGATAGTTTTTTATATGAAGAAAATGATAATACCAAAGAAAAGCATCTAGTTAATCACATTTGTTTGTCCTCAAGGGAAAACTTAATAATACCACACCCTAAATTGAAGACCCTTTGATTAGCCTTCCTGTACAAAAGCACAGTAGTCTCTTTCCCTGTTTTACTCTTCAACATGACCTGCCAGCTAAGATAGCCAAAAATTAGAGAAAATTATATACTACAAAAAAAAGTAAAATCAAACTAAATGACAGATAAATTGCAGCAGGTAGTCCAAACAAGAAACAGGAAATATTTTTAAAACTCAATATTATCAGAGATAAAAGAAGAAAAAACACCCATACATCTAGAATAGTATGCCATTAAAACAAATAATAATAATAAATAAAAATAAAAACAAAATCATAATAGTTGATTTACGTGAAAAAGTAAATATTATATTTGTAGTATTTCAAAAGTAGATATCTGCAATGGTATTTTTCTTTCTTCCTAAAATAGACATTACTACATTCCTCCATAATTCAATACAATCTAGCAAATATGAGTAGAAGTAAGCAGCAGAACATACCTAAAACTTAACACATTCTAGCAAAGAAGTTCGCTCACTATTCTCTTTTAGATTACCCAGCACATACCAGATTTTAAGTTTGCTTTGAATTTAGAGAACTGATTTCTTTGAGAAATAGCATAATATGCTTGCTTAGGTATACCATTCCAACAAATAATTCAAATACTCAAAGTCAGTAGAACCTAAATCAAAAGTAGAAATATTAATTTCCTTTTAAAATATTTAAATGCTTAAAATGTTACATTACTTTAGGTTTATAATCTAAAAAAAGTAAGTATATATTCATAGTAGTGTATATGCATATTTAATCTTCTAAAGCAGGTAGTCTAAACTCAGTATAGTAATCAAATTTTAGAGAAAGTCTAAAATTTTAGTATAATATGTACTCTCTTTTTTTTTAATTTTTAGCATGTGTAGTTTTTTGAAATTAAATTTTGAAACCATGAATTTTGGTTTTATTAAGAGTAAGCTAGAATGCCATGAATTCAAAAATGAAAAACATCAAATTAAATAACAATCACAATAATACTATGGGATTTAAAAACTAACAAAAGATCAAACTGAGGAAACGAATTAGATATTTAAGAAGTTTTGTTTGGTTGGAGTTATGAAAGATTACATAAGTGAACAGACAACTACAAATAGTGTGATTTATTTTGCCAAAGAAAATAATAGAAACTCTGAGTTGTTTATTTAAATTTTGCACCCAAACATAATGAAAGTATAAAGCATAAACTAACTGAAAAGTTTCTAAACTTCTACACCCTAACATTGACATATTTCAATTTAGTAAGGACTTTTAGCCATATTAACAAACAACAAAGCCAATTGACTTTTATGCAAGCAGCTCTTTTCTCTTTCCAGTAACAGCTTAAAATTGTCTTTTTGGAAAATACCATACAATTTAATTATTATTGAATAGTCAGAAGGATTAGGTAGTAGAGAATATAAATCAGCAGTTTTATTAGAGCATGAAATTAAATACCTCATATAGAAGACGAAAGCCTCAAGAGTTTAAAGATGGTGCTATTGACATACCAGTTCATTCTAATATAAGTGATTAGTAGTTGCATTTATATAAATGGTTGGAAGGGTCCGGTGGTATTAAGTGCACACACCAAATAATTCTATTAAAACTTTTAAATGTCCTAAGCTTATATTCATTTAACAGCTCAATTACGTATTCCCATTCATATAAAACACCCAGGGCGAATTTTCATAACTGAGGGAAATGAGGAATTGAGATTATTATCCCAATAATTTAGACTCAAAATCACACTTGGGGTTCCAAGGAACTGGAAAGCAGGAACAATTTATACTTTGCATAAAAGAAGTAATATTCTATGAGAGTTTCCTAACTTATGTAACCAACTCTTTTAGCGCACATGTTTTTTTCAGGAACCTGAGGAGGGGAAAGGAGAAACGTGATCTTTGGGGCAGGCATGACCAGGGGATGGAGAACTATTAAGAGACCTGAGGATGTCCTTTATTCCTCTACTGAACTGAAAACTGTGTTATCCTTTCTATTAAAAATAGTCTCATAATATGTGGCTCAGCAAAACATCAAGTTTTCTACAAAAGATCCACAACATAAATTCTAGTAGATTAAGAAAAAAACTCTAAGATCTCTACATTGGAAGAGAATAAATCTGGCATATACATTGCATTAAAGTTTTGGTATCTAAATGCAGTTTTCTTATAAGATGGTAACACATTTCAGGTTGCATACTTGAAAGTAACTTAATATTTTAGCAGTCTCTCCTAATATTATAGTTTTGGCATTCATAAGCAGGATACTCTGCTACTTCCAAAATGTGGAGGTGGGGAACAGAAGAGAGAGATCGAGAAGGAGAGGAAGAAGAAATTTAAAAAGGAAGCATTTGGCTGGGCATGTTGGGTGACTCAGGCCTCTAAACCCAGAACTTTAAAAGGAGGCCGAGGTGGGTGGATCATGAGGTCAGGGGTTCGAGACCAGCCTGACAAACATGGTGAAACCCGTCTTGACTAAAAATACAAAATTAGCTGTGCGTGGTGGCCAGCGCCTATAATCCCAGCTACTCAGGAGGCTAAGGCAGGAGAATCACTTGAACCCAGAAGTTCAAGGTTGCAGTGAGCCAAGATCGCACCACGACACTCCAGCCTGGATGACAGAGAGAGACTCTGTCTCAAAAAAGAAAAAAAAAAAAAGCCTTTTACATATTTAAGTAATTTGCTGCTACAACAATGTAAAGAAGCTCTAGTGTTATTGAATAGATCTGCAATAATTGATATATAAAGATGAGCTCACAGCTCCTAAACTTGACTGACATATTTGAGCATATTGTTTCAAAACACCTAATAATTTTTTTTTTCAGTATTGGATATAAGCTCTTTAAAACTTATTTTTCTTGACATATGTCTAAATCTATCAGATAAGATTCTCAAATACCAAGAGATCACTCAAACTTCAGAGGTAACAATTACAGAAGCCTATTAAAACTGGCCTCTATAAACATGGTAAAGACATTCAGTACCAACCTGTGTCTTCGTGGGACACAAAATAGACAAAGAAAAGTGACTTTGATGTAGGCTTTGATTGCCAAATGTCACGTTTTAGAGAAAGAATCTGGTTACTTGTTACGAACTGAACGTTTGTAACCCCCACAAACACACCGCTGCAAAATTCATATGTTGAAATTCAAGTCCCTCAATGATGGTGTTTGAAGGTGGGGCCTTTGGGAGATAGTTAGACCACAAGGGGGAAGCCCTCATGAATGGGATTAATGCCTTGATAAGAAGCCATAGAGCTAGCTCTAGCTCTTTCTGCAAGTGAAGACGCGATGAAAACTAGTAGTCAGCCAGGTGCGATGGTTCACGCCTGTAATCCCAGCACTTTGGCAGGCTGAGGCGGGTGGATCACCTGAGGTCAGGAGTTCGAGACCAGCCTGGCCAACATGAAGAAACCCCAGTCTCTACTAGAAATACAAAAAAATTAGCCGGGCATGGTGGTGGGTGCCTGTAATCCCATCAACTGGGGAGGCTGAGGCAGAAGAATCGTTTGAACCCAGGAGGCGGAGGTTGCAGTGAGCTGAGATCGCGCCACTGCACTCCAGCCTGGGTGACAGAGCGAGACTCTGTCTTTAAAAAACAAAAAAAATAGTCTGCAAACTCGAAGAGGCTCCTCACAAAACCTGGTTAGGGTGGTATTCATCTCCAATTTCCATCCTACAAGACTGTGAGAAATACGTTTCTATTGTTGATAAGCCACCCAGTCTATAGTACAGTTTTATCACTGAAGCATTTTAACAAAATCACATATCTTATTTGCATTACTTTAAATATCTTCCTCAAATATTTAAGACAATTATTCAGCTAACTTTGCATGGCAAATTGTTATTCTAGTCATACATTATATGAATAATGTATAGCCTTTCATCTTTATAAAAAATGTTACCCAAATTCAAGCTTGTTTTATTTATTTTCCTTATTTTTGGCTAATAGTTTCAGACATAAGGAAATACCATTGGTCAATATTGAACATCAGATATGTTGAAGTGAGTAAGTTTGACAAATCGTAGCTGAAAGCAATCTAGGGAATTAAACATGCTTTGGACAATACTACTTCTCCATTTTAATTGTCTGAACTTTTTGGATGAGTCTGCTATTGCCAAGCAATTCAAATGTTCATGATATAACATGAATAATGTTAAATGGCTCACTGCACTCTCATTTAAATGCAGTAGGATATTTTTCGTGATTTTGCTTATTCCTTTATTATGAAGATCAGTAAAACAAAATAAAATTCCAACCGTTATAGAGGTTTCAAATAAACCAAAGTTCATCATCATAAAATGATAAACATTTTAGTCACCAAATTTCCACTTAAGAAATAAAATGTCTTCTAGGGTTTTTATGGTTTTAGGTCTTATGTTTAAATTTTAATCCACTTTGAGTTAATTTTTGTATAAGGTGTAAGGAAGGAGTCCACTTTCAGTTTTCTGCATATGGCTAGCCAGTTTCCCCAACACCATTTATTAAATAGGGAATTCTTTCCCCATTGCTTTCTTTTGCCAAAGATCAGATGGTTGTAGATGTGTGGTGTTATTTCTGAGGCCTCTGTTCTGTTCCACATAGGCATGGACAAGGACTTCAACATTGACTAAAACACCAAAAGCAATCGCAACAAAAGCCAAAATAGACAAATGGTATTTAATTAAACTAAAGAGCTTCTGCACAGCAAAAGAAACTATCATTGGAGTGAACAGGCAACCTACAGAATGGGAGAAAATTTTGCAATCCCTCCATCTGACAAAGGGCTAATATCCAGAATCTATAAGGAACTTACACAAATTTACAAGGAAAAACAAACAAACAAAAGAAAAATCAAATACTGGGCAAAGGATATGAACAGACACTTTTCAAAAGAAGACATTTATGCGGCCAGCAAACATATGAAAAAAAGCTCATCATCCCTGGTTGTTAGAGAAATGCAAATCAAAACCACAATGAGATACCATCTCATGCTAGTTAGAATGGTGATCATTAAAAAGTCAGGAAAAAACAGTTGCTGGAGAGAATGTAAAGAAATAGGAATACCTTTACACTATTGGTGGGAGTGAAAATTAGTTCAACCATTGTGGAAGACAGTGTGGCAATTCCTTAAGGATCTAGAACTAGAAATACCATTTGATCAGCAATCCCATTACTGGTATATACACAAAGGATTATGAATCACTCTACTACGAAGACACATGCACACATATGTTTATTGCAGCATTATTCACAATAGCGAAGACTTGGTACCATCCCAAATGCCCATCAATGTTAGAATGGATAAAGAAAATGTGGCACATATATATCATGGAATACTATGCAGCCATAGAAAAGAATGAGTTCATGTCCTTTACAGGGACATGGATGAAGCTGGAAACCATCATTCTCAGCAAATTAACACAGGAACAGAAAATGAAACACCGCATGTTGTCACTCATAATTGCTCATAAGTGCTAGTTGAACAATGAGAACATATGGGCACAGGGAAGGGGGGAACATCACACACCAGGGCCTGTTGGGGGTTGGGGGCCTAGAGGAGGGATTGCATTTGGAGAAATACCTAATGTAGATGATGGGTTGATGAGTGCAGCAAACCACCATGGCACATGTACACCTATGTAACAAAACTGCACATTCGGCACATGTATCCCAGAACTTAAAGTATAACTAACGAAAAAAAGTAATGATAATCTAATTAATGGAATTTCTGAAAAATCGACTTCTAAACTGTAAGAATAATTTGGTTTACAATGTCCTAGATTACAGCATGTTCTACCAATATGGAAGTATTTACTGAAAATATTGAATGACACACATATTTGAAAATGTTAGATCTTTCCATGCACTGTACAAATTGAGTCATTGTCAACTTAGTGTTTACTTTTCCCAAGCAAATTAAACATTTATTGCTGAAAGAAATGAAAAATATGGCTCCACAACCCTTTCTGTGTCTCACATTGGATAGGCAATATTTTTTTGAACAGAAGGACAAGCATCATAAGCAAATTAAGTGATTGCCTATGATATTTCTCCCAAATATTTACAGATAATTTTTAAATGTAATTTTTCAATAACGATAAAAGGTTAAAGTGAAGACATCATTCAAAGGTGGGCATGACAGTGTAGAAATCAATTAGGGAAGGGGAGGTATATGTAAAAATAGGTGAAGGGTGGGGAAATCAGAGGAAAGCACACCAAACAGAGAGACAAGTTTTCAAGCCAGTCTGAGGATTTAACTTGTAGCTTGACTTTCAGGCTTTAAATTGTCTTTGACTTAGAGGTGGGGCTTCACCAGGGACCTACCCCTATCTGCCTAGGCATTTGGCTGCCTCCTGCCACTCTCACATTGATGAAATGCATTAGGAAAATATTAAAAGTAACAATACCAAATATATAGCTAACTATATGAATGAGAAACGTTAAGGTCTAAGCTTTCACATATTCAGTATTCACTGGTATAAAATAGGGTGGTCTAGTGCCGTTTTCACAACTTTCTCAATTAGGGAAGAACAAACACACTGGGGAACATAAATATTTAGAAGTAGGTACAACATATATAGTCAAAGACCAAACTTTGTCTCAGAGTTTAATAATATTGGCAAGAAAATTAAACAAAAACAAAATAACAGCAAAAAATTGGGGATGAATTATCACTTTATAACTATTTAAAACTACTTTATTACAGTAATATTTTTTCCTATATGCCTACCGAAAAATGTAATACATTTTACTGGAATCACCTAAGATATCAAATTGGTTAAATTTTACATTTAAATTGTATTTCTATAACCCAAGAATTTTACATTCTATGTGAATAAATCATAATGGAGGGGGAGCATTTTCAATAAATAATATATTTACACTTTTTCAGATAAGTGCCAATGCTGATTTTTGGTGCTAAACACATCACATACAGATCCACAGTGTTGAATGTAGCAAGCGTGTTAACACTTTTTACTCAAGTGATGTATTTTTCTGAGCTGTGTTAGAAGTGAGTGTTGTGTTTTGTTAAAAAAGAAATTTGCATTTATAGCTTATTTATTTCTAGAATGTATTGTTGGTTTACCTTTAGAAACTCAAAATATCTAAGGCTTGAATGCTACCTGGGTGATGGGATCATACGTACACCAAACCTCGGCAACACAAAATTTGCCCATGTATTGAACCTGCAGATGTACACCCTAAGCCTAAAATTAAAGTTGAGAGAAAAGAAATAAAATTAAATTAAAATTAAATAAAAAATATCTAATGCTTGCTTGGAATCATCTTTGTAGGAGAACTCTAGAACTTGACTAAAGAATATTGCCTTGTTGCAACAAGTTGCTTGTTGAAAATCTGATTCCTTTTTATTTTTTACAGTGGATATCTTACGATGGGTACTCCAGAAGCAGAAAATAATACAGAATGTGAGTGTTAAGGTATTTATCAGGATCCACACTTGTGAAAAGAATGGGAAGAAACAGGATTGGCAGAGGGAGAATGTGAACTATGACAAACATGCAGACAATTTAGTAAAGAGCATGGCTTGAGATTTTCATATGAGAATTGTCCTCCATAAGGCCAAACTGACTGGAATTTTTCTTCTCCACTTAGATCATCCCATGAGAAGGTTGAGAGCCTGAACAAGTGAGCTCTCTCCAAATCTGGAAGATCCTGAAGTGTCTGATACCAGGTCAACTCCCCAGAGCCATAAGACACATTTTCCCTTGCAAGAGTAAGCATCCTGCCACCATGTCTACCACAATGTAATCCTTAGACAAATCATTTTTAATTCCACATGAGCATTGAACAAGTGGTTCTACTATGAATCTGATGGACCACTCCTCCTGAGAGACACTTAGAATAAGGAAGTTAGTGAAACTTTGCTTATCTGGTCCAGTGACATTCACCCTGATTCGTGAGGTGCTTGAGCTTCCCTGGTCACCATGTACCCAAAAGCTGTTTTACCTGTCCGTTTGCGTTCATATTTTCACAAAGGAAGGCACCAAATAGACCATCTGGTTTCCATGTATATTATTCCCTTCTCTCTCTCTGTACTGGCACAGCCTTACCTCCTCCTGATAATTGATTCCTGCCAATTTAGTACTTCCTTCTTTTGCCTACTCTTCCCTTTATACAAAGAGTCAAAATTTCACAGGAAACAGCCATCATTAAATTAAATTAAACAGTAATTTAATTTTATAATTAAATTGGAATTAAATAGAACTTTTGCTATGTCTCCTAGAAAAATTGTGCTGCTATTACAGACTGAGACCTCTAATCCTGCAGAATCCTACATGTAGGAACAGGAAGCACAAACCCGATGGATCATTGTGAGTGATAGTAAGTGGGAATGCTCATGCTTCTATGACTTGGTTCCAGGCCTATGGGTGCTTCATGCTAGGAACACAATGTCTTTGATTCATTGAGTATTCTAATTCTAGAAGGATGGCACCCAATTTTCATCTGTTATTATATTCACACTTGAATTTCATGTAGGCTCTGAGCAGGCTACTACAATGCTCTATGAGAGTAGAAGTTTCTGGATGGTATAAGATCAGTGGGTACCATAAACATGAGCCCCTTTCCTCATTCTTTGCTGTAAGGCATAGAACATGAGGCCAAGGCCCTGCACGTAAGAAAAAGAAATTCAGATCCAGAATTCATGTACATTTAAATGAGAATAAACCACCCACCCTTCCAGAGTAGAAAGGCCCATCTTGAAGACAAGAAGCCAGCTGATCTCCTTGAGAATCAAATTCCTGTTGGGGTTTAGCTTTCAGCTTTCTTGCTGCTAGGATAGACATTAGGTGGTGCTAATAGCCAGAACAGTCATATCGATATCTTCATACTTAGCCTTCATCTCTGCCACCAAAACCACTTTGTTTATGTGCCCAACATGTCAATATTGATGTGTCCAGTGACTAAGGCTGGCTAATAAAACTTGCTTGCTGTTAGTCTGCTCTCATGCTGCTAATAAAGACATATCTTAGACTGGGCAATTTACAAAATAAAAATGTTTAATGGACTCCCAATTCCACATGGCTGGGGAGGCCTCACAATCATGGCAGAAGGTCAAAGTCACATCTCACATAGCAGCAGGCAAGAGAAAAGAGCTTGTGCAGGGAAACTCCCCTTTATAAAACCACCAGATCTTGTGAGACTTATTCACTATCATGAGAATAGCACAGGAAAGATCCACCCCCATGATTCAATTATCTCCCGCCAGGTCCCTCCCACAACACGTGGAAATTATGGGAGCTACAATTCAAGATGATATTTGGGTGGGGGTACAAAGCCAAACCATATCACCTGGCTATTTTTTATATTTGGTTCTTTATTGCATGTGCTGTGTTGAAGTGCTCTCTGGCGGGTGTTAAGATGTGATAAATCTCACTGTCTCTACTCTGTAATTCCTTGTTCCCTGTTTCTTCCCCTTCTCCTTCCCCTTCCCCTTCTGCTCCTTCCCCTCCTCCTTCTTCTTATTCCAGGTATTAGGAACCAGTTGGCTAGAAAAATTGCTACTGCTAAGGAGTCTCTATATATTCCACAAACTGTAATAGCAGATACACTACCTGAAGTCCTGGCCAGAGGGAGGATTTCCCATCACCCCTGTTTGCCAAGGCCACATTGAGTGGAACTGTAGTAAGCTGCCAAACATTTATGGCTTATGTCCATGTAGGGGTGGGTACCACCACCCATGCACGCATTGATTCTTTTAAGTTTTTTTTATTTTTAAATTTTTAAAATAATTTCAATTTTTATTTTAGATTCAAGAAGTATATGTGCAGGTGTGATACACAGGTATTTTGCATGATGCTACATAGATATTTTGCATGAATGATCCCATCACCCAGGTAGTGAGCATAGTTTTTCAACCTTTGTTTTGACAATTAGTTTTTCGACTCTTGTTTACCTGCTTCCCTCACCCCTCCAATAGTCCCCAGTATCTTTTGTTCCCATCTTTATGTCCGTGAGTACCCAATGTTTAGCTCCCATTTATAAATGAGAACATGTGGTATTTGGTTTTCTGTTCCTGTCTTAATTCCCTTAAGATAATGGCCTCTAGCTGCATCCGTGTTGTTGCAAAGGACATGATCTCATTGTTTGTTGTGGCTGTATAGTGTTCCATGGTGTACATGTACCACATTTTCTTCATCCAATCTGCCATAGATGGGCACCTAGGTTGATTCTATGTCTTCACCATTGTGAATAGTGCCGTGATAACCATACGCATGTGTCATTCTGGTGGAATGATTTATTTTCTTTCAGATTTTTGGGTCAAATGTAGTTCAGTTTCAAGTTCTTCAAGAAATCTCCAAACTGTTTTCCACAGTGGCTGAACTAACTTGCATTCCCAAGAACAGTGTATAAGTGATCCCTTTTCTCTGCAGTCTCATCAGCATCTGTTGTTTTCTGAACTTTTTAAACATAGCCATTCTGATTTGTGTGAGATGGTATCTCATTGTGCTTTTTTTAAGAGTGGAACAAATCTCCATCATTTTTCTGGGATGGAAGCCTGGGCCTGCCCACTGACTCCGTTTCAATTCAGCATTCTAAGAATGTCTTTGTTTCTTTAACGTTTATTTTAAGTTCAGAGGTACATGTGTGGATTCGTTATATAGGTAGACTTGTGTCATGGGGGTTTGTTGTACAGATTATTTCATCACCTAGGTATTAAACCTAGTACCAATTAGTTATTTTTCCTGATCTTCTCCCTCTTCCCACTCTTCACCATCTAATAGACCCCAGTGTCTGCTGTTCCCTTCTTCTATGTGTCCATGTGTAATCATCATTTAGCTCCTACTTATAGGTTAAAACATGTGGTATTTTGTTTTCTGTTCATATGTTAGTTTGCTAAGGGCAAGAACCTTTGGTTCCTTCCATATTCCTGCAAAACACATTATCTCGTTCATTTTTATGGCTGCATAGTATTCTGTGGTCTATATGTACCACGTTTTCTTTATCCCGTCTACCTTTGATAGGCATTTAGGTTGATTCCATGTCTTTGCTGCTGTGAATAGTGTTGCAACGAACAAAAGTGTGCATGTGTGTTGAAGATAAAATGATTTCTATTCCTTTGGGTATATACCCAGTAATGAGACTGATAGGTTGGATGGCACTTCTGTTTTTAGATCTTTGAGGAATGGCCGCACTGTCTTCCACAATGGTTGAACTAATTTACCCTCCCACCAACAGTGTATAAATGTTTCTTTTTCTCCACAACCTTGGCAGCATCTGTTAATTTTTGAGTTTTAATAATCATCATTCTAACCGGTGTGAGATGTTTCTCTCTTTGGTTTTGATTTGCATTTGTCTAATTATCAGTGATGTTGAGCTTCTTTTCATATGATTGTTGGCTGGATGTATGTCTTCTTTTGAAAAGTGTCTGTTCATATCTTTTACCCACTTTTTAATGGAATTATGTGTTTGTTTGCTTTGAAACAGGGTCTCACTCTGTCATCTAGGCTGGAGTGCAATGGTACAATCTCAGCTCACTGCAACCTCTGTCTCTTTTGTTCAAGGGATCCTCCCACTTCAGCCTCCCAAGCAGCTGGGACTACAGGCACACACCACCACGTCTAGCTTTCTTTCTTTCTTTTTTTTTTTTTTGAATTTATTTATTTATTTATTTGTTTATTTATTTATTTCTTTTGTAGAGATGGGGTTTCACCATGTTGCCCAGACTGGTCTCAAACTCCTAGGCCCGAGTGAACAATCTGCCTTGGCCTCCAAAAGTGCTTGGATTATAGTTGTAAGCCACTGCACCCTGCCTGTTTGTTTGATTTTTTCTTCTAAATTTTTTAAAGTTACTTTTAGATGCTGGATATTAGTCCTTTGTCAGATACATTGTTTGAAAAAATTTTCTCCCATTCTGTGGGTTGTGTGTTTACTCTGCTGATAGATTCTTTTGTTGTGCAAAAGCTCCTAACTATAATGAAATCCCATTTGTCAATTTTTGTTTTAATTGCAATAATTTTTGGCATCTTCTTCATGAAATCTTTGCTTGTTCCTATGTCCAGAATTGTACTGCCCAGGTTGTGTTCCAGGGTTTTTATAGTTTTGGGTTTTACATTTAAGTCTTTTTAAAATACTGAATGAATTTTTGTATATGGTAATAAGGAAAAGGTCCAATTTCAATCTTCTGCATATGGTTAGCTAGCTATCCCGGGGCCATTTATGAAATAGAAAATCCTTTCCCCATTGCTTGTCTTTGTCAGCTTTGTCAAAGATCGGATGGTTGTAGGTGTATGGTTTTATTTCTGGGCTCTCTATTCTGCTTTATTTATTTATTTACTTATTTATTTTCAAACAATGTATCTGACAAAGGACTAATATCCAGTATCTATAAGTAACTTAAAAAAATATAGAAGAAAAAGACAAACAAACAGTCTGGGTGTCTGTTTCTGTACCATGACTTTGCTGTTTTGACTACTGTAGCCTTGTATTATACTTTGAAGTCAGGTAGTGTGTTGCCTCCAGCTTAGGAGGTATCCTAAGCTGTATGTTCTTTTTGCTTTGGATTGTCTTGACTATTCAGGCTCTTTTTTGCATCCATATAAATTTTTAAATCGTTTTTTGTAGTTCTGTGAAGAATGTCATTGGTAATTTAATAGGAATGGCATTTAATTTAAAAGTTTCTTTGGGCAGTATGGCCATTTAAAAAATATTGATCCTTCTAATCCATGAACTGAGCATAGAACATTTATTTCTTTGTGTCATCTCTGATTTCTTTGAGAAGTGTTTTTTAGTTCTCCTTGCATAGATATTTCACCTCCCTTATTAGCTGTATTCCCAGGTATTTTATTCTTTTTGTGGCCATTGTGAATGGGATTGCGTTCCTGATTTGGCTCTTGGCTCGACCCTTGTTGGAGTATAGGAATGCTAGTGATTTTTGTCCACTGATTTTGTGTCCTGAGGCTTTGGTGATGTTGTTTATCAGCTTAAGGAGCTTTTGGGTCCTTACTACAGGATTTTCTAGATATAGGATCATGTCTGCAAACAGGGATATTTTGACTTCCTCTTTTCTATTTGGATGCCCTTTATTTCTTTATCTTGCCTGATTGCTCTGGCCAGGACTTCTGATAATATGTTGAAAAGGAGTAGTGAGAGAGGGCATCCTTGTCTTATTCTGGTTTTCGAAGGGAATTGCTTCCGAATTTTGCCCATTCAGGTATGATGCTGGCTGTGGCTTTGTCATAGATAGCTCTTACTGTTTTGAGGTATGTTCCTTCAATACCAAGTTTATTGAGAGTTTTTAACATGAAGAAATGTTAACTTTTATCAAAAATTTTTTCTGCATCTCTAATCATGTAGTTTTTGTCTTTATTTCTGTTTATGTTATGCATCATTTTTATTGATTTATTTATGTTCAGCCATCCTTTATCCCAAGAATGCTTGGGATAAAGCCAACTTTATTATGGTGAATAAGCTTTTTGATGTGCTGCTGGGTTTGGTTTGCAAATGTTTGTTTATTTGTTTTGAGGACTTTTGCATCAATGTTCATCAAGGATATTGGCCTGAAGTTTTCTTTTTTTGTTGTGTTTCTTCCAGGTTTTGGTATTAGGATGATGCTGGCCTCATAGACTGATTTAGGGAGGAATCTCTCTTCCTCAATTTTTTTGGAGTAGTTTCAGCAAGGATGGTACCAGCTCTTCTTTGTACATCAGGTAGAATTCAGCTGTGACCCCATCTGGTCCTGGGCTTGTTGTTCTGTGTAAAAGTAGGATTGCAACTCCTGTTTTTTTTCTGTTTTCCATTTGCTTGGTAGGTTTTTCTCCATCCCTTTATTTTTATTTTAAAGGCATCATTGCATGTGAGATGATCTCTTAAAGACAACATACCAATAGGTCTTAGTTCTTTATCCATCTTGCTGCTTTGTACCTTTTACTAGGGGCATTTAGCTCATTTAAATTCAAGGTGAATATTAATATACATGCATTTATTCTGTCAAAATGATGTTAACTGATTATTAGGCAAACTCGTTTATGTGGTTACTTTATAATGTCAGTGGTCTGTGTACTTAAGTGTGTTTTTATAGTGGCTGGTGATGTTCTTTCCCTTCCATATTTAGTGCTTCCTCCAGGAGCTCTTGTAAGGCAAGTCTGATGGTAATGAATTCCTTTACATTCTTTACTATACTGACTATTGTGTCTGTTAGCTCCTGCATTATTTTATTGTGATTCTTAACTTCCTTGGATTGGTTTTCAATGCTTTGTTCCTATCCACATTCTGAATTCAATTTCTGTCATTACAGCCATCGCAGCTTGGTTCAGAACGCTTGGTGGGGAGGTGGTGGAGGTGGCGTGGTCATTGGGAGGAAAGAAGGCACTATGGCTCTTTGAGTTTTCAGGGTTCTTGCACTGGTTCTTTCTCATCTTTTTGAACTTATGTTCCTTCAATCTTTGAAGTTGCTGACCTTTGAATGCATTTTTTTTCTTTTATCCTATTTGATAATTTTGAAGATGTAATTGTGGTATAAGGTGAATTCAGCCAAATTGCTTTGTTTCTGGAAGATTCTAGGTAGCCAATACCCGGCTACCAAACTCCTGGATTGCCTGCTCTAATTCTGGGAAAATTGTATCCAGCAAACTTTGTTGTTTGTCTCCTTCAGGTTCGGAATCCCTTTGCACTGAGGGAGCCATGGTGCTCTCCAACCACCGGTCCCTACATTCTGATGGGTGGTACCAGTCAAAGCCTTTTCTAGTTTGGTGACAATGGAATTCATCCTCATTTGCATGTGCCCGCAGCAGCAGCACAGCGGAGTGCATACTGGTCAGGTACAGCAGGGTGTTAGCGGGTGCCTGCATGCCTGTCTCCCTTCAAGTGTACACTGCAGTGGCACAGGAAAGGCAACTCATGGGGGTGGGGGCCCCTGCTGGCGACTGTATTTGCAGCAGTGTTGGCATAGGGGTGGGTGCTGATGGGCACAGGTCTTTGTGCATTCTCTGTGTTTTCTATGTGCCACAGGCAGGGGTGGTCACTTAGGGTGGGGAGGTCTGCTGTTCCCTGTGCCTAGTTTCCTTCCCATGGCCATATTGGCACAAGGGCCAGTGATGGTCGGTGTAGGACTGGTTGGCTCTGGGACCACCAAGGCTCTAACTCCCATGGTGGTGGTAGGGGATGTGGACTGCACTCTTCTTGCAGCAGTAGCAGGGCAGGGTGCACTTACACGTGTATGCTGGCAAGGTCAAGAAAGCAAAACCCATCTGTGCACATATGTGTCAGCAAAGCGATGTGGGTGTTTGCTGTAGACCCACGGGAAGCTGTAGTGTGGGGTGGAAGTGGGCAGGCTGGTGCATGGCCATGGCAGCTGTGCTTCTGGAGCTCTTCCCCCCTGTCATGCCAGCACAGAAGCTATGATGCAGGCCCTCAGGGTACCTGAGGCTTCCCTGCAAGCAGGCGCTGCCAGGCTCGGGCCCTGGGAGAGGCCAGCAAACCAAGGGGCCCAAACCATGTTGGGCCAACCTTGTCTGATGGGCAAGACCACCCCGCAGAGTTCAAGTCCGACTGTTTTCCTAGAACTAAAGTCTCCTACCAGAGCATGTCAAGCCTAGAGGGTTGGCAGTCCCCGACCGTGCTCCGTTACAGATGTTCTCGCACCAAACTGCCTGGGTTCCACATCAGCTGGCTTGCTGCCCCTACCACTTCTCTAAGCGGCTCTCCCTGCTAACCTGAGTGTCCATGGTAGTTGAGGGGCCTCCTGCAGCTGGGATTCCAGTGGTCCGTGGTTAGAACAGGTTGCTCCTTGCAAGTTCAACTCACCCATTCCCTGAGAGTCCCTGGGGGCCAGGAACAAATCCCGCTGCATGGGAGCCCCGTGCGATATTCCTCCCGTTTCAGCCCAGCTTCCTTCTGTGTCTTCCCTCGGCCACTGCCGGTGCCTTCCATCTGACAGTTTGTTAGGAGTGAGCCAGTTGTCTCAGTCTCTTGCCGGCAGCAGTTGCACTGGCCATGTCTAGTTGACCATCTTGCCCCAAGGTAAGAGTGTTAAGCAGAGAAAGAAAACAGAAATACAAAATAAATTTCATAAGAATTGGAATAAAACATATGACTGTAATTTTTCAAACAAATTATTGTTTAAAAATCCAAAGGCAGGTGTAACTTATAGAATTCTTTTTTCTTTTTCTTTTTCTTTTTTTTTGGGAGGCGGGGACGGAGTCTTGCTCTGTCTCCTAGGCTGGAGGGCAGTGGCGCGATCTCGGCTCACTGCAAGCTCCGCCTCCCGGGTTCAGGCCATTCTCCCGCCTCAGCCTCCCGAGTAGCTGGGACTACAGGCGCCGCCACCACGCCCGGCTAGTTTTTCTATTTTTAGTAGAGACCGGGTTTCACCGTGTTAGCCAGGATGGTCTCGATCTCCTGACCTCGTGATCCGCCCGCCTCGGCCTCCCAAAGTGCTGGGATTACAGGCGTGAGCCACTGCACCCGGCCACTTATAGAATTCTTATAATTAAATGTCAACTTTGATATTGGTTATAGATACAAGTTAAACTTCCTGTAAAAATCAAGTTTATTTCTATATGGAAGAAATAATATTTGGAAAGTGAAATTTTAGAAGAAAGATAGCATTTATAAATGTATGAAGGGATTAGAATTGAACCTAACGAGATGAATATCTACAAAGAAAATTATAAATTACATAAATAAATAAAGTCATATCGAGTTTATGAGTTGAAGACACTGCAAAGACAGCAATTGTTTCTAACACAATCATGGATTCAGTACAGTCACACCAAATGCAAGCAGTATTTATTGTGAACATTTACCAACAAATTCTAAAATTTACAAGAAATAAAAAATGGTCAGGAAAAGTCAGGACAAAATTTTAAAAGAACAAGATGGAGAATCTATTCTACTAGAACACATGGCTTATTACATACTACAATAAGCCCAGAAATGTGATATTAGCACAATGGTAAATTAAAAAATTGAACAGAATAGAATCTCTAGAAACAGACAGGTATAAATAGAACTAATTTATAACAAAGAAGAATAATGAGTACAGGGTCATTTTTAAAATAAAGAGCTGTGGGTCAATAGGATAACGGCAGCCCTACCTCCCCTTGATTATCAGGGTTAATTACTCCTGACAAAATGCTGGATTTTTTTATTGCCTGTTCATCTTTGGCAGTGCAGTACATAACAGTATTTATGGATCCCATTTTCATATCTGTACCGCCGTATCTCCTTTGCTGTAAAGTGACTCTTTTGTTTTAAAAAATGGTATTGATGGATTACCAGATCACATTTCAAACATTGAGTAAATCTTTGGATCTTAGTACTTACAATGCCTTGCACAGAGGAAAGAAAGATGTGTGTTATAATAATGACAAATCAACTTTCCTTCCAGATTGAGAATGTTGCATGTACCAAATTTGTATGGAGTAGCTGGAAATTCTCCATGAAAAATTATGCCATGTCAAAGGTCTCCGTTCCTTAGATATTGGTATTCTGCAGCAGCATTAACTAGATTAGCTTTTGTGGGTGGGAGGTTATGCTGTTAAGCCATCGGTATTCTCTATCTATGATCCTATGTCCACTCCATATATGTACTTTGTGCCTGCTGTGAGATAGTCAGTGACAGAACCTGGATAAGGAAAACTTGCCAAGTCATTGCTTCTGTGTGGGTTTTTGGGACTGACTCTTCTGTGATGAATCCTTACTGGTAAACTTAAGATGCAATACAAAGATCTTCACAATTTGTTCCAACTCACATAGATACACCCACAGGTTTATTCCACAGACCTCTTGTTATGTTCTTGATAATCATCTATGTTATTTCTCATTACCCATAGGTTCATTCATTCTTACCTTAGGACACTTCTGTTTCTGCATAAGTTGGATAATCTGGCATGCTGCTTGACACTCTCCTTTTTAGGAAGGTTATCCCAGATAATAGACATGCAGCAGAGATACAGGAGGTTCATTGGAGCCTCACCATAACAACAACTCTCTGGGAGTGAAGGAAGCAGAACTGGAAGAACAGAAATGTTGAACTAAGATGCAGTTACAAAGATAACTATAGAAATAATTGAAATTGGCATGAAACTTCAGAATTTCCCAGAAAGAGAAAAATGGCATGGAATTTTAAATTCCAGATAGATTAATAAATGGGATGCAGACTGCCCCCAAGAAGGGGCATAACATGAAAGAGCAAACTTCCTTGTGCAGACTGCATTTTCCTGTGAACTATTAGCACTAAAGACCACTAGTACCTGGGAAAAGGGTTCCTTTACCCTGGAGGTAGAATATGAGCACAACAGAGCATCCACTTTGGGAAGAACATTGGTGTAAATGGAGATAATGTGAAAGGTCACCACATAAATGGAAATAGTTTTGAAGACTGCTGACTTTTTGAAATACTCTTTTTAAATAATTTAATCAAGAAACAAATGTAAAAGCACTTTGGACATTATAAGCATCACACCAATATAAAGGGCTATTATAATTTAAAAAAAAAAGAACCTTCAGGGCAATATCTATCTTTATTTAACTGATATACTATTGAAAAGAAGCTATTGTCAGCAGGCATATGAGTCAGTTAAATAACTTAAAGCTTAGCTATAGTGGCTAATGAAAATGTAAGAAGGAGCAAGTATCTTCTTTGCCTGTTTAAAATGTGTCAATCCACCTTTAAGATTTTTACTAAACTAGGTGTAACTAAAGTTTTTAGGTTCATCATGAAACTTGACAGTAATGAGGAAAAATTCTTTTTTCAAATTTTTAGAGCATTTTTTAACACTATGGTACAATGTTACAATTAATAAACTATAATAAATAAGGTTAATAAATTACAATAAAAGGGTTGATAACTGAAGTCTGTTCTTTATGAAGATTCCTTAGTTTTTATGAAGTGCCATTTTTCTGTTTAAGAATATCATTCAGAACGCGACATTACATTTAATCATCATGTTCCTTAACCTCCTTTTGGCCATGACAGTTTCTAAGACTTGTTTTTTATGACCTTGACAGTTCTGAACACTACTGGTCAGTTATTTTAAAGAATGTTTCTCAACTGGAAATTTTCTGATGTTTTTATCATGACTGTTCTTGGGGTTATGTGTTTTCAGCAGAAAAATGACAGAGGCAAAGTGTCATTTTCATAACATCATATCAAGGGTACATGTCATCAGCATAACTTATCACTGTTTATAATTTTATTAACCCTCTGACTGAGGTATTGATCGCCAAGTATAGTGATATTTGACACTGTTTTCTAAACTGTAGAACATACTACAATCAACTATATGACCTTATGTCACATCACTTAACTTTTGAAAATCTTAGATATGTATCAGTAAAATGGGAATAAAGATGCCTGCCTCCCAGTGTTTTATATAATAAACAACATAAATAATAAATTTATAACCACTTGGGATCAATGAAACTTACAGAAATGTAACGTATTGCATTTGCTATTAGACATTTATTGAGTACTTTGTGGGTGAAATTCACCGTTGTATTAGCTTTGAGTAATTATGCAAACAAAACAGACGTGGTACCCAACTTAAAAATTTTATGTTTAAAGGGAAAGAGCACACACATAAATCACTATAGTATAAGCAAAGGAAGAAAAAGCAATTCTGCTTATAAATTTTTCTCTAAAACTATAAATCAAGAAGCATGTGATATATTAGAAAGTAATGTACAGAGTACCTCATTTAATCTGCTCACACACCCTGTGAAAAAGGAAAGGGTTTTTTTTTAATTTAATTTTTCAGGAGAAAATTAGGCTTCTCAAGCAGAAGCCTTGAGAAAAAGTACTTTAGCTTCAGGGGAAAAATATATCTAAAATCATGACAAATTTTAATGTGTGTCTCCAATTTCAATCTGACATTGAAAAGTCTTTCTTATTAGATGATCACCGTCAGGTGAACTTTCAATTTATTTTCTAAAGAGCAGTCAGAGGAAAGATATGGTTGCAAAGCAAAATGTTTTCAAAGGTCATGAAAAGGGGAATGCTGACAAAAGATAACAGGACATTCTCCTAGGTGGTGTCTTGCATGATAATTTAATTTCTTAAAACACTCAGATGGAAAAGAGATCTTTTACCCTGGTTTTTTGCCTGCAGAGACTGGTAAGGCCAAGCTCTTCCAGTAAGCAACCAAGCATGAAAAATAATTTAACATATTAGAAACTACTGTTTAGTCCTATGCTTTGGCGACTTATTTTTTCTATTAACTTACGAACACTTTAAATCGAGCTACTTCAGCACTGGAGCTTATTCACAGGTAGTATTATAAATATTCAGTTTTTGTTGAAAATTCGAATACCTGACTGAAATTAGAGGATATTTATAAGTGAATAAATAAAGAAACAAACAAATATGCTGAAGCAAAAGGACAGAAAGATAACTAACTGTAAAATAATTTATAGCTATTCTGTTAAAGCACACTATTCTTTAAAAAGTTGGTTGGAATTAAGAGAGATATAATTTATATTGAAAATCTTCCTTTGTGTTTACTAGATAATATAATATTTCTCACAGTTAATTTCGTACACATGTAATTTGGAAATGTATTGGTTTATGTTCTCCTTTATGCCTGATAATCTACAATGGATAAAAAGATGATGTGACATTTGAACATTACATCTGAATTTCTGCCCTTTCCAAGATGTAGATATAACAGTCTCTTTGATATGGAAAGGAGAGACTCGTACGTAGGCATTTTGAGTTACAAAGAAATTCTAAAATTTAACTGCTGTTACATCAGAGAGTATTTCAATTTCTGACAAAGTCTGAACACATTGGCTGGCCATCATCTCGCTTGCTCTTTAGTTAAACTAGTCTATGTGCTAAAATAAAGCAAACGAGCAAGGTGACAAGAGAAAAATCAGTCAGTTTAGTAAAGCTGGTTTCCCTCCTACTTTTTTGTACTTTACATTATTCCTTTTATGCTTATAATTATACAATATAATTACTTTGAGGGATTTATGTACAGAAAATATTTTTTGGGAAAAAGATGATATCCATAATTGTGTATCCATTAATACTGGATTTCAAGAGAGATAGAACAATAATGAATATACTTTGATGAACCTATTGGATATCAGTTGAGTAGAAGAGTCAGAACATAGTACCATAATAAGGAGAAGGATTGGTACTATTTTTCAAGGATTTGAAGTGATACATAAATATGGCTTCTAGTACATAAGATGGTAGTTCAAGCCAATCTGTTTTGTAGATAGCATATAGTTGGAAGGTGCTTTGTTTTTGTTTTCTATTTTATCAACTGTAATGTTTATAGCACATATATTTAACATGATTAAAGTATGGTTGCTTTAAATTTACCAGTGTGCTGTTTTTAGTTTTTACCCGGAAGGAAGCCAGTATGCATTTCCAGAGCTCTTTTCTTGCCTGTTTCTCTCCACGGCTCTGCCTTGCTATTTCCTGTAGTCTCGGCCTCCCTAAATTCTGATATTTTTTTCTCCTACTGGAAATCTGCTAGACTCAATTTAGGTGTTCTTCCCAAGCCAATATTCTGGAAGATGTCTCCAAGCAGAAATATGGTGCAGCTGTGTTGACAAACCTGTGTTGACAAATACTTGGAATATGAAAACTTACTAGTTGGTACATAAAATATGACATGTTGGGCAACTATTTTTTTTTTTTAAATTTATACACTTAGCATATAATGTTTTCCTTCCATTCCTAGACATGTAACCCCCCCAAAAAAGACAGCATATTTACATACAAAAACTTATTTTCACATATTTATAGGATTTTTACTTTTCATTAATTCCAGACTGAAACCAAACCATATGCCCATCCACATGTATATGGATAAATCCAACTTGTTATATTTGTACAATGTAATTCTACTCAGCAATACAAAGAAACAAAATACTGGTAAACACACAACATGAATAAATCTAGGTTATTTTGCTAAGTGAACCTAGTCAGACACGAAATAATATAAATAGCAGATCTTAAATTTAGTTAAAGTTAATAAAATGCAAGCAAATCATTAGTGGTTACATAGGTCTAAAGTCAGTGGGAGGAATCAACTAGTAAGAAGCAAAAGGAATCTTTAGGGGATTATGATAACATTCTGTTATCTTAACTATGTCAGTGACTTTATGAGTATATACATCTGTCACAACTCATCAAAATGTGTGCTTTATGTGGATGAAATTTATTAAAGTTGATTTAATAAAACAATGTGTGAGGACTAGAACACCTAGATTAAGTTAAATTATTATTTAATTCATTGCTTCAATCTAGAAGTGATTTTTATAGAATAATATTAACATGTTACGAGACCTTATGTAACAGGACTTTTGCACATTACAGAGACATTATTTTATCTTTCTTGAGCATAATACAATCATAAGAGTGAGGGAAATTGTGTACTTATTTCTTTAAAAGCTTCTTTAAAGTCACCTTACAATATTAAAAGCAAAAATCAAACATACACTATAAATCTAATCATGAATAAATGTCAAACGAAGAAATACTGAGATTTGACAGCAATTTATTCTTAAATAGTTCAAGGCAAAATGTTATTTGTACTGTCATTTATTGTACACTTGAAATTATTTACAAATTTTAAAGTGAAAAATATTAAAAAAAAATCAATCATATTGGAAATAAAAATCATGTTAATTTTTATGATATACTATTACAATTGAGATTTTCATTTTGTGATCACATGAAGCAAAATACTGCCATTATTTTTGTCAGAAAAAGTGTAGATCCTGAGTACAAGACTAGAGAAATAATTGTTTTTTTGGAAATGAAAAAAACACAATATTTTTAAAGCAACAGTCTAAACAAATTACCCTGAACTGCCATTCTATCAATTTTCTTCTAAAAGTGTGATTTGAAAAGATGAATTATATTCTCCTTAAGCAGGAAAAATTTTGTGCAATTTCTTTAGAGGTTTGAAAAACAATTACTGTTTTATTTCAGTTGCCTTTATGATTTTGTCTCTTCTAATTTAGTCAGTTCTTACATAAAAACTACTAACTCTTGGTTATTTTCTTCCCATACACTGTAAAACATATCTCATAAAAAGTCTCCTTAATAGACATTGGAGATATGATCGTGTTGCGTGATGAATACTACTTGATGAAAAATTTCATTGAGTTTTAATTACAATTTTCAAGGGTATGATAATACAACCCTTTTTTCCATAAATGTTTTCTTCTCTTTTGACTTTTTCTCATACCTTAAAAATCTATTGTATATCTTTATCTATACACATACATACGTATATATGTATGTCTCTGTGTGTGTATACGCATGTAAAATTACAGATTTTTGTGATGAAATAAATATTTATGTCCTCCCAAAACTCATAGGTTGAAGTCTAATCCCCAATGCAATGGCGTTTAGAGATGAGGCCTTTGGGAGGTGAGTTAGGATTACATAAGGTCATGAAGGTAGAGCCCTCACGAGTAAGATTTGTGCCTTTATAAGAGTCATGACAGAGCTTATTTCCCCTCTGTATTCTTTGCCATGTGAAGATACAGTGAGGAGTCAGTAGTCTGCAGCCTGGAAGAGAGACTTCACCAAAACCTGGTCATCCCCCGATCTTCGATTTTGAGGATCCAGAAATGTGAAAAATATATTTCTGGTTTTTATAAGCCACACACTCTATGGTACTTTATTACAGCAGCTGGAACTTACACAAAAACATATCTTTAACTAAAAGACTTCATTGTTAAACAGGAAAGATGTATATCAAGCAGATACATCACTGTTAGGAAGAAGGCCTTTTGGTCTGGTTGGGAAATGTAAGCACTCTCGGCAACTGGTGGCAGGAGCGCACCGGGTCAACATGCAGATCCAGCCTCGAAAAGTACCCATCGGGAGAAGTGGAACAAATCACCTAACCTCTTCCGTTATTTATTTTGTTGACTTGTTGAATGGGAATAATAACAAATTTGAAAGATTGTGGTGAGTACTAAAGACAATATACGCAAAATTGAATTGATAAACTGTAATTTTCTTTCTTTTTTTTTTTTTTTTTTAGACAGAGTCTGGCTCTGTCGCCCAGGCTGGAGTGCAGTGGCGCGATCTCAGCTCACTGCAAGCTCCGCCTCCCGGGTTCACGCCATTCTCCTGCCTCAGTCTCCCGAGTAGCTGGGACCACAGGCGCCGCCACCACGCCCGGCTGATTTTTTTTTTTTTTTTTTTTTTTTTTTTGTATTTTTTTAGTAGAGACTGGATTTCACTGTGTTGGCCAGGATGGTCTCGATCTCCTGACCTCGTGATCCGCCCGCCTCGGCCTCCCAAAGTGCTGGGATTACAGGATTACAGGAGTGAGACACCATGCCCAGTCGATAAACTGTAATTTTCAACATTTACACTACTGTAAGTGGAGAGGAAAAGACTCTAACCTACTTTACCCTTCAATTCTCTTGTAATTATAGTACTAATTAGAGGATCATTGTAGTTATACCCCAAGCTGGGTAAAGATCAATGAATGATACACACTCACAATTTTTGAATTGATTTCAACCAATAAACTAAAGGAGTGGAGAGAGCAGGCTCAAAAGCACACTGTACTTGGGTCAGGACTCTCTGTTCTGGAATTTCCTCCATCAGTCCCATGTTTCTTTCCCCATTTATATATTTTATTATAACAGCGTGAATCAACATAATCACCCCATTAAAATGAAAACATCTTTCCAAGCACCATGAATTTTTGACATAATTATTAAAGTATACTGAAGGGGTGGCCTGCCCCTCCACACCTGTGGGTGTTTCTCGTAAGGTGGAACGAGAGACTTGAGAAAAGAAATAAGACACAGAGACAAAGTATAGAGAAAAGCGGGGCCCAGGGGACCGGCGCTCAGCTTACAGAGGACCCACGCCGGCCCTGGTCTCCGAGTTCCCTTAGTATTTATTGATAGTTATCTTTACCATCTTAAAGACAGGGGAGTGGCAGGACAATATAAACAAAGAAAAAAGAGGAAATCGGCAGTAAGACATATGAACAAAAACCTCTGTGACATGAATAAGTTCAAAGGACAATGCTGTGCCTAGAGATGCATATGCAAACATCTCCATAAACCTTTTGGCAGCATAGTTTCAGTCTATCACATGGGGAGAAACCTTAGACAATACCTAGCTTATCTAGGAACAAAGTCACACCCTGCACGCCCAAAATCCATTAAACCTTGAGTTACCACAGCACATGTCTCTTGCAAGGACAAGGTTGGGGGTAGGGTCACAGACTAACAGCATCTCAAATACAGAACAAAATGGAGTCTCTTATGTCTACTTCTTTCTATATAGACACAGTAACAGGCTGATCTCTTTCTTTTCCCCACAGTATACATGAGAAAGGAAAGTGAAAACACTATTACATAAATAAAAGATAATTGAATATTAAAATATCCTGCAGTAATACAGTTCAAGAATAGAGATTATAAGTCAGAGAAGAAAAGTTCCTTCACCGAATTTTTTAATTCATCTTCAGTGTCATTGATTTAAGTTTGTTGATACCTAAATTTCAATTTACTTAAAATTTATTTGGAAATTTAAGAGAGAGTGACATTTGCAGTTTTTACCAACTTACATTCTTACTGACTACTTAAAGAAATTAGTTATTTTAGGCCAGGCACAGTGATTCACACCTGTAATCCCAGCACTTTAGGAGGCGCCAAGGAAGGCACATCACCCGAAGTCAGGAGTTAAAAACAAGCCTGGCCAACATGGTGAAACCCTGTCTCTAGTAAAAATACAAAAATTAGTTCGGCGTGGTGGCAGGTGCCTGTAATTCCAGCTACTCAGGAGGCTGAGGCCAGAGAATCGCTTGAACCCGGGAGGTGGTGGTTGCAGTGAGCCGAGATTGCAGCCACTGCACTCCAGCCTGGGAGACACAGTGAGACTCTGTCGGAAAAAAAAAAAAAAAATATATATATATATATATATATATATGTATGTATGTATGTTATTTTATATTTAGACAAGGAAGTAAGGATAAACATGGCTTTAGCAATGAGAAACTGGTCAACAGGAATTTTTTTTTTTTTTTTTTTTTTTTTTTTGAGATGGAGTCTCACTCTGCCGCCCAGGTTGGAGTGCTGTGGTGCTAAATCCTCTACTGCAACCTCCATCTTCCTGGTTCAAGCAATTCTCCTGCCTCAGCCTCCCCAGTAGCTGGGACTACAGGCGTGTGCCACCACGCCCAGCTAATTTTTGTATTTTTAGTAGAGACAGGGTTTTACCACGTTGGTCAGGCTGGTCTCGAACTCCTGACCTCATGATCTGCCCACCTCAGCCTCCCAAAGTGCTGGGGTTACAGGCGTGAGCCACCGCGCGTGGCCAGGATTTTTAAAGATTTAAAACT
This sequence comes from Macaca thibetana thibetana, assembly GCF_024542745.1. Lineage (NCBI taxonomy): Eukaryota > Metazoa > Chordata > Mammalia > Primates > Cercopithecidae > Macaca > Macaca thibetana. The sequence continues at coordinate 175,155,760 of NC_065580.1, read as the reverse complement.
TCATTGAATCTACAATTTTCCAATTTAATATATGTTTTCAGTGGTTATTAATTATAGCATAGAATATTTGAGGATTTTGACATAAAAATATTTTAATGTAACAAAATGAAATGTAGCTCTTAAAAACAGTACTGAAAATTTTCTTCTTGGCACTTAAAAACCAAGATTCTGGATATCCAGCTGATTAGGTTTAATGTAAAATGCATTAGTGCGTAGTGCTGAGTATTTCAGAATGCTTTTATCAAGAGGTCCAAACAAACGCAGTGGGTCATAATGTCAAATCAGTGGAATAATTCATGAACTAACTCATCCTCTGACTTACTGACACTTACCAAGCTGTTGCCCTTAACCCCTAGAAACCTATCTTAGAAATTAGAGGTTTACAAAGGATATATATATACACACACACACACATATATATATGAGAGAAGTATAAATATAGAGAGAAATCAAACATTCTTTTAACATATATGTAAAATAAATATATTTCTATTTTTAAATGTGTATATATTCTTTCTATAAAATATATATTTAATAAACGATGGCTCTTGATTACATAGAGAGTAAAAATATATTTATTAAGTATATTTAGTACACTTCTTATCTTTGAGCACATCTCCTACATTTTCTTATATTAGTTGCATATGAATTAATTGCTGAAACGGTTTTTGAAGTTGATTGAAGATGGAGGTAACTCATTTTTATTCTTATTTTTGACCACTGACTCTTTTAGGATGCCTCTTTGTCTTTTCCTCCTACCCTCAAATATAAATACACAGTTATTTTCCTTGCCTAGGGCCTCATTCTAAACCAACATATGAATAAATTTACCAAGGAAAAAATATGTATTATAATACGCAAAGTGATTCTTGAGTTCAGTTATTATGGCAATAAAAACAATAAATTTCCTTTTAATATCAATGTATTAGTCATGTACCAATCTGATGCCAAGACACAGATTTCAGACGAAAATCTAGTTTTTAAGAGATTCAATGATAACTGACTAATCAGAGAATAAAGGACAAGCACTGTGGACATAAATTTGTTTTTTTCTTTTCTCCATCAGGAATACTTACATCTCTTTTTTTTAAACAAAGAGGATCATCAGTGATAATACCTAATTACAATATTTATTTTCCTATTTAAGTTATAGAGAGAGATGCTTTTCTTTTCTATTCTTCTTCTATAGTTACTATTACAAAGTAATGAACACCGAAACATTGTAATGATATATGGAAATCTGTAAACATCGATGACAATGAATCTTCTTATTCTTCCCGATTGCTGTAACATATATATTATGCTTGATACTGTAGTGCCCTGAGACTTCTGGTAACGTTCTCTTCTAGATATAGTAGATCATATCTGCATGCTAAATACAGTTGATCATGTCTGCATGAAACATGCAGCAGCTTGGGGTCAATAATAGGCATGCACTTCTGAAATCGAAATGTTCATGGGTCCCATAAACCATACCCTGAAACAAGAAAATTTGAGAACTTGTGCTGCAACTACTACTTTCAATATTTTTTTTTTTTTTTGAGACAGAGTCACGCTCTGTCGCCCAGGCTGGAGTGCAGTGGTGCGATCTCGGCTCACTCCAAGCTCCGCCTCCCGGGTTCACGCCATTCTCCCTGCTCGGCTAATTTTTTTGTATCTTTAGTAGAGACGGGGTTTCACCGTGTTAGCCAGGATGGTCTCGAACTCCTGACCTCGTGATCTGCCCACCTCGGCCTCCCAAACTGCTGGGATT